>NW_021703766.1:48556602-48638682 GCF_005190385.1 Monodon monoceros
CACACACACACACACACACACACACACACACACACACACACACACACCCACCCAGAAGAAAGCCCTCAGTCAGAGGCACAGTCTTGGACACTTGTGTTGGGTGGGTGTTGTTAGGCTCCACCCACCCAGGGTTGGACGTGTTTCCTTGGTGGTTCAGGTGTCAGCCAGTACTGAGCTCTGTGCCTGGACCTGTGCCGGGGATGCAGCAGGGCCAAGGGAAACGTGGCCCCTCCTCGTGGGCTCGCGGTCCAGAAGGGGAGTCGAGAGAGACAAATCAGCCAGGCTGCCAACACAAGGGGGTGGGAGGACACGAGCCCAGGGCCGGGACAGAGAAGAACACGATGGGGCCGGTGGGCCAGTACGTGGCTTAGGTAAGAACATCAAACACCTCGGACTGTCCCACCCCCTCCCCGAATCTGATGAGTTGGACTCCAAACTCAGGCCTGTCTTTGCTCTCGTCTCTGTCCGGGCTGTTTGTCCTTGGCAAGTCCTCCACCTCCCTGGGCCTTGGTTGGTTTCCTCTTCTGGAAAGGGTGGGGGAGGGATATCGTACCTCAAACAGTGGCTGTGGACAGAAAGGTGGTCAGGTTTGGTTAAGAGCAGACTGTGGAGCCAGACTGCTTAGACCTGAACCCCAGCTCCTCCCTCACTGGCTCTGTGACCTTGGGCAGGCTCCTTAACTTCTCCTGCTTCAGGTGTATTTTTCACATGGGGAGTAAATCCTACCTCATTGGGTTGTTAAAAGCAGTAAGTGGGGACTTCCTGGTGGCTCAGTGGTTATGAATCCGCCTGCCAATGCAGGGAACACGGGTTCGAGCCCTGCTCCGGGAAGATCCCACATGCCGCGGAGCAACTAAGCCTGTGCGCCACAACTACTGAGCCTGCGCTCTAGAGCCCGCGAGCCACAACTACTGAGCCCGCGTGCCACAACTACTGAAGCCCGCGTGCCTAGAGCCCGTGGTGCTCCGCAGCGAGAGAAACCACCGCAGTGAGAAGCCGCGCACCACAACAGAGAGTAGCCCCCGCTCGCCGCAACTAGAGAAAGTCCACGCAGAGTGACAAAGACCCAACGCAGCCAAAAAAAAAAGTAAATTAAATTAAAATAAAATAAATTAAAAAAAAAAAAAAGCAGTAAGTGAAGTAATACACTAGCAAAGTGCTATGTGTTTGCAGTTGTTAGTAGTAACACTTTAGAACTAAAAGTTACCTGTCACACAGCTGGCTCTTGGGTCCTTAGTGCACCCTGTGCAACTGGGGACCCAGGGATTGAGGCCTTGACTCCCCCCCTCACCCTCGAGCACTGTTGGCTTTATCAGACTCCTACTGAGTGTGAGGCTCCCTGGTGGGCCCAGGTAAGTCATATGTGACTTGGAAAGCTGCAGGCACCTTCTGACTGCACGTGTTTCTGTAACAGGATCTTCAGCTGGGCCAGGCAGCTTGGAGGGTCCGGATGGAGGTGTGAGGGTGCAGGCCGGTGGAGCAGGCAGGTCCTCCCTCTTCCTGGCTGGGGGCCCGGCTCCTGGCTGGTGATGTAAGCCCAGCCCGACCCCTGCAGCTGGCCATCCTGCAGCACATGGTGGTGGCACCGGCTCCCCGAGTCATGATGCCTCCCTCCCAGGAGGGGGCAGGGAAGACCACTCTTGTCACCCCGGAAGCTGTGGGCATCACGGCCCCTTAGCAGGCCCGGGGAGGGACACGGGGCCTGAGAGGAAAGGACTGGCCATCCCAGCCTCTTCGGAGGGGCCTCCTGTCCAGGGTACAGTGTGGTTTCCTGCCTCTGTCACGTGGTTCTCTGGGGAGAAGGGAAGGGAGGCTTTGTTCGGTTCACAGAGCAAGTCATCTCATTCATTCACTGCAGGGATGTCCCTAGACTCAGGGAGCCCTTGGTCTAGGACGGAGAGTGAGCAAGCAGACAGGTACAGATCGGGTGTGTCCCATGAGGACTCAGAGGGAGGTAGTGGAGAATAATGGGTGTGGGGGAATGCTGCTTTAGAAAGGGGCCGGAGATCCTAAGCTAGTAAACTCACTCTTTGCCTGTTTAAAAAAAAAAAGAAAGGGGCCAGAGAAGCCTTCTCAGAGGAGGTGACCTCTGAGCTGAGACCCGAATAACAGGTTAGGGAGAGCTGGGGGAGGGGGAGCTCTCTGAGCCGCGGACCTAGAGGCAGGAGCAAACAAGGTTAGGGCTGGGGGGCGGGCGGTGACGGGGAGGATGGGGTGAGCCCGTTGCAGGGCTGAGTCAGGGGGCCTCATCCTGGGGCAGGTATTGGCCGTTTCAGTCCCAGTGCAGGGACAGACAATGGAGACAAAAAGGACCAGAGCCCAGCCTGTTCCTTGCCACGGTCACCATGAGCTCCTTACGTGCCCGCCTGTCTGAAGGGCAGGGACTGCGAGGTGGTGGGTTTCCCTTCCCTGGGGTATCTGCCTGGAGTGTCCCTGCGCATCCTCACTGGGTTCTATGCGCAGCCCGCCCTGGCGTGTGCTTCTGAAGGTGCAAACCCAAACACACCACCTGGGGATCACCTCAGCCCCCCCTCAGCTCTGGCAGGGACAGGCAGAGGGGCCGCCCAGGAAAAGGCCCAGCCTCGTAGACCAGGCTGGTTGGAGTGAGGCGGGTGGCAGCCCCCTTCCCTTCCAGAGGAGCTAGCCCTAGAGTGGCCCCTGGCATTGGTGTGGCTCCGGGACAGATCGAGCTTGACATCACCATTGGCAACGTCGTCTCTGCTGGGTGGGCATGCGCTGCTGGGAAAGTTACTGCTTCCACCCTCGACGTGATCTGCGCTCCCTCGGACCCTCTGAGTTGCTGTAAGGCTGGTGGGGGTGGGGGAAGCCTCAGTGATTCGTCATTCGGAAGAATAACTCATGACCGGTGTCCCTTCACTTTTCCTGAGGAGTCACAGGCAGAAGTTTTTCCGAACAGGCCGAGCTGCTAGAAATCCCCGCTGGCTGTTCTCCCCTCCGTCTGGGCCCATCACTGCCCTCGTTCTGTGTCCAGCCCTCCTGGCACCCAGCCGCTGTCCCCCAGAGCACCCTAAGGGAACAGGCGGTGTACTGATCTTGGCCGGGTCCTAGGGGAGTCCCCAGCCTGGCAGGGGACAGGTCCTGTAGGGGCAGTGGGCTCGGAAGCCAAGCCTGAGGGGTTGTAACTGCTGTGGACGGGGGCATCCAAGGACGCTTCTTCCTGGCGGGTGGGTAGCCGTGGAGCTGACTTTGGCCAACTCTGAAGGCCGTAGTGGCCCAGCAGTGAAAGAGGAGGGCCCGTGGAGTGCGGGGCCTGCGTGGTCACTCACGTGTCGCCACCTCTCTGAACCTCCTTTTCTTTGTCTTAGGTTGGAGGACTGTGAGGCTTCAGCTAGGGCACATGAAGGGGCTGCCCGAGGTGACAGCATAGTAAATGTCACTGTCAGTGGGCTCCCTGCAGAGCTCAGGGATGCCACCATCACCAGGCTTGCGCTGGAGCCCTTGGTCCCCCTCCCTCCCCCTCATTGTGTGCCTCAAATTCCCCATGACACCCCTCCATCTAGCTGTCCTGTCCCTGGCCCGGGTTTGCGTTCCTTCCTTCCTCCAGGCCATATTCCCTGAGTACCTGCTGGGCCAGGCCCTCGGGAGCCACCCAGGGTGACCGCCACCACTGGACGCCAGGCCCGGCTTTGTAATTAAGGTTGTCGTGAAAGGCTGGCCTTGGCCTAACGCAAGCTTCCAGCCCCAGGCGTGAACCAGACTTTCCTCCCATCCCAAATGCTGCCTCTGGGCCCCATGTGGACCACCAGCTCTGAGCGGCTGCTTCCCGCACCGCCCTTTAACTTTATTACAGAGATTTCCAGACATATGCAACAGTAGGAGTATAATGACCCAGATGAACCCACTTCCCAGCTTCAGTAATGACCAGTATGTGACCGATCTTTATCCTCCGTGCTGCCCCACCCCCATTATTTTGCAGCAAATATCCTAGATATTGATCATCTCACCTGTACATTTTTCTGAGTTGCTTCTGAAGCTGTGGGGACACTCCGCCCCAAGCCAGCTACCTCTGTTCCTCTGCTGTCATCTCCCCCCGGGCCAGGATGAGACCGTGCTCTCTTGTGGCCCTGCACATGGTGGGTGGCTGTATGTGGTGCTCGGGGACAAGCACAGCCTCCCCCCGCCGAAGGAGGCTCCCACCCCAGGACGTGGCTTTGGGGGCTGCCAGGAAGCCCAGTGGAGCGACTGGGAGCCTTCCTGCTCTGATTCCTGAGTGGCTTCGCTTGCCGCTCCATCTCTGTGTTAGTCTGCACGCTAACAGCGAGCACGGGTTTTTGTTTTCTTCCTTTATTTCCTGAAAGGTGGCGTTCACCAGCACAGTGTTCTGCACTGTGCTTTTTATTTTTGTCTGCGTCGGGTCTTAGTTGCGGCGCGTGGGCTCCTTGTTGTGGTGCGTGGGCTTCTCTAGTTGTGGTGTGTGGGCTCAGTAGTTGTGGCGCGCGGGCTTAGTTGCCCCGTGGCACGTGGGATCTTAGTTCCCCGGCCAGGGATTGAACCGGCGTCCCCTGCATTGCAAGACAGGTTCTTAACCACTGGACCACCAGCGAAGTCCCTGCTCTGTGCTCTTTCACTTGATGTGTCCTAGATGTTGTTCCCTATTGGCTCAGAGAGAGCTGCCTCATTCTTTGTGGCCTCAGAGAGTTCCTGTGCACGGGTGGACCAGGGTGTATTGATTGCTCCCCTGCTGATAGGTACTGGTGTCAGTTCAGGTCTCTGTTTGCAAACAGTGCTGCCATGAGTAACCTTATAGGTATATAAGTTTGCACCTTTGCAAGGGTATCTGTAGGATGAATCTCCAGGAGTGGCGTGGCTGGAGCAAAGGGTACGTGCATTTGTATTTTGGAGTTTTGACTGGTGTAGCCAAATTGCTTTCAAAAGGGGTTGTACCGGTTGCTGGGGACACCGCTGCTCGAGGGCGCGCCTGCTTCCCACGGTCCCCAGCGTGTGCTGTCCAGCTCGTGGGTGTTGGCCTCTCTGGTAGGTGAAAAATCTGTCAGCATACTTCCGTTTAATTTGAATTTCTCTTTATTCTGAGAATCACTGAGTGTGTAAGAATTCTGCACCTCAGTTTCCATCTTTGGGGAATGGAGTGGAAGAGGCCTTCTTGGAGGGGCAGAATGGGGAATTCAGTGAGCTCCCACAGCGAAAGGCCCCTCCCCAGTCGAGGAGCCAGCCCAGCGGTAGGGAATGCAGGAGGACGGCATATGGGACCAGCTCCTGCCTCCGCTTCCAGCTGGAAAAGCGTCCTTGGGCAGGTGACTCGCCATTTGCAGGCCTCATCTGGAAGGCAGTGGGCTATAAGCCCTACTTCTCAGGGCTGTTAGGAGGCGTAAATGAGATCAGGTTCGTAAATCCCTTAGTCTGTCTGGGGGTAGGTGCAAAACGATGGCTTTACCAAGCGCCAGAGAGGCCCCTGCACACGGTGTGTTCCCTCCCCTCCTTCTCTGCTGTGCGCCGGAGAGGATTCTGGGCGTGGAGCGGGGTGGGGAGGCCGCGTTTGGAAATGCAGGGCATTGGCTGGAGGGATGGGGTCAGAAGCACGGACCTGGATTTAAATGCCCCCCACCCCCCGGGCTGAGGAACTTTCCTCCTCGGCGCCTCTGTCTCCCCGCGTGTCAGGCCTGTGTTCTCGGTTGCAGGCCCAGAAACGGATCCCTGAAGGACTCATAGCAGAGGAGCATATGGCGGGAGGATGTCACCAGGCAGGTAGAGAACCAGGCCTAGGAGGGGTGGGAGTGGGCAGCTGCACACCTAAGGTAGGCACTTCCTCAAATACAGGGAAGGGGCTGAGAGTGCCTGCCCCGCCCTGGAAAAATGACCAGTGCCACAGTGAAGAATGACAGCCGCGTCCCAGGGTTCTCACGGCAATGACCTTGGAGGCGGCCATGGACGGAGGTGAGCAGCGGTGTGATGCCTGGTCCCCTGGGGTCTCTGGACGTTCACAGTTGGATGCTGGGTGCTCCATGGCATCCTTCTGTGGCTGCCCACCAGTCCTTGAGTAGCCGTGGCCTGGCCGAGTGAAGTACTCCCGTGAGAAATGCCTGGTCTTGAGAAGCCTCTGAGGGCCCCCGCACACTCTGATTCTGTGCCCAGGGCAACACGGGTCAGGGAATGAGGAAGAGCCGCGCGTGGGCAGCATAAGACACGTGGCTCTGCAGAGACAGGGGCCGCAGAGCCTCATGTCTGCAGCGGCGGTGGGACCCCCGCCCACAGCTTTGTGGGTGCTCCCTTGCCTCCTCCCTACTTGGGGCCCCAGGAGCCCTTGCGTTGCTCTGCCTCTGTCCTGCCCGCGCCCCACCTTTGGGGCGGCCCAGGCCGTGGCAGGGATGTGTGTGGCGTTGCGGAGCGCAGGAAGCAGGGCCCCTGAAGGGGGTGTCTGGGAGTGGCTCCTCTGGGCCAAGCAGGCACATCTGTGACCTCATCCTGCGCGCACCCTCACTGCCTGAGCAGGGGGCGCCGAGAGAGAAGGAATCTTCCCTGAGTTCACCGGCTGGCCTGGGCAGAGCTGGGGACTCAGCTGCCTGTCCTCCTGACCTCAAGGACCCACCGCCTGCCCCAGCCTCTGCATTCATTTGCCCTGTCAGCAAATGTTCAGCACCTGCTGTGCACCCAGTACGTGCCCTTCTGGGGATGCTCCAGGGAACGAAAGCAGTAACATCCTTGCCCTGCTTGCAGCATAAGCACACATACAGATCGTAAAGCTTTACGTTGGGTCGTGAGAAGCGCCACACAGAACGAAGCCGGGTACAGGGATGGACAAGGACAAAGGGGGCTGTTTTCTGTAGGGTGGTCGAGGAAGGCCTCCGAGGAGGCAGTGTTGGAGCAGAGACCTGCAGGCAGGGAGGGAGAGGAAACCATGAGGATATAAGGTAGAAGAGTGCTCTGAGCAGAGGCGCAGCAGGTGCAAAGGCCCTGAGGCCTTATATCCAGGTGGCTCTGTCACTGATGAAGATCGGGTGGGGACCTTGACTACTGTAGCCCCTGAGCCGGGTCTGCCCTCGCACCTCTAGGAAGACACCCCCAGTCCATGCTCAGCGGCTAAGGCCTCCATGGGTGGCCTCCCGCAGCCTCCTTGCTTACCCCGTCCTCTCACATACCCTGGACCCTCCCAGTCCTGCAGCTCACCACCCAGACGCACAGTGCAGTCTCTGCTTCTGTACTTTGTCCACAAAGCTCCCTCTGCCCAGGATGCCTTTCCCCCTTTGCTGTCTCACTCTTCAAGACCTTCTCTGGGAGACGTTTCCAGATGCTCTCTTCCCAGCAGATCCCAGCCGGCCTGTCCTCCATGCCTCCGTGATCCCTCCTCACTCCCTCTCACGGCTGGTGATGCTGCCTTGCGAATGCTTCTGGGTTTGTCTCCTTGTCCACACGGGGGCTCTGGGATAGGGCCAGCATGTGGGGGAATTGGTGGCTGCTTGCTAGGGGACTTTGGGGGAGGGGAGAAGGCTGTCCCACACCTGCACTTCTCACCTGAAGCCACCGGTACCTGTGGATGTCCTGTGGAGACCCCTTCTCAGCAGGCACTGTGGGGAAACCCCGGAGGGCGTCCCTGCTCAGGGCAGGACTGGCTCTCCAGGCCCCAGAAACCACAAAGAGAAAGACGGATCCCTCTGGCAACCTCCCTGTCCTTCTGTTAGAGAAGGCTGCGTTTCTGCCGCCCACCAGACCCCTGTGTCCAGCCTGAAGCTGAGGGGCCTGAGGACCGCAGGGCACCAGCGTCAGACGGGAACAGTCCTGGCTTTGACACCCCACCCCTTCCCCGCTGCATGACCCTAGGAGACCGGTCAGCATCCCCAGAGGGTCCCTCCTCCGTGCGTTGATAGGTAGTGCGCTCGGGGTATCTCTGCTCTGCGGCGCTCTGATGAGGATTAAAGATCCAGCCACAGGGTGCCTGGCAGGATGCCTGGCAGGGAATTGGGGTGCAGTAACGAGCACCTTGCACCTTTCTGTACCGGGAGCGCTCTGAATTTGAGAGCCTGCCTCACAGAATGAGTCGTTTCTGGCCGGGTCTGGGCCTTGGCGTCCCTCTCGCCTTTCTCCGGGCTTCCTTGGTCTTCTGCACGTGGAGCAGGCCCCCACGCCCACCCCCTGCCCAGCAATGTCAAGAGGGCTCAGTGTACCTTTGAGGCCTGGGACACTGGCCAGATGAGAGCTCCTCCATCTGTCTGTCACTCCTTCGCCCTATGTTGGTGCCCTCTCTGTGCCTGGCCCTGTTCTGGGCAATGTTGGGGACACGCATGGACCACAACCCTGGGGCTCCCAGTCCAGTCGGGGGAGACAGACGGGTCTCTTAGACAGTGACAGTTCAGTGTGGGCAGGGCTGAGATGGGGGAGCCCAGAGGAGGGAGCCTGACCAGCTGGGGGGTCATGGAGGGCTCCCTAGAGAAGGGGACCCTTGAGCCGAGAGTTGAAATGAGAGTGTGATGCATAGGAGGAGGGAGAGAATGAGGTGTGATGAAGCACTGGGCCTGCACTGGGAGGAAAGGGAAGAGTGGGGTGAGGCTAGAGCACAGTGCCCGGTGGTGGGGGGAGGGTCCCGCTCATGGACAAGGCTCCTAGCTCAGTCCGGAGCCCTCACAGCGCCCTTCGAGGGCCTCCCTGGGTCGTCTGCATGCCCCTCTCTGCAGGTGAGAAGCCCTGAAGGGCAGGGCACCCGGTCAGAGCCTCCCTGTCCTCCTAGTGCCAGCGCAGAGCTTGGCATGCAGTCGGCCTCGGGCAGTATTTACTGATGGATAGCAAGACACTATCTAAGTTGGCATCCTGGATTAGAAGCCTAACTCCAAGGGGCTGAAGCCGAAAGGGGATATTTATTGGCTTACGGACCTGAGGAGCCTTGAATAGTTTCACTTCAGGCCTCGCTGGATCCAGGGTCTCAGACGTCGTCGTCCGTCGGGACTCTGTCTCTCTTCACCTCTGAGGTCACCTTTCCTGTGAGTCGGCTTTGTTCTCGGGAGGTTCTCTCCTCTTGGTGGATGCCAGGGTGGCTGCCAGCAGCTCCAGAAGTGGGAGGCGACCTCAGCGACCCCTGCGGGCAGAGAGCTCTTATTTCCCGATAGTTCCAGCACAGGCCCTGGGAGGGGCTGTGGCTGGCCCTACACGGGTCAGTCACTGTGACAGGGGCTTTGGGAGGACAGTGGGGAGTGGAGGTAACGTGGACGTCCCCCCCTGGGGTCCTGGGATGGCGTCATGAGGGAGGTGGTGGGACCAGTGCCCATCTACCCAGGGAAGCAGGAGGTGAAGCGGGCCGGTTGGTGCTTTCACAGGCCAGGGCAGCCTCACCACAGGGGCAGGTTGTACGCCTGACGCGCTGTCTGCCTGGGGGACTGCTGGGGGTGTAGGCTTTAGCTCCCAGCTTCTTGCCACGAGACTCTCAGTTTCCACTGTCAGGTGGGGTGACGGCGATGGCGCCCTTCCCTCTTGGGGCAGGAAGGGCGTGGCAGGTAGCCTCCCAGGGTAGGCTCTGCTGATGCAGTGGCCAGGCCCTGGGGAGTGAAGGCCACCTGCGGTTAGCTAATGGAGGGGGTTAGAACCCAGGCCTGGCTCTGGGCCGCCCAGTAGCTTCAGCCTCGCTCGTCACCTCTGGCGTGCCCAGGCCTGGCGGCCTCCCTGCTAGGGGACCCAGTGGGCTCCCCCTCCCCAACCCTGGTCTCCTACAGATTCAATCCTCCCTAGACCTCACGTAGTTCCTGGCGCTGCTCTGCACCAGCCCCGGTGGCCCCTGTCTCACGCTGAGAGCAAAGTCCTTCCTGAGGCCGTGTCCCCGTCGCCTCCCGCCTCCGCCTCCTGCCACGCTGGCCTTCTGGTGCCCGGGATCCTGCCAAGCCTGTTCCCACCCTGTCACACCTCCCCTCCCAGGGGCCACTGCCCACCGCTGTATTTGTATCTGTCTCATGCGTGTCTCCAACTAGCTGTTGAAGCCCCAGCAGTGAGAGTTGGCCCCCTACCCCCTTGTCCCCACTCCGTCCCCACCCCCCACTGTTGCTTCCTGGTTTTTGACTCCCACTTGAATGAGTACCAGCTCCAGGCTGGCAGGGGTGGCCTGAGTCATCGCCCCCTGGTGCCCAACCTGTCCTTGCATCTTGTGGGTGCCTTTGCACCTGTGTGCAAAGGAGAGACAGACTTTTCTGCCTGTCACCTGATGCCTGGCCTCGGGTTTCTGTCTGTCCCTTTGTGAGGGCAGGTGGGAGGGGGAGCAGTCTCCGCTTGCCCCACAGCCTCTTCCTGGGAGACTGG
Source organism: Monodon monoceros (assembly GCF_005190385.1). Classification (NCBI taxonomy): domain Eukaryota; kingdom Metazoa; phylum Chordata; class Mammalia; order Artiodactyla; family Monodontidae; genus Monodon; species Monodon monoceros. The sequence continues at coordinate 48,566,854 of NW_021703766.1, forward strand.
TGCCCGCTGCACACAGCAGCGTCCCTCCCCAGGGCTCAAACCTTCGTCTTGGCCCCGGCCCCTGCCTCCCGCTCAGGCCTGTCAAGGTAATGTGAGAATGAAGCCGTGTTCCAGTTACAGAGCAAGACAGGCCTGGGTGTGCGTTCCAGTACTGCCGCTCCTGGCTCTCAAGGACTGGTGCTGGGTACCCGACTGGAAGTCGGACCTTCGGAGCCGTGGCCTTGGGAGCTGAGGGAACACACACTCACGTACGTGTCCTCCTGGTCTCGCCAACCATTCCGTCGCTGGACAGGTGCTTTAGCAAGTCTGTTCTGGGTCCCTGCCTTCCAGTGGGGGACGCAGCACGACAGTGAGGGCCAGCCTTTGGTGAGCACTCACGGGCGTGTGCTAAGCCCTGGTCTGAGGGATGGACTTGTGCTAAATAACTCAGTCACCACACTTACCCGTTTCCAGGGTAAGGTGATTGAGGCGCCAGGTCAGATCGCTTTGCTCGGAGTCACGGAGTTTAAGTTGGGAGCCAGGATTCGGCCCCAGGCGCTCTGGCTCCGGAGCCCGTGCTCTCAACCGTGCTACGAGATGCCCCGTCTCCGGTGGGCAGCGTGAGATGCTGCCCGGGGAGGGCCTTCCCGAGGTCGAGCTCGCAGAGCACGGGAGGGAGGAGCCAGGATCCAAGCCCCCTGACTTCGGGCTGGAGCGGGGCCCTCACCACTTTGCAGCCCCGCCCTCCGGAACCTGGCCCCAGAGCTCCGACTCGGGCCTCCCAGCCCGGCCCACCCCTAGTGTCCAGCCAGCACACCGCACGGGCGGCCCTCCTCCTCCCCAGCTCACCGCCCGCACGCTGAATCCTCGGGGTAGACCGGGCACACATGCATGTCTGTGGGTGCCGAGCTGCAGCCTGGAGGCCTGGGCCCCATGCTTCGGAGCCACTGCGGCCCGGGAGAGCGGCCCATTGACTCGCCGCAGCCTGTGTGGTTCGCTTAAGGCTGGACAAGTCGAGGGCGGATGACCTGAGGTAGAGGTCTTGATGATTTCGTCACAACATCACAAATGAACAAGTGTGTGGCGGCCGGGGCTGAGCCAGCCGGCCTGGGCCAGCCCTGCCAGCTTATAAAGTGCTTGGGTGGCACCTGGCACAGCGGAAGTGCTGTCTCGATGCTCCATGTTATTTCTCTGAACCACCTGTACTGCCGTTTCCTTACCATTTTTTTTTTAATTGGTTCATTTAAAAAATCTGAATATGTTTCATCTCATTCATTTCCAAGTGATGGTTTTGATGTGATAGTTCTTTTTTCTTAGTATATGAATGAAACACACACATACGTAATGATTACTGCGAGGTTCTTCCCGACCCACCTGACACTCGCGTGTGCCCACTGGTGACGGGCCAGGCCTGGGGACGTGCTCGTGGTGCTGTTGGGGAAATCGAGACAGGGTTGGGGTGCCTGCAGGCTGCCAAGCCCACGCCACAGTGCACCGACTGAACCCCCGCTTCTGTTCCTTTAGTGTCTTTCCCCAGTGCTGTCCCCACCTTGAACATGTGTCTCAGCATCAGAGGAAAGTGACAAGATGCACTTGTCATTCTTGTCTCCAGTTGCTCTGGGCCTTGGACCCCCATGTCTCTGAGTATGTCCATCTTTCCTACCCCCTGCTCTCAGCTTCCCCTGCTGTACAGGAGTGGGCAGATGCAGCCGCCCCGAACCCTGGCTGTGACCTTGTGTGAGGCTGTGCCTGCATCCAAACACCATGGGCACCTGGCTGAAGGGGTGGCTGGATGGTACCTGTGGCTGGTATGGAGGTGGCAAGGTCAGAGACCCTGGGCCTTGAACTCACCAGGAGGCTCGTCAGAACAAAGACCGACCCACTGGGCAGGATCCCAGGGGACTTCAGGAGCTGAAAGTCCTAGGCGGTCAGGGAGGGCTTCCTGGAGGAAGGGATGTCAGAGCTGAACACCTAAAGGACCAACTGCAGTTTGAGAGATTGCTTAGGGCTCTTATTCCCTGTAGACTGTCTAGGACAGCGGTCCCCAACCTTTTTGGCACCAGGGACTGGTTTCGTGGAAGACACTTTTTCCACGGACCGGAGGTGGAGCGGGTGGGGGTTATGGTGCAGGCGGTGATGTGGGTGACGGGGAGCAGCACATGAAGCTTCACTCGCTGGCCCGGTTCCTGAACAGGCCGTGGAACGGTAGCGTTCCGTGGCCCAGGAGTTGGGGACCCCTGGTCTAGGACACCGAGAACTGCTAGTGACGACCCCACGTGTACCCAGTACCCTACTTCATCCCCATCTGACACGAGCAGGCCAACCCCACCTTGGCCTGGGGGCCTTTACTGAAGGGAGTGTGTCTCTTGGGCCATCTGATAAAACCTGTGTACCCTTTCTTGGAGTGATGATTTTTAAAGGCAAAAAGTAGGATTACAAAGGATATCAGTTAAAATACAGTTTATTAAATATTTAAAAAATCGTGATCTAGTAATTATGCTATTCCTTGTTGACACCTGAGATAACGGGATGTAGCAGCAGCTCGAATGACTTCCGAAGTAGTGATGAGCATTCAGAATCTACAAAAACTGTTATGTGATGTGAAAACACCTGCCATTTCTATTGAGGACAGAGTCCCAGGGTCTGCTAAACAATATTTCTTTTTTCTCTCTTTTTTGTGCTGTGTTAGTAAGAAGGAAATGCTGAATTTCATTTCAGTTCAGTTAGTGCAAATAAAAAGGCAGTTTTTCCCCACTCAAGTTCATGGACCCCCTGGGGGTCAGTGGCACCTGCTTGGCTGGACTCCCTGAGGCAGCTGCAGGCCAGCTCCCGTTCCCCCGCCCGCCCCCAAGAGCTGGGAGCCACCAGGCACACGATTGCACGTCAGAGAGAGCTCCCTTGCTAGGCCTGCAGGGGGGCAGCTGACACTGGGGAAGGCTGCTGATCACCTATAGCTTCACCCAGGCTCCACCCCGCCTGCTTCCACCCAAGGAGGAAGAGAGGGGCAGAGGACCGGGCCTGACCTCTGGGAAGCCTGGGGCCTCTGTCGGCTTCTTTCTTCCAGCAGCCCCACCCAACACAGTGGAGAGAGTTCTAGAGCAAATATTTGACTCTGCCTTTTACCAGCTGCCTGACCCCAGGGAGGCAGCTTTCCTTCCCTGGAAGACAGGGTGCTGCTTGATGAGGTCGGGGCATACGGCCCCCGGCCAGAGCAGTGGCCAGAGGGAGCATCCTCTCAGAGATGCTTGCCCAGAAGCTCAGCAGGGGCTCCCACTGGCCCATCTGCTGCTCGGCTGGCCCTGAGAGCTTTCTGCTCCCAGGCCTGACCCTGTCCCTCCCCTGCTCAGAGCCTTTTCTTCCTGCCCTCCTGGTTGCCCCAGCACAAAATCCAAGCTCTTATAGCCAAAAACTGAAAAGAATACAGATATCTTTTCACCTGGCGAATGGATAAACAAAATGCATACATCTGACAGTTACTACGTAGCACTACAAAGGGACCGAAACTCAAAATTGTTATGTTCCAGAAAGAAGCTGGCCACCAGAGGTCACATACTGTTTACCACCATTTTTGTGAAATGTCCAAAAAAGGCAAATCTGTGCAGACAAAGGCCAGCCTTACCTTCCACGTGGTGACAGGCCCTGAGCTTCCCGAGGACAGGGCTGTGCATTTGTTGGGTTTGGGCTGCATCCCCTTGTTCATTTTGGGAGCCACTGCCTGTAACCATGGGGCACCAGGGCCGTGTCAGGGACTCTGACGGCTGCCATATCCCTGGGACAGGAAGCCCCGTCCTGAGTACCGTCCGGGAATATTTCGCTGTTGAGGGAGCGGGGAGTCTGAGAAGCCACGTGGCATCTCAGTTAAGAGCTGAGTTCCGGCTCCACCGCTTAGCAGCTGTGTGGCCTTGGGCAAGGTGCTTCACTTTTCTGAGCTCCACTTCCTAATAAGGTCGAAGTTTCATTCTCTCATTCAAAAAAAACCCGGCACAGATCAAAACACCTGCTCTGGGCCTGGCCCTGTGCTGGATGGTGTTGGGGACACAGTGGTGACCAAGACAGCCCCAGCCCTGCCCTTCGGGGACTCGCAGTCTAGAGGGGGAGACAGCTGACAAGTAGAAAAATGGCATGATAGTAGTTGTGTAATGTTCACGTGAAGGTGTTTGGGGAGCCTTGGGGAGTTGGGGAGGGTGGCGCTGGCTTGGTTTGGGGCCATCCGGGGACACCTCCCCAGAGCAGCAGTCACAGCGAGGCACCTCAAGGCAGGACTGAGCTCAGTGGGTTGCTGGAAGGAAGGTTTATCGTGGAGGTTGAGGGGGAGGGGGGATAGCACAGGCCAGTGGGCGGGAGTGGGGGAAAGAGGCCCAGGGTGTGGAAAGTCACAGGCCTGGGTCCTCTCTGCCTGCAGCCCAGAACGTGACCGTGGATGAGGTCCTTGGTGCCTACAAGCAGGCCTGCCAGAAGCTAAGCTGCAGGCAGATCCCCAAGCTCCTCAGGCAGCTCCAGGTAATGCCGCGTGCTGGGGGCGTGGCGGGTACTGGGGGGCAGTGCCTGGGGTGAAGCTGCCCTCACCCCGCCCCCCAGCGCCCTCCGGGCAAGAGAGGGTGTACAGAGCATTCCCTCCACCCCGAGCCTGGTCGGCCAGCCAGGGGACTATAAATATGTCTCTGGAAATCCTCTTTTCAACTGTGAAAGTAATCGGGCTCTTCCTGAATATTTAAGCAGTACAGAATTATGTGAAGTAGGAAATTACTTGTCAAGAATCTTCCACTCCCCAAAGCAATTCTCCTCCCCAGGGGAAAAGCCACGTATACAAAATTTAAAAGTCTGAATGACAAAAGTAATGTATATTCTCTGACTTGAAAAAAAAGTTAAAATACTACAGATATAAAAAGCAAAACCTGTTTCTCACTTCTTGCCCACGTCCCATGCCCCAGGAGTCCCCGCTGGTGACAGCTCGGGGTTTTCGTCCCCTGGACTTTCTGTGCCTTTATAAATAGAGAACGAGTCACTATCTAGAGGTACACAGACGCGAGGGCAGGTTCCGTTTTTATATGACTAGGGTGTTGCTGTACGCCTGGCCTGCTCGCCCCCAGCCGTCTCTCACAGGTGCCTTTCCTGCCACCTGTCCAGCCTGGTCGTGCTGGTAAAGCACTGCCTCAGTGCCTTCCCTCTGGATGGCTCATTCCAGAATGTTCCAAGGTTGCTTGTCTCAGAGCCCCGGCTGCCCCACTCTCAGGGAGGTCCAGCCTGGCGCCTGCAGGTGTCCTCCTGCCTTAACCACCATCCACTCTGCTTTCCCAGGAGTTCACGGACCTCGGGCACCGTATCGACTGTCTGGACCTGAAAGGTGTGTGTCTGGACGGGGCCGGGGGGCCCTTGGGTAGCGGGCAGGGAGGTGTGGGCGCCCTTCCTGAGGTGAGGCAGGTGCTGCGAGCCGTGGGGAGGGGCAAAGGACTTTTCCTCCCCCGCTTGGCCCGGAGCCCGTGTCTCCACCCAGCCCCTCAACCCACACGCAAGTGTACACGCACAAGGGGACTCTTGATGTGCACGCACACGGCGCTCCATGTCGTCCCAGGTGAGAAGCTCGACTACAAGACCTGCGAGGCCCTGGAAGAGGTCTTCAAGAGGCTGCAGTTCAAGGTCGTGGATCTGGAGCAGACGAACCTGGACGAAGATGTGAGCAGCCTGCCACTGCCCATACCCACTCCCTGAGCTCCCTGCCTCTTAGAGGTTTGGGGGGAGGGCATGGCAGGAGGAGGGAACCCCCTTGGACCAAGGCTGGGTGGGGCCTCTTGAGGGACAAGACTGGGGAGATGTCCACTGTGGCCAGAGTGAGCGGGGGATGTTGGACTGTGTGTGAGGCCCAGAGAAGGGTCTCACAGACCCACCCCAAAGGCAGGGGCTTTGTAAGCAAGGGAGAGACTTGGGGAGCCAAGCCGGAGGGGAGGTGTATGACCACCAGGAAGGAGCCTTTCCAGGAACGCGTGCCCCCCCCGCCCGCTGAGAATCACAGTGCCTGCAGGGGAGAGAGTTTAAGAAACGTTCTGAAAGCAGCCCCCCTGCTTATGCCCAGGTGTCCTCACCTCCCCAGGTCCGGAGGCCACCAGGAGCCCGGGGCAGGGCTCCTGGAGACCTGAGGCCCAGGGACGGCAGAGGCCTGTCCTGGTCACGCAGCACATCACTTAGACCGCTGTGGGGGGCGAGTAAGAGGAAGCAGACCGGCTGCAGCAGGACAGGGGAAGGGTTGGTTGCCGGAACCCAGAGGCGCCAGAGCAGCATCAGGGCTCTCCCGCCCCCAGTCACTCAGCCCCTACCTCCTGGCTTCCCCGGGCAGCTGCACCCTGAGGCTGAGCCCCGCTGTCTCTGCCCAGGGTGCCTCAGCCCTCTTCGACATGATCGAGTACTATGAGTCGGCCACCCACCTCAACATCTCCTTCAACAAGCACATCGGCACCCGGGGCTGGCAGGCCGCCGCCCACATGATGCGCAAGGTGGGTGCCCCCTACCCATTCCCTCTCCAGGGCCCCCAACCTGTAGGGCCTGGGTCCACGAGCCGTCAGAGGGTGCTGGGCCCCAGCCTGCAGGCCAGTGAGGAAGCAGTGCCAAGAGGCACCCTGCTGCAGCCCCACCCCGGCCCCTTCTCTCCCTTCAGGCGTTTCCCCTCCTCCTCCACTTGCCTGTAACGTGTCCCTTGGAGGTGGCTGTGGTCACCATTCCCGTTTCACTCACATACGGGGCGTCTCTGCCACACAGGAGTCAGCGAGCTCAGCTGTCACCAGCACTGCCTCGCTCACCCCTGCGGCCCCAGGCTGGCCTTCCCTCACCAGCCAGTGTCCCCAGCCATAAAACCAGGTGGCCCTGCTGCTCACGGGGATACTGGGACGTAGGGCGGGAGGTCCCCCGGAGCGGGGAGGGCCGGGGCCAGCCTGACCCAGCCCCACACCTGCCACGCAGACAAGCTGCCTGCAGTACCTGGACGCCCGCAACACGCCCCTGCTGGACCACGCGGCGCCCTTCGTGGCGCGTGCCCTGCGTATCCGCAGCAGCCTGGCGGTGCTGCACCTGGAGAATGCCAGCCTCTCAGGGCGGCCCCTCACGCTGCTCGGTGAGCCCCAGGGCGGTGTGCTGGTGGGCTCGGGCTGTGGGCCGGGTCCCCTGGGCCTGGCCAGTCACAGTGCCCTCCCCTTCTCCCCCATCCCCCAGCCACGGCCCTGAAGATGAACATGACTCTGCGGGAGCTGTACCTGGCCGACAACAAGCTCAATGGCCTGCAGGACTCGGCCCAGCTGGGCAACCTGCTTAAGTTCAACTGCTCCCTGCAGATCCTGGACCTCCGTAACAACCACGTACTGGACTCAGGTGTGTGCGAGGTCCGCGCGCCCCCACCCAACTCCAGTCGCCCAGCACCCACTGTGTGCCCAGCCGGGTGCTCGTGGTACTAGAAGCACAGTAGTGGCCGAGATAGTCCCAGCCCTGCCCTCGTGGTGACGCCTCAGACTGGGCTGGGCTGTGGGAGCCCGGGGCAGGTGTCTGAGCCAGTCTGGGGATCAGGGAGGCATCCTGGAGGAGGCATCCTGGCGGAGGGAACAGCTCAGCTCTTCCTTCAGGATGAGGTGGGGTATTGAGCAGATATTTGAAATAATTCAATCTGGGGAAGGTGCCCTGGAGGAAACAAGGATGCTGGGATAAAGGGTCAACTGAGAGCTGTTGAAGGTGTGCAGGAAGGGGCCTCTGGGCAGTAATGAGGAGGCTGGGGTGGAACCAGCCGTTTTAAAAGCCTAGGCAGAGAATCCAGGCAGAGGGAATAGCAAGTGCAAAGGCCCTGAGGTGGGAAAGAGCTTAGATATTAGATATCTGGGTGGGGGGAGGAGCCCTGGTGAGCCAGGAGGTGAGTGAGAAGCGAAGAGGGAGTAGTCAGCAAGGCCTTGCCAGCGGGAGGAATTTGATTTCGTCCCTGTTCACCGTCGAGCAGAGTCCCCTGGCCTCAGTGTGAAGACCGGGCTGCGGGAGGGGGTGCAGAGTGGGACAGTGAGGCCAGTGCCCTCCTCTGGGGCAGCTGGGCCCGGACACCACGTGTGCTGAGCGCCTCCCGCGCGCGGGGCCTGTCGGCTCGGGGTGCACAGCCATGAGTGCGGCAGGGGTCTCTGCCCTCAGGAGAGACAAAGCCAAGATACCTTAATGGACTGCTGAGCCTGTCGGATGGTGAAATGTGCTCTGGAGAAAAATAAAGCGGTGATGGCGGGCTGAGCTGTCTGCTGAGGTTAGGCTGACCGGGATTGTCCCATGAGAGGGGGAGATTTGAGCAGAGATCTGAAACAGGTGGCGGAGGCCTTCATCAGGGTGTCCAGAGGAGGAACGTTCCTGGCCCAGGAGTCGGGGAGCTGTGTGTGCCAGGCCCAAGGCAGGGCGGGCAGTAGCAGGAGGTGTCAGGGCCAGAGCCCGTGGGGCCGGGCAGGCTGGGGCAGGGGCTTCTGAGTGCTGGTGGGGTGGCTCCTGGACCAGTGCCCCCCGGGGAGATTCCCCGGCCACAGACAGGACTTGCCCACGGGCCTCCCCAGGTCTGGCCTACATCTGCGAGGGCCTCAAGGAGCAGAGGAAGGGGCTGGCGACCCTGGTGCTGTGGAACAACCAGCTCACGCACACGGGCATGGCCTTTCTGGGCATGACGCTGGTGAGTCGGCCGGAGAGGGGAGGGGGGCAGCGCGGTCCGGTCCAGCACCTCTCCCACCCCCGGCTCTCTTCATCTTCCGGCTGTCGCGGCTCCCCGTCTCGCTCGTCCTGCCAGTTCAGGAACCTGCTGTCTTCCTCCAGCCCTGTTTGGTCTTTGCTTCAGCTTCTGCACCCTCTTTCCCTTGAGGAAAGTAGCCCTTCTTTCATTGTCTCTCTGCATCCAGCACCGTAGCCTGGTACAACGCTTTGTACGAGGTGAAAATGTTTTGCATAGAAAGTTAGCATTTCTGGAAGCCATCAGGAAGTCTTAAATCTTTTCGTTATGTGGTATTTAAAGCCAGCCCACAGGGTACAGAGACTCAGACCCAGGTTGAGAATTATCCACAGTCAGGCCTGTGCCCAGAGTCCTTGGGATGCTGGCGAGGGCAGAGGCTGGGCCCGGGCTGTGGGGACAGGGGCCTGGCTGGACGCTCGGAGGGCTGCGGAGTGGACGGGGCAGCTGGCTCTCGGGAGACTTCTGAGTACAAGAGGGATTCGGCCCGAAGCGGGAACGTGCCGGTGTTCGGACTGGGGGGCCCTGCCGAGGAGAGAGCGTGTGCGTTCGCCTCGTTCCTGACTGGCCTCCTGGGCCTTTCCTGGCTCTCGTGCGCCGCTCCCTCCAGCCGCACACACACAGCCTGGAGACGCTGAACCTGGGCCACAACCCCATTGGGAATGAGGGCGTGCGCAACCTCAAGAACGGCCTCATCGGCAACCGCAGCGTGCTGCGCCTCGGCCTGGCCTCCACCAAGCTCACGTGCGAGGGTAGGGCGCGGGGCCGGGTGCGGGAGGCGGGCCGGCCAGGCTGGGGGGCGGCCAGCCGGGTGTGGGCCCGTGGCCAGCCCCTGCGGTCCCCCTCCCAGGCGCGGTGGCGGTGGCGGAGTTCATCGCCGAGAGCCCCCGCCTCCTGAGACTGGACCTTCGGGAGAACGAGATCAAGACGGGCGGGCTCATGGCGCTGTCGTTGGCCCTCAAGGTGAACCACTCTCTCCTGCGCCTGGACCTTGACCGCGAACCCAAGAAGGAGGCGGTGAGCGCGCTCTTCCCCGCGGGCGGATGGGGGGCTGGCTGGCCTGGGGCGGCCCCAGGACCTGCTGGGGGCGGGCCACCCAGAGCCCGAGCCAGGCCCGCTCTGCCCACAGGTGAAGAGCTTCATCGAGACGCAGAAGGCGCTGCTCGCTGAGATCCAGAACGGCTGCAGGCGCAACTTCGCGCTGGCGCGGGAGGAGCAGGGGCAGTGCCTGCAGCCGTCGGCCTCCATGGCCGAGATCGCCGTCTCCGAGCCCCAGCCAGACACCGGCGCGCCCGCGGAGGAGCCTGCCACCGAGGCGCAGGAGAACGGGGGCCCCGGCCCCGGCGCCGGGCCGGACTCGGACTCAGACTCAGACTCCGAGGGGGAGGATGGGGAGGAGGAGGATGGGGACAGGGCTGAGGCCCCCTGCCCCGCCCTGGTGCCCCCCACGGACTCCCTGGGCCCTGGGGACAGGAGCCCCCCAGGCTGCCCCTCCTCCCCCACCGAGCAGCGCATTTCCGTGTCCAGCCCGGGCCGGGGCCACAAAGTGTTTGTGGTGACCCGGGTGGAGAGTCCACCCGAGAGGGCAGAGCCTCCTGTGCCACCCGCCTCTCCTTCCCCACCTGCCCCTCCTCGTCCTCCATCCCCACCTGCCGTATCCTTCCTGCCCACCTCACCTGCCTGGACGCCAGCTGAGGCCGTCAGCACTCGGGACCCAGGGTCGTCTCAGCCTCAGCCTCAGCCCGAGCCGCCCCAGTCAGGGCCACCGCTGCCCAACGGCCTGAAGCCCGAGTTCGCTCTCGCACTGCTCCCAGAGCCGCCCCCAGGGCCCGAGGCCAAGGTGGCCACCTGTGGCCTGGAACACGGTGAGAGGACCTCTGGGGCCAGGTGACTGGGGCCCCTGTGTGCTGTGTGTGACCCCGGCCAAGCACCTGCTTGTTGGTGTGCCTCGGTTTCCCCCTCTTTAAAATGGCCCTTGAAGGGGCAGGGACAAGTGGGGCTCGATCCTCAGTCCCCGCCTTACTTCCCTCGGATCCCGGGGAGCTCCTTGGGGGCAGGGCACGCAAGTTCTGTTGACTCTGAGTCTGATGGTCTCATTGGTACCTGGGCCTGTGCTCCCCTGCGGCTCTAGCTCAGGCAGGGCTGGTACCCCCCAGCCCACCCGCCTGACTGGAGGCCGCCCACCCTTCTTCTCGCGCAGAGCTGAGCTGCTCCAAGAACGAGAAGGAGCTCGAGGACCTGCTTCTGGAGGCCAGTCAGGAATCTGGGCAGGAGACACTGTGACACCTGAGGTGCGGTGAGGGCCTGGGGCCCCGGGAGCTGGGGAGCCAGTGACGGAGCGCCTGACTCTGACAGGCGCCCCCCTGCGATCTCTTCTCCTTAAGTTCCCTTCTTCCGGTCCGTCTTTGAAGAGCTGAGGCCAGAGCCATGAGAATCTGCTCACCCTCACCCCCAGCCTTCCTGAGGCCTGGGACCCCAGGGGGTGGGGGGCCTTCCTGGGGACCCCTGCCCCCCACAGCAACACTACACGGGGTGCAGGAGCTACATGGAGTGGCCCTCCCCGTCCTGACTTAAGCACTTCTATTTATGTGTCTGACACTCGAAGACTGGGCTGGGGGTGGATGGGAGGAGGACGCGGGGGAGAAGTGGATACCGGCTACAGGGCCGGGCACCTTTCCCCAGGGCTCCATTTGGCCAGGCTTGCCCCCCGTAGAGGTCAGGAGTCCTAGGTGGTGGCGGGATGATCCCCTGGTGGCCCTGGGCACGGGACCAGGCAGGAGGCATGGCTTGGGAGGGGAGGTGAGTGATGGTGGTGGTTGGAATTTGTAGAGCAGCCCCAGGCAGGGTGAGGGCCTGGGCTGGGGTGGGTGGGGGAGGTCAGAGGATCAGAGCTTTCTTTTTCTTAAGTGCAATAAATCTATCAGGGAGCTGGGGTGGGGAGCAGCCAGGGCTTGGAGACCCTGCTGTCCCGGGCCACTCGAGGCTGTGCCCTGAGAGGCACTACAGCCCAGGGTGGGGGAGGCGCGGGTGTGGGGTGTGGGGCGGGGGGGGGGGAGGGCTGCTCCTGTCGGTGCAGGTCTGCTCACACCTTTTCTAATAAACCAGAGCTGGGTTCCCCACTGGCCTGCTCTCTGCTTGTGCTGATCCTGGGCTCCCCCCTGCGGGGGTTCTGGCACAGAGATGGGGAGGGCAGGGGCCAGGTGGGTCGTGGCTGCAGAACATCTGCTGGGGCGTGTGAGGATGGGCCCCACAGCAGAGGCGGGACAGGCAGGCCCCTTCTGGGTGCGCGCACCCACACTCCCGTGTCTGACGCAGCTGGCCATCTCGTGTATGATCCCACTTCCACTTCCCTCTCTTCAGAGGGAACAGCCCCCAGATACCTTCCAGCTTCAGGTCCAGCTTCTCAGGGTGGTGGACCTGGCACGCGGGTCCAGAGGTCATTCCTCTGCCCGGTCGCCTGTGGCCCAAGGAGAACAGACACCAACCAGCCTGTCGCCGGCAGCCCTAGATGTTCAGGCAGGAGGGCACTCTGCCCCGGAGCCTGGCCGGTCGCCTGCAGGCGCCGAGGTGCACCCAGAGGGCTCTTGGGCATTTCTGGGAAATCTGAGTTTCATCCTTCAGAAAAGGCGAGAACCACTTAAGGGGAAGGCCTCTGTGGCCGCTCCTCTCCTGCGTGGGAGGCCGGCCCGGGGTGGGTAGAGACGCGGTGGAAAGGTTATGAGAACCACAGCGTTACTGATTGGGAGCCCGTGTGCTTCCAGCACAAACGCCGGAATCTTCTACCGCAGCTGCCTGGGTGTCTGGGATGAACACCTTTCCTGTTTAGGCCACTTTCTGTTTGCTCTTCAGTCACCGACAGCTCCGGTGTCCTGACCGCTCCTTAAGGCAGCCACATTTGGGGCTCCCTCTCATCTGGGCGAGGGGCTGGGGGAAGCCACCCACGTCAGCCAGTGGCACCCGCCCCGCTGGCAGCCAGGGAGACACCCGCACAGTGTCATCCTCCGGCTGGCGCAGCTGTGCCCGGGTGTGAGGTGGGTGTGGAATGAGCCCCTCCAGGGTGCCCTGCCTCCTGCCCAAGTCGTCTTGGGGAGACTGGGGAGTGCGAGGTTTGCTTCAAGATGCTGAGAAACCGCAGTCCTTTGCCAGGTTGGGGTCTGTCAGTACAGTCCCCTGAGAATCTCAGTAGGCCTTTGGTCGCATCTAGCCATTGCTCAGGAATCGACCCAGGTGGGGGGGGTTTTGGCCCTGACAGCGGTGTTGGTTGCTCGCCCATCCCCTTTGCTCTCTGCCTCCACCTGCAGGCCAGGTGATCGACAGATGGCTGAAGGGAGGGGCGGGGAGGGTGCCTCCCCGTCCTGTGGTGCCTGGGAGGGCCTGGCGTCCTGTTCCCAGCCTTGTCCCCGCCCTTCACTTTAGCTTGTGGTGAGGAATCCGGCCTTTTCCACTGTTCGTTCAGGGTTGAATTGCGCCCACCTCCCCACCCACCAAAGATGTGTGAAGTCCTAATCTTCAGTACTGCAGGATGGGACTTTTCTTTGGAACTAGTGTCTTTATCGAGGTAATCAAGTTAAAAATGAGGTTATAGAGTACCCCAATCCAATGTGAAAAGGGGAAATTTGGAGACAGTGACAGAACAGATATGCTCAAAGGAAAGATGTGAGAACACAGAAGACCTTGGGAGGATGGAGGGCTTATGCAAGCCCAAGCCAAGGACACCAAAGACGCCAGCAAAGCACCGGAAGCCGGAAGAGGCAAGAAAGGGTTCCCTTCTAGGTTTCCGCGGGCGTGTGGCCCTGACCGCTCCTTGATTTTGGACTTCTGACTTCCAGAGCTGTGAGAAAATAAATTTCTGTTGTTCCAAGCTGCCCAGTTTGTGGAACTTTGTTACAGCAGCCCCAGGAGACTAATAGACCAATTCTGCAACGCTCTGATTTTCCGACCTTTTAGGGGTCTTGGATCATGGAGTTAGATCCCTTTGGCCGAGTATTTTCTTACCTTTGCCTTCAGCCGTCCAAGTATCGCCCAAGCTAGACGCTGTACCACATCTTAGATCTCGATGCCCTAACATGGGAGATGTTTGTTTTCCTGCATGTGGGTGTTCTGGGTGTGACAGGCACCTTCTCTCCACGAAGTGACTCCTAAAGCCAGGCCCCCGCGCCCTCTGGTGGCTCTGCCATCCCCTAGGGCCTCAGGAGACCCTGCATCCAGCAGGCAGGTGGGGGAGGAGAGTGGAGAAGGCAAACCTGCCTCTTAACTCGTTGCTTCAATGGGAAACGGACACACGTCACTTCCACTCCCTTCTAGGTGCAAGTCCCCAGCAAAAGCCCCACACTATAGGGGCCCATGAATGCCGGGGGACAGGGAGCTATCTTGGCCACACCCAGCCCCTCTGACATAACTGTTTTGTTCTTTTTTGTTTCTTTGTCTCCCAAAGCTCTAGCTTTGGCAGGCACACGGTCAGAGTCTAAGATAAATCGGGCACCAGTCTGACCACAGCTCGGCATCATGTAACGGGGCACAGCTTCCTCCTGGGGCCCGGGGGGTGTCCTCAGTCCTGCTCCCGACCTCCAGCCAAATCTAAGGGTTAGTCCTGCCTCCCCAACAGCCCAACACTGCTGGGGCCAGTTTGTTTCCAGCCTGGACTCTGGGTGGTAAGAAACAGAAGCCCAAGTCAAGTTGGCTGAGGGAGCTGCGGGAAGCGATGTACGTTGTCTCCAGTAGCACGTCTACAGAGACGTCGGTCTAACAGCGTCATGAGGACCCGTGCATCTCTGTGGTGGCTTCATTCTTGGGCAGGCTCTCCCTCTGCTGTTGGAAAACATCTCTCAGCACGCCCAGGGTGGTGCCACTAGCTCAGTCATGCCAGGACTGCCAGGGCTTCATATGCTCCTCAACTTCCCTGTCCTCATCGAGGGGCTCCTTGGGTGGCTGTGGAGTGACCTTGTAAGGCAGGTACCCCCTGGACAATTACTCGTCTGGTGGAGGCGGCGCTGGGGTGCTGTCGAGGCCTAATTAACCCATTATGCCAGGGGAGGAGCCACCCCAAGAGTGGAGCAGCCTGCTGAGGTCACTGGGGACACCACCCTCAGAAATGCCAGCTCCTGCCCCGCCCACAGAGGGGCAAGCTCGGATGTGGGGACAAGGGCCTGGATCCCCTGGGGCCTGGGTGCGCTCCACTGAGTCAGCTGGGCGCATCCCTCTGTCCTTCATCTCCCCTGCCTCCGCAGCCTCGCCCGCTTCCCCCACAGCCACTCCCGCCTCTGGGATGCCAGGGAGCAGGCTGCCAGCTGAGGCTGCCCGACTCCCTGGGGATGAAGTGGGCTTGGCAGAACAGGGCAGGCCTGGTGGCCAGTCCTCACTGAGCTGGGGAGACTGGGGCATGAAGACCAATCTGGGGTTTTCACATCTTCATTTATTGCACTTGAACCCCGAGTTCCTCATGGGTCCTTCTGCACGGGCTCTCAGATGCTGTCACTGATACACTGCCCCACTCCTGGTGGCTCCTGCCAACAGTTCTCTGTGGCTCACAGATTCACCTGGGGAATGTGGCCACCACAGGCCTCATTCCGGACACTGGACCCTGGGACTTGGACCCAGTTAGGCCCCCTACACCCTCATCCGGGCAGAAGGAAGTGTTGCCCTCTGCTGCGCCCAAGGCCTTCCATTCAAGGCCCACCTGGGCTAGACTGACCCCAAGTGAAGGGCACTCAGGCCATGGGCCTGGACTTGCCCCCGTCCTGGGGTTGGTGGGCTTCGCAGACACGCGCAGGAGCCTGGCCTGCCCAGGCCGCCCCGGGGGCGTGGTTGGCTCCGCTGGCGGCGTGAGGGTCTTTGCGGGCAGGGGACTTGGGCGTGCGGGGCGTCTTGAGCGTGCTGACGGCCCGGATGAGGCCCATGCGGTGGCGTATGGAGTGGTCCAGGTTAACGGTACAGCGCAAGAGGCTCTGCGCCTCGGCCACGGTGAAGGGAAAGTCAGCGCCCAGGAAGCGCTGGAAAAGCTCGGGGTCGCCGTCCAGGTCGAGCACCTTCTGCAGCGTCGCGGTCATGGTGTGCAGCTCGAGGCTGTGGTCGCAGAACACGTCCCAGAGGGGCGCGCTGGCTTCGGGCGCGCTCCCTGCCTGCTGCTGGTCCTCCAGGCACTGCAGGGCCCAGCTGAGACGGCACGGCCACTGGTTGGCGAGCACGACCCAAGCCACGGCCTGGCGCGGCGAGAGGCCCTCAAAGTCCCCTTGCTGCTGTTGCAGCAGGCGCACGGTGATGGGCACGGTGTTGACGATGCGCCGCATGGACACCACGTTGTCGGGCACGTAATCGATGAGGCAGTCGCACTCGTCGTGCAGGCAGCAGAGCGCCTCCTGGATGCTGCGCGCCGCCTTTACTTCCAGGAGGCTTTGCGCGCTCTCGGCCCGGGCCGGCCCCTCTGTCTCCAGGAGCGGCGCGACGTCTCCGCCCCCCGCCCCCGCCTCGCCCCCGGTCACCGCCCCGCCCCCGGCCCCGCCCCACGACCTCACGTTGAGCGTCATCTCGCGACAGAGCAGGTCGTCGCGGCTTCGCACCGCATCGTGCAGGAACTGCAGTTTGGTGCGGCGGCCCATGATGGGCACGGAGAAGGGTAGCGTGACGGTGCGGTTGAGGAAGAGGTAACCGTTGTCGGCCGTGCCCTTCATGGAGCCGGCGCTCTCGAGGCACGCGGCCAGGATGCTGGGGTCCACCACCAGGATGAAGATGAAGGGCGCGTGGCTGTCGGACAGCAGCGTGTTGATGGCGTTGAGCACGCCCACCACGCGCTCCGGGTAGCACGTGTCCAGCCCTGTGATCTCGAGCACGACGCGCAGCCGGCGCCGCTGGTAGATCTCCAGGAAGCACAGGAAGTCGGTGAGCAGCCCCACCTCCTTCTTCACCTGGCACATGAATCCCAGATGGCTGCTGAACTTCTCCTGCGACACCAGCCGCTCAATTCTCTTGCGCTGGCTCACGAACAGGTGCTTGCCCACCGAGTACATGGCCATGAGCAGCCCGGAGCCCGAAAGCGTGGTGGCCGCGCCGCCGAATGCCCGGAACATGTTGCTGTGGCCCAGTACGTGGGAGCCCATCGACAGGTAGAGCAGGCTCATGCCCAGGCTGAGCGCCACCAGCAGCGCCAGCAGTGCCAGGCACACGTGGCCCCGGCAGTGCCACTCGCGGTGGCGGTAGCCCGGCCTCGTGGCCGCCTTCTTGCCCAGCACCGAGTACAAGCTGAAGGGCAGTGCGCCGTATTGCTGGCGGATGCCCTCGCACAGCGTGGCCACCAGGCCGGCCCACAGCTTGTCACTGCCTGCGTACTGCCAGGCGCTGAAACGGATGAAGAGGAACTTGACGTTCTTGCGCCGCAGATGCAACTCGGTGATGATGGGCTGCAGGAACACCAGGTACCACAGCAGCTTCGAGAAGCCCCAGCCCCGTATGGGCCTCAGCTGCCACTGCACGTGCCGCAGCTCCTCGGCCTCCCTCTGGGTCGCCTCCTGCTGCATCAGCGCTGCCGGGACCGAGGGCGCAGGGGAAGGTGTGAGCGTCTAGACCCGGCTTAGGCCAGGCCAGGGCCTGGATGTTAGACGGGGAGCCAGGGCCCGTCTCCAGGTGCTGGGCAGGTGCAGAAGTGCAGAAGGAGAGGCCTGGAGCCAGGCTTGAACAGGAAAGGGTCTGAGGGGGAATTGGGGGGGGTCAGGGGAGGGCAGAAGTAGAGCCCCCAGAGGAGAGAGGACCGGTGGGGGCAGGGAGGGCTCTAAGAAATGAAAGAATGCATGCCAGGTGCTGAGGAAGAGAAATGCTGGGCAGCAAGTGTACACCCTTGGTCCAGTTTTCCTGGCTTACTGCCTCTCCTCCAGCTCTCAGCTCAGTTATCACTTCTTCCAGGAAGCCTTCCCTGATCCCCAAGCTGGGTCAGGTGACCCTGGGCTCCTCCACTGCAGTCCTGCCCTCTCTGGGTCATCCCTGTCTGGGGACAGGTCTGTCTCTCACGCTGGTCTGTGAGCCCAGGAAGGGCAGGGCCCTGGTTGTTTGGGCCACCCTGTGTCCCTTGGGTGCTGAGGAAGTGCTGGGGGGAGTGTCTGGAGGATGGATCATGAGAGATTGGGGGCATGATCTGCCTGCTGTGAGGGTAGTGAGTGAGCCAGTGGGAATGAGTCGGAGTCAGCGCAGAATAGAAGCTCTGTTTCCTTTTACCTTAGAGCCGAATCTTTTCTCCTTCCAGGACCTTGTTTGTTGCTCTGTGACAACACAGGAGCAGGACATGGGCTTGTTTGATAGGTGCTCACCAGGGCTGGGCACACGGAGGTGAGTCACCTCCGGCTTCTCTGGCCATGATTGGGGCTGGGGTCTGAGCTCCAGCAGCGTTTGAACCAGGCTAAGTTTCAGCTCATGTCTTCAATTAACATTATCTGTCAGGGGTCTTGTGGGCGCCAGGCCCTCGGCCGGGGCTGAGGAGGAGAGATAGGTCCGAGGAGCACAGAGGCCTGGAGGGACTCGGCAGGAGCCAAGCGAGGAACCTGGGCTTTCTCCCTAGGGTGCTGGGAGCCGTGGAAGGCTTTTGAGCAGGGGAAGGACAGGGCTAGATGTGTATTTTGGAAAGACTCCTTGCAGTGGATTTGGCAGGGGAGGGGAGGGGGCAGAGGCATAGGGAGGGACCTGGATAATGCTGATTTATGGGCATCTGGCGGACTGGCCTCAGGGGTGAGCAGGTCTTAGGGAAGCCTGGGGCTGGGCAGGGACCAAGTGTTCCGTTTCCCTTAATCCTCACCCATGATCTTGTCCAGCATCATGTGCAGGCGGCAGCCAAAGGGGGCGTAGAAACCCACGGTCACAGGGACAGGCACGTGGCAGAGAGTCTTGGCCAGGCAGCTGCAGTAGACGTCATCCTCTGTCAGGATGTCTGGGGCCCGGGGGTGGGGAAACTGAGTCAATGACGCTGGCCGGGCACCACCCTGCTCCCCGTCTACCCTCCGGAGTGCTCGCCCTCAGCCCCTCCCGGCACCGGCACCCCTCCTCCCTGACTCCCAGCCATGACTCAGGTCAAACCCTCCGACAGAGGGTTTCTGTGGCCGCAGGCAGCCCCCTCCTTCAGGACCAGATGTGCCCTTCTAGGCCCCGGATCCACCAGGCAAAGGCCAGGAGGCCAGACCCACCCGGCCCTGGCCCAGAGGTGTGTGGGAACTTGGCTGCCCTGGCCCCCGGTCACCAGGATCATGGTTCCCCTGGGAAAATCCCACAGGCTTTTCTTGAGACTCCCGGGCCCTAAGATACCGCTGTACGCGCTCAAAAGTTCCGCCGAGTCTGTTCCTTTCTGCTCTGCTAGCCTGACTCAAGCGTGGGCAGGCTCCTCAGCTGCCTGTCCACCCCTGTGCCCACAAGTCACTAGTTCCGATGCCTCTGGGAGGCATCTTGGACCTGTAGTCAGGGCACCAGAAAGGTAGCGCTCAGTTGGCGGCAGGGCAGGGGGGGAGGCCAGGCCAGCCTCACGGTGTGTGGTGGGGATGACACGCCCACTTTCATAGAGGCCTCGTGGGCTGCAGCATCCATCCCTCGCTGGGGGCCAGCGCTGGGCCTGGAGGCACAGCTGGGAGGGCAGGAGGCAGACTCGGGCCAAGGTCAGCTGAGGTGGCAGCTGGGGAGGACCTGAGCCTGCTCTGCCTGGTCAATGGCTGACCTCACCTCGCCGAGCCTCTACTAACTTGGGTGTGAAATGGGCATCGAGGCCCCGAGGCTATGGCGACGGGGTTGTGCCTGACCTGGAGCCGAGTCCCCACTCAGCTGTGCTCTGCTTTCAAACCAGACCTGGAAACTGCCACCTCCCTGGTCAGGTTGCCGGCACCTCTCGCCGGGACTCCTGCTTTCCGCCCTTCCTCCCACAGTCAACTCTCAGGTCACATCCTGAGTCAGCTCTGGGCCCTTGTGGCTCCCACCTCCCCAGGGGGAGAAGGCTGAGCCCTCACCGCGTCCACGAGGCCACCTTCCGCCCTCTCGGAGCCCGTCTGACCCTCATCCTCACCTCCCCTGATCCAGCCGCATGTCCCTCCGTGTTGCCCCGTGAACAGGCCGCCTCAGAGTCTGCACCTGCTGATCCTGTTGCTAGTTACTCGAGAGAACTGCCCCATCTTTGCTTAAATGCAGACTTGATGGGGCCTCGCCTGATGCCCTTGTTTAATTTGCAAACCCCATTTCCTCTCCCTGCTTTATTCTTCCCCCCCAACATGGTTGTCGCCCGGTGACACACTTTTGAACTTCCCTATTTATCTTTTTTCCTGTACCCGCCTCCCCCCACCGCCTATAGAACGTGAGCTCCATGAGGGCAGAGATCTCTGTCTGCCCTGCTTCCTGTGACACCCCCAGAACAGAGCCTGGCGCCCCTGTAGGCGACCAGTACCTGGTCACAGAGTGAATGAATGAGTGGGTGGGTGGGTGGATCCCTCCCATGGCTGTGTTGCTCTCTCCGTCCCTCGGGCCACTCCCTACCTCTTGCTGCAGCTGCACTCCCCAATACCAGAGCAAGCTGGTGTTCATCCCCTGCTGCCCCAAGTCAGGAGGGCTGGGAAGAGAGGAAGCAGAGCAAGGGTGTCACAAGCTGGGGCCCGGGCCCCTGGCCCGCCCGGGATGGAGGCAGCATGGACAGGCCTGGCCTGGAAGCCTTGGATCCCAACGGGTGAAGGAGCAGCGGCTGCCCAGAGGCCCAGTGTCAGGGATGAGCGCCCTCCCAGACAGGAACCAGAGTGAGGGCTGAGGAGGGCAGGCCCCAGGCCTAGGTGGGAGGCGAAGTGGCAGGGACAGAGCCCCGGCAAGGGAAGGCTGGGTGAGCTCTGGACCTGTAGGAGGCGAAGGAGCTACGGTTTACGGGGTCAGGCAGGTGCCAGGTGTCTGTGGGCCTCCTGGGCTCCAGGAGGGTGCTGGCTGCAGAGGGCAGGGCTGGGCCGCTGCTGGCTGTGGTGCGTGCCGTGGCGGGTGAGGGGGTGCGTGTGGGGGCCGGCTGGGGGGTGCTGGCTAGTTGCATGGGGGCGGTAGTGGTTGCAGGCGGCCCCTTCTGGGTGCCGTGAGCGGGGCAGAGCCGCTGCCACGGGGGGCTGGGAAGTGCGGGCTGGGATTGCCGCTGCAGAACAGGGGGCTGGAGGCCCCGGCGACAGCCATCGCCACCCCATGGTGGCCTGGCATGCCTGGGGGGTGGCGACAGGGCCTGTAGGCTTGAGGTGCCGCTGGGTCATGGTACTACTGGTGACAGCGTCCTGGAAGGAAGGAAGTGGGGGGTGACTGGGCCTGAGTCCCTGACCCCTGAGGGGCACTGGCAGAAACCAGGTCAGCTCTTCAGGAGGAGGCTGGGGCTCGTCACTCAGCTGAGGCCCAGGAGAAGTCAGAAGACGAGGAGGGGCTGTGGGCCGAGGCGGGGCCATGCCCTGCGCTCTCCCATGGCTGGGGCAGGGGGTGGGGGGTGGGAAGAGGTGCAGGGGCCTGGGCTTTAGCTAGGTGAGGAGCTAGAGGGGGGATGATGCCCCCAGAGTTTCTGCTACCCCAAGTTCTTCGGTCCCTGGGGTGTCCCCAAGTGGGGGGGCGGGCGGAGAGGACTCCACTGGGAGCTGGCCTGGCTGGTCCACAGGAGGCCAGGGTGACAAGACGTGACTGTGGAGGGGGACAGGGTGGGGACTAGGAAGGGGGCTGCCCTGGGAGGCCCCGAGGAGGCTGGATCAGCCCTGACGGGAGTAGCTGCCCCCTCATCGCCCGGAGCAACAGCGACTGCAGTCACCATGGGCAGCTGGACCCCCTCCTCGTTCATACGCACTCAGTGTGGGCTGCGGGCTTGCCCTCCGACCCCTCCCGGCCCCCGCACTGCTCCCCGCACATTGTGGGGCAGTCCCCACAGGCCTGGCGATTTGGGGAGGGAATTCTGTCCACGCTAGGGGCAGGGGCAGGCCAGATGGGCCCCCACTGCTGGCATCCCCAGCCCAGGCTCCCACCTCCGGCCTCCCAGGGCCTACGGTCCCCACGGCCCCCTGTGCAGATGCCTCCATGGTGAGGGCCGGTGGCTTTTCCCTCCGGGGGCCTGAAGTTCTGCTTGGCCATCCGCTCAGCAGCCCCCCAACTCACAGGTCTCTCTTGCGACCAGGGCCGCCCAGACTGAACCCCTACCTTTTTGGTGCCCCAATTCCCTGTCCGAGGAGTAGCGCTTGGTGGGGGTCCGGGGGGGCAGGGCACCCTTGGTGAAGTGGATGGTGTAGTGCTGGTTCATGGCGGCGGGGGGCCTGCTGGGGGTGGGGACGAGAAGCGGGCTCAGTACCCAGCCCCCTCGGGCGCCAGCAGCAAGAACCCACCCACCGGACGGCCCCGAGACCTGCGATAGATGAGACCTCATCCCTGATGTTGGGGTCCTGGGCTACCCAGGCGGCATGGGGGTGCTCTTCAGAGTAACAGGGAGAGGTCAGGATGGGGGACGGGACAGCCAGGCGCGCGAGGATGAGAACGCTTGGGGGGTGTTGGGGGGTAATTTGGGGTGGGTGAGATTTCCAAGGCCTGGGTGTTCGGGAGCTGCTGGGAGTTTCCAAGAGGCTGGGACAGTGCGGGTGCTGAGCCGACGTGGGCTGGGAGCCAGGGGATGGCTGAGTAAGATTAGGGGGGAGCTAGGTACTGGGCGGGTGCGCTGTGGGTGGTGGAGGCTGGCACCCTTTGAAGGGACTTGAAACCAGTGCGGTGAGAGGCGGGGAGCAGTGAGCCACCGAGCAGGCGAGCGGCTGAAATGTCAGGGCTGAGACATTTGGGACCTAATGAGGGGTTGGAGGGAGGGGGACTCTAGGGGAGCAGATGAAGTCGGCGTGGTCCAGTCTGGGGAGAGGCTGAGCAAACTGGGGATGAGGTGGGGGGGCACTGGGTTTAAAATGTGAGGAGCGGAAGCGAGGGAAGGAGGCTGTTTAGAGACAGGCACGGGAGAACCCGAGGGGCAGAGGAAACGGGGGTGAGAGCTGGAGTTGGTGAGGGTTGGGGGCCTGGCGCGTGGCCCCTGCCCACCTCATCCCCCCGGCCTGGGGTCCCCCATACCTGATGGCAGCCTCGCGGCCCCAGCTCCCTGCCCCGCCGCTGCCGCCAGCCGAGCCGCTGTGCCAGCCCCACCGTCTGGCAGCGTCAGCGCAGGCCAGACTGGTGAGAGGCCCGGGAGCTGGGAGCCAGGAGCCCAGTGGCCCGACCGGTTTGCCCACCTTGTCCCCGCCCCTTCCCAGCAAGCCTGCCCAGTCCCTGTCCCGTGCGGTGCCCTCAGCTCTCAAGGACTGGGGGCTGCCGCCGCCCCCCACTCCACCGCGGTACCCCAGTAAGGGATGGAGATGGCAGGCCACGCTGCTGCCCAGGGCGGGACCCGCCAGAGGGTCTGCTGGTCTGGGCACTTATGCTGTGGGAGGGAAGGAAGCTAGGATATGGATTTGGAGTCCAGGCCCACAGAAGATGCAGCCCCAGGTTCAGGTGCCAGCTCCTCCAGGGCCCAGCCGTGTGAGCTTGGGCAGGTGACTTCACCTCTCTGAGCCTCGGCTTCCTCACGGCTGAGCAGGCCGGCGTCCGTGCCTGCCTCTCGTGGTTGTCAGGAGGAGTCCCCTGAGCCCAGAGCCTGGTACTCAGCAACAGTGGCGCCAACTGGCCCCATTTGCCAGCTGCTCCAGATGCTTCACATAAAATGACGACGACACGCGCGTTCCAGGCTCACCAGGAGCCGTGCTCAGCGTACATGCTTCTCTTTTTTTGACTCCAACACGCGGATTGCGGGATCTTAGTTCCCCAACCAGGGATTAAGCCCAGCCTCAGCAGCGAACGGGCGGAGTCCTAACCACTGGACCTCCAGGGAAGTCCCAACATGCTTTTTTTTATCTCCAGTAACCTCTTTCCTCGTTGCCACGCTCCAGTGGGGCGGGGGTGATGCCCCCTTTACAGGTGAGGAAACGGAGGCCCGGACTGGGGAGTCGCTTGCCCCGGGTCTTAGGGAGGCAGAGCCAGGCTTTGCAGGCAGTGGTTTGTGCTGGGTAGGTGGAGGCGCCTTGTGGACGTTCTTCGAGAGGTGAGAGCGGGGTTGGGGGTGGGGATGGCTGGGCAGGAGGTGCCTTAGACACAGCGTGTGGGGGGGGGGGGCCCTCTGCTCTCCAGGGTCCTGTCTCCCTGTGGCTGCTGCTGGCGTGATGGGTCGAACAGAGGTTCGTTCCCCCGGGAGATGGGGGAGGCAACCACAGAGCTGTGCCCAGTGACCAGACACTGCCCCCTGTAGCCCAGCTGTGCCCCTTCCCTCCCCTGGGCTGCTTCTCTCTCCCCTCACCAGGCTTTCAAGCAACTTCCTCCTCCCTGTCCTCTGCCACTTTAGGACTCTGCCCCCCTCCCAGCACCCCTGCCCCATCAGGGAGGCCAGGCTGGTGTGTCTGAGTGGGGGTGTGGTGAGTCCGGGGGGGATCCTCCAGGACAGCCCGGAGCTTCTTGAGGGCAGGGCTGGGCCGATCCCCCGCCTGTCCGTGCGCACACAGTTTAGCTGAATGACTGCGATTCATTTGGGAAACATCTGCAGGCTCTGTGCTGGACAGTGCCAGCACCCGGCTGAGGGACCCAGAGGGACCCACGGGGAAGCGCGGCGGGACGTAAACAAGTAAACACGGCGGCAGGGCAGGACAGGCCATCTAGGAGCCCCCCCAGGGCTGCAGGTGCCGGGCGAGTGAGCAACTGCTCCGAGGGATGTGGTGGGCAGCTGAGGCTGGTGGCTGCTGGACACCGGAGAGGGAGCAGGAGTTTGGGGAGTGGGCCAGGCAGGGAATGGCATGTGCAAATGCACGGAGGCAGGCCAGGGACCCACGGTGCTCAGCTGTGTGCGCTGGGGAGGGGCTGGATGGGGTGTCTGCAGAGGAGCCCCACCCACTGAGGAGACCCCTCCTCCTCCCGTTTGGGTCTGTCGCAGCCTCGGTGTGCAGGTCTGAGGTGGGGGTACTTACCCACATCAGGCAGCAAGTGGCAGAGCCTGGCAGAGTCCAGACGGGTGATGCCCTCGGATGCTATGAATGTAAACATTGGAGGTGGCGGCAGGGGGTGGGGTGCAGGCATGAAGGCCGAGCTGCCCAGGGACTGGTCAGCCTGGCCATTGTTCTTTTCTTGGTATGACTCGCATCCGCCAGGCACATGAACTGTGTATTCGTGTGTGTGTATGTGTGTGTGTGGGTGTGTGTGTGTGTTTTGGGGGAGCCGAGGGTGTCTGGCCCACCTCACCTGCATCCATCCTTGGTCCTGGCAGCCCCAGCCCAGCCCACCCCTGCCAGCACCCTGGGGGCCCTTGGCCCTGCTCCTAGGGAGAGGTCCATTCTGTGGGCCCCACTGGGAAGAGAGCGGCCCCAGACTTGACACTGGCAAGGGTGCCAGCGCCAGGGGCCAGCCTCCCCCGCCAGGTGTGCAGGGCAGGAGGCGGCAAGCTCCAGGGCTGAGGCTGAGGAGGAGGGGGCCCAGGAGAGGAGGAAATGTGGGATGGGGAGCCACACAGGGTAGCCTGCTTCCCCCGCAGGACCTGTGACACAAACAGCCCCTTTGCAGATGACCCTGCCCCCAGCACCCTGCGTGACCCCCACCTTCCACTTGGAATCTGGTCCCACGTACAGAACCTTTATTGAGCACCTGCCATGTGGAGGGACGTGTCCGATGTGGGCTCCCTCCACACCAGCCCCGACTGGGGCGGGGTCCACCTTGCCCCCGGGACACCCCCACCTCCCTATGACACCCACTTGTTGAGCGCTTATGAGGCCCTGAAGCGGTGGGACCCCGTCTCCCCAGCACCAGCCACCACCACGGGCAGCAGCTGGGTCCCCGGGATGGGGTGGCGTGAGGCTCGGCTGGGGGTGGGGCCTGGGGCTCCCTCAGGATCTCTGGATCACCACCTGGAACTTACCTGGAAGAGAAGGGCTGGCTTTAGCCTGAGGCTGGGACCGGAGGGGAGAGGCAGCACCCCAATAGCTCAGAGATGTTCATCCCTGCCCTGCGCCAGCCTGGGTGGCCTCAGCTGGGCCTCAAGTTTCCTCACCGGTCTAGGGTGGTGATGCTTCCTGCCCACCTGGCCTGCATCCCAGGGCTGTGTGGGTGACGGGGGCATGAAGGCCAAGCATGTCGGTTGCTGGGGAAGGGGCTGGCACGGGCTTCTGGGGCATGTATTGCTCAGATCCTCCCAGGTCCCCCGTGATGAGTGGGCCTGGGGACTGGCAGAGGGGAAGACACCTGGAGGGAAGGGGACTAGAGGGTTGGCTGCAGGCTGCCCCCAGGTAAGGTTGGGGCCTCGGCCTGTCTGATGGAGGGCACTGTGGGCCATCGGGGACCCGGGGGTCAGGAGGACAGCCCATCACGCCAGCTGCAAGTTCCATGGGGCCTGGCTGCCTGTGGAGCCCCTCAGCACAGCACCAACCCGGGTGACTTCCATTATGTCCACCTGGGTTCCCGCACCGGGAAGAGTGTTCGAAACCACTAGACCAGGTCATCGTCAAGGGTTGTCTCCTCCAGGCTGGCATGCCCCAGGGGAAGCAGGCTGCGGGGGACATCCAGGGGCAGGGGCATGGATGCGCTGCACCAGCTGTGTGGCCTGGGCATGTGACTTAAACTGTCTGGGCCCAAGACTCCCCATCTGTGAAATGGGGCTGGGGTGGCCCGGCCCCACCTCCTCGGCCCCCCTGGAGCAGGGGGACCCCTGCCTCACTCGGACGGGAGCCCCCCACCCCAACTCACAGGCGGGCAGGGCTGCCACGGAGGCGGTGACCAGGCTCTTGATGCCCAGGGTGCTGAGGGTGCCCCGTAGGAGGCCGCAGGTGAAGGCCAGGAACTGGGGGCGGGGGACACAGGTCACTGTGGGCAGAGGGGGAAGGCCAACACCCAGGACCAGGGGGGCCACGCTGGGCCCCTCCCTCTCCCGGGGTCCTGGGTTCGGGGAGGGGCCTGCCTGGGGCTGGAGTCCCAGCACCGCCCCCGTACCTTGGGCGCTTCCTCCAGGTACTGCAGACCCGAGGCCATCCGGATGAGAAGGGGGAAGCTGTGGTCCTGCAGGACGTAGGTCCCCTGGGGACAGAGGAGGGGCCCGTGGGGGCTGGGGTGGCACCTGTACTTTTGTTAGGGGGGAGGGGAAGCAAGGACCCAGGGCCCAGCCCCGCTGGGCTGAGGTCTGGAAGGACCCTTCCCTCAAAACCGTGGTGGTCGGTCACGGGCCTGTCCTTCAGAGCTGCACAAGGACCCACGGGCCTTCGGCCCCGGGCCTGGTGTCCTGCCCCGCTGGGTGCGTGACCTTCCAGGGTGGTGGTGAGAAGCTGCAGCCCAGGCCCGTGGAGCGGCCCACCGGGCCCCGGCACAGCACGGGCTCCTAATGGGAACTAGGACCAGGTCCGGACAAGAAGCATCAGGCCGAGGCGAGGTGCCGCCCGCCACAAGGGGCCTTCTGCCGGCTCTGGGGCCCATCCTGGGAGGCCTGCGGGGAGGCTGGAAACTGCTGCCACGCCCCACGGCAGCCTCCTGGCTTCCCCTGGAGGATGACACAGAGGCCCCGAGGGGGCCCGTGCCTGCCTCCCAGCTTGGGCAGGTCCCCGTGGCCGGGCTGGGCCTGCTGCAACCGCCCTGCGCGGGGGAGTCCCCTCCCCGGCTCTTTTGGGCACTGGGCGTGGGCACGCACCTGGTGATTGGTGCGGAGGCTGTCCATCTGCTTTTGGAACACGGCCGCCCACACGTCTTTGCATAGGAACTTGAGGACGTCCAGCTCCTCCCTGAAGGCTAGCGTCTCCCGGGGCAGCCTGGGGTGGGGCCCAGGCCAGGGGAGGGGGGAGCCCCGAGATGAGGAAGAGGGAGGAGACCAGGCTGGGTTCCTGTGTGGAGCAAGGTACCCTCCCCGCCCGGCTGTGCCTAGGAAGGGACCCCACCTCAGCTCCTGCCCACCTCTCACCTCTCGCCCAGGGCCTGGCCCACGCGGAAGCCCATGCCCTCCAGGACCGACAGGCTCATCTTCTGTCCCTAGAAGGCCAGGGAAGAGAGGCGCAGGGGCCCTCGGTCACCTGAGGGAGCCGGGAGCCGCTGGGTGTGGGGCCTGTGAGGGGACTTGCCCGTCCCTGCCCGCGCAGGGCGAGGAGGCCCAGAGGGGAGGGCCTTGCTGCACAGGTTGGCAGGACAGGCCGGCTTTGCCCCTTCACCTCCTCACACGCCTCCAGAAACCCCATCAGTCCTCAGGACCCGCTCCCCTTCATTCCAGGAAAAACGGGGGTTTTCCCCAGGCTCAGCTTCACCCTGCCGGTCAAGTCTTTCCTGATAACACCCATCACTTATATGCGCTTTCAGTGTCTGTCCTTACAACACCCTGTGGAGTAGCACTCCCGTTACCCCAGAAACTCAAGGCGACCTGCCCTGGGGCTCATGTGGCAAGTAAGGGGGCCACAAGGCATGGGCCCTGGCCTCTGGCTAGCAGGGGGGCTGAAAAGTCAGCTGTGATCATTAGGCCTTAACATATTAGCTGAGAATCCTGGGAGGGACGCACAGGGGCACAGGGGAGGGAAATGTTCCCTCGGGTGCCCGGTGAAGGCTGTGGTGGCAAAGCGGCCTCCTGGAGGGCAGGCCAGGGTCTCACGGTGGAGGGGCTGAGGCACGGGGGCAGGGGTGGCAGGAGGGCTGCACCTGGTATCTGTCCACGTGCCCAGGAGTGTGGACGGCGAGGCTGGAGGAGAGCTGACCTGTGTGTGTTTTTGATCTGTGTGACCTGGAGAGAGCTGAGCAGGCGAGGGAGGCTGGCCCAGACTGGGGGCGTCAGAAATACCAGGACAGCCTGTGGTGACCAACACGGGGCTGGGCACACCGGAGGAGGCGCGTTAGAAACAGATGCTGAACGAGCAAAGTGAGGAACTGGGACTCAAGCACACGCTGTGCCGGGTGCCCTGTACAGACCCCCTTGTTTAATTTTAACAACCCCATAAGGTAGGCTGTATTTCACACCTGGAGACCAGGCACAGAGGGGTTAGGTCACACCTCCCAGAGGCACCCTCAGCCACGGGGCTGTCCTTCGGACCTGAGCAGGTCTGGCTCCTGCAGGTAGGTGGCAGATGGGTGGGCGGCCGGGGCAACACCCCCAGCTGTCCCTGCGCCAGGGAAGTGGCAAGGGCTGAGGCCCGCTGGGGGGACGCGCCAGGCATAGGGAGGTCGGAGCAGAGGCGGCCTGTGTGCCGGCCCTCTGCTCTGCTGGGCTATGTGATATGCAGGCCCTGTCCCGCTATCCTGTGCTCTTGCCACGAGAACCGGGCCTGGGGAAGGACACAGCTTCCTGCTGGTGGCACTGGCGTGCGCTCTCTGGTTTCTTCCAGCACAGGAGGGCCGGCCTTGCGGGGAGGGCTTGTAGACTCAGGATGTGCGGGATCTGAGCTTGGGGCATGAGAGGCAGAGAGGGGGACATGTGCCGGGTGGCTGGTTCCGGGGTCCGGGGCCAGATCAGCCCCTGACCCCTACCAGCTGCCCCGTGCCTCAGTTTCCTCACGTGTAAAATGAGGACCTTTCCAGGGTCCTCATGCGGATTAAGGGAGTGGGTAAGTGCAAGCCAAGCGCTCTGAGTCAGGCTCAGGAAGCGCTACCATCATTGTTATCTACAGCCTCTGCACCTGTCAACCTGCGTGACGAGCTGATGGGGAAAGGGAAGGAGAGCCCCGTGAAGGAGGGGCTCTGTTCTGTGGGCTGGCGGATCTCAGCACCTGGATCACTGCCACCCTGCGTCACCTCCCTCCTAGAGGTGAGCTACCCGAGGGGGCCTGGCTGGGCTCCGCTCTAAGTGCATCTGTGTCCCGAGGGACAGCGAAGACCCCAGGACTCCCCTGTTCATCCCACAGACATTTCCTGACTGGCCTCCGGGAGCTCGCCTAGCAAGCCTAGTGGGGATGACGGGCACCCAGGGGATGACAAGCTGGTGAGAGGGCGGAGGGTGGTGTGACCGGCAGCTCGCTCTACAGCAGCTGTTGCTGTTGGCTCCATGGTCCCCGGCCCTTGAAAGGGGCCAGTTAAACATCCACTGCACTGCAGAGACTGGGGGTGGTGGGGAGGGGGGAATAATGCCAGCAGGGAGGAGGAGAGGCGGTGGGGAGGGAAGGGCGGAGGATGAGCGGGTGACTCGGGAGAGAGGGCGGAGGAGGAGGGTGGCAGAACCCCACCTGCTCTCTGGCAGCCGCCTCCCAGGACTCAGCAGTGTTCAAGCCCCAATCCCTACCAAAGCTCTCCAGACACGAGGGGTTCGTCATTCCTGAGGAGGGAGGGCAAGGCGGGACACTCCCATCCCATTGGAAGCCTCTGGAGCCCAGCCCAGAGCCAGTGCATTTCTGGGCTCCCCACGCCTGCCTCAGCCGAGTTGACACAACAGCCCATGGAGAGGAACCGAGATAATGGGAGAAACAGGGGGGACCCCTCAGAGGAGGCTTATCAGTGTGGGCACGAGGGGCATCCATGAAGCAGCACGGGCACTTGGAGGAAGGGACAATCGGACAAGGGAACGTTCTTAGAAATGAAATGGTAGCCAAAAGAAACGTTTGTTCATGAGGGAGCTGAAAAAGAGACAAATCTGGAAGGTAGGTAAAACCTCACAGATTGTTAAGAAAAAAGGAAACCACGAGGTAGGAAAAAAATGAGAGAAAAGTTGACATGCGGAAAGAGACCTAGGAAGTCTAGGATTCCTCTGACTGTGAGAGATGGAACAGTGCTGGAGAAGAAATAATGAAAGGAGCGTAAGAGGAACGTGTGCTCTGCTAAAGGCAGATTCAAGCGTCCAGACCGAAAAGGGCCGCAGAACTCCGAGTAGGATGAATGGAAAACAAGCAAACCAAACTGCCTCCCCCCTGGTCCCGTCCTGGACTGAAACTTGATGGAGCTGGGTGGGGGGCTGTGTGCCTGGCCTGCCTGGCCCCTTAGTTATTAGTTATTTGTGAGGTTCGAGCTCCACCCACGGAGCCACTCTGTGCTGGCCCAGGGCAGGGCGTCCCAGGAAGGAGCAGCACTGGTTCCTGCCTTAAGAAAAGCACAGGGAGGGCTTCCCCGGTGGCGCAGTGGTTAGGAATCCACCTGCCAATGCAGGGGACGCGGGTTCGAGCCCTGGTCCCGGAAGATCCCGCATGCCGCGGAGCAACTAAGCCCGTGCGCCACAGCTACTGAGCCTGCGCTCTAGAGCCCGCGAGCCACAACTACTGAGCCCACGTGCCACAACTACTGAAGCCCGCGCGCCTAGAGCCCGTGCTCCGCAACAAGAGAAGCCACCGCAATGAGAAGCCTGCGCACTGCAACGAAGAGTAGCCCCCGCTCGCCGCAACTAGAGAAAGCCCGTGTGCAGCAACGAAGACCCAACGCAGCCAAAACTAAATAAGTTTATATATATTAAAAAAAAGCACAGGGGGAAGGGATGACTTCCAGCTTCCCCAAGGTGAATGGCCCCAGAAGACCCAAAAGAACTATGCTGCGTGACCAGTTGAGTGACAGGGTGAGAGCACACCTCCCACCCTGTCGCCCTGTCCTCATGCACCCAGGTGGTGCCCAGACAACCCCAAATCCCACCTTCTCCCCCGACACTCTATGAGCTCACCCAGCCCCCCTCCACCTGCCTTCCGTCTACCCCTCACCGCTGCTCGGGCTCCTGCAGCAGCACCCTTCCCCACCCAATCTCCATCCAGTCTCATCCACGTGGCCAGGGAGGACTTCCGGAAAAGTAAATCTGAGCCTGGCACACCTCAGTTTAAACCTTCTATGGCCCCCACCGCCCTCAGGACAGAGCCCCAGTTCCCGCATGGAGACCCCACTGCTGGCTCTGTGGCCTCGGATGCACTGCGCCCCCTCCAGGGCTCTGCCCCCTGCTATCCACTGTGCCAGGAACTGGTTGGTTTTCCAGGCTCTTGCCTGAGGACAGGACTGTATCTGATGGCTGCTACATTCACCACAGGCCCTCCTGAGAGAAGGGGCTGGCCGGGGCACTCACTGGGCCTCGGTGGACCAGGGCCTGCCCAGCAGGGCCGTTCCCGGGCCAGCAGCCAGTGGATGACAGCTCATTACATACACAGAGGGGTTCACTCCTTTGCCCACATATCTTCAAAGCTCCTGAGGTGGACAAACCACAGCCTCTTCCTCCGACTCCTGGAACTTTTCCGTCTTTGATAACAAAGGCCCTTCGACCTCCCAGTTCCTCCGGCCAGTCTTCCATTCAACCCGTAACCGTTCAGGAGAATCCATTCAACAGCCACAAATAACCAGGCAGGACATGGAGATCAAAAAGCCCTAAACAATGACTGTGGCTCCTGGGCGCCTGTGCTGCGGGGACAGAGATGAACCAGCCACCATCGCTTTCCTCAAAGGGTTCTGGGGCAGGTGGGCGGGGCAGGCCTAATGCCACAGACAAGCTCTGGCACGGATGCCCGAGTCCTGATTTTGCCTTTGATCCTGGCTGTGCAGCGTCGGAGAAGCCCTCCTTCTCTGGTGCCTCAGTCCCTCCTCTGTAAAATGGGATGATGACGTCAACCTCAGAGTGCCGTTCTGAGGACTGAATCAGATAAAGTCCTGTGCTGGAGACACGATAAGTACCCAAGAAACAGAAGGCCTGCGTGGCGTTCAGACAGGACACTTGCTGGACCAAAGAGAAGGAGCAGAGAGGGGAGGGGCCGGGAGCAAAAGAGAAAAGACTGCGCGAAAACAGGGCAGCTGCCCATGATGTGCTAAGAAACGGGGCTCCCCAGCTTGAAAGAATGTGGGGAGACGGCAGTCCTTCCCCTGGCTGCACACAGGAACCACCCAGAAGCTCTGAGGCCTGACGCCCGGGCCACCTTCTGGCCCAGCTCCACCGGAATCTCTGGTGTGGGACCCCAGCATCAGAACTGCAGAGGCAGCTGGGCAGAGAGCCATGCCCAAGGGTCACAGGCGCGTTCGTGCTCTGAAAGCCCTGTGCTGAGCAAAGCTGAGTAACCGCCTGTCCCCCCTACTTGCTTGGCCACAGGAACCGATTAAAATCCTCCCAGAGTGTCAGAGAAGACACTGAGAAAGACAGGAGAGAGTTTATAGCACAGGCTTTGGAAGTGGGAGGCCCAGTTACATTCCTGACTCTGCCACTTGACAGTGAAGACTCCATCTATAAAAGCCTCTGTTTCCTCATCTACAAAGTGGGGAGGATCATGCTGACCTTTGTGGGTTGTTAGGTGGATCAAATGAAATCAGGAATGTGAAGCCCACCAGGGCACATGATGGGTGCTATTATTGGCCACGATACTAAGTGAATGCCAGTCCCCGCCCACACCCTCCATGGCACAGGGGCTGCACTCACTTCAACAAATCCATGCTGAGGACCTACTATGGGTGATCAACACAGACCCGGTCCCCATCCACACCACACAGCAGGCAGCCTGGCAGAGGAGAGGCTGTGAATCGAAGGATCATATGGATACATAATTCAGATACATACTTATTGTGATACAAGGATACCCCACTTCCACTGGGGGCTCAGGGAGGGCTTCCCCGAGGAGGGGACATTTGAGCCAAGATCTGAAGGATTAATAGGTGTCAAGGCAGTGACGATGTGACAGGTGAAATGAGCTGGAAGATGAGGGAGGACGCTGGTACAGGGCAGAGAGGAGGGAAGCCAGACTAAAGCAGGGAGGGGCCAGATGGGAACCATATTTGGACAGCACAACAGGAAGGGCCTGGCTGATGGCTGGAGGTGAGGGAGGAAAGGCAGATGTCAGGGACTCCCGGGTTTCTGGTTTGAAAGCCAGGATGGATGGGGTGCTGAGACACTGCAGCCCCCTCCCCAAAACACAGGCCAGTGCACACTCCCTCTCCCACGCGCTAACGTTCTCATAGCATTTTCCCAAGGTACAATATATACTCGTTTATCTGATTTGCCCGCCTACCCCACTATAACGTAAGCTCCAGGAGGGCAAGGGTTTTGGCATGGTTCGCTGAATAATCCCCAGAGCCTACAGTAAGGCTTGGCACCTTGCAGGTTTTAGTGACAGTCTGTTGAATGAATGAACTTGAAAAAACTATGTTGAGATGATAACAAGCAACACCTTTGTCCTCCTGAATTGGTAAGAAAACACAGACAAATAAAAATGTCTTGCATATTGACGACGATGATCATAGAAAGAATAATAATGAAAAAAGGGAGCACAGCCCCACTTATTAAGCACCTACTCTCTCTGTCACCCTTTCTTCTTGGTAACAGACTTTAAAACAAGAGCTCCGTGTTTTGAGGGCTGATTAGGTGCTAGACATCGTACTAAGTGCTTTGAAGTCTGAGCATTTATTTTTCACAAGGGCCAACTTCCAAGATGCCAATCACGCTCCTTCCGCAGGGCTTCGCAGAAGGCTTCCCCCTTCCTGGAATGCTCTTCCCCCCACTTATCCTCGGGGCTTGCTTCCTCCCTTCTCTTCCTCAAAAGGCTTTCCTCCACCATGCACCACTCCACCTCTCTTCTTTCCCCGACTCGGCTGAAGTTGTCTTTATAAAACTTCTCACTAGCTGGTGGCACGTTCTATTTTTATTTATTGTTTGTTTTGACTCCCCTACTAAAACGTAAGCTTCACGAGGACAGGGAAACAGTGCCCTGAATACAGTAGGCGCTCAGTAAGTTTGCTGAATGAATAAATGTCTCGCTCGGAGTCTTAGGTGCTGTTATGATCTCATTTTACAAGGGAGGAAACTGAGGCACACAGAGGTCGAATCACTGGCTCTCATACCCAGTATGAGTGATGCAGGCGGGATTCAACCCAGGCTCAATATACAACTTCTCAACATATACCCAGTAATCGTAATTACCACCCGCTTACTCTGTGCCAGGCTTTGAGCTAAGAGCCTGACCTCGAACTGTCTCGCTCAGTTCTAGCTGAGACCCTCGAGGCCGGCCCTGCTGCGACCCCGCTTTGCAGAGGCGGAAGCTGGCGCCTGAGGTCGCCCAGCGAGGCAGAGGCGGGGCGGGGGGTCCGACCCGGGCCGCTGCCGCGCCCTCTGCTCCTCCCAGGGCCTCGACCCGGCCTTCCCTCCGCGGCCCGTGCCTCCTTCCCCCCGGGGCCCGGCGCTCACCCCGGGGCCGGGGTCCGGATCTTGCGCCCACAGCTCCGCTACCATTTCCGTGTGCAGAAACTCGAACAGTACCGCGTCAGCCATGCGCCGACCTTCCCTGCCTAACAACCGTCCAGCGCCTCGTGTCCTCATTGGCCCGGCTGGGCAAGCTCCGCCTCCTGCACCTAAGCACGAGCCCGCCCACTCTCGCTTCCATTGGTGTTTCGGGATAGCCCCGCCTTCCTTTTCTGGGCTCTTGTGGTGCGCGCCTGAACTTGGGAGACTAGGGGGAGGGCCTGCTTTGTCTATATTGGCCGCAAGTGACAAGCATCTCCGCCCTTCCCTCTGCTTCTTCCCCGTTTCCGGGTCCTCGAGCATTTCCATTGGCCGAGTCGCTTGTTACACGTGACTTCTCGTCATTTAGAGTCCCCGTCTGTCTACACGCCTCGCAGCACAACCCGGAAGCGCCAGCCCAACAGCTTTCCTATTGGTCGTGCCCATATTCACGTGGCTCTTCACACACACCCCTCAAAGCTGGTCCTGAGGGCTTGCTCCCTGGTCGGTAGGCGAGCGGCCCAGGTGATTGGCCGCCAACACCCGCCCAACCTGCTCCCCTATTGGTTGGGGCTGCCGCCTTCTCCTTTCTCGGTAAAGACTCCGCACTTCGGCTAGGTAGAGGATCCCGCAGGCTGGGCGCTCTGGTGACTCGGTACGGTCTTCGGTGATAGCGCTCCCTACCCCGCCCTTAGCGCACCCTTGCCAGAGTCCAGTTGGGCTGTTACCCTTTCTGTGACCCAGGCACTTGTACCTGAACGGCTCAGGAGCCCGTGTGCTTCCGAATCTGACACAGGCTTGGAGGAGGGTGTGGCCTCTGCTAGGAGGCAAAATCGGAAAGAGCTTAGTTTGGGACTCCGGGTACTCGTGCCTCAGCCTTGATCGAGCTGGTGGTCCTCAGTTTTCCCATCAGTACACTGAGGAGGGATGATGATGCAGAAAAGGAAACTGAGGCCCAGGGAGGGGAAGCAGATGGCCCCAGATTGCTAAGGTAGTCAGTGGAGGGGCTGAGAATCCAGAACTTGCGCCTTTTAACCACGGCAGGGCGCCCGCCTCTCATATCATCCCTTCGCGCGTCTTCTCCCTAGCTCGCGCCATGGCGTCCCAGAGTCGTCGGCGGAGGCCGCTGCGGAGGCCTGAGACGGTGGTGCCGGGGGAGGCGGCCGAGACGGACTCGGAGCTCTCTGTGTCCTCGTCGGAGGAGGAGGAGCTGTACCTGGTCCTCTCGGGCCCGACGCGCGGCCGCCCCACGGGACTGCGGGTGGTCGGGGAGGCCGCGGAGACCGACTCGGACTCGGAGCCGGAGCCGAAGGCCGCGCCGAGGGATCTGCCTCCGCTCGTGGTGCAGCGGGAGACAGCCGGGGAGGCCTGGGGAGAGGAGGAGGCCCCGGCGCCCGCCCCCGCGCGTTCGCTGCTGCAGCTCCGGCTGGCTGAGAGCCAGGCGCGGCTGGACCACGACGTAGCGGCCGCGGTGAGCGGCGTGTACCGCCGCGCGGGCCGTGATGTGGCCGCCCTGGCCGGTAGGCTGGCGGCTGCCCAGGCGGCGGGATTGGCGGCGGCCCACAGCGTGCGCCTGGCGCGGGGGGACCTCTGCGCGCTGGCCGAGCGCCTGGACATCGTGGCTGGCTGCCGCCTGCTGCCCGACATCCGCGGCGTGCCGGGCACCGAGCCCGAACAAGACCCGGGACCGCGAGCCTATCTGTGCCCCACTCTCCCAACTGACTGAGCCCTGGGGGTAGGCCTTGCGGCCTCTGGGACCTGGCTCTGTGCCCTGTTTAGCCACCCACCTATCTTACTGTCACCCTCAGAGATAACCCCGCCCCCTGGATAATGCTCTGTGTGTGGGGGGAGGGAGGGGGGAGGATGGGGGGTTAATGCTGTGCAGCCCTGCCAGGCCCTAGCACCTGGTTCCTCCCCCTGGCCCTGGCGCTTGCTCCCTGGTTCAGAGCTTGTGTGTGTCTGAAGCTTGGCTCAAACTCCTGGGTAACTAGCCACTCCTTGATCTGTCTCCATCTTAGCGGTTCACAGAGCCTCACCTCTCCTTTCTGTCTGCCTTCCTCAGTTTGGTTTCTGTTCACAGGGGCTGGTCCTGCTTCTAGCGCAGGTTCCCTGATGTCTCTGGCCCTAGTCCCACTTCTGGAATTCTGCCCTCTAATCTGGACCCTTTTTCTGCTCCTCAGGCTTGGCTCTGATTCCATCTCCTCCTAGTCCTTGCCCTTCCGCCTCCTGGCTCCTTCTCCTTGGGCTTAGCTCCACCCCCTTGGCCTGATCTTGTTTCCTGGGTCCAGCTGTACCCTTAGGTTTGGTTCTGCTTCTTTTTGCTTCTCCCATCCTGTTTAAACTACGTACTTAATTATGGGCTCCAGGGACCCCCTATGATTTTCTTCATCAGGCCCAAGATGAGACCCCCTCTTGACCCGAAGAGGTCCCCCTCCCAGCTCTCCAGGCCCAAGTTGGTGTGTCCTTCCCACCCTCCAGGCCAGGATCGCGCCTTCTGCCCAAGTTCCAGGTACAGGATGGGCCTCCTCCTGACTCTCCAGGCTGAGAGCGCCCCCAGTAGGCACTTAGAGCCCAATACAGACTCGCCCTGGAGCTTTGGGCACAATATGACACCACTTTGCCGATGAGGACCACATGTATTTTGTTTGGTCACCGTGTTGTTCCCTGGATGCTAAAAGGGCTTGGCTGTCTGGCTTGTCTCAGGGCCTGGGGTTAACTCCTTCTTTCTGCTCCTCACCTGGTCCCTCTTCTCCCAGCCCCAGTCCCTCAGTCCCATTCACATTTATTCCCCTCCCCTGCTCTTACCCCAACCTGAGCTGAGATCTGGGCCCCCAGGATGGAGAAGTGGGGAAGAACGCTCTATGGCAGACTCATTAAAACTCAAGACATTGATTGATCTGGTCCATTCCTCTTATCTCTCCATCTAAGCTGGGGGCGGGTAGGTTGGTGATTTTGCTGAGAATGTGGGTCCCGCGAAAGGGATCCTTCATGCCTGGCCTGTTGAAGGTGAGCCTGTGGCCGGGAAATCAGGGCTCCTAGTTTTTTGCCCTGGTTCTGCACTTATTTGTATTTTGTTAATTCACCACACATTTGTTGAGCTCCTGTTCTTTGCCTGTCCTTAGCTGGGCACTGGTGGTGCCCACAGGCTGGGCCCTTGCAGAGCGCACAGTCCCCTGGGGGAGACAGCCATTAAAATATTCTTGCAAATAAGTGGATAGTTTTCATAATTGTAATTTATACTTCAACTATAATTCTTCTGGCATTGTGATTAGTGCTGTAAAGAAATACAGGAGCTTTGTGAGGGTGTAACTGAGGTCTGTCTGACCTTGTTTGGGGGGAGGTCAGATGGCTTCACTGAGGAAGTGATGAGTGGGTTTGAGCCAAGCCCTGAAGGTGTAAAAAAGGTGAAACAGGTCTGGTAGAAAAGAGTTGCAATCAGTGGGAATAGCATATGCAAAGGCCCTGAGGCAGAAGGGGGCAGAGCCTATTTAATAACAGAAGAGGGTGATATCTTCTATTCTCCACCTTGAGTGGAGAGAGCAGGGGAGATGGGCGTGGTGAGGGTGGGGTGAGTGCTGTGCTAGCAGGGGCCAGACGGAGCTGAGCTTTTAAACCAGGTAAAGATTCTCGGTCTTTATTGAACAGCCAGTAAACAGAGAATGGTGCCATCTGATGAATGTGTTTTGTGAAGGAGACTCTGAGACTGGTGCTTCTGCAGTGTGGCTGCCTCTGATAAATACCCAGAAATACTGGGTTAAAGAATCAAACTTCCTTTTAAAGGTACAGCTGAGCTCAGAGAGAACGTGAGAAATCTCCTGGGCCCAAGTTAATTTCTGCTGCACAGCAAAGGGATTTAGTTCTACTCACGTGTATATATATATATACATGTGTATATATATATATATATATATATATAGTCTCTTTCATATTCTTCTCCATTATGGTTTGTCACAGGCTATTGAATATAGTTCCCTGTGCTCTACAGTAGGACCTTGTTGCTTATACATCCTGTATATGATAGTTTGCATCTGCTAAGCCCAAACTCCCAATCCTTCCTTCCCCTCCTCCTTGGCAACCACAAGTCCGTTCTCTATGTCTGTGAGTCTATTTCTGTTTTGTAAATAAGTTCATTTGTGTCATATTTTAGATTCCACATAGAAGTGATATATGATTTTGTCTTTCTCTGAGTTACTTCACTTAGTATGATAATCTCTAGGTCCATCCATGTTGCTGCAAATGGCATTATTTCATTCTTTTTTATGGCTGAGTAATATTCCATTGTATACACATACCACATCTTCTTTATCCATTCATCTGTTGATGGATATTTAGGTTGCTTCCATGTCTTGGCTATTGTAAATAGTGCTGCTATGAACATAGGGGTGCATGTATCTTTTCGAATTAGAGTTTTGTCTCGTTATATGCCCAGGAGTGGGATTGCTGGATCGTATAAAGCCTTGGATTTTAACAGGTGCTGGACCTTGGGCCAAGCACTTATTAGAGAAGCAGAGGCCCTGGCATGAAACTTAGTCCCTTGAAGGGCTATATCTTGAATGAAAGAATGTGGTAGAAAAAAATCTGATTGATACCATTGAGGCATACCTAGGAAACTTGTCCATTTTGGCTTAGGCTCTGGGTGGAGGGAATTTTTCCTCAGGGAATTCATAACCACAGGCTTTTCTTCAGGCCTGATTGGGGTTTGGGTATACCCTTACGGAGCTGTTCAGGAAACCCCAAGCATTGAAATAAACTGAAAGTAGGCTCTGGCCAAGGCCAGGGAAAACACCCTCAACCAGCCTCATGCAGAATTACAGCAGACTAATATAGACCAAACCTAAGTTCATAGTTGAAAACTGCAGAATGCGACTTCCCTGGTGGTACAGTGGTTAAGAATCTGCCTGCCAATGCAAGGGACACTGGTTTGAGCCCTGGTCCAGAAAGATCCCACATGCTGCGGAGCAACTAAGCCCATGTGCCACAACCACTGAGCCTGCTCTCTAGAGCTTGCGAGCCACAACTCCTGAGCCCATGCGCCGCAACTACTGAAGCCTGTGCGCTCTAGGGCCCGTGTGCCGCAACTACTAAGCCTGCGTGTTGCAACTACTGAAGCCCACGTGCCTAGAGCCTGGGCCCAGCAACAAGAGAAGCCACTGCAATGAGAAGCCCATGCACTGCAATGAAGTGTTGCCCCCGCTCGCCACAACTAGAGAAAGCCCACATGCGGCAACAAAGACCCAACACAGCCAAAATTAAATTAATTAATTAATTAAAAAAAAAGAAAACTGCAAAACATACCAGATGATAAAGTGATGAACCAGTGTGGGCTGCTGGTTCCCTTCCCCAAATTTAACCTTGGAGAAACTGGAAAAAAGAAAGAAATCCGGATCCGAGGAATAACAAAATGTTGAGAAGTCCTCAGGGACAAAGAGGTGATCTGACATAGTATTCTGCTTCTTCTTTCTTTGTAACAAATGACCAAAAATTTAGTGGCTTGCAACAGTTGTTTTATTATACCCACAGATTCTGTGGATCAGGAATTCCAGCAAGGCTCAGCTGGAAGATTCTTTGGTTCCTTGTAGCAATGACTGAGGTCACTCAGGTATTCAGCTAGCAAGTGGGTTGGCACAGAGGGTCCCAGTGACTTCACTCAGGTGGCTGGACTACTATGACTCAGAGATTAGGATTGCTGACTGGAGTGTCTGTATGTGGCCTTGAGCTTCCTTCAAACATGGCAGCCCCAAAGTAATCAGATTCCTTACATGGCAGCTCAGCACTCCAAATATATTTCAGTAGACAAAGCAGAAGCCCTTGGGTGTCATGCATGATCACTTCTGCTGTGTCCTCTCAGTTATTAGCAAGTCACTAAGTCCAGCCAAGATTCAAAGGAGGGGGTGGAGGGGAAGGAGACATAGACCTCTGATGAATGAGAGTATCAGAATTTGTGGATCTATTTTGAAACCACTACAGTTAGATGGGGCAGTGGGTTGTGGACGAGTCGTTGACTTTTTTGGTCCCTCTCTTTCAATGTTGCCTTGGGTAAATGATTGCCTGAGACATAAGAGCATCAGCCACTCACACCCTCTGGGGAGGGTGAGGTCACATCAGGGTGCTCCAGGTTCCTATTTTATTTAATGGGTTATAACATTGCTCTCTATTTTGATGCTCAAATTGTGTCCAGTTTGGCCAGCAGGACCCCTTTCGAGCTGGCTTCTGTGTCCTATTGACATTTCTTCACCATTCTTTGAATGCTTTCTTGCTCTCTGGCACAGAATGATCTAGGCACATCTTGTTTTTTTCTCTGCCTCAGCCTTGAAACCATCCATCTCTGCAAGGGTCCCTGGTTTCTTTTAGTGGGAAATGGTGTTTAGAAGCCAAGATGTGGGTGCTGGGTGTGCTCATTGCTAATGAGGTGTTGCTACTCCCAGGCCCTCTCGATGCACAGACCTAGAAGAAAAACACAAACAAGGCAAAACACAGAATAACTATCTAATCCCTACACCATACACACATTTAAAAATAGACTTTATTTTTAGAGTAGTTCACAGCAAAAGCGAGTAGAAAGTACGGAGAAGTCCCGTATGCCCCCAACCCTAACCCTCACAGCCTCCCCCGCTATCAATATCCCACACATCTATTGTATATTTGTTACAACTGATAAACCTACATCAACATCATTACTACCCAAAGTCTGTAGATTATATTAGAGTTCACTCTTGTACATTCTTTAGGTTTGGACAAATGTATAAATGACATGTATCTACCAGCAGAGTGTCTATACAGAATAGTTCCCGCACCCTAAAAATCCTCTGCGCTCTGCCTGTTCATCCCTCCCTTCCCCCAACCCCTGGCAGCCAATGATTTTTTTAATGTCTCTGCAATTTTGCCTTTTCCAGAATATCATATAGTTGGAATCAAACAGTATGTAGCCTTTTCAGGTTGGCTTCTTTTGCTTAGCAATACGCATTTACGTTTCCTCCACATCTTTTCACGGCTTAATAGCTCATATCTTTATAGCACTGAATAATAACCCATTGTCTGGATGTACCGCAGTTTATTTATCCATTCACCTGCTGAAGGACATCTTGGCTGCGTCCAAGTTTGGGCCATTATGAATTTAAAGCTGCTCTAAACATTTGTGTGCAGGTTTTTGTGTCGATACACGTTGTCAGCTCCTTTGGATAAATACCAAGAAGCATGATCGTTGGCACACACTTTTTATCTTTCTATTCCAATCCAACATCGCTGGTTTGTTCTAGTTTTCTCTAAGAGGGACTTTTAGAGGGCAAAATCCTACAGATTTTGAGAGAACGGAAGAAGATGCAACAGCAAGAATGCTTGGAAAGATGAAAAGCACCCAGATGAGTGAAAAGATCTTAGCAGTCCTGAGAGAAATAACCTAGAAGAGAACAACAGCTGAGAACCAACTTGAAGCAGCAAAATTCCCTCAAATTTGAGGAGTCGTCTGAAACAGCTACAGTGTAAGTGGGAAGGGAGTTGATTGAAAGTCTGTTTAAGAAGCAGCCAGATATCCCTGTTAGCCTCTCCTAACTGCAGGTGAAGCAACCACACCTCCTGTGTTCTGTGAAAAGCCTAGGGATTCATCCTGGGGGTGGGGGTGGGGGTGGGGGGGCCGGCTGGAGGGGAAATAAGAGGATATGTGGCCTGGAGTGGGGTATGGGGGAGATCGGTCCATTCGGAAAACAAGCAGACTGAGAGAATGAATGTACACTCTTTCTCTACCTGACGTAAAACAGAAAAACTAAGATACAGACATGTAAGCTTCCCATTAGAGTTGGCCGATGCCCTGCCTTGAGCTGGGCCAATGTACACACCTCCCCCGGCCAAACTCCCCGTGGAAGTGCCCACTTCCTTCCAATGGCAAATAGCCTCAGCAACGGATTTTATCTTTGCCAATCTCATAGGTGAAAAATGGTACTCAGGGTAGTTTTAAATGGCAGGAAATGAAATTAAAACCATAGTGAGACAGGCATTTCACGCCTATCAGATTGGCAACATTTTTAAAGTCTAACAATACTGATTGTTGGCGTGGAGGTGGAACAACAGAATATTTACACCCTGTGGGTGAGAACGGACATTGACATGACCGCCTGGGGAGACAGCTTAACGGATAGCTGACGATGTTCCCACTGCACACCCCAGTGCATGCTCTTTGTTAATAGAAACACTGGTAACTAAGTGCCCATTAATAGGAGAATGAAGTTATAAGTTTTCGTATATTGATAGAGTGGAAAGCTAGACAGCAATGAAACTGAATTAACTAAAGATATAAGTATACACATGGATGAATCCCCCCAA
Organism: Monodon monoceros; assembly: GCF_005190385.1. Taxonomy (NCBI): domain Eukaryota; kingdom Metazoa; phylum Chordata; class Mammalia; order Artiodactyla; family Monodontidae; genus Monodon; species Monodon monoceros. The sequence goes on from NW_021703766.1 coordinate 48,609,960, forward strand.
CATAACATCAGCAGACCACAGCAAGCTGCAGAAGAATACATTCAGGATGTTATCCTTCATCTAAAGTTAAAAAACAAGCAAATGGGGCTTCCCTGGTGGCACAGCGGTTGAGAGTCCGCCTGCCGATGCAGGGGACGCGGGTTCGTGCCCCGGTCTGGGAAGATCCCACATGCCGCGGAGCGGCTGGGCCCGTGAGCCATGGCCGCTGAGCCTGCGCGTCCGGAGCCTGTGCTCCGCAACGGGAGAGGCCACAGCAGTGAGAGGCCCGCGTACCGCAAAAAAAACCCCAAAAAACAAATGACTGGTATGGATTGCTGGGTTTGTAAGCACCTGCCCTATAAGTTTAAAGGAATGTGGGAGCAATAAAAGATGCCCCAATTGCGATATTGGTTGCTTCTGGTGGGCAAGGAGAAGGCTGTTATCCAGGAGGAGTAATTAGCAGGTTTCGCCTAAATTGATGACATTTTGCCCTTGAACTGGATGGTCAAGACAGGGATGTTCATTGTTTATGTAACATTAGCACGTTGTAAATATTTCATAAGGCAAATGAGAAATGAGGGTAGGTGTCCCAGGCAGCGGGAACAGCAGGGATGAAGGTCCTGAGGCAGGAGTCTGGGATGCTAAGAGCAAAGAGCCGGGTGCACAGGGAGTGAGATGTGATGAAACAGTCCGCAGGGGCCAGACCAGGCCGGGGCCCCCGTAAGAACTGTGTTCCTTTCTCCTGAGAACAACAGGGAATCATGGAAAGAAGTTAAGCATGTAAGTTACACAATCAGATTTGCACTTTGAAATGATTGTATCAGCTACTGGATGAAAAGCAGAGGGAAGCAAGAGTGGGAAGCGGTAAGCCCAGTCAGGAGTGATGACAAATTGAAATTATAATAGAGTGACCCCAGTTCAGGTGTTCAAAAACGGAGTCAAGCGGCCTTTGAGAGTCTGGTCTCAGACACCTCTCTGCACCACTGAGAACTTGAACTTTCTTTGAACTGTGCGGGATCCGAGGGCACCACCAGCTGTAGTCAGAACAATACCTGCCGGCTGCAGCCTTTTCCTCTCAAGTTCTCTCCTTGTAACTGTGCAACCATTTCGGACCCCAACCAATTCTTACTTAACAAGCTGTTTGCCAGCTCCAATTATAATTCTTGAGAAACAACTCATGTAACTAACTGTAACTTTGCAAGTTTGCTTTTATAAGCCTCCCCTATTTTGTAATCCAGCGGAGAACAATTCAAGTGCTTCTTGAATCTGTGTCTCCTGGGCTGCAGTCCAAACAAACCCCCAATAAACATCTTTTTATTTCAATCAGGTCTTTGTTTCTGAAATTTTGACTAACAGTAGGTTGGTGTAAGGATCCAGGTGAGGCACAATGGTGGCTTAGATCACTTTCCAAACCTGCAAGTACAGGGATCTGGAGACAAGTTGTTGGAGTCAAGAGCTGTCTGGGAGGTGAAATCAATAGCCCTGCTTAAGGGGGATGGAGGGGAGGAGGAGGTCAAGGGTGACTCCTAGCTTTCTGGCTTGAGCCCCTGAATGGATGGGGGTATAGAAAATGTGGTTTCCTATTGTCACCGTATCAAATTACTACAAATTTAGTGGCTTAAAACAAAATAGAGGGCTTCCCTGGTGGCGCAGTGGTTGGGAGTCTGCCTGCCAATTCAGGGGACACGGGTTCGAGCCCTGGTCCAGGAAGATCCCACACGCCGCGGAGCAGCTAAGCCCATGTGCCACAACTACTGAGCCTGTGCTCTAGGGCTCGCGAGCCACGACTACTGAATCCCACGTGCCTAGAGCCCGTGCTGTGCAACAAGAGAAGCCACCACAATGGGAAGCCCGCGCACCACAAGGAAGAGTAGCCCCCGCTCGTCGCAACTAGAGAAAGCCCGTGCGCAGCAACGAAGACCCAACGCAGCCAAAAATAAATAAAATTTACAAAAAAGCTTTAAAACAAAAAACAACATAGATTTGGGGACTTCCCTGGTGGTCCAGTGGGTAAGACTCCGTGCTCCCAAAGCAGGGGGCCAGGGTTTGATCCCTGGTCCGGGAACTAGATCCCACGCGCATGCCGCAACTAAGACCCGCCGCGGCCAAAATAAATAAATAAAAAAAGTTTTAACAACCCGATGTAGATTTATTATCTTACAGTCCAGGAGGTCAGAAGTCCTAAAATCAGTGCATCAAGAGGACTGCATTCCTCCTGGGGCTCTAGGGGAGAATCCATCTCCTTGCCTTTTCCAGCTTCAGGGGGCTGCCTGCTTTCTGTGGCTCATGGCCACTTCCTCCACCTTCAAAGAACCACAGCATCTTCAGATCTCTCTCTCTGCTGAGGTTGTCACATTGCCCTCTCTCTTCTGTCAAATCTCCCTTTGCCTCCCTCCTATAAGGATACTTGTGATTATATTTTGAGCCCATCTGGATAATCAGGATAATCCCCACCCCAAGATCCTTAATTTAATCACAGCTTCAAAAGTCCCTTTTGCCATGGAAGGTAGCTCTCACAGGTTCCAGGGCTCAAGACCTGGAGATCACTGGAGGGCATTATTCAGCCTACCATACCTGCCTGAACCAAGGAGCTCAGTCAAGGGCGCAAGCCATGCTGGGGGGGGGGGGGGCGGCGGTGAGTGCCCTGTCCTTGTCAGAAGGCCTCAGGGCATCTGAACTGGCCCCAGATCTCTGCTTGTTTTTGCTCTAGCAAAGTCCTTCCCCTGTTCTAGCCCGAGGGAAGAATGAGGGCCGGCTGAGTCCAATTAATGAGGGCTGGATGAGTCAAATTCACTTCCTGCTTCATGAGGTGGTGGAGCTCAGTGGTGAAAAGTGTGGCCTCTAGAGCTAGCCTGCCTGGATTCGTGTCTGAGCTTTGCCACCTCTGAGCTGTGTGACTTTGGAAAAATTGCTGAATTTCCCTGTGCATTTCCTTATTAGTATTATGGACTGACTTGTGTCTTCTCAAAATTCATGTATTGAAACCCTAATCCCCAGTACCTCAGAACGTGACCGTATTTGGAGATAGAGCTTTTAAAGAGGTGATTAGGTTAAATGAGGCCATTAGGGTGGGTCCTCATCCAATCCAGCTGATGTCCACTAAGAAGAGGAAATTTGGACACAGAACAAGGAGAAACACCAGGCACATGCAGAGGAGAGACCATGTGAGGTCACCTTGAGAAGGTGGCTGCCTGCAAGCCAGGAAGAGAGGCCTCGGAGGAAACCAAACCTGCCGACACCTTGATCTTGGACTTCCAGCCTCTGGAATTGTGAGAAAACAAATTTCTCGTGCCTAAGCAACCCAGTTGGTAGAATTTTGTTATGGCAGCCCTAGCAAACTAATACATCTATTAAGTCAGGATAAGACCATCATCCATCTCCTAGGGTTGTTATAAATGTGTCAGGTCCTGAGCTAACAGATAGGGCTGTCATTTATTGTGTTCAATGTGCTAGATGTTGGGAAAACAGCAGTGAATACGGAAGAGTGTTTGGATCATCTGTTGCTACACAACATAGCACCCTGAAACTTAGTGGTTTAATACAACAGAACTCACTTGTGAGCTGTCCTGGGTTTACTGGGCTCAGCTGGGTGGTTCTGCGCCATGTGGTGACAGCTGGGGCTGCAGTCATCCGGATGCTTAACTAGACTTTATTTATTTATTTTATTTTTGGCTGTGTTGGGTCTTTGTTGCTGCGCGCGGGCTTTCTCTAGTTGCGGCGAGCGGGAGCCACTCTTCGTTGCGGTGCCCGGGCTTCTCGCTGCGGTGGCTTCTCTTGTTGCACAGCACGGGCTCTAGGCGCACAGGCTTCAGTGGTTGTGGCACGCGGGCTCAGTAGTTGTGGCTCACAGGCTCTAGAGCGCAGGCTCAGTAGTTGTGGTGCACGGGCTTTGTTGTTCCGCGGCATATGGGATCTTCCCGGACCAGGGCTCAAACCCGTGTGTCCTGCATTGGCAGGCAGATTCTTAACCACTGTGCCATCAGGGAAGTCCCTTAACTAGCCTTTAAATGTCCAAAATGGCTCACTCACATGGCTCTTGGCTGGAAGCTCAGCCGGGGCCCACCTCAGTCTCCTCCTTGGGGCTCCTCCGGGTGGCACCTGGGTTTCAGGTTTCCAGGTGTATGGAAAGCAGGTGATGTAGGTATTTTAAGGCCAGCCTAGCCTCGGAAATTACAGTCATTTCCATCTCGTGCTAGTGGTCAAAGCAAGCCTCACGGCCAAGGCCAGATTCTAATGGGAAAGCCTCCACAGGGGCTGAGTCCCAGGGAAGTGTTCATTGATGGCTTTCTGTGGAAAGTGGCTGCCACACCAATAAAGATCGTTGCCTCACATCACATTCTAGCTCAGGGATTTTTGATTGAAAGTTGGGCTGGGAGTTCCCTGGTGGTCTAGTGGTTAGGATTTGGTGCTTTCGCTGCTAAAAAAAAAAAAAAAAAAAAGTCGGGCTGCCAGGGATGCTCCTGCTATCCCGTGGAAGCAGGCAGGGTTCTGGGAGCTTTTCTCAAGTGCCCCACAACTTAATATTTTCCTCTCCCACTCCTCATTCTAGAAGGTGCCTTTTTAGGTGAAGGAAATTAGCGCTTATTTCATGAGGCAGTCTTTTTCTTAAACTTTTTTTGGGGAAATTATTATGGGAAAATTGCAAAAATTGGACTGAGATACCCATATAACCCTTTACCCAGCTTCCCCTAATATTAGCATCTCACATAACTAAAGTCCAATTATCAAAAGAAGGAAATTAACATTGGTACAAAACCAGTAACTCAATGACAGACCTTATTTGAATTTTAGCAGTTTTCCCCTTAATGTCCTTTTTTCTGTTTCAGAAACTCCAACACTGCATTTAGTGGTTCTTCCTCCTGAGTGTCCCCCAATCCTTATCTTCCATGGCCTTGGCACTTTTTTTTTTTTTTTGATGTGGACCATTTTTAAAGTCTTGATTGAATTTGTTACAAGATTGCTTCTGCTTTATGTTTTAGTTTTTTTGGCTGCGAGGCATGTGGGATCTTAGCTCTCCAACCAGGGATTGAACCCACACACCCTGCATTGGAAGGCAAAGTGCCGCGAGGCATGTGGGATCTTAGCTCCCCAACCAGGGATTGAACCCACACCCCCTGCATCGGAAGGCAAAGTCTTAACCACTGGACCACCAGGGAAGTCCCAACCTTGGCACTTTTAAAGGATATCGATCAGTTATTTTGTAGAACATCCCTCAGTTTGGGTTTGTCCGAGGTTCCTTCATGATTATATTGACAATGTGCATTTTTGTCAAGAATACCCCAAAAGTGATGTTTTGCTCCTTGGTGTGTTATATTGAGGGTGCATGATGTAGCTGTGTCTTATTATAGGTGATATTAACCCTGATTACTTGGTTAAGGTGATGTCTGCTGGGTTTCTTCAGTGTGAGATTACTGTTTTTCCATTGTAATTGACAGATGTCTTGGGGGAGATACTTTGAGACTATGCAAATGTCCTGTTTCTCCTCAAACTTTTGCCCACTAATTTTAGCATCCATCAGTAAGTAGATCTTGCCTGCAACAATTTTGATCAGGCAGTCTTTTAAATCTCTCTCTCTTTTTTTTTTTTTTGTGGCATAAATTATGTGTGTGGTGGGGAGGTTGGGGAATCTGACACTACTGTAGGGGAGGAGGGACTTCCTTCTACCCTCTTAGGTTCAGTGGCCGGGTCTGTGAACTAAACTGACAACAGGCAGATTAACAAGAGAAAAGTCATACAGATTTATTAATTTTCAATTTTATGTGCACAGGGGTATCATACAAAAAAAATAGTGAGTACCCCCCCCCAAAACAGTGAAATCTGAGAGTTTACATACCATCTTAATAGGGGAAAGGGAGGGGAAGAGAGGTCACATATGGGAGAGAAAGTGATTGTTACAGAAGATAAATGGGCCCTTAGGAGAACAGATGGGAGAAATGAGAGTTTGTGTCAATGTTTGTCTAGATTTGGTGCCAACTTCTAGTCTCCTCTCCTGCGATAAGAGTCAATCTTCCCTGGTTGATGAAATTCCCAGAGAGGCAATTTATGACAACTCCGTTTTTTTGGAAGAGGATCTAATTTTAGACAGGTATAGGAAGTTCAGAGAAAGCCTCTGCATTTGTTGATTCTCAAATGTCTTCACCTCAAAACAGTCCTCATGCAAATATGGCATATTTTGCTCTCCTAAATTTCCCCCATCTGAAGCTTTGTCCGAAGATTCACATATTAAAAGTTGAGTGGTTGGCTGTGGAGAGAAGATTCAGGTTAGCAGTTGAGTGGCAAGAGATCTGCAAAGTGAGATACAAACATAGATTAGAATGAGAATAAACAAAGAGCAGAGAAGAAATCTAAGAATGCTTCCCCACATCCCAGGAAACCAGCCTCCCAGTCTGGGGAATAGGTCAGTCCAATAAAATGGCTGAGACTCATTTAATTGATGGAGAGTGTTCATCTTCTTTCTTTCTTTCTTTTTTATTTTTTGGCCATGCAGTGCAGCATGCGGGATCTTAGTTTCCCGACCAGAGATCAAACCCGCTCCCCCTGCAGTGGAAGCGTGGAGGCTTAACCACTGGACCGCCAGGGAAGTCCCCTATCTTTTCTTTTTTTTTTAATGTTTTTTATTATTATTATTATTATTATTTTGGCTGCGTCAGGTCTTTAGTTGTGGCACGCGGAATCTTCATTGCTGCATGTGGGATCTTTTGCGGCGTGCGGGCTTCTCTCTAGTTGTGGCGCGCAGGCTCTGTAGTTTGCGGCACGCGGGGCTCTCTAGTTGAGGTGTGCCGGCTCAGTAGTTGTGGCACGTGGGCTTAGATGCCTCGCAGCATGTGGGATCTTAGTTCCCCCACCAGGGATCAAACCCCTGCCCCCTGCAATGGAAGCGCGGAGTCTTAACCATTGGGCCGCCAGGGAAGTCCCCTATCTTCTCTTTAAAAGGTGTAAACTAGACACTGTTTGTCCTGTCGGATTCACATAAAGGCAGCATTTTCTGCCAATGATTGCACAAGCTCCTCCTTGCTTGCAGTCAGTGTACCCAGGGTGGGACAATTTGGGGATACAACAGAGGCTAAACTATTACCTTCTGATTGGAGTACTTGCAATGTCCGCATATGCTATCGAACTCCTGTTCTATGACCACGGATGATTCAGGATCGCCTTTTCCAACTTTTCCCCAAAGTTGGAAATAAGACTCTCACCACTGAAACTATCCCGGCCATACACAAGTGGATTTTCTATGTCTTCTCGTCTTTGTGAACGAAGGAGCACACATCTGTAATTTGCTGGCATATAAGGTGGACAGCCTGTCGATGGAGGGAACCCGGTATCCGAGTCACACTGTCCTGACCATTTAGTTAGGAAGATACCTTATCACCACAGGAGAGAAAAAGGTCAGTGTGGTTCACCAACAGGGTCAGAGTAAAACCTACAGTTCCCTAGGATCGGGGAGGTTCACAACCTTTGTCCTTTGGTCATATCACCACCTGGACACCTCCATTCTCCACGTGCTTCTGTCCACTTGCAAGAGTGTTGCCAGACCAGGTTCATCTGCCAACACACAGCAAGCCAAACACGGAGGTGCCACGGTTTGCAGCACAGAAGGGGTTATTCTCCTCCCAAGGCGGCCAAGCGAGCAGATGGGGAGAGCAGATCTCAAATCCGCCTCCCCAAAGGCGAGGGGCTCGGGATATTGATGGGCCAAAGAAGCAGGGTGGTCTTAGGCGGGGGAAAGGTGATGGGAGGGAGGGAGAAGGTGAGGTAATCGGTGTTCCGCGCAGGCGTATCTAAGCTACATTCTTCTTCATGGGATGCAAGAGCAAATTTGGGAGAATTTGGGGCTGTGATGTCAGAAGGTCACCCATCCAACAAGCAAGTCTGTTCTGTGCAGACTCCCATCCGCCATGTTGGTTGCATCTGGTTTCAGCCAGTTTTGTTGTATTACAAGCAGAGGGGTTTAACAAGCTAGTCCCTTAGCTACTGCTCTGTTAGACAAGCTCTAGACTTTCTGTTAGTCACCAGTTTCTGTTATGGGTTTTTAAACCCTAGGCTTCATGGTTTTAAGAGCAGGACAGGTTGCAAAATATCTGATCTGGGAGGCCAGCGGTCCAGCTTTGGCAGCTGTAAGGCTTGGCTTTGTCACCTGACCAAGTGAGTCCAGATTTGGGGTTTCCCCATAGATAACTGGTGGTGCCAGGCAGCCTGATCATGGGAACAGCTGGGCTCCTCCAGGTCGTTCATGGGTGGCCTGTGAACCAACAGAAACCTTTGGTGATCTCACAGTTTTTGTCACTAGCATTAGTGCTAGAAACACTTATGCCCTCTGTGAGTGGTTTGAGGACGTTGCCTCTAGAATCAAACCACAGGGTTTGGTTGCCATATTACCTTAATAGGTCACCTCTGGTCTAGCATCATGCCTGTTTACACAGCAAAGGGACAAGTTCCTTTCCAATGATTTTTTTTTAATTTTTAAATTTATTTTTGGCTGCATCGGGTTTTCATTGCTGCGCGCGGGCTTTTCTCCAGTTGTAGCGAGCAGGGGCTATTCTCTGTTGTGGTGCGTGGGCTTCTCATTGCAGTGGCTTCTTTTGTTACAGAGCATGGGCTCTAGGCATGTGGGCTTCAGTAGTTGTGGCACACAGACTCAGCAGTTGTGGCTCGCGGGCTCTAGAGTGCAGGCTCCGTAGTTGTGGCACACGGGCTTAGTTGCTCCGCGGCATGTGGGAATCTTCCCAGACCAGGGATCGAACCCGCGTCCCCTGCATTGGCAGGTGAATTCTCAACCACCGCACCAGCAGGGAAGTCCCTTTTCCAATGTTTTTACCCGAGCAAGAGATAGACCTTGAGCTGCCATAGAGGGATTTCCGAGCCCAATGAACTCACCAGAGAGGGAGATGGAGTTGGGGTGTTTTGGGGTCATGGATACCATATCCTTTCGTTCATCCATCTTCCGTAGTTAGTTCATCAGGTGATCATATTGGCAGAATGAAAACTGGGTCAGGTTCCTTTCCTTGACTAGATTTTTTTTTTTTTTTTGGCCACGCTGCACGGCATGCAGAATCTTAGTTCCCTGACCAGGATCCAACCCATGCCCCCTGCAGTGGAAGCACAAAGGCTTAACCACTGGTCCACCAGGAAAGTCCCTCTTGACTAGATTATGACATAACCAGCAATCAGATTGATTCATTAACATGGCCACGATTTGGAAGATGGGTGCACGGGGCTGCTAGTTTGTCCTTGACCTATGGAAAAAGCAGTCGGAGTGGATAGGAGTAAGACACAGTTTGAAAGAGAGCCATGATGCATGAACAGAGACAGAATAGGACCGATGGAGGCAAGCCACTTCCCATCAGCCTTTCAATAAATGGGAGAAAAGGAGAAACTTTCGTTTAAATTGTCAAAGGAGTTTTGTTTTATTTTCCTGCTGTCCTGGGAGGGGGGGTTCAAAGGAAGAGGAAAGAAAAACCAAAAAAGTGAAGATGAAGCTCTTGATCTGTGATCTTGGGAAGTAGCTGTCTCCTTCTGGGCATTGTCAGCTGCAGGAGCCGGGGGATTGGCTCCGGAACTTTTTCGTTGGAGGTCATCGTCTGTAGGAATGGGCTTGCGAGTGTCCTGGGAGTGCTGACCTGGGTCTAGTTTGGCATGTTTCCTGGGAATCCAGCAGGATCTCTCTTTTATTGTGATGGCAGTGCAGGTGGTCAGCAATACTCGCAAGATCCTTCCCAGCGAGGTGATAGTAGTGCTTTCTTCTAAAACCTTGACACACACTGGATCTCCTAGTCAGAAGGAGGACAAGGCATGTTGATCGGTGGCGGCCTGTCAACAACATGCTCCAAGTACACAGGTAGGCCTCTTTTACTGCACTTTGCTCTACTGCACTTCACAGGTGCTGCATTTTTACAAACTGAAGGTTTGTGGCAACCCTGCGTGGAGTAGGTCTGTTGGCACCATTTTTCTAACAGCATTTGCTCGCTTCGTGTCTCTGGGTCAGTAATTCTTGCAATATTTCAAACTTTTTCATTAATGCTCTATTTGCTATGATGATCTGTGCTCAGCGATCCTTGATGTCACTATTGTAATTATTTTTGGGGTGCCAGGAGCGGCACCCGTCTATAAGACGGCGAACTTAATTGATAAATACTGTGTGTGTTCTGACTGCTTCACCGACCGGCCCTTCCTCTGTCTTTCTCCCTCTCCTCGGGCCTCCCTGTTCCCTGAGACACAACAAGATCGAAATTAGGCCAATTACTAACCTTACAGGAACCTCTAAGTGTTCAAATGAAAGGAAGAGTCACGTGTCTCTCACTTAAAATCAGAAGCTAGAGGGGACTTCCCTGGCGGTCCAGTGGTTAGAACTCCGTGCTTCCACTGCAACGGGCAGGGGTTCAATCCCTGGTCAGGGAACTAAGATCCCACAAGCCACGTGGTGAGGCCAAAAAAAAAAGGAAAAAAAATCTAGAAAGGATTAAGCTTAATGGAGGCACGTTGAAAGCCAAGATAGGCCGAAAGCTTGGCCTCTCTTGCCGAACAGTTTAGCCAAGTTGCGATTGCAAAGGAAAAGTTCTTGAAGGAAATGAAAAGTCCTACTCCAGTGAACACGCGAATGATAAGAAAGCCAAACAGCCTCATTGCTGAGACAGAGAAAGTGTGAGTGGTCTGGATAGAAGATCAAGCCAGCCACAACATTCCCTTCAGCGAAAGCCTCCTCCAGAGCAAGGCCCTAACTCTCTTGAATTCTGTGAAGGCCGAGAGAGGTGAGGAAGCTGCAGGAGAGAAGTCTGAAGCCAGCAGAGGTTGGTGCCTGAGGTTTAAGGAAAGAAGCCGCCTCCGTAACATAAAAGTGCAAAGCGAAGCAGCAAGTGCTGATGGAGAAGCTGCAGCAAGTTACCCAGAAGATCTAGCTAAGTAATTCATGAGGGACAAGGTATGACATTTTAGGGAGCATCCCAGAGTTTGTGCAAAGCAAGCAGCTTGTTTCTGCTGTAAATTTATTTGGGTATTTATTTCCACCGTTCCTTAGTCTGATTCCAGCCACAGAGGAATACCAAACTGAGGGATAATCTCAGTTCTTCACTTCTTTTCCACCGTCATAGCATCAGCACATCTAGTTGGATAACCTCCAGCCCCTCCAGTAAACATGCAATCAGCAAACAGCGGAAATAAGCCTGAAGCCGGAGGTCAATGTATGGAACGTGTGTGGGACAGTGCAAGGGTCACTGTGGACCTTGGAGGATTTCCTGAGATAAGCTGTTCTCCAGAGACCTGCTGAGAGTCCCAAACAGCACATCAGGAAATAACTTTGCTTAGAAATTTTATGGATGCTGGGGTGGAACCCATTGTCCTTTACTTGCTTTGTTGCCGCCCATCTGCACTCAGGTTCCACCTAACGGGAGATAAGGCAGCCAGCAGGTCAAATCATAGCTCAATAAAAAAAGAAAAAGAAAGGGTGGGGGGGGCACTGGAAGTCCATTTGGCCCAATGTATAATCCGCTAGTGAATGTTTGGTTCATTTTTTTAAAAATTGAGGTGTAATTGACTTTTTTCTTTTTGGCTGCATCTTGGCCTGTGGGATCTTAGTTCCCCAACCAGGGATCGAACCCGGGCCCCCTGCAGGGGAAGCGCGGAGTCTTAACCACTGGACCGCCAGGGAAGTCCCGACATACAACATTATATTAGTTTCACGTACACAACATAGTGATTCGATATTTGTATATATTGTGAAATGATCACAATGAGTCTAGTTAACATTCGTCACCATACATAGTTTAAACAGTTTTTTTCCTTGTGATAAAGAGTTGTAAGATCTACTCTCTCCGCCGTTTTCAAATATGCGATGCGGTATTATGAACTACGGTCACCATGCCCTACGTTACATCCTCAGGACATACCGTTTGGCACCCTTTTGTAGCCATTTGTCTTTTTCAGTTTGTGGGGCACTTACCTGACTAACAGATAATATCGGTCGGGGATAAAGGCAGGTTTAGACATTGGGTGGAGAAGGGGTGCGGGGGGTGGCGCGTTTAGCACACTTATGGCCTCTGTTCATCCCTGGAGATGGAGTGTCAGTCTCCACGGTGTGGGCTCCACGGAGGACAGCAGTGATTTTAGCAGGGAGGTCAATTAGACCGTAATAGGGCAGCAGTGATATCCCCGTTGGCAGTGGGGGTACCAGCAGAGGTTAATAAGAATCCGTGGGATTTCCACATGCGCCAGCAGCGCAGCAGACTCCTAAAGCATAACTGGAGTCGGCGTATGTACTGCCTGTTTGCAAGCTCTAGGAAGAGCTATGAGCTGGGCTGCTTGGGCTGATTTTACAGTGGGCAAAGCATATACCTCCAGCATTTCATGTGGGGAAATTCGGGCATGACTGGTGATTAGGTATCCCCGGGAATTTCATCTACAGGAGCCATCGCAAAATAGAAGTCCGGGTTGTCTGAGGGGGTGTCTAAGAGGTGCTCTCATGGCTTTGAGACCGTTTCTCTAGTTGCAGGGCAATCGGGTGGATGGCGTGGGGCTCTCCATCGCCAGGGAGGGGCAGTAGCGCAAACGGGTTTAAAGTGTTACAGCGATGGAAGATGATGGTGGGGTGGGTTCCTAGGGCCACTGTGTAGACAGGGGCCATGTCATAGGAACAGCAGGGGGAGCAGAGGGGACTGGGGAGCCCCGTGTGAGGGTGGTGGCTCAGGGGGCCGTGCCAGATGCCACAGGGTCTAACTGACCTGGGAAATACGCTACAGGACTTATCTGAGAAACCAAAAGTTGTCCTAAAATACCTACAGCAATTCCACCATCTTCATAGCAATAGAGGTGAAAAGCTTTGTCAAAATGAGGTCAGCCAAGAGCTGGGGGTGTAGACAATGACCATTTTAAAGTTTCAGGGGACCGATGTTCACTGCAGCACTATTTACAATAGCCAAGATATGGAAGCAACCTAAATGTCCATCGACAGAGGAATAGATAAAGAAGATGTGGTACATGTATATGCAATGGAATATTACTCAGCCATAAAAAAGAACGAAATAATGCCATTTGCAGCAACATGGATGGACCTAGAGATTGTCATACTGAGTGAAGTAAGTCAGACAGAGAAAGACAAATATACGATATCACTTATATGTGGAATCTAAAAAAATAATACAAATGAACTTACATACAAAAGAGAGAGAGACCCACAGACATAGAAAACAAACTTATGGTTACCAAAGGGAAAGGGGGGGTGGATAAATTAGGAGTTTAGAAATTAACATAAACACACTAGTATGTATAAAATAGACAGCCAACAAAGACCTATGGTATGGCACAGGGATTTTGTAATAACCTACAAGGGAAAAGAATCTGAAAAAGAATAGATATGTAAGTATATGTATAACTGAATCACTCTTCTGTACACTCGAAACTAACACAACATTGTAAATCAGCTATGCTTCAGTTACAAGAAAACAGTTTCAGAGGAGGTTCATGCTTCCGAGGGCCAGGACGTAGGCTCCAAGTAGCATCTGGAAGGAGGGCAAGTAAAGCTTGAACAAGGGCAGCAAAAATAGGAATCCGTTGGCGGCAGTAGCCAGGTGTGTCAGGGATTTACACGGCTGCTTTTTTGATTCGGGGAGAGGGATGGACAGACGGGATTTAAGGCGTTTTGGGGTGAGTTTTGTGAGTCCCCTGCAATAGCTCCTGTCCTGAGTAGGTGGCAGTGGTTAGCACCCACTGAAACGTAGATCTGAAAGCTTTCTGGTCTTGTCTAGTGAGTGCCCTAAGGAGAACGAGAGGGTCTGTCTGGTCACCATGCTCGTCTAGTTACAGAGTAAGAGACCACCCATGTCTTGAGCAAGGATGGGGCCCGGGGTAACGGCTACAAAGCGAAGTCAACTGTGAGGACTTGGGAGGATAATAGAGGAAGACACCCAACATCGCTGAGGTACATGAGTCCATGTTAATCGTCTCCCTTGAAACATAATTGCAGAGAGAAATTGTGAGTGAGGAGTCAACAGCGGGGGAAAGAAAGCTGAGCAGAGGTCAATCACTGTAAACCAGGCTGCGGCAGCGGGGGCTGATGTGAGGATAGCGGCTGGATTAGGGACTCAGGTGGAGAGGGGTGGCAAGAGTTTACGGATTTACCCCCTTGTACAAATACTAAAAATAAATAAAAAATTTTAAACATCTTTATTGGAGTATAATTGCTTTACAATGCTGTGTTTCTGCTTTATAACAAAGTGAAAGAATATGGAACACTTCACAAATTTGTGTGTCATCCTTGTGCAGGGGCCATGCTAGTCTCTGCATCGTTCCAATTTTAGTATATGTGCTGCCGAAGTGAGCACATAAATAAATTTTTAAAAAAGAAATCCAATTCCCGATCCTCTATCTTTTTAAAAAATATTCATTTATTTATTTAGGCTGCGCTGGGTTTTAGTTGCAGCACACGGGATCTTTAGTTATGGCATGCAGGCTTCTTAGTTGTGGCATGCATGCAGAATCTAGTTCCCCAGCCAGGGATCGAACCCGGGCCCCTTGCATTGGGAGCATGGAGTCTCACCCACTGGACCACCAGAGAAGTCCCCTGATCCCCTATCTTAAGTTAAATGTTGGGTGCTGGGGTGTGACTGAGGATAGACTGACCTTGTCCTTGATGGGGAATTGCCCCCAGAAGGGGGAGAACGGACCCTCTGAGGGCTCGGTGTTCTGGGATGATTGCTTTTTTTTGTTGTTCTTTTGGCTGTGTTAGGTCTTCGTTGCTGTGTGCAGGCTTTCTCTAGTTGAGGCGAGTGGGAGCTACTCTTCGTTGTGGTGTGCGGGCTTCTCATTGCGGTGGCTTCTCTTGTTGCGGAGCGTGGGCTCTAGGCGTGCGGGCTTCAGTAGCTGTGGCTCGCAGGCTGTAGAGCACAGTCTCAGTAGTTGTGGCACATGGGCTTAGTTGCTCCGCAGCATGTGGGATCTTCCTGGACCAGGGCTCGAACCTGTGTCCCCTGTGTTGGCAGGCGAATTCTTAACCACTGAGCCAGGGTTAGTCCCAGGGAAGTCCCCTGGATGATTGCTTTTTAAGCTTTCCTTTATTTGAAGTTCAGGACAACTGATTTCCCAATGCCTGGCTTTTTACAGAATGTGCAGTTGTCTTGGGACAAAGGTAGGGACTGTTCATTTTAATTGCTTTTTCCTCCTGCTTTCCTGAAGGCTATTTTGCAGTCTCTGTAATAACATTGAGAGATTGTCCACCCCAACTGCACGATTTTGGATTTGCCTCTTTATATCAGGGAGAAGATTTCCAACTAAAGCAGAAATCAAAAGATTTCTGTGTTCAGGGGCTTTTGGGTTTGATGCAGTGTGTCTTTGAAAAGTCTGCGTAACACCGTCCACAGAGATCTGGGGATGTTCGTCTTCTTTCTGAGCGCATAATTCAACCTGGATCCAGTTCACCTTTGGAGGAAAGGCCTTCAGCATCATTCCTGTCAGCCTCTACCTGCATCATTTCCTGGTCATTTGCAGGAGGGCCTGGGAAGGATCGGCCACCAGTTTCCCCGGTGTGGGGAGTTTTCTCCAGGAGGTCTTGGCGTATAGCTATAGTATAATCACCGGTGGAAAGAACACCCCTTACAAGCTGCCCCTGTGAGCAGGGTTATAAATGGCCAGTAATCTTTCTAGCTCCTCTCAACATTTGGCAGGACCTTCTGAAAGTGAGAGTAAAGGGGCTTTGTAGTTTAAAAGATCTGCTGGTGTCCAGGGCACGTGAACTCTTTGTGTTGGGGGTCCAGGATACATTCACCAAGCCCTTTGCCTGGGAAAGCCTGAAGCTGATGGGTTTTGATTATAGAGCCCTGGGAAGTACTCCTGATGGCCAGAGATGGCAAGACAGATCCTGAAGCCTCTGCCAGGTTTTCTTCCTCAGCATCAGTATTTACATAAATAACCTATATCCCCCAGGCCTGGAGGATCCTGCCAGAGTGCTTTCTGGAATTCTTGCAGGGAAAGGGAACTTAATGCTCGCAGCTGGGTGTTTGAGAGATTTTTCTGGGGAGGTTGGAGGAGTTTTAGGAATTAAAGGAATTTGCTGAGGAGGTGAGATTAGATTTGGGGAGGGGGATTTGGGCAGGGACCCAGAGATCCAAAGATCTTCTGGAGGGTCAGGGACAGGGAGTTGGTTATAAAGGGGCATATAGGAGGGTGGAAAGGGGGAATTTATGGGGGCTGTGGATTTTCATTTTTGTTCTAAGTCTGATTTCTGTTTTTTACTCTTGTTAAAGGAGTCCCTAAGATTAGCCAGAATGCTCTTTTGTGTCCCTCTATCAGTTTGATCTTGGTAACAATAGGACACTTATTTAGGATGAGAGGTCTCTAAAATATTTTTTTTCTTTTTTGTTTGGCTGCTTCGGGTCTTAGTTGCGGCACGTGGGCTCTTTGTTGCACGCGGGCTTCTCTCTAGTTGTGGCCTGCGGGTTTTCTCTTCTCTAGTTGTGGCGCATGGGCTCCAGGGCACGCATGGGCTCTGTAGTTTGCGGCACGCTGGCTCTCTCATTGAGGCGTGCAGGCTCAGTAGTTGTGGTACCCAGCCTAAGTTGCCCTGGGGCATGCAGGATCTTAGTTCCCCGACCAGGGATCGAACCCACGTCCCCTGCATTGGAAGGCAGATTCTTTACCACCGGACCACCAGGGAAGTCCCCTCTAAAATCTTTTAGAAATGTAAATGTTTTTCCAAATCAAAGGATCCCTTATCTCACCATTGATGGGTAGGATCTTCAAAGGTGTATCCATTCTAATAGTGACTCAATCCAATAAGCCTTTTTATGGCAAGACCCAGAGGTAATTTTCCTGGCTTAGAATAAATGTTCACCATGGATCCAAGAGGCATCACCCAAACTGGTTGCAGAAGACATACCTCCCATGATCCAAAAGACCACTCCCAAAGATAGCCCTTAAGGAGGCAAAGATCCTTATTGCCACGGGTGGTAAAAAATATTTATGAAAACTCATGTCTCCAGTCTCCCACAGAAATGAGACACTTCCAGTCACAGACCTGGTAATCTGTGACTACAAGCAGACAAGACTGGGATGGGATTTTCCCACCACGACAAGGCAATAAGGTTAGAGCAACACAGCCCCTGATGGACTCGGACTCCTAATTAAAATGAACTCCCCTGAGAGCTGGCACCATCAGAGAAAGAAAATACTGCTTGCCACTTCGCATCTGGGGTTCCTACACCCTGCTGGCCGGACACTTGATGCAAGCCGCGCCCCCCAGCTGGGCAAACCAGAGAGAGTTCTCACTGGTTACAAAGCCAAGCTCTCAGGACACCAGAGGAGATGAAAGAGAGTTTCATCTGGTTTGGTTTTTTTATGGGTGACCCACAGCAAAGTTTGTCTAGATAGATGCCAGTCTGGAACTGTAAACTCACCAGGTTGTGAGGCCAGCTCGAACCCCAGGCTTGTAGAGCCTTTGCCTTTCTTCTACCTTATGATTCTCCTAATGACAATCAACACAAGAGACAACCATCATCAAAAAGTCTACAAATAATAAATGCTGGAGAGGGTGTGGAGAAAAGGGAACCCTCCTATACTGTTGGTGGGAATGTAAATTGGTGTAGCCACTATGGAGAACAGTATGGAGGTTCCTCAAAAAAAACATAGAGCTACTATATGATCCAGCAATCCCACTCCTGGGCATATATCCAGAGAAAACTCTAATTTGAAAAGACACGTGCACCCCAGTGTTCATAGCAACACTATTTACAATAGCCAAGACACGGAAGCCACCTAAGTGTCCATCGACAGATGAATGGATAAAGAAGATGTGGTACATATATACAATGGAATACTACTCGGCCATAAAAAAAAAAGAAATAATGCCATTTGCAGCGACATGGATGGACCTAGAGATTATCATACTAAGCGAAGTGCATCAGAAAGAGAAAGACAAATACCATGTGACATCACCTATATGTGGAATCTAAGAAAATGATACAAATGAACTTATTTACAAAACAGAAACAGACTTATAGACATGAAAACAGACTTACGGTTACCAAAGGGGAAATGGCGGGGGAGGGATAAATTAGGAGTTTGGGATTAACAAATACAAATTACTATATATAAAATAGATAAACAACAAGGACCTACTTTTAGCACAAGGAATTACATTCAATATCTTGTAATAACCTCTAACAAAAAAGAATCTGAAAAAAAATATATATATATATACACATACACATACAGGCAAAGGAACACAATGACCATCAAAACAGGGAAAGGATGAATTAAAACCCAGGGTACTCAAGACAAAAAACACAGGAATCACTATACACCCCCAAAACTAGTTCATATTAATGTTTTCTCCAGCTAAGGTAAGTTTAGAAGGGAGAAATACCATAGGGACCTGTACTGCTGGGTTTGATCAGACCCCACGCAGAGAAAAGAAGTCTTACCTTTTGCTGCCTCCAGAGTGGACAGAAGGTTCCAGCCAATGAGATCTCATCCCCGTTGCCAGAAATCATAGGGGAGGGAAGACTTTCCTTCTGCTCTCCTGGGTCTCCAATGGCTGGGTCTGCGAACTAAGCTGATGACAGGCAGATTAACAGGAGAAAAGGCAGACAAACTTATTAATTTTTAAGAATTGAAGCATAGTTGGTTTATAGTGTTTCAGGTGTACAGCAAAGTGATTCCGTTGATATATATATGTATTCTTTTTGAGATTCTTTTCCATTATGGTTTATTACAAGATATTGAATATAGTTCCCTGCGTTATATATAATAGTAGGTCCTTGTTATTTATTTATTTTATATATAAAAGTGTGTATCCGTTAATCCCAAATTATCCCTCCCCAAATATATTAATTTCACGTGCATGGTTGTATCAGAAAAGAAGAGTACCCCTCAAAAGCAGTGAGAGTTGAAAGCTCATATACCATCTTCACGGGGAAAGGGAGGGGGAGAGAGGCCACTTAAGGGAGAGCAACTGATTTTTATGGAAGATAAACGGGCCTTAAGGAGAACAGATAGGCAATTTGTAGTTTGTGACAATATCTGTCTGGGTTGTGCTGTCGACTTCTGGTCTACTCTCCTAGGGAAGCAATTTCTGACAAGTGAGTTCTTTTTTTTTTTTTTTTTTAAGGATCGATTTTTAGGTAGATAAGGCGAGTTCAGAGAAAGCCTCTCCTACATTTATTGATTCTCAAATGTCTTCAGCTCAAAATAATCTTTATGCCAGCACCCACTCTCCAAGCACTGTGCTTTTTCTCCCCTAAAGCAGAGGAATCACTATTTACCCAGATAAACAAAAGTTGAAGGGGTTCATTACCACTAGATCTGCCCTGCAAGAAACAATAAAGGGGGTCCTTCAGGTTGAAATGAAAATAAGTTAAACAGTAACTCGAAGCCATATGAAGATATAAAGTCCTCCCATAAAGGTAATACACTGGCAAATATAAAAGCCAGTATTATTTTAATCTTGAATTGTAACTCCACTTTTTTAAAATTAATTAATTTTTTTTTGTCCATGCCACTCAGCTTGCAGGATCTTAGTTCCCTGACCAGGGATTGAACCCGGGCTATGGCAGTGAAAGCGCCGAGCCCTAACCACTGGACCACCAGGGAATTCCCCACTTTTAATTTTCTATAGAATTTAAAAGACAAATGCATATATTAATTACTTATAGATTATAAATTATTAATGTAATGCAATAACAGTAACAGAAAGAAGAAAAAAACACATGATTATCTCAACTGAGGCAGAAAAAGCATTTGACAAAATTCAAAATTTTTCGTGATGAAAATAGCCAACAAACTAGGAATAGAAGGAAATTACCTTAACATAATCAGGCCTTTTATGAAAAGCCCACAGTTGACGTCATACTCAATGGTGAAAGACCAAAAGCTTTTCCTCTAAGATCAGGAACAGGACAAAAATGCCAGCTTTACCACTTCTATTTAACGAAGTACTGGAAGTCCTAGACAGAACAATTAGGCAAGAAAGTGTAGTGGAAGGTATCCAAATTGGAAAAGAAGAAGAAAAATTAACTGGGTTTGCAGACAACATGATCTTATACGTAGAAAACCCTAAAGATTCCACAAAAAACTTGTTAAAACAATAAATGAATTCATAAAGTTACAGATTCAAAACAGACACACACAGATCAGTTGTTTTCTATACACTAAGAATGAACAAACCAAAAAAGAAATTAAGAAAACATTCCATCTACAATAGCATCAAAAATAATTTAAAAATAGGAATAAACTTAACCAAGGAGGCAGAAAAACTTGTACACTGAAAACCATAAAACATCGCTGAAAGAAATTAAAGAAGACACAAATAAATAAAAGGAAAGACATCCTGTTTTCATGGATTGGAAGTCTTAACATTGTTAAGATATCAATCAGCATTACCCAAAGTGATCTACAGATTCAACGCAATCTCTATCAAAATCCCAACAGAGTTTTTTTGCAGAAAAATACATCCTAAAATTCATATAGAATCTTAACGGACCCTGAATAGCCAAAACGATCTTGAAAAAGAAGAACAAAGCTGGAGGACTCACAATTTCTAATTTCAAGACTTGACACAAAGCTACAGTCATCAAAACAATGTGGCACTGGCATATGGACAGACAGATAAGTCAATGGAATAGAATAAGAGAGCCTAGAAATAAGCCCTCACATATATGGTCAATTATTTTCAGCAGGGGTGCCAAGAACATTCAAGGAGAAAAGAATGGTCTTTTCAGCAAAGGTACTGGGAACAATGGATATTCATATGCAAAAAAAAAAACAAACCCAAAGTTGGTCCCTTACCTTACACCATACACAAAACCTAAAACAAATCAAAGGCCTAATGTAAGAGCTAAAATTATACAACTTTTAAAAGAAATCATTGTGATGATGGGAGAAAAGTCAAAGTTAAAAAAAAACTATTAGTAGAAAATAAAGGGGAGAATCTTCAAGACATTGGGTTTTGCAAGGATTTCAGAGATATGACATCAAAAGCACAGGTGACAACAACAAAAATAGATAAATTAGACTTGATTAAAATTCAAAATTTTGTGTATCATTCATATGACACTGTCAACAAGTGAAAAGGTGACCCACAGAATAGAAAAAAAATTCACAAATTATATATAAAACAGGGAATTCATATCTAGACTATATAAAGAGCACCCACAACTAAACAACAAAACAAACAACCCAATTCAAATATGGGTAAAAGACTTGAATAGACATGTCTCCAAGGAAGATATGCAAATGACCAATAAACCCATAAAAATATGCTTATTAAGGAAATGCAAATCAAGAGCACAATGGATACCACTTCACTCCTATTAGAATGATAATTATTTTAAAAAACCTGAAAATAACAAGAATTAGCAAGGATGTGGAGAAATTGCAATTGTGCATTACTGGTCAGAATGTAAATAGGATGGTCACTGTGGAGAACAGTATGGAGTTTTCTCAAAAAGTTAAATATAGAATTACTATATGATCCAGAAATTCTACTTCTAGGTATATACCCAAAAGAATCAAAAGAAGGGAATCAAACATATACTTGCACACGAACGTTCATAGTAGCATTAGTCACAATAGCCAAGAGGTGGAAGCAACCCAAATGTCCATCAACAGATGAATGAATAAACAAAATGTGGTATATACATACAATGGAATAATATTCAGCCTGAAAAGGGATCAAAATTCTGATACATGCTGTAACATGCACAAACGTTGAAAACCTTATGCTAAGTGAAATAAAACCAGACACTAGAAGACAAATATGTATGATTTATCTTATGTACGGCATCTAGAATACACAGATTCATCAAGACAGAAAGTAGAATAGAGGCTACATGGACCTGGGGATAGGGAATGATTGTTTAATGGGTACAGAGTTTCTATTTGGAATGTTAAATAAAAATTCAGTTGAGTAAATTTAAAAATCAATTTGGGAGGGCGCCTGCTGGACGCTGGTGGGGGATCCCAGTGCCCAAGGAAACAGGAAGAACCCCCAAGCGAACCGGTAGGACGTGGGGGGACTGAGGCGGGAGGAGAAGTGGAGACTGGACAGGACCAGCCCCCCTGAGGGGTGGCTGAGAGGGGCGAGGGGTTCCCACGTCTGGAGGGACCCTCCGGGGCTTAGATCAGGGGCGAGCAGGCCCAGCGTTTCCTCTGCCCAGTCGGCCAAGGAAGTCTGCCCAGCTCTCTGGCTGGGTCCTATGCCCTCAGAGGTCCGCTCTGGGCTGGGTTGGCGCTGGGGCATAGTAGGGAGGCCAGGAGAGAACAGGAGAGGCAGGCGGGAGGGGCCCTCCTGGATGGGAGGAGCCGGAGAGGAGCAGAGGGCATTTGCCCTGCCCACTCGAGCCCAGGAAGCCTGCTGGGCCCCCAGCTGGGGTCCACCACCCTTTGAGACCAGAGGCGGGAGGCACAGCTGGACTCCTTCTGTTCTGTTGAGCCTAAGCCCCACCCCCCACCCCCCCAGAGCCTTTTCCAGCCCTATGTGTCCTAAGTATAGGCCCCAGCCACGGCCCAAACCTCGCCCATCCTTAGGCCCTGCCCTCCACAGCCAAGGCCTTTTTTCACTTCTTTTTCTTTTTTTTCTCCTCCTCTTTTTTACTACTGTGGTTCTGTTTTACCTTCTGGTTGTTGTTTCATCTATATTTTTATTATTATTTTTTTTCTAACATATCTGTTAGTTTCCTAGTCTAATTTTATTTTTATTTTATTTATTTATTTTTGGCTGCATTGGGTCTTTGTTGCTGTGTGTGGGCTCTCTCTAGTTGCAGCGAGTAGGGGTCCCTCTTCATTGCGGTGCTTGGGCTTCTCATTGCGGTGGCTTATCTTGTTGCGGAGCATGGGCTCTAGGCTCACGGGCTCAGTAGTTGTGGCGCACAGGCTTAGTTGCTCCGCAGCTTGTGGGATCTTCCCAGACCAGGGCTCGAACCCACGTCCCCTGCATTGGCAGGCTGATTCTTAATGACTGCGCCACCAGGGAAGCCCTAATTTTATTTTTTACTTTGTTATTGTTCTCTCTTTTTTTTTTTTTGCTGCCCTGTGTGGCTTGTAGGATCTTGGTTCACGAGCTGGGGGTCAGGCCGAAGCTCCTGTGGTGGGAGCTCTGAGTCCGAACCACTGGACTAACGAGAACCTCAGACCCCAGGGAATATTCATCTCAGTGAGGTCTCCCAGGGCTCCTCATCTCAGCACCAAGACCCAGCTCTCCCGAACAGCCTACAAACTCCAGAGTTGGAAGCCTCAGGCCAAACAACCAGTAAGACAGGAACACAATCCCACTCATTAAAAAAAGGAAAAAAAAAATGAGACGGCAAAAAAATATGTCACAGATGAAGGAGCAAGGTAAAAACCCACAAGACCAAATACATGAAGAGGAAATAGGCAATCTACCTGAAAACAATTCATAGTAATGATAGTAAAGATGATCCAGAATCTCAGAAATAGAATGGAGGCACGGATTGAGAAAATACAAGAAATGTTTAACAAAGATCTAGAAGAACTAAAGAACAAACAAACAGAGATGAACAACACAATAACTGAAATGAAAAATACACTAGAAGGAATCAATAACAGAATAACGGAGGCAGAAGAACGAATAAGTGAGCTGGAAGACAGAATGGTGGAAATAACTGCCGAGGAGCAGAATAAAGAAAAATGAATGAAAAGAATTGAAGACAATCTCAGAGACCTCTGGGACAACACTAAACGCACCAACATTCAAATTATAGGGGTCTCAGAAGAAGAGAAGAAAAAGAAAGGGTCTGAGAAAATATTTGAAGAGATTATAGTGGAAAACTTCCCTAACATGGGAAAGGTAATAGTCACCCAAGTCCAGGAAGCACAGAGAGTCCCATACAGGATAAATCCAAGGAGAAACATGCCAAGACACATAATAACCAAATTGGCAAAAATTAAAGACAAAGAAAAATTACTGAAAGCAGCAAGGGAAAAATGACAAATAGAATACGAGGGAACTCCCATAAGGTTAACAGCTGATTTCTCAGCAGAAACTCTACAATCCAGAAGGGAGTGGCATGATATACTTAACATGATGAAAGGGAAGAACCTACAACCAAGATTACTCTACCTGGCAAGAATCTCATTCAGATTCGATGGAGAAATCAAAAGCTTTACAGACAAGCAAAAGCTAAGAGAATTCAGCACCACCAAACCAGCTCTACAACAAATGCTAAAGGAACTTCTCTAAGTAAGAAACACAAGAGAAGAAAAGAACCTACAAAAACAAACCCAAAACAATTAAGAAAATGGTCATAGGAACATACATATCGATAATCACCTTAAACGTGAATGGATTAAATGCTCCAACCAAAAGACACAAGCTCACTGAATGGATACAAAAACAAGACCCATATATATGCTGTCTCCAAGAGTACCACTTCAGACCTAGTGACACATACAGACTGAAAGTGAAGGGAAGATATTCTATGCAAATGGAAATCAAAAGAAAGCTGGAGTAGCAATACTCATATCAGATAAAATCGACTTTAAAATAAAGATTGTTGGGCTTCCCTGGTGGCGCAGTGGTTGAGAGTCCGCCTGCCAATGCAGGGGACACGGGTTCGTGCCCCGGTCTGGGAAGATCCCACATGCCACGGAGTGGCTAGGCCCGTGAGCCATGGCCGCTGAGCCTGCGCGTCCGGAGCCTGTGCTCTGCAACGGGAGAGGCCACAGCAGTGAGAGGCCCGCGTACCACAAAAAAAAAAAAAAAAAAAGACTGTTACAAGAGATAAGGAAGGACACTACGTAATGATCAAGGGATCAATCCAAGAAGAAGATATAACAATTATAAATGTTTATGCACCCAACATAGGAGCACCTCAATACATAAGGCAAATGCTAACAACTATGAAAGGGGAAATTTGACAGTAACACAATAATAGTAGGGGACTTTAACACCCCACTTACACCAATGGACAGATCATCCAAACAGAAAATAAATAAGGAAACACAAGCTTTAAATGACACAATAGACCAGATAGATTTAATTGATATTTAGAGAACATTCCATCCAAAAGTGGCAGAATACACTTTCTTTTCAAGTGCACATGGAACATTCTCCAGGATAGATCACATCTTGGGTCACAAATCAAGCCTTGGAAAATTTAAGAAAATTGAAATCTTATCAAGCATCTTTTCCGACCACAATGCTATGAGATTGGAACACAATTACAGAAAAAAAAAACTGTAAAAACCACAAATACACGGAGGCTAAACAGTGCGCTATTAGATAACCAAGAGGGGGCTTCCCTGGTGGCTCAGTGGTTAAGAATCCACCTGCCAATGCAGGGGACATGGGTTTGAGCCCTGGTCCGGGAAGATCCCACATGCCACAGAGCAACTAAGCCCATGCGCCACAACTACTGAGCCTGCGCTCTAGAGCCTGCGAGCCACAACTACTGAAGCCCACATGCCTAGAGCCCGTGCTCCGCAACAAGAGAAGCCACTGCAATGAGAAGCCCTCACACAGCAGCAAAGAGTAGCCCCCACTCACCTCAACTAAAGAAAGCCTGTGTGCAGCAACGAAGACCCAAGGCAGCCAAAAATAAATAAATAAAAATTTTAAAAATAATAATAATAAATAAATAAATATATAAATAACCAAGAGATCACTGAAGAAATCAAAGAAGAAATTTAAAAAATACATGGAAACAAATGACAATGAAAACACAATGACCCAAAACCTATAGGACACAGCAAAAGTAGTTATAAGAGGGAAGTTTATAGCAATTCAATCTCACCTCAAGAAACAAGAAAATTCTCAAATAAACAATCTAACCCTACACCTAAAGCAACTAGAGAAAGAAGAACAAAGAAAACCCAAAGTCAGTAGAAGGGAAGAAACCATAAAGATCAGAGAAGAAATAAATGAAATAGAAATGAAGAAAACAATAGCAAAGATCAATAAAACTAAAAGCTGGTTCTTTGAGAAGATAAACAAAATTGATAAACCCTTAACCAGACTCATCAAGAAAAAAAGGGAGAGGACGCAAATCAATAAAATTAGAAATGAAAAAGGAGGAATCACAACTGACACCACAGAAATACAAAGGATTTTAAGAGACTACTACAAACAACTATATGCCAATAAAATGGACAACCACGAAGAAATGGACAAATTCTTGGAAAGGTACAATGTTCCAAGATTGAACCAGGAAAATTTAGAAAATATAAACAGACCTATCACAAGTAATGAAATTGAAACTGTAATTAAAAATCTTCCAACAAACAAAAGTCCAGGACCAGATGGCTTCACAGGTGAATTCTATCAAACATTTAGAGAAGAGCTAACACAGATCCTTTTCAAAATCTTCCAAAAAGTTGCAAAGGGAGGAACACTCCCAAATTCATTCTACAAAGCCACCATCACCCTGATACCAAAACCAGAAAAATATATCAGAAAAAAGAAAATTATAGACCAATATCACTGATGAACATAGATGCAAAAATCCTGAACAAAATACTAGCAAACAGAATCCAACAACATGTTAAAAGGATCATACACCATGATCAAGTGGGATTTATCCCAGGGATGCAAGGATTCTTCAATATATGCAAATCAATCAATGTGACACACTGTATTAACAAATTAAGGAATAAAAACCATATGATCACCTCAATAGATGCAGAAAAGCTTTTGCCAAAATTCAACACCCATTTATGATAAAAAAAAAAAAACTCTCCAGAAAATGGGCATAGAGGGAACCTACCTCAACATAATAAAAGCCATATATGGCAAACCCACAGCAAACATCATACTCAATGGTGAAAAACTTTAAGCATTTCCACTAAGATCAGGAACAAGACAAGGATGTCCACTCTTGCCACTCTTATTCAACATAGTTTTGGAAGTCCTAGCCATAGCAATCAGAGAAGAAAAAGAAATAAAAGGAATACAAATTGGAAAGAAGAAGTAAAACTGTCACTGTGTGCAGATGACATGATACTATACATAGAAAATCCTAAAGATGCCACCAGAAAACTACTAGACCTAATCAATGAATTTGGTAAGGTTGCAGGATACAAAATTAATGCACAGACATCTCTGGCATTCCTATACACTAAAAATCAGAAAGAGAAATTAAGGAAACAATCCCATTTACCATCGCAACAAAAAGAATAAAATACCTAGGAATTAACCTACCTAAGGAGGTGAAAGACTTGTACTCAGAAAACTATAAAACACTGATGAAAGAAATCAAAGATGAATAAACAGATGGAGAAATATACCATGTTCTTGGATTGGAAGAATCAATATTGTGAAAATGAGTATACTACCCAAAGCAATCTACAGATTCAATGCAATTCCTATCAAACTACCAATGGCATTCTTCACAGAATTAGAACAAAAAATTTTACAATTCGTATGGAAACACAAAAGACCCTGAATATCCAAAGAATTCTTGAGAAAGAAAAACGGAGCTGGAGGAATAAGGCTCCCTGACTTCAAGCTATACTACAAAGCTACAGTAATCAAGACAGTATGGTACTGGCACAAAAACAGAAATATAGATCAATGATACAGGATAGAAAGCCCAGAGATAAACCCATGCACATATTGTCACCTAATTTACAACAAAGGAGGCAGGAACATACAGTGGAGAAAATACAGCCTCTTCAATAAGTGGTGCTGGGAAAACTGGGCAGCTACATGTAAAAGAATGAAATTAGAACACTACCTAACACCATACACAAAAATAAGCTCCAGATGGATTTTAAAGACCTAAATGTAAGACATTTTGAGCTTTGGGATGTATACCCAAGGCTCAGTAACTTCTAGTTTCAAATCAGTGTCAGTGGTCAGGGGCACTTGTTAAGGTCCCTTCCAATGGTGTTTGAGAGATGTTTTCCTCTGATGACGTTTCTAGAATACCCAATCACCAGGCTCCAGTCTGTGACCAAGAAGATCCTTTGAATTGGCATCTGGGAAAACTTGTTTAACCTGTCGGTGATAGGCTTTAGCATAAGACATGAAAGATTTTCAGTAGCTGGTTATACTAACATGGGATAAAAAGGGATGAGCAGAAAGTTTGTGTACTGGTGGACATTGGTCTACCGTTGACTGTCTCATGTGGAGTGAGTTTATGTTTTCCAAAGGGGGAACTGCAGAACAGTGAGCAAGTCTAGAGGCAAAGAAAACCAGAGTTTCAGCAAGTTTAGAGATTTTAAGTTTGAGGATCCCATTAGTTCCTTCAACCTTGCTTGATGGTGGAGAATGATGGGAACAGTGGTAATTCCAAGAGGTTTCCAAGTCTTTCATTAAGGCTTGTATGATTTTCCCAGTGAAGTGGTTGCCTCGATTACTGAGATTGTGGAAGGTGTACCCCAAGTGGGAAACACATTTTCTAACAGTTTCTTTGCCACTATGAGGGCATCAGCCTTGCAGCAGGGAATGGCTTCAACCCATGGAAAAAACATACATACAGTAACAAGAACATATTGATGGCCCCTCCTAGGTGATAACTGAATGAAATCCAGTTGCAGATGTTCAAAGGGTCCAGAGGGAGGAGTTTGTGGCCTCTGGTGGGAAAATTAGTTTTTCCAGGATTACAGATCTGTCAGGTCAAACATTGATGGTTAACTATTTTCAGAGTGTTATCAAAGTTTCTCACCAATGTTTATGTACAATTTGAGTCCTCTTAAATGCACCATGATGGGTGAAGGGATAACAAAACTGAAAAATGGGGTTTGCCAGAGAGACAGGAAGAACCAAGTGGCCATCTTGACTTTCCCATAGTCTCGACTGTTTATTGAGTTT
>NW_021703766.1:48638692-48694478 GCF_005190385.1 Monodon monoceros
AAGTGGCCATCTTGACTTTCCCATAGTCTCGACTGTTTATTGAGTTTACAGACTACCACAAACTTTACAGATTATGCTGCTGCCGCCTTCATGTGAAAGTCAGCCCGGGCATTTCCCTGATACTCAGGTTTAGTCTCGTAATGTGAACCTCAGTGTGGAGGACAGCAATTCCGGAGGGTAAAAGAATGGCACTAAGAACTTTGTTTACCTGTTTGTTGCTCATGCTTGATTGGGTCCCAGTGGATGTAAGAAAACCCCTTTCGTTTCCATAACGTCCCAAATTCATTCATGACCTCAGATGCATACTGGCTATCAGTATAACTATTAACAAATTGTCCTTTCAATAACTGGCATGCTCTGGTAAGGGAATGGAGCTCTGCTTGTTGGACTGATTTAGCCTGTGGGAGATGTCCCCTCTCAACTAGTTCATATTAGTTAAGAACAGCATGACCAGCTGATAATTCCCTTCCTCAGTTTTACAACATGATTCATCATCAAAAAAAAATTACATAAGGATTAGTCCAAAGTGTCTCATAAATCAGGGTACAGTGTGATGCAATGGGACATTATTACCTTGCAGTCATGGGGCTCACCTTCATCAGGCAGGGGCAGTAATGTAGCAGGATCAAGAATGTCACAAGGTTTCGGATGTGAATGAGGTAGTGAGAGAAGGATCTCATAGGAGGCTAGTCTGGTAACTGAGAAACGTTGGGTCAGTTCAGAATTAAGAAGACTTTGAACAGTGTATGGAGTTTGTAAATAAATGTCATCTCCAAAAGTTAAATATGCTGAGCCTTCTACAAAGTTTTCAGCTGCAGCTATGTTACTGAACCAAGTTCATTTGCCTGAGGTGCAGCAAGCCAAATGCTGAGACACCAAGGTTTGCAGCAGAGAAAGTTTATCCATGAGGCAACCAAGCAAGGAGACTGGAAAACAGATTCTAAATCTGCCTCCCCAGAAGTGAAGGGCCTGAGATATTTATGAGATAAAGAAGAAGGGTGGTCTTAGGCATGGGGTAAGGTGATTGGAGGTGGGGAAAATGTGAGTAATCGGTGTTCTGTGCAGATATATCCGGGTTACATGCTTCCTTGTGGGGTGCATGTTCAAAAAAGGAGGCACTTAGCATGATCAGAGAGTGGAATTTTTGGCCCTCTGATGTCCAAAACTCATTCAGCAGATACCTGCATAGGCCCAGTTTTAGGGTCAGTGGTCCCAACCAGTCTTAGCTGGCTTGAACTGGACAATACCAGACTCCAAGTTCCTGGAAAATAATTTAAGCCCCCATTTCTATAGCAACCCCTACATCAGTAGTGTTATCTATAGGGGTGGTTAAGGAGTCAAAAAATAATTAAAGAGCACTTGGTCACTGAGGACAGGTTACAAGCAGAGGTATTTTTTTCTTATTTGTTTGCTTGTTTGTTTTTACAAGCCCTCCCTCAGCTGTTGTTCTGTAAGACAAGCTCAAGAATTTCTGCTAATCACCAGCCTCTGTTAACCCTATGGGACATGGTTTCAGTCTCCCCTATCTTTCGATCATCCCTCAACCTTGAGGAAAGAGGGACAGTGACTGCTCTGGCTACTTCCTGCTGACAAGGAGTGTAGGACTAATAAGGGGTTTGAGGAATGAAGCTGTTACGCATTTGATCGCAAATACTCTCACAAATTCCAAGATGAGAACAAGACTTTGGGCTTAAGGATACAAGACAAACAGCAAGAACAGAGTTATGACAAGAAGGAATATAAATCCTAGCGAGCACAAAATAATAATGCCCAGGTAAGCAATCCCTCCAACATAGACCTTATTCCCGACAGAATCCATGAGAAGATATTTCTAAGAGATTAAATCCAGGTTCTTGTGATGACACTTGTGGGAGCCAAGTTGTCTGATTTTGTCTAAGAAGGTTTTTTCCTTCAATGTGGTATTAAAATATACATAACAGGAGCTATTGGCCACTACATACACTCCTCCTTTTTCTGCTAAAATGTAACCCAAAGCAATCTTATTGTCTAGTACTATTCTGGCTAATGAATCTAGGGCCTTTTGCTGGCAGGTTTGGGCTTGAGCTGTCTTGTTTGCTACTATTCCTAATGTAAGAGAAAGACTTTATAGTTACAAGAGGAGGCCTTGCAGTGGGCAGCTCCAGGCAGATATTGTTCTGATGGTATCCTTGAAGCTCACGAAGTTCAGAAAACTCAAGTTCTCGGTCATACAGAAATGTGTCTGGAAATGCATCCACAATGACCACCCAGCTCCATTTTGCACGCCTGAACCACAATTACTCTATTTTTACTTTTAAGTGCATTCTTTTCCTTCATGGTTAAAGCAATGTACAAGGTATGTTTGATAGGCCACAAAACTGGGTGGTCATAAGCATGGGGAAAGGAGATTGGAAGAAGGGAAAAAGGTGAGGTAATTGGCATTCTGCACAGTTGTATCTGAGTTACATGCTTCTTCGTGAGATGCATGTTCAAAAATGGAGGTGGTTAGTACAATCTGAGGGTGGAGTCTTTGGCTCTCTGATGTCAAATTGTCATCCGTCAGACAGCTGCACAGGCCCAGTTTTAGGGTCGGTGGTTCCAACCAGTCTTAGCTGGCTCAAACTGGACAAGAGCAGACTCCAGGTTCCTGGAAAACAACTTAAGCCCCTGTTACTATAGTGACCCATATGTCAGAGGTGTTACCTATAGGGGTGATTAAAGCATCAAAAAAATAAGGCAAACTTGGTCAGTGAAGGCAAGTTAACAAGCAGAGGTTTGTTTGTTTGTTCTAAAATATTTATTTATTTAGGCTGTCCCAGGTCTTATATGCAGCACACGGGATATTCGTTGCGGCACGGAGGATTTTTAGTTGCGGCACGTGGACTTCTTAGTTGTGGCATGTGGACTCTTAGTTGTGGCATGCGTGCGGGATCTAGTTCCCCGACCAGGGATCAAACCCGGGCCTCCTGCATTGGGAGTGCGGAGTCTTACCCACTGGACCACAAGGGAAGTCCCTGTTTGTTTTTTTAAACAAGCTGTTTCCTTAGCTGCTGTTCTGTAAGACAAGTTCAAGAATTTCTGTCACCAGAATTTAGTCACCAATTTCTGTTAACCCCCTGGGGCACAGTTTTAGTTATAGCCTTATAGCTGGGGTAGGCACAAGCCACTGAATCCACTTGTGAGCTATTAATAGGCAATAGGCCTGCACTTTTTTTTTATTATTAATAACAGGCCTGTACTTATTACCATGGTCTGTGCGAGCTTTCCCAGGACTGGCTCATCTCTTTCAAGCACAAATAAGGTGAAAGGGTTTGAATCGTTAGGTAGCCCTAGGGCAGGCGGTGAAAAGACCTGCCCGTGTTTATCTTCCCACCAAAGGGAATCAGGGACTTTTTACTTTAGTTAAGTTTATAGAGTGGGGAAGCCAACAGAGAAAAATTAGGGTCTGCAGTAGCCAGCCAGGCCTAGAAATTCACGAAGCTGTTGCCTATTTGTGGATCAAGGAAATTCTTGGGTTAGATTAATCTGTTTGGGGGATAATTGTATTCCTTTAGTACTTCAGTTATGACCTAGGTAATGAACAGTGTCTAGAGATAGTTGTTATCTTTCATTAGAGACTTTGTGTCTCTTTTCAGCTAACTGTTGTAGCAAATAAATAGAATCGTTTATGGACGCCTCTTGGAGAACTGAGCACAGCAAGAGTTCATCTACATATGGTAAAAGAGTTGATTTCCTGGGGAACTGGAGGGTGCTTAGATCTTGGTGGAGCACTTGAGAGAAATAAGAAGGGGCCTCTGTGGACCCTTGAGACATGAGTGTCCAGGTATATTGTTGATTGTTCAAAGTAAAGGCAAATAGATATTGGCAAATAGATTAGCGCAGGGATGCTAAAAAAAATAAGCTAAACAAAGGTCTACAGCAGTGAACCATTTTGAGTCTGGTGAGATCAGTGACAAAAGAGTGTGTGTATTTGGAACAACTGGGAAATGGGGGATAACGATCTTGTAAACAGCTTCCCACCCATTAGGTTTTTTTTGTGTAAAACGGGCTCGTACAGGAAATGACTAACCCCTGGTTGATTAGATCTTGATTGTTGGTGTGAGACCTGTATAGATTCAGGCTTTAATGAATATTGAGGCAATTTAGGAAGAGGTTTAACCACATATTTTACAGAATTTTTACAGTTCTGTGCTTTTTGTTCTCCCAATGTCAGGACTAGAAGTACCCATAGATTTGGGGGCACCTCTGTTACACTAGAGGATTTTTGTTGTAATTCTTTCTCATCTATATCAAGGACAGATTATAACAGACATAAAAGATCACATTCAAGCCATAGCCTGCAAAAGGCCCTAGATTCATTAGCCAGAACAGTACTAGACAATAAGATTTTTTAGATTATATTTTAGCAGAAAAAAGAGGAGTGTATGTAGTGGCCAATAGCTCCTGTTATGTATATTTTAATACCACATTGAAGGAAAAAACCTTCTTAGACAAAATTAGACAACTTGGCTCCCACAGGTGACATCACAAGAACATGGATTCAATCCCTTAGGAAGTACCTTCTCATGGATCCCGTAGGGAATAAGGTCTGTATGGGAGGGATTTTGCTTAAACTCGGTATTACTATTCTGTGCTTGCTAGGATTTATATTCCATCTTGTCCTAACTCTGTTCTTGCTGTTTGTCTTGTATCCTTAAGCCCAAAGCCTTGTCCTCATCTTGGGATTTGTGCATACTTGCAATCAAATGCATAACAGTTTCATTTCTCAAACCCTTGGTAGGCCTACACCCGTTATCAGCAGGAAGTAGCCAGCATGGTCTCGGCCCCTCTTTCCTCAAGATTGAGGAATGATCAAAAGGTAGGGGAGGGGACTTCCCTGGTGGCGCAGTGGTTAAGACTCCGTGCTCCCAATGCAGGGGACCCGGGTTTGATCCCTGGTCAGGGAACTAGATCCCACATGCATGCCACCACTAAGAGTTTGCATGCCACAACTAAGGAGCCCACGAGCCACAACTAAGGAGCCTGCCTGCCACAACTAAGACCCAGCACAACCAAATAAATACATAAATTTTTTTTAAAAAGATAGGGGAGACTGAAACCATGCTCCACAGGATTAACAGAGGCTGGTGACTAACAGAAATTCTTGAGCTTGTTTTACAGAACACGAGATAAATGAACTTGCTTAAAACCCTCTGCTTGTAAAATGCCTTCACTAAGTAAGCTGGCTTTAGTTATTTTTTTCTTTTCTTTTTTCCTCTCCTTAATTGCAAGCTTCATGTACCCTAGGTAATGTATCACAAGACTCCTTTACCACCCCTATAGATAACACCTCCGACATAGGGGATGCTATAATAATGGGGGCTTACGTTGTTTTTTAGGAAACTGGAGTCAGCTCTTGTCCAGTTCGAGCCAGCTAAGACTGGTTGGGACCACCGACCCTAAAGCTAGGCCTGCACAGGTGTCTAATGAATGACAATTTGACATCAGAGAGCCAAAGCCTCCACCCTCAGATTGTGCTAAGCACCTCTATTTTTGAACACGCATCCCATGAAGAAGCATGTAACCCAGATACGCCTATGCAAAGCACTGATTACCTCATCTCTTCCCTACCTACAACCACCTTCGCCCAAACCTAAGACCTTTTTTATCTCATAAATATCTCAAGCCCCTCACTTTTGGGTAGGCGGATTTGAGATTCATTCTCCCATCTCCCCATTTGGCTGCCTTGTGAATAAACTGTTGCTCTGCTGCAAACCTTGACGTATCAACGTTTGGCTTGCTGCATGTAGGGCAAACGAAACCGGCTTAGTAACAAGACCAGTGGCCTCCCATCCTATTTTCTGTCTTTTTATTAGCCTGCTAATCTCAGGAAATAGTCTGTTTACGAATAGGGCAGCAAGAGCAGATCGAGTGACCTCGTTTACTGAACGGAATCCAGAATGCCATCAGAAGAGAGCTTCCAAACGGGCTTTAAAATCTGCCACAGATTCCTCTTTCTTTGTTTGCATATTTGAATAATAGACCAATCAATGTAGGCAGGGAACACCCTAGGCTCAGTTGCCACATTGGGAGATTTTTCTGGTCTATCAGAGGATCGTGTTAGAGACCCAGGATCTTAACATGTGTTTGGGGGTTTTTTTGGCCGCACCCCTGTGGCCTGTGGGATTTTAGTTCCCTGACCAGGGATCTAACCCGCACTCCCTGCATAGGAAGCGTGGAGTCTTGACCACTGGACAGCCAGGGAAGTCCCGAGACTGAGGATCTTGAATATCATCCTCAGGATGATGCCATTCTGCTTCCCACGTCTGTTTTTGGGCTTCACCAGGTCCTACCAAAACATACACAAGCTGGTAAAGATCTGGCGACCCAGGGTCATAGGATTCTAAACGTTTCAACAAAACTTTTGGGGATTAGAAAATTCTTTAACTATGGCTCCTTAGTCTTTTTTTTTTAAATAAAAAAATATTTATTTTTTTGACTGCATCGGGTCTTAGTTGCAGCACACGGGATCTTCATTGCGGCATGCGGGATCTTTTGTTGTGGCGTGTGGGCTCTTTGTTGCAGCATGTGGGCTCCAGAGTTCGTGGAGGCTGTAGTTGCCGCACATGGGCTCTCCAGCTGTGGCTCGCGGGCTTAGTTGCCCCACGGCAGATGGGATCTTAGTCCCCCACCAGGGATTGAACCCATGTCCCCTGTATCGGAAGGCGGATTCTTAAGCACTGGACCACCAGGGAAGTCCCTTGGTTTAGTCTTTGACCAAGGAGTGAAAGCTGTCCGAGGAGGATCACCTGCAACCTCGGGCCTTTTTATTTTAAAAGGTAACTATTTAATCGTCTCCAGAGTAGAAAGGCAGTCCGGACAGGGAATGAGTAAAATGTGAACGCTCAGGCAAAGAAGGATAGAGGGGAGCAGAGTCCTGTCAGTCCTGTCACCTGTTGTTTTAGGTACCTCTGTTGTCTTTCCCTTCTCATCAGCCTTCGGTAACAAGTCCTTTAATGAAGCTATTTTGGAATCTTGAAGCCTTTGGGAAGTTCACTTAAACCAATTGAAATAGGCATCCCATTCTCTTCATTTAATTCATGAACCCTTACTTTCAAGTGCAGTTCTTAAGTGAAGGATCTTGTGTAACTGGAACATTCCCTCGTTGTAACTCTAGATTGTTTTCAGTCAGATTTGCCTATTTTTATAGATATCTATAGCTTCCGGAACCATAGTGTTTAGACATAAAATAAGCAGGTGTGCTGGAAGGTGGGGCGTTTAACCCGTTAGAACTTAAGGATCCCATTAGCTAAGGCTTTGGGTTTCTCAGAGCCGAATCAACACCTAAAAGGGATGCGCCACTGGATTGGGGATTGTATTGCATTTTACCGTGTAGCTTATTGCATGGACATTTTCTTGAGGTTGGTAGGTGACCTACTGTCCATCTAACCCATTCCTTGACCAACTTATCCTAACACGATGTCTTTGGGTTTGGTGGTGAGCACTCTAACAGGTCTTAAGTGCTCGATCCACACCCACCAATTTTTGCGGCTTTTTGACCTCTGAGGTCCCAGTCAGCAGCAACTCTCACTGATACAAAACAAGACAAACAAACACATGCCCTTTAATACATTGGCAATAGCCCAGAGATGTTACCGCATCCTGGCCAAGGAAAGGCCCTGGGCATACCATGAGCAACTCCCAACATGGAACTGGGGACTGGGGAAAGGATTGAACCAGCAGACCCCAAGGAATGGGAACTGCAGGCATCTTCCAGACAAATGGGAAACTGTAGCTGTCACCAGCAGTTCCCGACATGGAACTAGTGATTCCAGACAAATGGGAAACTAACTGGAAAGCCAAGTGGATCAGGAGCTTGACGCAAACAGAAGAGAACTCAGAACCGAGAGAAGCTCACCCAAGGCCCTCGGAAATGCTGAGAAAGACAGTGAGCTCAAAGGATTCATGGGGTACTACACCTGTGTTTCTTGCTGTCCCCAAAGCCGTCGGAAGTCTCCTTTGGTCCCGCTGCTGCCACCAAATCTGTTAAATAACGAGAATTCAACTGAGTAAATTTAAAGATCAAATTGGCTTTATTCAATGATTCATGAATCGGGCTGTGTCCCATCTAGCAATAGAAAGGAGCTCCACTGAGCTGTAGAAAAGAAAAGGTTGTTAAAGGCAGAAAGAGGGTGGAAAAAAGGACCTTTTTAGCAAAGAATTCATTGTTTGAATTCATCCTCCTACGGGGATGGAAGGGCTTATTGGGTGAATTACCTCACTAGTGCTGACCAGGCGATTCTAGGTTGAATGGTTAAAGGTTACATTCTGGTGGGGTTGAAACTACAGTTAGGTCTGTTATTAAATCTCGTTTTACTGACCTGGGGGTTAGCACAACTGACTCCATTTGGGACCTGTTGTCTTCTTTGTATCAGGGTTGATGAAATATTTCTAGAAATGGATAGTGGTGACAGTTGTACAATATTATGAATATACCTAATGTTGCTGAATTATATATACACTTTAAAAGGGTTAAAATTGTAAAATTTATGTTACGTATATTTTACCACAATAATTTATTATTAAATAATAATAATTTAATCATATAATAATAACTCTAATTTTAATTATTATTATTAAATAATATCCATAATAAATAATAATTATAGTTTATTATTATTAAATGATAAATACTAAGAACAAGTGAAAAAAAAATAGAATTTGCAAAAGAGGAACGAGGAGGAAGGTCACGTAAAGCCGCTGTAAGGGCTTTGGCTTTTACAGTGCCCAAGCAGATAATCTGTAGGTCATGTTCTTCAGACAAACTGTCCATTGACAAAACCCTCTAGTGACTGATCGCTATTATCAGTTCTGGCCCCCAGCAGCATCTAGGTTGAGTTCAGTGACCCAAACGGTGGTCATCTGTGGGCACCCTTTGCCCAGCTCTGTGGGCTGAGGGGAGGCTGGATGTACACCTGCTCTGCAGGGATTCAGGACAGACATTAAGCCCAAGTGTGGCCCAATTAGATAGGGGAGGTGCTAGGACCGATGGGCGAGGCTACTGGTTAGAATAAACCTCCCAATGGGCGTGGCTAGAGTGAGGGGCGGGGCGGAATGCTTGACCAGCAGTGTGGGCGGGGCTAAGGCGGAGTAGGCAGGCCAGGCTTGAAATAGCTGCTCCCAAAGAAAGCCTCGTTGGCCCTAGGTTGGATGACTTGTTGGCTGGGGTTGTGATGGGGTCGGATTGGGATGTGCTGAGCGTGAGGGGAGGGTTACCGCCACGTGCCTGCTGCTGTGGGCGACTTGGGGGGCGAGCTACACAGTCTATGTTTACCTGCTGCCCAGGCACGCCGGGACAAGCCCTGGCTCCGGGGGCACAGAGCCTGGGCAGGTGAGGAAGGAGGGCTCCGAGCCAGGCAGGTAGGGGTGGGGACAGCAAGAACGAGGACAGATGACAGATGAGGGTCCCTAATCAGGGCAGAGGCCAGGGACTCCTGGAAGAAAGACAGGTGAAGGCTGGAGCAACTAGGGCAAGGGAGGCATGGAATGCATGAAGTTCTCGAACCAGGAGGGGTTGGGCTTCAGTGAAGGAGGGTCCCAGAAAAGGTGCAAAAAGGGACAAGAGGGACAGTGGAGGGGATGATAGGGGGTTGGATCTGGGGGTGCTTCCCTCCTGCCCTCTTTCTAGTGATGACAGGAGCCACCAACGGCATCAGCAAGGCTTATGCACGTGAGGTGAGCCAGGGCTTGGCGTGTGTGGTGGGAGAGCTTCTCCTGTCTGTTTGTCTGTTGTCAGCTAACCCTATTAGACTGAGAATTGTGTGCTTTATCTGGTTCCCTCAGACGTCCTCTCCTCCAGGAAGCCTTCCCTCTGCTCCCCAGGGTGGGGGTGGGTGTTTACACTGGGCTTCTACAGACCCTTGATGTTCTCCTATCATTGTCCTGATTTATTCATTCAAAACATATTTATATACCACCTCCACGTGCCAGGCATCTTCTAGGTGCCAGGGGTACAGCAGTGAACAAAATAGATTAAAAAAAATCAAAAGACCTTGCCATCATGAAGCTTATGTTGAAGTGAGGGGAGACCGGTGTAAATAAGATAAACAAATGAAACGTATCGTGTATCAAATGGTTGTAAGAGTTAAGGAGAAAAATAAATGAGGAAAGGAGAACAGGGAGCCCTGGGGAATGTGCACGTTCCAATTTTTATATAGGATAATTAGAAGTGTCACTGAGAAGGCAGCACTTAGCAAAGACCAGAAGGAGGTGAGGGAGGGAGTCTTGCGAATAACTGGGAGAAGGAATTTCCAGGGAGAAGAAACTGCCAGTGCAAAGGCCCTGAGGTAGGAAGCATTGCTTGTTGGAGAAGCAGGAAAGGGGCCACTGTGATTGTATCAGAATGAAAGGGAGAGGGGAACAGTAGGAGATGAGGGCAAAGATGCAATTTCAGGGCAGATCATGGGGAATCTGGTAGGTTATGGTGGAGACTTTAACATTTGCTGAGTGACGTGGGT
This sequence comes from Monodon monoceros, assembly GCF_005190385.1. Taxonomy (NCBI): domain Eukaryota; kingdom Metazoa; phylum Chordata; class Mammalia; order Artiodactyla; family Monodontidae; genus Monodon; species Monodon monoceros. The sequence goes on from NW_021703766.1 coordinate 48,649,168, forward strand.
TCTGAAGAGGGATGCGATACTATAGGGGGGTGAGGATGGAAGCAGGGAGATCAGCTAAAAAGCTCTTGCAAAATCCAAGCAAGAAATCTTGATGACTTACACCAGGGTGACAGCATAGAGGCATAAGAAGTACTTGGATTTTGGATTGATTTTGAAGGTAGTGCTGACAAGATTTATTAAAAAGATTGGATGTGGAGTATGACTCCAAACTTCTGACCCTGTAACCCGAAATCTTGCTAAACTCAGCTCTTCATTCTTGTAGTCTTTTTGTGGATTTCTTGGGATTTTCTATGTAGACAGTCATGTCATCTGTGTAAGAGACAATTTTATTTCTGACTTTCCAATCTGTATACCTTTTATTTCTTTTTCTTGCTTTATTGTACTGCCCAGGAAATTAAATAGGATGTTCAGAGGAGTGGTAAGCGTGAACATCATCGTCCCTTGTTCCTGATCTTAGGGGAAAAGCATTCAGTTTTCAACCATTAAGTATAATGTTAGCTGTAGGTTTTTTAAATGTATGTATGTGTGTATGTATTTATGTAACCTTTATAAGGTTAAGGACGTTCCTTTCTATACCTAGGTTGCTGAGAGTTTTTATCATGGATGGAGGTTGACTTTTGTTAAGTGACTTTTCGGTGATTGTTGAGGTGATCATATGGTTTTTCTTCTTTACTCTGTTTATAGAGTACATTACATCAATTGATTTTTCAAATGTTGAACCAACCCTGCATTCCTGCAATAAGCCCCACTTGGTGATTATTGATTATCCTTTTTCTATATTGCTGGATTTGATCTACTAATATTTTGTTGAGAATTTTTGTGTCTAACTTTATGAGAGATATTAGTTTATAGTTTTCTTTTCTTGTAATATCTTTGTTTGGTTTTTGGTATTAGGGTAATGCTGGCCTCATAAAATAAATTACTATAAAATTTTTGACCAGAATATGTCAAAAAATGCAGCTGCTGTTACTGAGATGGAGTTGAACTGAGGGGAGGACCAAGTTTGGGGGAAACAGGAAGGAGTCTCGTTTTGGACATTCCAAGTTTGAGATACCAGTTAGGTATCCAAGTTGAGAAGTTCCAGAAGTTGGAAGTGCCATTCTGGAGTTCAGAGGGGAGGTTGGGGTGGAGATATAAATGGAAGCATCATCAACATAACGATCCCATTTAAAGTCATGAGACTAGATGAGGTGCCTGTGGTAGTGGGTGTTGATGGAGAAGGGGAGCACAGTCTGAATCACCCCAGAGTGCTCCCTGGAGCACCCAAAGTTAAGAGGTACAGAAGATGAGAAGGCACAAAAACTGAGAATGGGGGGGAAACCAGGGTTGGAAGAGAGGTCTTGGAAGCCACGGAAAAGAATGTTTCCAGGAGGAGGGGGTGCTGAATGTGTCAGTTGCTATTGGGAGGTGCTGAGAATACAGCACTGGGTTTACCATCATGGAAGTTATTGGTGACCAGAGTGGTTTGGGTGGCGTGGCGGGGGTGGGAGACCGATTGGACTGGGTACAAGAGGGTATGGTAAGAGAGCCAGGATAAACAATCCTCTCTTAGAATGCTGAGTCAACTGCGGTGGTGTGATGAGAAATGGGCCAATGCCTGAACAGAGAAAATGAGAGAGATTCTGGTCGGATTTCATGCTGATGGGAATCACCCAGAAGAGGGAGAGGTTTTGATGAAGGAGGAAGATGGGGGAAAGCTGGAGTGATGGCCTTGAGTGGACAAGAAGGGAGGGGAGGCTAGTGCATGAATAGAAAGGCAACCCTGGTGGAAAGGGAGAGAACTTGTGTCTGGATGCAAGTCAGCCGGTAGTGATGGCCACTCTGAGTCATTGCCACCTGGGGACCGGTCTGTCCCAGCACTGCACTGTGAGCCCCAAGAGGGCAGGGCTGTGGCTGTGCTGGTCAGCCCCACCTAGCACAAGGCCAGGCACAAGCAGATTCTGGACAAATGTTTGTTGAATGAATAAATCCCCTTCACAGCATCAACCTCTCAGACGCTGGAGCTGTTGAGATGTTTGTGCCCAGCCCCCCTCCAAAGCTGATGGATGCTCAGTCCCATATAACATGTCACCCTCAGACAGGCAGGTTGAGAGGGTCAGACATGCAGCCAAATGCTGCTGAGCACCCGTTCCACAAATATTGGCTGACTTTGTTTCAAGCAGAAGGGCATTCAAGGCAAAAGGAGCAGCATGTGCAAAGGCCCAGAGGCAGGAAAATTCAGGCGGTGCTCTTGGGACTAGATGACCTGTCTGCTGTGCCTGGATTCCCATAGAGGGCCACCGGCCGGAGAGACAGCTGAAGACTCAGGCCGGAGCCAGGCCACTTGAGGCCACGGTGAGGAGTGTAGTTTTATCTCAGAGACACTGGGGAGTCAAGGCAGGTTCTGAGTAGGGGAAGGCAGGAACAGGTTTGTATTTCAGAGAGAACCCTCTGGCTGCTGAGTGAGACTGGGTCTATCTTGGGCATGCTGTGTCCCCAGCACCACCCAGCAAAGAGCAAGGGCTCAATAGACACATTTTGAATAAATGCATAAAGGAAGGAAGGTATAAAAATTATTGGATTCTTATGTCACTGAGAATAAAAGCCAGAGTCTTTACTGGGGCATTCGAGGCTCCATGATCTGGGCTGCTGTACAACCGGCCACTTCATTCAGTGCACACTGGACTGTATGGCGTCCTCGAAGCTGCCAGCCTTTGTGCAAGGGCCTCTGCACTTGCTGTTCTGTCTATCTGGAATAGTCTTTCCCCAGAATGCACGCTCCAGGAGGACAGACTTTCGTATTTCTCTTTTGTTCACCTCTGCATCCACAGCGCCTATAACACTGTAGCACCCTGTCAGCACACAGTAAATATTTGTGGCTTTCGTGAATAAATAAATGAATGCATCCCCTGCAGCTCGCCGGGAGAGGTCTGAACATCGTCCTCATCAGTCGAGACCTGAGCAAGTTGGAGCACGAGGCAAAGGCGATAGGTGAGGAGGGGAAGAGGGGAGCGGGTTAAGTTCTGGGTCAAGGGCTGGAGCTAGACGGGGGCGTGGCTGGGGGCGTGGTCTGGGGCGTGATCCCGGACGAGGTCGGTAGGTGGCCGAGGCGCGTGCGGGGAGCTAGCTATCTATGCATCCGGGGCCATCATGTAGGGGCTGGGGCTGAACAGGGACGGGGGCAGAGGTCGGACCAGATTCCAGCTAAGGGCCTGGCTCCCACTGACCTTCCCAGAGAGGCTTCATGGCAAAAGTACACGAGTCATCCAGGTGGATTTCACCGGAGGCTTGGAGATCTACGAGGCCATTGCGGCAGGACTGAAGGACCTGGAGATCGGAGTACTGAGTACGTCCCTGTGCCTGTTGGGAGGAGCGCTGCCCTCAACCGCCCCCGTGCTCACCCTGGCCCGGAACTCTCTGTGGTCGCCCTCCCTTTTGCCCCTACCCCGTCTCCCTGGGCCCGTTGGAGTGAAACAAACAATTTGTCCCCTCTCACTCAGTAAACAATGTGGGCAAGCAATATGCACCTGGCTTGAGGAAACTGCTCGACTGTGAGGACTTCGCCAAGTGAGTAAAACCGAGTACTAGTCCGCGGGTGCCTCTGCCTCACACTGCTCCCTCTGTTGGAAAACCCGGCGCAGCACACTAGCTTTGTTCATTGTTGTGAGAGCTACAAATCTACGATGTCTAGGACGTGAAGGAGGTCTCTCCTTCCGTGGGGCGCCCTTCTGCGGTGCCCAACGGGGACAACTGTTCAGGTTGAGTCTGCTCACTTTAAGGGGAAATGAGCCACGTGGGAAAGTCAGTGCCTCAGTTTCATATCTATAAAATGGGAATCCATATTTTTGCTGACCTTGTAGGGCTGATATGACAATGGAATAAAATGACGCACATGAACCTAAGTTGTGTGCTCCATAAATGTGGGCCATTATTATTAGACATAGACAAAATAGGAGATCAGGATGGCTTTTAGATTTCACATATTATTATTTCAAAAGTAATGCATAGGGCTTGCCTGGTGGCGCAGTGGTTAAGAGTCCGCCTGCCGATGCAGGGGACGCGGGTTCGTGCCCCGGTCCAGGAAGATCCCACATGCCGCGGAGAGGCTGGGCCCGTGAGCCATGGCCGCTGAGCCTGCGCATCCGGAGCCTGTGCTCCGCAACGGGAGAGGCCACAACAGTGAGAGGCCCGCGTACCGCAAAAAAAAAAAAAAAAAAAAAAAAGTAATGCATAGGCTCATTTTAGAAGATGTAAAGAGAGGCAGTCTGTGTATCCTGCCTCTGGTGTTTGAGGAAGTTGTGGTTTAAGACTAACCCTGCAAATGAGAACGATTAGGAGAGCTGGATAAAATATTTTTAAAATAACTGTTTGAAGGCATCAAACTACTAAGGCAATGAGGAATTGTCGCACCAAGATTTGAGAGAAGAAAGAATCCAAGAGGGGGGAATCTGACCTTTGAAGCAACATTCCCCTTCAAAGTGGATGAGCGTTTAAGAGGCAAAGCAGAGCTTTCAACATAGTGTGCGAGCTGCAACAAATAATGTAGTGCAAAGCTTTGGAAAATATCCCAGGCTTTAGGCTGGGATCCTGAAAACTATAATCTAGGAGTTAGGGTAAAGTAGGTTTCATAGGAACTGAAGCCAGGTTTTAAATGATCTCGATTCCCGTCGGGATTAAGTTGATCTTATATTTTAGCGCCCCCTAGTTTAGCTGCCGGGGAGAAGCAAAACCAAACCAAACCATTTTTAGAGAAAAGCGATGTAGTCCAGGGACTCGAATTAGCAATACGAGTTTTTAAATATTAAATATCCAGCACTCAACAAAATACAACCAGGAATATTAGAAGAAAAATCGTGATTGAAAGCAAGAGAAATAATAGATAATGTAATGAGGTCCACATGTAACCAAGATAATGGAAATGGCACAGATTTTTTTTTCAAGAATTGTAACATATGTAACATAAAACTTGCCATTTTAACCATTTTAAAGTGTGCAACTCAGTGGCATTAAATACATTCACAGTGTTGTACAGCTGTTACCACTATCTGTTTCCATAACTTTTTCATCCTCCAAACAGAAACTCTGGTCCTGTTAAGCAGTATCCTGACATTCTTCCCTATTCCCCACCCCTGGTAGCATCTATCTCTCCTTTCTGTCTCTGTGGACTTGCTAATTCTAGATACCTCATACAAGTGAAATCATAGAATAGTTTTCCTTTTGTGTCTGGCTTATTTCACTTAGCATAATGTTTTCAATTTCGTCCATGTTGTTAGCAAGTATCAGAACTTCATTCTTTTTATTTTCTTTATTTTGAAGTTATGGCAAATATACATAACTTAAATTTTGTCATTTTTAACTATATTGAAGTGTACCGTTCAGGGGTATTATGTACATTCAGATTGTTGTGAAACAGTCACCACCAGCCATCTCCAGGATTTTTTCAACTCTTTACCCACCCCCCATTCCTTCCTACCCACAGGTCCTGGAAACCACCATTCTACTTTCCGTCTCTATGATTTTGGCTATTCTTGGTGCCTCATATAAGTGGAATCATACAATATCTGTCCCTTTGTGCCTGGTTTATTTCATTTAGCATAATAGTTTCAGGGTTCATCCATGTTGTAGCATGTGTCCCAGTTTTCTTCCTTTTTAAGGCTGAATAATATTCCATCATATGTATATACTTCATTTTGTTTACCTCTTCATCTGTTGATAGACACTTGGGTTGTTTCCACCTTTTGGCTGCTCTGAATAATGCTGCTATGAACCGTTGATGTACAAATATCTGTTTGGGTGTCTGCTTTTCATTCTTTTGGGCATATACCCAGAAGTGGAAATGATGATGCAAGATTGGTCTGGCTAATCTCAGGGTCCCTTGAGATTCCATATCAATTTTGGGCTGGGTTTTTCTATTTCTGCAAAAATGCTGTTAGGATTTTGATATTGATTGCATTGAATCTATAGATCACTTTGGGTAGTACTGACATCTTAGCAATATTAAGCCTTCCAACCCATGTATACGGATGTCTTTCCAATTTGTATCTCTTCTCTGATATCTTTCAGTAATGTTTTATAGTTTTCAGTATATGTCTTTCTTCCTTGGTTAAGTTAATTCCTAAGTGTATCTATTCTTTTATTCTTTTTGATGCTATTGCAAATGGAATTGTTTTCATAACTTCACTTTGGGGTTGTTCATTGTTCATGTATAGAAATGCAACTGAGTTTTTGGTGTTGATTTTGTATCCCACTTCTTTGTGAGTTGGCTTGTTAGTTTTCACTTCTTTTGTGGAATCTTTAATATTTTCTACATGTAAGATCATATCTGCAAACAGAGATAATTTTACTTCTTCCTTTTCAGTTTGAATACCTTTGACTTCTTTTCTTACTTAGTTGCTCTGGCTAGAGCTTCCAGTACTGTGTTGAATGGAAATGGCAAAAACAGGAAGTGCTTTCAGTATTTCACCATTGAGTGTGATGTTAGCTGTGGGCTTTTCATGTTATTATATGTATTATTTTATGTGCATTATTCATATCTTTATTATGTTGAGATAGTTTCCTTCCATTCCTAGTTTATTGAATGTTTTAATCATGAAAGGTGTTGAATTTTGTCAGATACTTTTCTGCATCAATGGAGGTGATCATGTGATTTTTTTCTTTATTCTGTTAATGTGTTGTGTTACATTAGTCAAGTTTTGTATATCGAACCATCCTTGCATTCTAGGAACAAATTCCACTTGGTCATGGTGTATAATCCTTTTAATATGCTGTTGAATTCAATTTGCTAGCATTTTGTTGAGGATTTTTGTGTCAATGTTCATGAGGGATACTGGTCTGTAGATTTCCCTTCTTGTAGTGTCTTTGACTTTGGTATCAAGGCAATGCTGGCTTCATAGAATAAGTTAAGAAGTGTTCTCTCCTCTTCAATGTTTTGGAAGAGTTTGAGAAGAATTGGCATTAGTTCTTCTTTAAATGTTTGGTAGAATTCATCAGCAAAGTCATCTGTCCAGGAATTTTCTTTCTTGGGAAATTTTGGATTATTGGTCCAATCTCCTTACTAGTTACGGGTCTACTCAGATTTTCTATTTCTTCCTGATTGAGTCATAGTAGGTTTTGTGTTTCTAGGAACTTATCTATTTCATCTAGATTATCCAATTTATAGGTGTACGGTTGTTCATAGTACTCTCTTATAATCCTTTTTATTTCTGTGGAATCAGTAGTAATGTCCCACTTTCATTTCTGATTTTAGTAATTTCAGTATTTTTTTTCTTAGCCAATCTAGATAAATGTAAATTTGGTATGTTGTGTTTTAATTTCTATTTTCATTTGTCTCAAAGTATTTTTAAGTTTCCTCTGTGATTTCTTCTTTGACCCATTGGTGTTTGAGTTGTAGAAGCTCTTTATATATTATGGTTATTAATCCCTTATCAAATGAATGATTTGTAAATTTTCTGCCAGTTCACAAGTTGCCTTTCCACTCTGTTGATAGTATCTTTTTTGTGTGTGTGTGGTACGCGAGCCTTTCACAGCTGTGGCCTCTCCCGTTGTGGAACACAGGCTCCGGACGCGCAGGCTCAGCGGCCATGGCTCACGGGCCCAGCCGCTCTGCGGCGTGTGGGATCTTCCCGGACCGGGGCACGAACCCGTGTCCCCTGCATCGGCAGGCGGACCCTCAACCACTGCGCCACCAGGGAAGCCCGATATCTTTTATTGTGCAAAAGGTTTTAATTTTGATGAAGTACAGTTTATCTATTTTTCTTTTGCTGCTTGTGCTTTTAGTATCATCCGAGAAATCATTGCCGAACCCAACGTCATAAAGCTTTTCCTCTGTTTTCTTTCAAGAGTTTTGTAATTTTAGCTCCTACGTTTAGGACTTTGATCCATTTAGAGTTTTTTGTATATGGTGTTTTGCTTCACATATTTTGGGGCTCTGTTGTTAGGTCTGTATATCTTTATAATTGTTATATCTTCTTGCTGCATTGAACTTTTTTTTTTAGCCTTTTTTAATAAAATTAATTTGTTTATTTTATTTATCTATTTCTGGCTGCATTGGGTTTTCATTGCTGCGCCCAGGCTTTCTCTAGTTGCCGTGAGCAGGGGCTACTCTTCGTTGCAGTGTGCGGGCTTCTCATTGCGGTGGCTTCTCTTGTTGCAGAGCATGGGGTCTAGGCGCACAGGCTTCAGCAGTTGTGGCTCACGGGCTCTAGAGCGCAGGCTCAGTAGTTGTGGCGCACGGGCTTAGTTGCTCCACGGGATCTTACCAGACCAGGGCTCCAATCCATGTCCCCTGCATTGGCAGGTGGATTCTTCACCACTGCACCACCAGGGAAGCCCTGCCCTGAACTTTTAAGAAATAAACCTCATTCTTATTAGGGTACTGCAAATTAAAACCAGAGTGAGCTGCAACTACACAGCCACTAAAATGGTTAACGCTAAAAATATTGTCAGTGCCAAGTGTTGTTGGGGATGTGGAACAACTGGAATTCTTCCTTCTATTTTTTGGAATTTAAATATTTTTTAATTTAATTTTTATTTTATACTGGGGTGTAGTTGATTTACAATATTGTGTTAGTTTCAGGTGTACAGCAAAGTGGTTCGGCTATACATATACATATATTCGTTCTTTTTCAGAGTATTTTCCCATTTAGGTTATTACAGAATATTTAGTAGAGTTCCCTGTGCTATACAGTAGGACCTTGTTGTTTATCTATTTTATATGCAGTAATGTGTATATGTTAATCCCAGCCCCCTAATTTATCCTTCCCCCCTTCCTTTCCCTTTTGGTAACCATAAGCTTGTTTTCAAAGTCTGCAAGTCTGTTTCTGGTTCATAAATGAGTTCATTTGTATCATCTTTTTAGATTCCACATATAAGTGATATCATATGATACTTGTCTTTCTCTGTCTGACTTACTTCACTTAGTATGATAATCTCTAGGTCCATCCATGTTGCTGCAAATGGCATTATTTCATTCTTTTTTATGGTTGAGTGGTATTCCACTGTATACATGTACCACATCTTCTTTATCCATTCCTCTGTCAATGGACATTTAAGCTGTTTCCATGTCTCGGCTATTGTGAAGAGTGCTGCTATGAACATTGGGGTGCATGTATCTTTTCGAATTATGGTTTTCTCTGGATATATGCCCAGGAGTGGGTTGATTAGAGAAATAAAGCATGCCGCCTTCATACGATGCAAAATTATAGCAGTGAACATGAATGAACTTCTGCTACACGTAACACGGAAGAATCTTATAAACATAGTGTTTAGCAGACAAAGCCAGAGATAAAAGGACACATACTCAACGATTCCACTTAAATGAAGTTCAGAACTGGACAAAACTCTTCTAGAGTGTGCTAGAGGTCAAGACAGTGGTTAACTGGGGAAGAGGCAAGCGTAATGACTGCAGGAGATGAAGAATCTGGGAAACTGTCAATACTTTCTTTATGTGGGTAGAGGCTAAAGATTTGTGTTCATTTTTTACACTAAAGATTTATGCACTTTGGTATGTGTATGGTATACATTTATAAAAATCTTTACTGTTCAAAAAATCCAAAGAGAGAAGTTTATGAAATGAAAGTGAAAATTTCCCTTCTCCCTCCAATCCTATCCCCCCAAAGTGACCCCCAATTTAAAATGTGGTAGTTGTTTTTCTCTGTGCATAGAGAAGTATGTATATGGATCTTTTATCCAGATGGCGGCAGCCTATTGTTCTGCACTTTACCTTTCACAGGTAGGCATGTATCTTGGGGATTATTCTAATCAGAATAATTAGCTGACCCATTCTTTTAACCTGGTGCGCAGTGATCCATCCATTGGCTACCCTGTGTTTATTTAGTCATCCCAGTATTGATGGGCATTCAGGATGTTTCCTAGTATATGTGACTACAAATTGTGTTGCTATGAATATCTTTGGACATGTGCAGTTCCCACATGTGTGAGTATCTTAGAAAAGAATAAATTTCCAGAGTGGAGTTGATGTGTCAAAGTTTATGTGCATTTTAAATCCTAGTAGAAGCTACGTTTTAAAAGTGTGTTCCAGGGGCTTCCCTGGTGGTGCAGTGGTTGAGAGTCCGCCGGCCGATGCAGGGGACGCGGGTTCGTGCCCCGGTCCAGGAGGATCCCACATGCCGCGGAGTGGCGGGGCCCGTGAGCCATGGCCGCTGAGCCTGCGCGTCCGGAGCCTGTGCTCCGCAACGGGAGAGGCCACAACAGTGAGACGGCCCGCGTACCGCAAAAAAAAAAGTGTTCCATATTAAAAGAAAAGTAAACTAGAAAATATCAGAGTTGTGGCAGGGCTGGTGAAGGGAAGAACTGATTGGTTGCATTTTCTTCCCCCAGAAATTGTTGGATGTTATAAACTGCAACATGATGTCTGTGGTCCAGATGAGTCGGGGCTAGGAGGGACTGGGTCCAAGGTCAGCGAGCTCTGACCACTCACGGTGATCCCCAGCGTCCCCCAGAACTGGGCCTGGCATAGAGGAAGTGCTAGAGGAATACTCCCTGAGGGAAGGTAGGGGGATAGGAGTGAACTTGAGGAGGGGGCAGGAGTCTGGGCAGGTGAAAGCAGTGGAAACGGAAAGACAGGGTCCTCTCCATTCCTCCTGCAGATGACTAGGATCGTCCTGCCCCAAATGGTCACCAGGTAAGCCGCAGTCTCTTTGTCTTTCACTCGGGATCTTCCCCCATCCAACCTCCGGGCTTTTTCCATTCCCCAGCTGTCCCATCCACATTTCCAGTTCTTCCCCGTCTCTCTGATCTTTCTCAAATTAGGACAGCGACTAAGGGGTGGAGGTGGGGAAATCACTGGGACCCTCTGTTCCCTGGCAATGACTACCTTCCAAATGATGCTTCCTCCTCCAGGGGCAAAGGTATCCTCATCAACATATCTTCAGTAACTGACAGGAGCCCCTATCCATTTGCAGCGATGTATGCAGCCACCACGGTACCCAGACCCACAGATCAGGCAAGGGCTGGCTGCCATGCTGGAATTCCTGCAGTAGCCCTTAATTCTGGCACTGAAGGTTATGGTGGGAAAGGCTTGCGTGCATGTGTGTGATGTGCCACCTGAGTCTGAGGCTAATAACAGTTCAGACAGACATCTGGGGTACAGTCCAGTGGACAAGCCAGGGTTTTCGTTCGTTTTTTAAGAGAAACAGAGGCTAGGGGTCAAGAGAACCCGTGAGGTGGGAGAAAGGGAATTCAGAGACTGGGCCGGCTGGAATGGAGAGTGAGTGTATGGGAACAGAGGGGGCTTAGAGCAAGGAAGCTTTCCGGCGTAACGGTGAGGACTTGGGCCTTGAGGGAGGGGCCCCTCCTGGCGGTAGAGTGTTCTAGGATCAGGGACGGCGCTGGGGCAAGGGCGGGCTGGAGGAGTCTGCACGGGGAAAGCTCTTGGCCCTGGGACCCTCCCTCTCCTTCTCCGCAGGCCTTTGTGCGAAGCTTCTCCGTGGCAGTGGGCGCAGAGTACCACTCCGAGGGGGTCACTGTGCAGGTGCCTGACTCCGCGGGGACTGAGCTCAAAAGGGACAGCAGTGGCAGCTCAGAAGGGGAGGGCTCTGAGGGGGGAGGAGCTTAGAGACAGCTGAAGGTCTTAGGAGCAGGGGCGGGGTGGGGATGGGGTCGGGGGGTGCGTCTGAGAGAGGACCGAGACTCAGACTCGGAAGAGCTTCAGTGGATGTAAATCAACTATATTTCAATAAAATAGAACGGAAGGAGGGAAGGGAGGAAGGAAGGAAGGAAGGACCTTAAAAAAAAAAAAGAATAAGATGAGCTACCTTGGAGCCACGATCGGAAGCGGTGGGTTCTCGAGGGGGCGTGGCCTAGGAGGCGCGGCCGGGGCGTGTCTGGGGCGTGGTCGGCAAGAGGAGTGGGACTCAGGGATTCTCGGAGGGGGCCTGGGAGCTTAGGCTTAGGGGGAGGGGAGTTCTTTTTCTTGACCCCCTTCCTGCCTGCAAACAGTAAGCCCCTTTTTGGTTGAAGCAAATCCCTTGAAAAGCGGGCTGTTCGTGGTGAGTCCCGAGGACTTCGCTTGGCAGGCGTTGGAAACACTTGGCCTCGCCTCCCAAACCCCTGAGTGCCTCCGCCACGCTGTGCGCCACGCTGTGCAGGTGCTTTCCTGGGGCAATCCTAGGCAGAGAGCTGGATGCGACAGTCCCTGGCCCGGGTCCACTAGCCCTCAGAAAGGGGGAGACGTCCAGAGAAGGGGCGGGCCCCCGCCCCGGGCTGGGGAGCCAGGAGAGGAGATGGGGGACTCAAGAATGGGGGGGTGTCTTGATCCTTGGTACCTCTCCTTCCCAGGGTTTCCTGCTGACCATCTTCCTGCCCAGTTGGTTTTTTCTCAGTCGCTGAGGATTAAAGCTTTTATCTCTGTTGGTGAGCTGGAATAGGGCACGGTTTCTTCGTCACAGAACTTGACTGAAGGCCTTGAAGAGGCGTGGCCACATGTCCGTCGTTCCCCACCCCCACCCCCGCCCCCTCCAGAATCCTAGGCCAGGGCTGTAGTTAGCAAAGACTTCCCACACATCGAGACAGATGGACAAGCAGACCAATGGAACGTAATTGGACCCCCGAACACCCAGAAATTTACTAACAACTGCAGCATCTCAAATCTCTGACAGAAAGATGGAGTTTTTAATATGTGGCGCTGAGACTACATAGACATTTGGAGAAAAACAAGCAAACAGATATATACATACATAGATACGTACATATATAGACTGTAGCGATGATGGCAGCACAACTTTGTGAAATACTAAAACCCACTAAATTGTACACATTGAAAGGGTTAATTTTATGGTATGTGAATTAAATCTCAATTTAAAAATCTCAATTAAAATATTTTTAAAATAGAGACTCCCTGTGTGTGTGTGTGTGTGTGTGTGTGTGTCTGTGTATACATATATGTATAAAATTGGATCCAGTCCTCACACCATGTACCGGCATAAACTGCAGATGAATCAGAAATCCCTAAATCCCTGTGTAAAAATAGAAACACAACAACTAGAAGAATCCATGAATGAATTTCTTTCCATCTTGGGAGTGGAAGAATCTTTCTTATTAATACTGAAAATTAAAAGCAGCAAAAAAAGCCAAAACCAACACCAAACAAAAAACCACTAACAAATATTGAACTGTAGTTAATGAAATGCAGGCTGAATTATTTAGGAAAAGTGCACTGATGTCAGCAACTTACTTTGAAATGCATTTAAAAGTTAGACAGATAGAGTGAGTAGAAATATGGTTAGACAAGTATGGTAAAATGTTAGTAGAATCTAAGCGGTAGACACAGGTACACCTCTTTCAACTTTCCTGTATATTTGAAGTTTTTCATAATAAAATGCTGGGAGAGGGACTTCCCTGGTGGTCCAGCGGTAAAGAATCCGCCTTCCGATACAGGGGACGCCGGTTCGATCCCTGGTCGGGGAACTAGGATCCCACATACCGTGGGGCAATTGAGCCCGCGTGCTGCAAACTACTAGCCCTGGAGCCTGCGCCCAGCAACTAGAGAGAAGCCCGCACGCCACAACGAAGAGCCCCTCGTGCTGCAACGGAAATATCCCGCATACCTCAGCCAAGATCCTACATGCCACAACTAGGACCCGACACAGGCAAAAAATTAAAAAATAAAACTAATAAAATAAAAATGTCTTTTAAAAATGCTGGGGAAAATCCAGGAGCAATAAAATTAAATTTATAAATAAAACGTCTTAAGCAGATTTAGAAATTACTTAAGAAAAGATGATACGCTTCCTCTTATCACATTTCCGGAGAAGGACGGCTCGAGCCCTGGAGAATAAACGGACTTTTTTGCGGAGAAACGCGGATGCAGACCATCGAAGAGACATCATAAAGCGGCCCTGATTTTGAGCTTTGGCGCGGGTGGTTGTGGGTAGCGCGCCCAAGAAGGAGGATGAACGAGGAGCGTCCCCGCTCGCCGAAGGGGCGATGCTGGTCGCCGCGACCCTGGCAGGAGCTGCAGGCCCTGTGCTAGGAGCTGAACGTGGACGAGGGGAGCGCAGCCTAAGCCCTGGAAGACTTCGCAACTGTCCAGGGCGACTACAGCCTAGAGGGAGAAGTAAGTTATACACAGGTTGGCTTGTTCACTATATCTTGCCTGCCTCAAAAGCATTATTCCCACGGTTGGAAAGGGTATCATGGAAGGAAATTGTGTTTCACTTACCAGAATACTACCTTCAGCTAAATTAAGTTTAATACAGTTTTTTAGTAAAATGAAGAAGTGGATGGACCTGTCTAGAATTTTGTGAACGTATGGAAAGGCTAGAAAGAAATTTTGAGGGGTCTACTGTACTTTTCAAAAACGTTGAGCCAGTTTTTTTAAAAAATATTTATTTGTATATTTTTTTGGCTGCGTTGGGTCTTCGTTGCTGCACGGGGGCCTTCTCTAGTTGCAGCGAGCAGGGGCTACTCTTCGTTGTGGTGCACAGGCTTCTCACTGCGGTGGCTTCTCTTGCTGTGGAGCACGGGCTCTAGGTGCGCGGGCTTCAGTAGTTGTGGCACTCGGGCTCAGTAGTTGTGGCTCGCGGGCTCTAGAGAGCAGGCTCAGTAGTTGTGGCGCACAGGTTTAGTTGCTCCACGGCATGTGGGATCTTCCCGGACCAGGGCTTGAACCCGTGTCCCCTGCATTGGCAGGCAGATTCTTAACCACTGCGCCACCAGGGAAGCCCTCTTTAACCCTCTTTAATCTGCATCCATTCCTCATCTTTTCCTTGTGCTGTGCGACATTAACATTTTTGAAGCAGAAATATTTTGAAGTTGAAAAACACAATAAGTTTTATGGAAGAGAGATTGATTAGAGGAATAAGATCTTATGCAGTTGAGGCAGTGTCGAGAAGGTCCAGAAAGGGGAGTTAGGGGATCAGTGGAAAATACCAGTCAGCCTTCTGGAAGCAGTAGTGCAGGTGGACAAGTCAGAGCTTTCAGGAAAATCTGGGAAGTTGTATATCCAGCTGCTAGAGTGGTATCACGAAGGACAGCTGGTGAGGAAGTCTGTGGAAGGCATCTGGTCGTGGGCCTGGGGTCACTGTTGGTCAGCAGGGCAGAAAGTTGAGAGGAGATGAGCAGAGTTTGGGGGAAACAAGGTCCCTGTGCTTTTTCATCTCTCTTTCTCTACACTGAAGGGGAGAGTGAGAGCAAGCTGGAACCCGCTGGCACATCTGTGTGGGTAGAACAATGAGCAGGCTTCAATTCTTCCTTTATATTTTCATGCAATTTGCTCTTTCAGCCAACTCTAACCTAGTACCATACAGGGAAGAGGGAGTCTAAGAAAGATGGGTCCACCTTAGCCCAGTTGACACAGTACAAAACCACCACAAACGTGTGCCCTGTTTTCTCTATTTCAAAAGAGTTTTTCTGAGATTGGTACTCCTCCCTTAATTGTCTGGAAGATTTCACCAGTAAGACCATCTGGGCTGGGGCTTCCCTGATGGTACAGTGGTTAAGAATCCGCCTGCCAGTGCAGGGGACATGGGTTTGAGCCCTGGTCCAGGAAGATCCCACATGCCATGGAACAACTAAGCCCGTGCGCCACAACTGCTGAGCCTGTGCTCTAGAGCCCACGAGCCACAACTACTGAGCTCGTGTGCCACAACTACTGAAGCCCGTGCGCCTAGAGCCCGTGCTCTGCAACAAGAAAAGCCACTGCAATGAGAAGCCCGCGCACCGCAACAAAGAATAGCCCCCCCCGCCACAACTAGAGAAAGCCCGCGTGAAGCAGCGAAGACCCAATGCACCCAAAAATAAATAAATTAAATAAATTAATTTTAAAAAACCCATCTGGGCCTGGATTTTTGTGGTTAGAGTTTTAAATTGTGGGTTAAATTTCTTTGATAGATATAGGACTATTCAGATTTTCTATTTCTTCTTGGGTCAGTTGTGGTAAGTTTTATTTTTCAAATAATTTTTCCACTTCATCAAAATGTTCAAATGTATTGATATGAACTGGTTCATAATATCCCCTTATTACCCTTTTCATGCTTGTAGGATCTATAGTGATGTCTCATTTTGAGTCCTGATATTGATAATTTTTCTCTTTTGTTTTTCTTCATTGGTCTTGATAGGGATTTATTGATTATATTGAGCTTTCAAATAGACAGCTTTTGGCTTGTTGACTTTTATATTGTATATTTGTTTTCTATTTTGTTGATTTCTGCTCTTATCAATATTATTTTATTTTCTACTTTGTTTTAAATTTGTTTTTATTTCTCTACCTTCTTAGATCTTTGATTTTTAAATTTTACTTTTCTGATATATACATTAAAGCTATACATTTCCCTCTAAACATAATGCTTACAGTATCCATAAATTTTGCTATGTTACATTTTTACTGTCATTCAGTTAAAAATGAGTCCTTATTCCCATTTTAATTTCTTCTTTGACTCATGGGTTATTCAGAAATATGTTGCTTAATTTCCAAACAGAGATATTCTAGTTATCTAACTAGTGTAGTGCTCTAATTTAATTCAAAAGTGATTGGAGAGCCCAGAATATAGTCTATTTTGTGATGCCCTTCTTTATCACTGATAACTTTCCTTGCTTTGAAGTCTGCTGTGTCTGAAATTAATATAGTATATATTATAAAAATAATAGATCTGTTGGCAAAAAATTCCCTCAATTTTGGTTTGTTGCGGGAAGTCCTTATTTCTCTTCCTTTTTTTTTTTTTTTTTTTTGCGGTACGCGGGCCTCTCACTGTTGTGGCCTCTCCCGTTGCGGAGCACAGGCTCCGGACACACAGGCTCAGCGGCCATGGCTCACGGGCCTAGCCGCTTCGCGGCATGTGGGATCTTCCCGGACGGGGTCACGAACCCATGTCCCCTGCATCGGCAGGTGGACTCAACCACTGCACCACCAGGGAAGCCCCTTGCCTTGTGATTTTTTCTTGATAGCCAGACATGATGTGCTGGGTAAAAGGAACTAAATAGACCTTAAGCAATGTGGTGGTGAGGTGTAGGTCGGGGCGGCAGGGGAAGAATTCTACAATCCTGTGATTGGTCTCAGTCTTTTGGTGAGTTTATGCCTCTAGACTATGAACTTCACAAGTGTTTTTAATTTTTTTCTCCCTCTTAAGTGGGAGAGTATGACTAGTGCGGGCTGGAGTTGGGTATTCCCCTTCCCCAGGTGAGTTAGGCTCTGATAATACCCCAGCAGGTTAGGATCTGGTTAATTAGTTCTCCCTGGGGCAGGCCTTGTTAGGAAGAACAGAGTGCTCTGATGAATTTCAAAATGGTCCTTTTTCCCCTCTGCCTAAAGCACAAGGGGATTTGTCTCTAGTATTTACTGTGGGAACCAGCTTGAGCTCCTGGAGGTAAATCTCACAAAATTGTGGGGGGCCCTCCTGTGACTGGGTACCCCTGGAGTTTTTTTTTTTTAATTAATTAATTTATTTATTTTTGCGGTACGCGGGCCTCTCACGGCTGTGGCCTCTCCCGTTGCGGAGCACAGGCTCCGGACGCGCAGGCTCAGCGGCCATGGCTCACGGGCCCAGCCGCTCCGCAGCATGTGGGATCTTCCCGGACCGGAGCACGAACCCACGTCCCCTACATCGGCAGGCGGACTTTCCACCACTGTGCCACCAGGGAAGTCCCTATTTATTTTATTTATTTTTATTTTTGGCTGCGTTGGGTCTTCGTTGCTGTGCTTGG
Source organism: Monodon monoceros (assembly GCF_005190385.1). Classification (NCBI taxonomy): domain Eukaryota; kingdom Metazoa; phylum Chordata; class Mammalia; order Artiodactyla; family Monodontidae; genus Monodon; species Monodon monoceros. The sequence goes on from NW_021703766.1 coordinate 48,666,805, forward strand.
GCTTTCTCTAGTTGCGGCGAGCGAGGGCTACTCTTTGTTGTGGTGCGCGGGCTTCTTACTGCGGTGGCTTCTCGTTGCAGAACACGGGCTCTAGGCAATCAGGCTTCAGTAGTTGTGGCTCGCGGGCTCTAGAGTACAGGCTCAGTAGTTGTGGCGCACGGGCTTAGTTGCTCCGCGGCATGTGGGATCTTCCTGGACCAGGGCTTGAACCCATGTCTCCTGCACTGGCAGGCAGATTCTTAACCACTGCACCACCAGGGAACCCGCCCCCCCCTTTCCTGGTGTTTTTAACTCTCAGAGTTGTCCACGCTGAGCCTCCAGCAATTCGTCAATTACAGCTCTGGTTTTCCTACCCTGGCACTGGTTCCCGCAGCAGTTTCTGCCCATGAGTCTCTGCTCTGGTAAGTTTTTATTCTCTGTATTCACCTGTCGGGTCTCTCCAGTCTTGGGGCCAGTGGTTTGCCCTGTGTCCTCACCTCTCTTAAGGATCCTAGAAGTGGTGATTTTTCAGTCTGTTCAGCTTTTTCCTTGTTAAGATGGAGCGGTGACTTCCAAGCTCCTTGCATGTGAAGCTGGAAAAGAGAAGCTACCTAAAGGGCCACGTATGCTTGAAAAGAATGTACGTTCTGCAGTTGCTGGATGTGGTGTTCTACATGCGTCAGTTAGTTCAAGCTGATTAATTGCATTGTTCAAATCTATATTCTTTATGACAGATTTTTTGCTTGTTCTATCAGTTACTGCATGAAGCATGTTAAAATGTTTAGCTATGATTGTGGATTTGTCGACCTCTCCTTTTAGTTCTGTTAACTTTTGCTTTATGATTTTATAGATATTAGGTGCATGCAAGTTTAGGATTGTTACGTGTTCCTAAAAACCCATTTAAAACTATGAAATGTCCCTCTTCAACTCTTGGGATACTTCTATCTAAAGTCTACTTTGTCTGACATTAATATGGCCACACCGGCTTGCTTTCTTTGGGTTAATATTAGCATTGTATCTATTCTCCCTTTATTTTAGTCTAAATCCATCTGTGATTTTATATTTAAAGTGTATTTCTAATAAAGAGTACTTAGTAGGATCTCCTTTTCTCTCAAGTCTGACAATATTTTCCTTTAATTGGAGTGTTTATTTTCATTTACATTTAATATATTTGGTGATATAGTTGTGTTTAAGATTACTGTGTTAGTTATCTGTTGCTGTGTAACAAATCACCCCCAAATTTACTGGCTTAAAACAACAGCAGTCATTGATTATCTCTCAGTTTCTGTGGGTTAAGAATTCATGAGTGGCTCGTCTGTATGATAGTTCAAAATTTTCTACATCCTTGCCAATACTTGTTTTTTGTTGGTTTTTTAAATTTATTTTTTATTTATTTATTTTTGGCTATGTTGGGTCTTTGTTGCTGCACACGGGCTTTTTCTAGTTGTGGCGAGCGAGGGCTACTCTTCGTTGCAGTGCGCAGGCTTCTCATTGCGGTGGCTTCTCTTGTTGTGGAGCACGGGCTCTAGGCGCGCGGGCTTCAGTAGTTGTGGCACGTGGGCTCTAGAGCGCAGGCTCAGTAGTTGTGGCACACTGGCTGAGTTGCTCCGCGGCACGTGGGATCTTCGCGGACCAGGGCTCGAACCTGTGTCCCCTGCATTGGCAGGCGGATTCTTAACCACTGCGCCACCAGGGAAGCCCTGCCAACACTGGTTATTATCTGTCTTTTTTATTGTTGCCATCCTAATGGGTTGAAGTGGTATCTCACTGTGGTTTTGATTTGCATTTTCCTAATGACTAATGATCTTGAGTATCTTTTCACGGGCTTATTGGACACTTGTAATTGGACACTTGAGAAATGTCTACTCAGATCCTTTGCCCATTTTAAAATTGGGTTGTCTTTTTATTATTGTTTTGAAAGAGTTAATTACGTATTCTAGATACAAGTCCTTTATCAGATCTATGATTTGCAAATATTTTCTTTCATTCTGTGAGTTGTCTTTTCGCTTTCAATTTTAAAGAAGTCTAACTTATCTAGTTTTCCTTTTGTTCACCTTGCTTTTAAAAGGTTGTTACCACTGGTATAGACTTCTAGGTTAACAGTTTGTTTTCTTTCAGTGCTTTAAACGTGTCCTTCTCTTGTTTTTTGGCATCTGTTATGGGTTGAATTGAGTTGCCCAAAAAAAGATATATGGACATCCTAATCCCTAGAATGCAACCTTATTTGGAAATAGTGTGTTGCCAATGTAATTAGTTAAGATGGGGTCATAATGGGATAAAGCGGACCTCTAATTCAGTATGACTGGTGTCCTTATAAGAAGACAGCCATGCAAAGACAGAGACACAGGGAGAGTGCAGTGTGAAAAGGAAGGCAGAGACGGGAGTTATGCAGCTGCAAGCCAAGGAGTGTCCGGGGCTGTCAGAAGCTACAGAGGAAGGATTAAAAGCAGGACGCTGCTGACACTTTGATTTTGGACTTTTAGACTTCAGAATGGTGAGACAATACGTTCTTGTTTTAAACCACCTAATTTGTGGTACTTACGGCAACCCTAGAAAGCTAATACAGCTACATAGTTTCTATTGAATAGTCAGACACACTCAGAAATTGATGTCTTTTTAAAAAATGTACTGAGGTATAGTTGATTAACAATGTTGTGTTAGTTACACTGTACAGCAAAGTGATTCAGTTTTATATGTATATATTCCTTTTCGTATGATTTTCCATTATCGTTTATCACAGGATATTGAACATAGTTCCCTGTGCTTTACAGTAGGACCGTGTAGTTTATTCATTCTATATATAATAGTTTGCATCTGGTAATCCCCAACTCCCAATCCATCCCTTCCCCCACCCCTTGGCAACCACAGTTCTGTTCCGTATGTCTGTGAGTCTGTTTCTGTTCTGTAGATAAGTTCATTTGTGTCATATTTTAGATTCCACATATAGGTGATATATGGCATTTGTCTTTCTCTGTCTGACTTACTTCACTTAGTATGATAATCTCTAGGTCTATCCCATGTTGCTGCAAATGGCAAAATTTTCATTCTTTTTATGGCTGAGTAGTATTCCATTTTATATGTATCTAATACCACATCTTTATCCATTCATCCATTGATGGCCACTTAGGTTGCTTCCGTCTCTTGGCAATTGTAACTAATGCTACTGTGAACATTGGGGTGCATGTATCTTTTCAAATCAGTGCTTTTAGTATTTTTTATTTTTTGGATATATACCCAGGAGTAGAATTGCTGGGTCATATGGTAGTTCTGTTTTTAGTTTTTTGAGGCAACTGCATACTGTTTTCCACAGTGGCTGCATCAGTTTACATCCCCACCAGCAATGTATGAGGATTCCCTTAAAAGAAGCTTCTTTAAAAATTCCTTCTGGATTCATGTCCTCTCTTGTCTCCTTATGCTACTCCAGTTATACCCATAACAGATCATTTAACAGTGACCCACATATCTCACGCCCCTCCTCTGTTTTTTGCTTCCGTTCTTTTGTCTTGGAGCTTCATTATGAATAATTCCTGTTGACCTGTCTTCAAGTTTACTGTTCTTTCCTTCTGCTAGCAGTAGTCTGCTGTTAAATCCATCCAATGAGTCCTTTTGAAATTAACATTATAGAAGTGTACTACACGTATGATGAAAATGCTCACACTACCCTTGTTTGGTTCACTGAGTTCTGCAAAATACCTGCACTTCCGTAATCACCGTACAAGTCAAGGCACAGAGTGTTTTTATTATCCTCCTTCCAGCCAATCCTCCTTAACTCCTCCAGGCAATCAGAACTCTGATTTAGGTTATGATTGATTCGCTTCGCCTATGCTAGAATTTATATAAATGAAATAACATCACGTGTACACTTTTAGGGCTGGCGTCTTTCTTTCAGCATAATGGTTTTGGATTCACCCATGATGTTGCATGGATGTGTCATGTTCCTTTTTATTGGGTGGTATTCCTTTGTATGAATATACTGCCGTTTGTTTCTGTTCAAATGAACATTTGAGTTATTTCCAGTTTTTTGATTTTATGAACAAAGCTTCTATGAACATTTGTGTGAAGTCTTTTGAAAGATATATATTTATATTTCTTTTGGACAAATACCCAGGAGAATTCTGAATCATAGGGTAAATGTATATTCAACTTGACAAGAAACTCCCAATCTGTTTTACAAGGTGCGGGTACTATTTTAGACTCCCTTCAATACTATGTGAGAGTTCTGTGAGTTCAATACTATGAGAGCTGTAGCTGCTCCATATTTTTCCAGTGTTTGGTATTGTCAGTCTTTTAAAATTTTAGCCCTTCTAGAAGATGTGTAGTGATATCTCTTTGTGGCATTAATTTGAATTTCCCTGGTAATTGTAGATGTTGAATACCTTTATATGTTTGTTGGCCATTAATACATCTTCTTTTGAGAAGTGTTCAAGTCTTTTGCCCATTTTAAAGTTGGATTTTAAAAAATCTTTTCATTATTAAAGATACTTTATATATTCTGAATTCAACTAATTTGGTAGAAAACATAATTACACATATTTTCTCCCAGGTTCTGGCTTACAGTTTCATTTTCTTAACTTTGTCTTTTGAAGGACAGAAGTTTTCAATTTTGATGTAGTCCCATTTATCTTTTTTTTTCCCTTTTATGGTTAGTGCTTTTAGTGTCTTGTCTAAAAACCTTGGTCTCCGCCAAGTTCGTGAAGATTTTCTCCATTTTTTTCTAGAAGTTTTATAGTTTTAGCATTTATATTTAGGTCTATGATTCATTTGAGGTAATTTTTGTGTGCATTGTGAGTTAGCTTCGGTTTTGTTCATGCAAATGTCCAGTTGTTTCAGCACCGTTTATTGAAAAGACTATCTTTTCCTCTCCTTGAATTACACTACATATTTATAGAAAATCAACTTTGGGTCTATATTTGCACCTCTATTCTGTTTGTATGATATATTTCCTTACACCAGTACCACACTGTCTTGATTACTGTAGCTTTAAAAAACATTTTATTGAAGTATAGTTGATTTACAATGTTATAAATATATATTCTTGGGCTTACCTGGTGGCGCAGTGGTTAAGAATCCGCCTGCCAATGCAGGGGACCCAGGTTCGAGCCCTGGTCCGGGAAGATCACACATGCCGCGAAGCAACTAAGCCCGTGTGCCACAACTACTGAGCCCTCGTGCTGCAACTGCTGAAGCCCGCGCGCCTAGAGCCCGTGCTCCACAGCAAGAGAAGCCACCGCAATGAGAAGCCCGCGCACCGCAACTAAGAGTAGCCCCCGCTCACCGCAACTAGAGAAAGCCCACGCACAGCAACGAAGACCCAACGCAACCAAAAATAAATAAATAAATTAAAAAAAAAAAAAGTCACGCCAAAAACTGAAGAAAACGTTTGCAACACATATATTTAATGAAAACCTTGTCTCCAGAATATATGAAGAACTCAATAATTAATTAAAAGACAAAACACCACAACAAAAAACAGGCAAAAGCCTTGGACACTTAACAAAAGAAGATATATGAATAGCCAGTAGGCTCGTGAAAAGGTGTTCAATATTTTTAAACATTATGAAAATTCAAATTAAAACCACAATGAAATGCCACTACACACCTGCTAGAATAGTTAAAATTTTAAAAGACTCTCAATATCAAGTGTTGGCAAGTACAAAGAATAACACCTTCCTGGTACTACACGGGAAATAGCCCAAACGTTCATCCATAATAGAATGGATAGATAAATTCTGACAAGTTACTACCATGAAATCCCACAGAGTAATGAGAATGAGCAAAGTACTACCTTCACAACAAAGCGGTTGAATCTCTCAAATGCAATGCTGAGTGAAAGAAGATAGAAACCAGAGTTGCTGGAATGTATGATTCCAACGATATAAAGTTCATAAACTGGCAAAAGTAATCGATGGTGTTGGAACCAGGATAGTGGTTACCTTTGGGGGGCAGAAGTGGTTGGAAGAGGATTTAAGGGGGAAAGGTCTATGCCTTGACCCATTTTGGTTACATAGATTCACTCTGGAAATTCATTGAGCTTTGCACTAATGATCAGTGTGCCTTTCTGTAAAATCCAAAGAGGATAGTTTTATAAATCAGAAAGTGGTAGCCTTTCTTCCTCCAATCCTATTCCCCAGAGGTAGCCATGGATACAAATTGGGTAGTGTCTTTATCCAGTTATAAATATAGTTACTGAGCTGTAAATATACTTACTTGCATTTTTCACGTAACAGTGTATCTTGGAGGATGTGGCATATCAGAACTGTGAAGAGCTGCCTCCAATCTTTTATCAGTTACATTGTATTCCATTGCGGGGAGACCCAGTATAAACAGTCACCTGTTGACTGTTTTCCATATTAGCCACTTTGAGCAGTGTAGCAGTGTCCATTTTGCACCTGTGTGAGTATTGCAAAGGGATGCATTCCTAGAAGTGGGGATATGAGCATTTTAAATTTCCCTTTGAAAACCGCTCCATGTATAACAAAGTGCTTTAGGCGAGACTATAAGAAAATGTGGGAGAGCTATTGATACCATTTTCCGCCTCAGGGCCTCTGGGATATTGTGAACTGCAAGATGATATCTGTGTTCCAGGTGAAGGTTGAATCTCAGAGCAGATGCTTCTTCCTCCAGGAAGCCCTCCCTGATTCCCAGACAGGGTCAGAGAATTCTTGGGCTTCCCCAGCTGCCTGAGCTCCCCACGTCTAGCCCTGACCACTCTGGATGATAGATGTGTCTCCCCACACACACACACACACCCGACTTGTCAGTTCCATAAGAGCAGGGCCAAAACTGTTGAAGTCACCACAGTGTCCCCAGCACCACCCTGCACAAGGTTGGGCACAGAGGATGAACTCGGATGGATGGATGGATGGAATTTATAGGACTAGAGAGAGTGGAGACTCCGAGCGGACAGGACTCAGCTCCCAGGGGCTCAGAGAGGGGGGTAGAGACTTGAGGATTGGGAGGGGGGCTTCCAGAAGGGGACAGGGTCTCAAGGAGAGAGATAGAGACTCAGAGAAGGGTGGCATCTCAGGGATAGGCATGGGAACTCAGAGAGGTGACTGGGGTTTAGAGAGAGGAGTTGAAGCTGGCGAGGACCACGGATGCTCCGATAGGGGGTGCAAGTTGCAGAAGGCCTGGGAGCTGAGGCTCCAAGGCAGGGTGCCGGCTCGGTAAGTTCCCTCCTTTGTCCTCCTCCTTTTGCAGACAGCGAGACCCAGGCTTGTCTCCTCAAGCTTGACACCTGCTCAGATCTGGAGGGCTGGGGAGGGGCCCAGGGGCTTTGCTGGGTCAGCACTGGACGCTGTTGATCTCTCCCCTACACCTCAGGGGCGTCTTCCACACTGTTCATCAGAGAGGCATTGGGCTGAAAAGGAGGGTCCCCACCCTCTCTGGGCAGGGATGGAGGGGAGGGGGCGGGAAGCCCCAGGGCAGTGTGGATCCTGCCCCCTGGCGCCTCTCCTTGCCCAGAATTTCCTGGCCAGGTGACTTTTTGGTCCTGGATGCAATTTCACATTTAGATGGAGTTGAATTATCCTGATCCCAGTTGACTCAAGCCCAGTTCGAGGAGAGGGCATGGCTACCTGGAGGCTCCCTGCCTCCCTTTCTCTCATCTGGACCGTGGCCATGGATAGTCGCCTCCCCATCTGGCTTCATCTTTCTCCCCAGTGATGGGGCCGCTCAGCCGCTTCCTGGTTGTGTGACCAGGGTGACCGTCAGAGCCTTGGGGACCTCATCGGTGCACCAGGGAAAATAACACCATCCACCTCACAAGGGTTGACGGGGATAGGACCAGGCAGTGAGGCACAGGGTACAGTGAGTTAGGAGCACGCTTGTCCTGGCACACAGCGGGGCTGGCAGACAGTGGCCAAGAGCTCTTGGAGTCTATCTGATTGGGGTTCAAATTCCAGCCACTGCCTCTAACATACTGTCCTAACCTTCTGAGCCTGCTTCCTGCCTGACAGAAACAGTCCCTTCTCCCAGGGCCAGGGGGGTGGTGCCATGGGATGTTCTGCCTTTCAGATACACTCAGGGAACCCCTTGCACAGGTACCCAGTAAACAGTTGCCACCCTGCCCCAATCCCACAGCCAGAAATCACCTCAGTCTGAATCCAAACAGTTAGTGTTTTACAAGCGCTCTCTCTGGGTTAGGATCTGAGCCAAACGCCTCACACACAGCCTCCTCGCTGAGCGCTCCCAGCCCGCTCGCTTGGCAGCGGGGCTGTTGTCAGAGCCTGGGGTGAGCAGGAGGGGTCCTGCCCCTGGCACTCGTTGGATGGTGACTTTAGCTGCACTCCTGCCCCCATCTGGGCCTCTGTTTCCAAATCTGCAAGTTTGTTGAGCGAATCCTCGGGAGCATGGCACTTGGCATGCGGTCGGTGCTAAATTAATGCAACTGTCAGGAGTCTTTCCCCCATTTTACAAAAATGGAAACTGAGGGAGTTCCCTGGTGGCCTAGTGGTTAGGACTCCGGGCTTTCACTGCCGTGGCCTTGGTTCAGTCCCTGGTTGGGGAACTGAGATCCCGCAAGCCGTGCAGCGAGGCAAAAGAAAAAAAAAAGAAAAAGAAGTGGAAACTGAGGCTCAGGGTAAGGTCAGAGCTTCTCAGGGGATCAAGAAAATGTTTGTAATCTAGAAAAAAAGTGGAGCACAATGTTCATAACCAAAAAGTAAAAAACGCCTAAATGTCCTTCAGCTGATATATGGGTAAGTAAAATGTGGTACATCCAGACAGTGGAATGTTATCTGACGATAAAAAGAAATGATATATTGACACATGCTACAACATGATGAACCTTGAAAATATTATGCAGAGTGAAAGAAGACAGACCCAAAAGATCATTTATTTATTCACAATAGCCAAGATACAGAAACAACCCAAATGTCCAGCAGCAGATGAATGGATAAAGAAAATGTTGTATAGCCCGTACGGTAGAATATTATTCAGCCTTTACAAAGAAGGAAATCCTCCCATTTGTGACAATATGATTGAACCTGGAAGCCATTATGTGAAGCGAAATAAGCCTGTCACAAAAGGACAAATTCTGCCTGATTCCACTCACGTGAGGTATTCAGAATCCTCAGGCTCTGGGGGTGGGGGAGGGATGGATTGGGAGTTTGGGGTTCGCAGGTACAAACTACTATATAAAACAGGTAAACAGCAGGGTCCTCCCGTATAGCACAGGGAACTCTAGTCAATATCCTGTGATCAACCATAATGGAAAAGAATATGAAAAAGAATGTCTGTATATGTTTTGCTGTGCAGTAGAAATGAACACAACATTGTCAATCAACTATACACTTCAATAAAAAATAATAAAAAATTAAAATACTCAGATTCGTCAAAGTAGAGAAGAGATGGGATGGGATGGGTGCTGTACAACATGGTGTCAGTAGTTAACACTCCTGTATTGTGCACTTAGAAGTGTGTTAAGAGGGTAGATCTCACGTTGTGCTCTTAACACACACACACACACACACACACACACACACACACACACACAAGACCACGTATTCTGTGATCCCATTTATACGAAATGTCCAGAGCAGGCGAATGTCCAGAGAAAAAGTAGGCCAGTGGTCACCAGGGCCTGAGAGGGATAGAGGGGTTGGGTTGATGGTTAAGGGGTGCAGGGTTTCTTTGCGGGGGATGCTGAAAATTTTCTAAAATTGACTGCGGGAGTGATTGCACTGAATTGTGCACTTCAAATGGATGAATTGTCTGCTGTGTAAATTATATTTCAATACAGCCGTTTTTAAGCGGGGCATCAAAATCTGAAAAGAACCCGGCCAAACCAAGGTGAATACATCTTTAATTAAATACGTACAAAATGTTCACTCCTCAACTCCTCTCTTGTATATCAATGACATTGAAAGTGTCATTTTAGGACGTCAAGTGAGCTGCATATATCCTCTGGGCATCTTACTTTGTCTTGGGCAAAGAGAGGTTAAGCAGTTCCTCAGAGAGGGACGGGAACCACAGCCCAGAGAGGGTCAGCTTCCTATCCGGCGTCACACAGCCCTGGGGCTCCAAGAGTCCCGAGTCCCCACCTTCAAACGTGAGTTCAAATGTGCGTGAGGTTCCAACCGCAGCTTCCACGCTGACCCCTGGCTGCCTCCTCCTTCCGACTTCGCAGGAAAAAAAAAAAAGCCATGCCAGGAAGCATCCATCACAGGCTGTCCAACTGGGCCGGAGGGGCAGGGGTCAGCAAGGAGGTGACCTCAAGGTCTCCGTGGGGACCAGGATCCGGCAGGGCTGGGGGTGAGAGGCTGGAATTTTTCCCACCCTGACATTTTCCTGCGTCAACCCAGGAGGGCGCCCTGGATGCCGCCAGCCCTGCCCCCAACCTCCTTCCTCTCTTGATACAGTTTCCCGGCTAAGGATGAGGGGGGCGGGGAGGGGGCTTGCCAAGGTGGAACCACTAGGCCCAGGAAAGAAGGCACTTTGGGGTTGACAAAATGAGGGACGCTGGCTCAGAGAGGCCAAGGGCCTGCTGTGGAGTCACGCAGCCTCGGGAACTTGGTGTAAACAGGGCGGCCCGGCAGCTCCTGCATTGCAGGGCCTGCCTTAGCCACCACTGCCCTGCCCAAGAGTTGGACCCTAGCCCGGCCTTGGGCGTGTGAGAAGCCCTTGGCCCTGGTCCCTGCCCCGGGTCCTTCCTCCCCCCCACACACTGGGGACTCAGCCCTTCCTTGTGTTAAATAGAAACCTCTTTATTCTAAGTATCGTACGTTCCTTAATACATTGGATTGAGGCCAGACCTTGAGGTGAGGGGAAAGGGGGGGCCTGGGATATTTCTGTAGAGCCTTCCAAAACACCACCCACCACTCACTGGGCTGGGGAGGTGGTGCTGGGAACGGGCTTCATGGCCTTGGGAAAGTCCTTGCTCCTTCTGGCCACTTTCTCTTCTGTACAGGGAGTTTGGGGGTAGGTGAGGAGACCTCTAATGATCTTTCCAGCCCAGGGGTCTGTGGCCCCAGACAGGGAGTCAGGAGGATGGTCTGTCAGCAGCAGAGATGGGGGGGCACTGAGGTGAAGCCGGGAGAGTCTCAGTGTTGGGCCCGGGGCCGTGATGGAGATGGAGATGGAGGCCGAGGCCAGGGCAGGCAGGCCAGCCGGGAGAGGGAGAGGCGGCCCAGGAAGAGAGGGAGGCTGAGGCAGAAAGGCGGCCGGGGCACGGGGATGTCTGCAAAGAAGGCACGGTCCCGGGGGGGCGACAAGGTTCCCCCCTCAGAGAGTTCCAAGTCCCGGGCCACCGCCAGGATCTCGTGGCGGGCGACTGTGTGGTGCAGGCCACGGATGTCCAGGAGGGCTGCCACGTGCTTCCGCCTAGGGAAGAGGAGGGGACAGGTGCACGGGGTCCTCCAGATACACTCCCAGCCCACCTGTGGGCCCCACCCGGCCGTCTGTTCCAGAACCTGCCTTAGCTCTGGAGCCCCTTTGCTCCCTCTGGATTCCCCCTCCATACCAGTCCCCCCGAGATCCCGCCCTCCCACCAGCACCCCTAGATCCCCCCTTCATACCAGCCCCCCTCCAGAGCTTCCCTTCCAAACACTTTCAAATCCTCCTACTCACAGTGGATTCCAGAACTGTCACCTCCCAACCCAGCACAAGGATATTCCTTTTTGCTGCATCTCAGCTCCTGATTAAAATAACCTTCCATCTTCACCCCCAACTTGGCTCAGACAGCTCCTGAATTTCCATTCTGGTACCCTTGCACCTGTTTAAGCTCTGGACTCTATAGCAACCCTTAACCTCATTTTCACTTTCATCTCAAACAGCCCCACAGCATCACTCAAATCCAGCCCGGAAGTGCTCACCCACAGCCCTATCCTAACCCTCACCTCACCCCAACGCCAGGTCTGGAGTCTTCACCACTGCTGTTCCAGAGCCCTCATCCAAATTTGGCCTTGGAACACTCACTTCACCTCTAACCCATTCCTGGAATTGTTCTCAACTAAAATTCTCCCCCAGAACTTAAAACTCACCTTGGGGACCCTCACTCCAACCAGAAACTTTGTGCTCAAAACTGGCTCTGTTCCACAACCCTCGCCCCTAAATCCAACACAATGGAAACTTCCCTTCACCCCAATCTCAGCTCCAGATCCCGGATCCAAAACTCAACTCCAGAACCACCATCATATTTCAACTCAAGATCCTGCACCCAACGTTCATTTCCAACTTTCATTTCAAACAGAGTTCTGGGGTCTTCACCACCCCCTTCAATCCAGCTCAGTCTCTTTACCCTCCTGCATCCCAAGTTTGGAATCCCCACAGCTCCAAAACACTCATCCAAAATGGGGCTCAAGAACCTTCCAGCTCAACAGAGATGCAAAACACAGCCCCCAAACTCAGCTTTGGAACCCCTCCTCCCAGCCCAGCTTGAGACCTTTCGAACTCAGCTGCATATCCAAGTTCAGATTCGAGTTCAGAAACCCCAACCCAGCAGGAATGCCGGGACCCTGGCCCCCATGCGACTCCAGGGCTCTGTGCTTTCCCAAGGACATAAGCCCCACACCTCAGAAGCAGAACCGCCCATCCTGAATCAGTTCCAGAATCCTCACCTTCAGCCCCACGTCCTCAACTTCAACCCAGCTGATGCCTTACTCCTGGGTCCTGGGGGATTGTCTCTCTGCATACAGAATGTCTGCCCGACTAGCATCGCAGGACTGCCGCCACCTTGTGCAAGTGGCAGTGTTGTGTGGTGGTCAGGTGTACCAGCTTCAGAGCCTGCTGCCTGGGCTCAAGTCCCAACTTCGCTGCCGGCTAGCTGTGACATTGGGGTCAGCTACTTAATTTCCGCCTGCCTCGGATGGTGCTAGGCACTCAGAACAGTGCTGCCTTTGACGTGCAAAGATTTTCTCAAATAGCTTGTCTTCTAAAATAACTCTTACATGCTGCAGCCTTGCAGCCAAAAAATAAAAAATAAAATAAAATGCTCAAATACTGCCTACAATAAATAAATAAATAAAGTGACACAGAGTGGGTATGTAAGATGCTTTCTTAGGTCTGACATAAGAACTCAATAAGCAAGAATTGGTATTGTTACTGCTGTCACCACGGATGCTTAATCAATCCCCAATAATCCTATGAAAAGAGTACTATTGTCCCCATGGATCAGAAGAGGAAACTGGGGCTCAGAGAGGATCACAGAGAAAGGAAATGGTCCATCAGGATCTGAACGGCGCCTGCCACTGTCCCAGTGCGTGTGCGCCCGTGTGCCCGTGCGTGTCCCCGTGTCCCCCGCGGCTCCCCAGCTGGGCCGGCCCTTCCTGCCGCCGGGCGGCCCCGCGCCCCCCTGCCCTGGGCTTCCTGTGACTGCTTGTTTGTTTGCGAGCCCTGGTGGCGGCGGCGGCGGCGGCAGCGACGGCGGCGGCGGCAAGAGAAGGAGGGAAATCGTATTAATAATGCCCTGGTTCCAGCAGGAAACGGCCGTCAGACACGCTCGCCGCCTCCCTCCCTCGCCCAAGGGGCAGGAAACGCAGGGACGGATGCCAAGGCTCTCCGGGAGACCTCGGCCTGGCGGCCGCGCGGGCAAAAAGGAACCAAGCCGGCGTGGGGGTGGGGATCTCACCTGATGTCTGGGTAGTCCCGCACCAGCATCCCCACCTCCATCTGGATGCTGGGCGTGTCTTCCAGATGCAGAACTTCGGCCAAACGGGGCACCACGGCGTCCAGCCACGAGGCCTGGGATTCCTGCATGGGAAGACCCCGGGCTCACACTCAACACCCACCCCCTCGAAACCACAGCCTCCCAAGGCCTCGCCTCGCCTGGCAGTTTTCTCGTCCGTAAAACCGGGCAGAGGGCGGACTGCAGTCAGAGGTTATCTGGAACCTTTGGAAATTTGAAGAAAAATCCATAATATAACCTACTCCCAGTTTTGCAGATAATTTGGGGCTCGGGGACACCCCTCAAAACCTATTCTAAATTTGCAAAATGTTACCATTGGGGGAAACTGCATAAGGTATGCCAGCGATCTCTCTGCATTCTTTCTTATAACTGCATGTGACTCTACAGTTATCTCCCCCAAAATTAAAAAGAAAATTCCAAGGACTCTAGGTTAGAAACTCCTGGAATAGCGGCTGAGTGACACCCTTCCCGTCCAGCTCATTACAACTGGGTACAAATAAGATTTGCTGACTTTTAAATGCTTGGATTTGGGAACGCTAAGGTTCTGAGTTTCTCTTGCATTTAGCGACTATCTGTGCTCATAATAATGGCTAACGTTTAGGTCCTAAGCCCTTTTAATGGGACTTATCTAATCCCCACAAGAAGGCATAGGGACCATTTTTCTCTTCATTTGTGCCCAGAGCCCTTTCTCTTTCAGTTAGAAAGGCAATTTTTACCCTCAGAGGGCGAAGATCAGAGTGTTACTATTGGCTGCAAATTGGGTGAGGGTCTTATTCTAAGCCCCCGCCCCCGGCTATCGAGTCTGGGGATTCCCGGAAGCCAAAGTTTTCCGTAGTTTCGGAGCCCCCCGACCCCAAGGCCGCACTGACCAGCCGTCGGAACAGCCTCTGCAGCTGCGCCGCGTCCTCCCGGAGCCTGCCGGCCACGCGGCTGCGGGTCCGCGCGGAGCCGCAGCGCAGGCGACCGCGGAACAGGGGCCGCACGTACTCGACCAGCGCCCGCCGGTGCAGCTCGGCCACCAGCTCCTGGGGACCCGCGAAGACGCGAGGGGGTGTGAAACGCCGGTGACCCCCCTCCCCGCTTCCCACCCGCCCGCCCCGCTCCGGACACCCAACGGGAACCCCTGCCCACCCCCAGCCGCCGGCGGCCCTCCCGGCTCCCGGTGGGTGACCCCTGTCCTGCTCCTCCTAATCAACTCACGGACCCTCCCCCACCGGCCCCCAGAGGGTGCCCCATCCCAGCCCTCTCCGCTTTCTCCGTAGCTCCACCATCCAGAGGCCCCAACCCCGCCAGCATCCCGCGCTACACCCCGGTATCCGCGGGCACCCTCCGCGCAGACCACAGGTAGAGCGCCACCTATCTCGCCCTGAGAGAGCTTCTCCCCGCCTAGAAGGGGTCTCTCCCCTCTGAGCGCTCTAGCTCTGCTCTCCCACCCTCCCCCCACCGGCCCCGTGTCCCACCCTGCGTCCCTCCCCCGCACAAGCAGATGCACCTGGTAAGGCTCATCTTGCATCCTGCGCAGTGCCAGGGCCTTAGCGCCCAGCGTGCCCACGATGCCATCCAGGGCCTCCGAGCTGCTCAGCCACTTTCTGCGCATCAGCTTGCTGAAGTGCGGCTGGGTGGGGCAGAGTGGGCAGAGGGTCACAGTTCGCCTCCCTTCTGCCCTCTTTCTTCATAGATCAATCCAACATTTGTTCCCAAAACGCTGCTCCGAGCTGAACCAGGGCTGCGCAGTGCTGGGGACACAGCAGTGCGGAGACAGTCCAGCCCTGACCTCCTGGGGCTCTCAGTCCAGCCCTGCCCTCCTGGAGCTCTCCTCCAGAAGAGGAGACAGACCTGTTCCCCAGTCAGTGACCATTCAGAGTGGCCACGGCTGGAAAGAGGGAGCCCAGGGGTTTAGGAAGCCCAGCCTGAGTCAGCATAGAGAGTCAAGGAGGGCTTCCTGGAGGAGGGGGCACCAGAGCTGAGGCCAGGAAGATGGTCACTGTTCGCCAAGTGAGCGGTGGGAGAGGGAGTGGCTCAATCCGAGGGGAAAGCCAGTGTGAAGAAGGTTCAGATTTCAGATGGGCTTGCGGGTCAGAGGACCGGAAAGAAGGTCAGTGTGGCTGGCAAGACCATCTATACAATTCACGGGCCCAATGCAAAAATGAAAATGGGAGACCCTTTGTTCAAAAAGTATTAAGAACTTCAAGACAGAGAGAGCAGAACTTTAAACCAAGCTAGGACCCTTCTAATCAGGGGGATGCGGGGGTGGGGGGGCTTGTATGACTGCCCAGTGAAGAGATGGGGCTGGTCAGGTGAACCGAGCAGAGCACACAGGCCTCCTGGGCTTGGGAGGAGCCTCAGATTTCTCTTGAGGGCACTGGGGATCCATGGCAGGTTCTAAGCAGAGGAGGGAGAGGGTCAGCTTTGTGCTTCACCGAGATGGCTGGGAGGGGGCAAGACTGAGGCAGAAATGGGGGGTCTGGAAGGAGGGGAAGGGTTGAGAAGGGATGAGGAGGGGGAAAGGAGAATGCAGGTGGTAGATTCATAGGATGTAGTAAGTGGCCACCGGTGGAGGGAGGGGAGGGAGGTATCTGGATCCTGGAGGTGGGATGGGCAGTGGGTCTGTCCCTCAGATGGAGGCTGGGAGCATGAGGTGCCCGGACACCTCTGGGGTTGGTGTCCATGGGGGTCTGAAGCAGACTCCTATCCCACTCAGCCCAGCACCCCCTTCCTGCTTTCTCATCCCATAGTAGCCCAATTTTCTGAACCTCCAAAATTGAGGCCTGTGGGCTTTTGTTGGAAAGCAGGTGTGAATCAACTGAGCTGACGCTCTTGGTACAGCACTCAGCTCAGGACGTGTTGCTGTTGCTATAAACTCTGTACATTTATGAAGTTCCCTAATGGCCAGTACCCGAGGGCCAGGACCCAAGCTAAGTACTTTATGGCCACAAGCCCATTGCTTCCTCACAGCCATCTGAGAAGCCTGGAATTCCTGGGTCCATTTTCCAGATGAGCAAACATAGACCCCCAAGAGGAAAGCCACTTGCCTAAGTCCCCCTACCTGGAAGCCGTACAGCCAGGCCTGGAACAAAGACTGTACCCCCTTCCCCCCAACACTCACTTTCATTCCCATGCTTGTCCATTTAGTCATTCAACAAACACTCTCTGAACCCTGCCTGTGGCCCAGCCCTGGGTGGATCACGGGGGATACATTAGAGAACGCTTGGGGACACAACACAAAAGGAGATAAACAAAACTCCAAGCGCTTGATAATTATAAGCACTTGGGGGCCTCTGAATTCTGATCTGATATTTGACGATATTAAGAAATGATTGTTCCATTTGTTAGGTAGGAAAATGGCATTGCGGTTACATTTGTTTAAAAAAGCTGGGTTCCTTATCTTTCGGAGATACAGGCTAAAGTGTTAATGGATGATGGTAGGATGCCAAAGATGTGCTTGAAAAGAATCCAGTGGGCAGGAGAGGTGGGGGGAGAGGTGGAGTTGATACTTGCTGGAGCTGGTCCACAAGAGGTCATTCTGTCATTCTGCCTACTTTTGTGTATGTTTGAAATTTTCCATAATAGAAAAGTTATTTTAGAAACATTCCAACAAATCCTTGCCCTTGAGAAGCTGACATTCCAATGGGAGGAGACAGATTGGAAAAAAAAAAAAAAGCAAAGGATATAGCATGGCAGGTGGTGATAAGTGCTTTGGAGACAAATAGAGTGGTGGGGGGGGCATGTGGGAATCTCAGGGGCTACTATTTTAAACAGGGCAGTCAGGGGAGGTCCTTCTAAGAAGGTGACATTTGAGTCAAAACTTGAAAGAGGTGAGAGAGGGAGCTTTGTGGCTCTTGAGGGAAGAGTAGTCCAGGCAGAGGGAACAGGTGCAGAGGTACTGAGGTTGGAATGCGTCTGACACGTTAAGGAGAAGCGAGGGGCAAGGAGGAAAGTGGGAGGGGATGAGGTCAGAGAGGGAAAGGGCAGACCATGGGGGCCTCGGGGGCCACAGGGAGGACTTTGGCTTTTGCCCTAAGTGAGCTGGGAGCCATGGAGGGTTCTAAGCAGAGGTGGGACACAACCCGACGTACAATGTGGATTGAGCACGAATCACAACCAGGGACATGCACACCTCTCAGTTCCATTCCTGGGTACTCCCACCAGCTCCTCACCCCGCTCTCACCCACCTCTGAACCTAGTCCCCTCTGGGCATGTGCAGGACCCCGGGGATGAGTGAATGAGGCCCTAGGGTCTAGGAGAGGCTGGGCAGGGATTTGGAGGACCTCAGTGAGGAGGGGTTCCACCCAGTCCCCTAGGCCCCTTCATGCTGATCGCTCTCTATCGTCCCTCTGACCATATCCTCCCACCTCTTCCTTCCTGCGCCCCCCCGTCCCCCTAAACGGCCCAGACACGGCCATCACCCCCCACCCCCTCTGCTTCCCGAACACTGAGTCATGGGCTGAAAGGAACTGCAGGATGGGGCGGGGGCACTCCCCTGTCCTGGCCCCGGCCCCACCCAGCCCACTGCCTCTCTCACCTGCAGCTCCTGGAACAGCAGGTCGGTCAGGATGCGGTGGCAGAGTCGGGTCACTCGGTCCAGAGCGCTGGCTGCAGCTTCCCGAGCCGGCTCACTCTCAGGGGGTCCCACCCGGGCCAGGCGCTCCGCCAGAGCCCTGTGGGGATCAGTGGAACCAAAGGTCAAGGAGCCTCAACATCTCAGCCCAACTGCCTGGACCTGTCTCCCATGAGACGGACCCTATTTTGTGGGGCACGGGGGCGACAGGTCAGATGGGGAGCTGGGGGAAGTCAGGGGCTCTGGGGGGGCCTGGGGGCTGAGAAATATCAGGGGATGTCTGGAGGGTTGGGGGTTGGGGGGCTCTGTGGAATGGCTGGGAGTCTGGGGGATGGAGTGGGGAGGAAGGGGTCTATTTCTCTCGCTACTTTCTGGGTGAGAGTGGGGATGCTTCCATCCTAAAAGTCTGTGCTTCTAAAGGGCTGTAATTCTAAAATTCGACCCTTCTCATTTTCTGTCATTGTAACAGTTGATGACCCTCTCCATCACTGAAAGGAGAATAACTTGGTTTAGAGGGCAACTGGGCACTTTCTGCCCACATCCCAGCAGATCCCCTTCTGAGAATGTATCCTTGGTCCCCACACTTGTGGGAGTTGACAGATGTGCCAGGTTTTTCTCTACAAAAGAGTGGAGGCAACTGTCCATCCACTGGGGACAGATTAAATGAATGATGGCACATCCAAGCAGTGGAAGACAGTTCAGCTATAAAAGATATAAAAGAAGCTGGTGGGAACTCTTCAGGCACTAACAGAAAGATCTCCAAGGTGTTAAGTGGAAAAGGACAGAGTGTGTTCAATATTCTACCATTTGTATTTTTTTTAAAGGAAAAGGAATAATATGTATGCACATAGTAATAGATTTAGTTGTATGTTATGAAATATGTATATGCATGGCTATGCATATGCATGAAGTGTGTCTATGCATATATACACGTATTTACACATATTTACTGGTAAATGTATCAAATACCCCTGGAAAGATATGTGAGGCATTAGCAATAACTGGAGGGAAGGAGTGGGGGAGGGAGGCTTTTCACTGTGTGCCTTGTTGTATCTTGAATGCATTCCTAATTTTAAAAATTCAATTAAAAATAAGTTAATAAAAAGGTAAAGTAATATAACTGAATCGCTTTGCTGTACAGCAGAAATCAACACAACATGCTAAATCAACTATACAAGGAAAGTATTATAAGAAAAAAATGTTTAAAAAAATGTAATCCCTAGAGTCTGGCTTCTAGGTTCCTGTAATTCTAACACTCCCAGGTTCTGATTACTCCATAATTCTAGTGCCCTGTGATGCTACGGTTCTTTCTAGGACTCCCAGGTTTTATGCTTCTAAGGTACCCTGGATATGCCTCTCGGGGCTAGCTCTGCGATCCCCACCCAGGATCCAGGCACCCCAGTTCAGCTTGTCACCCAGGACTGGCCTTCTCGCCCACACACTGTGGGTGCTCTAACCTCAGGGGGGGCCCACAATTGACCAGGGAGATGGTCCTGCTGATATAGGTGTCGGGTAGCAGCTCCCGGACTCCTGGGTTCTCATGGAATCGTTCCACGCGCTGCTGGAAGCTGGTGGGAGGAGAGAGGGAGGATGGTAGACCGATGGAGCACCGCTGGATAAGGGTCCCTGGCTGGGCACTGAGCCCAGCAAAGCCTGTGATCCCCACAGAGGCGCCCCTGCCCATCCTGACTGGGTTCACTTCCAGCTCTCCTCTCTCTGCTGGCTCCCGGGTCCAGATGCCCCACCGCCACCCCAGCCCTGCGCCCTTCCCCCCAGCCCTCCATACCTCTGCAGGAATTCTGCCAGCCCCCCCAAGCAGCAGTGGGCCATCCGCTCCCCAAACTCCTGGCTGATGCGGGGCGCTCGCTCTGTGTGCTCTTCCAGCAGCTGCGTGGTCCAGGGGGATGAGAAGTGATGAGGAGGCGAGGTCCCACTTTCCCACTGGTCACCATCCAGCTGATTGTCCTTCCTCTTCCCCGCCCCCTACCTCACACACGTCCTGTGCCAGGCTGCTGCACCGGTCCTCCGCACCTGCCCAGTGCCCCGCGTCCTCCTGCAGCACTCGAAGCAGGGCTGCCCGTGTCTGAGCCTGGAGTGGGGAAGTGGGGGCAGAGGCAGGAGTCAGAGTCCCTGGGAGCCTCTCCCTCCCTTGCTCACACCACGATTCCCCCCTCTTCCCCGCCGTCCTGCCCCTTAGCCCCCCTGCAGCTCTGGATTCTACCTGTGAGCTCATCAAGGTAACGCTGGGGAGAGAGCCTGGACCAGAAAACTTCCCCAGCCCCTTCCATTCCTAAGTCTACAATTTGGCATTTGATATTGAGTCTGTGGTTTTAAGCCTCCTCCATCTAATAGCCAGAGGGTTTAAGGGCTTATTCTCTCATTATCTGATGATTCTAAGACTCTGCTTTCAGGTCTGCAAGACGATTCTTTCACGATTTCCAAATTCTGTGATTCAAGAATTCCAAGTGTCTAGGATTCTAAGGTTTACACATCTCTTGATTCTCTGGTCCTATGTTGTCTTCAATTCAGTGAGTCTGAGAATGAATGTAGACTTGTTCGATCCCGAGATTCAAAGCTCTCAAGTTGCAAAGATACTGATTTCTGTGGCTGGGGCAGGACTGGCTTTTAGACCGGAAACACCCCTGTGGCTGGGATGGCTGTTTTCAGCTTGGACCATCCTGCTCAGCGGTGCCTGTGCCCGGCCAGTTATTAACCGTGTTTGCTATCAGCCCTGCTTATATGCAGAGATGCTTTGATGCCCTCCTTCTGTGAGTCTTTGAGTCTGCGAGCTGAGGTTCTGTGACTGACTCTCTGGCTGTAAGATTTGAAGTGTCTGAACGTACTGAACCTTAACTGAGTGTCTCCACGCCCAGCCGAGTGCTTTGGATACACTGAACATAAGACAGAAGTGATCGGTATGGGCTTACGTTTCTATGTCTGTTGGACGGAACTCGGAAGTCCACAAAGGGCAAGGGGAGATGGAGATAGGGAAAGGGGGCGGAGAGAGGCCCCCAAGCTCAGTGTGACGCCCCCTCCCTCTGCAGAGCACCCCCGGCTTCCTGATCAGCAAAGCCAAGTTCCAGGTACCTTAACATCTGTGACACATTCATCCTCCAAGCCACGAAGGGTGCCAGGGGACAGAAGGGGCTCCAGCTCCCCATTTTCCAGGGCGACCATGTCCACCAGACCTAGGACCTCTCTGGGGGTGGGGGTAAGAAACGGGGGGGGTCTGTGAGAGGTGGGGCTGGGGAGCTGAACCCCTCCCCACCTCCATCCCTTCACAGCCTGTGTGTTTGTGACCTGGGCCTCTCCCTTCCTCTCTCGGGGCCAGCTTTGCTCATCCCTCAAAGGAAGTCTCTGGAATTGTTGCTCCCCTGGCTCCAGTTCCAAGTCAGCTCCCTGATGGATGGTGTCCGGGCAAGACTCGTAGGGGTCAAGTCCAGGCTCTGTGACCTGGCACGCAAGGTCTCACCCGCCAGAGCTTCACCAGACAGAAGCTCCCTTCCACCTCCGCCCCTAGTCCCTATGTCATCACCTAGCCTTGGAGGCCTCGCCACTCCAGCCCTCACTCCCAGCCTCTACCCTCTTGCATGCCCCGGCCTGTGCCGTGCCATTGCTCTCCCCACACCTCCACACCACCCCTGCACACACCAGGCCTTTGCTCATGGCATCCTCTCAGCCAGAAGCCCCATCTCCCTGCAAATCAGACTTAACTCATGTCTCACCATTCCAGGCTCTCTATTCCGCCTCCACCTCTCATGGATGGCATGTGAGTGTCATGAACATATATTCCCAAATGGGATCTGGACAGGTCAGTGTTGGTAACTGTTGCCTTCCCATTCTTCTGACGACACCATCTTGATTTCGATGAGGGACCACCCACTCCCTCACCCTCCAATGTGTGGTTTGGGTGTGGCTAACTCCCTTTTCCCTGGAGCCTGTAGGGACCCAGTCATAGCTGATCACCGTACTCCATCCCCCAGCCACAAGAATGGAAATGTTTTAAGATCCAAAGGCTCGATGGTTATAGGATTCTAGGACTGGGAGGGTCAATGGTACTCAGGTTCTAGATGCTAAGATTATAGAGTTCAAAGGACCAAAAGTGCTACCATCCTAAAACTGGAAGGACCGACAAGTGTCAGAGTTCTAGGATCCAAAGGGGGGATGAACCGGATTAGAAGCCTCGTTGGCGCTAACGTTCTAGGGTTGAAATTGTCATCAGTTCTAAGATTGGAAGAGTCATCAGCGCTTGTGCCCTACGGTCTAAGGCGAAAGCAGTGTAAGGGTTCTAGAATTCCAAGGGTCAACAGTGCCAAGATTTCAGGATGAGAAGGGTCACTGGTGTTGAGTTTCTAGGACTGGAAGGGGGGGCAGTGCTAAGATTCGAAGAGTGTACGTGTTGATGATTCTAAAGATTCTTGGACTGGAAGGGTCAACAATGCTAAGATTCTAGGACCGGAAGGATGGCGGGTGGTAAGGTTCTAGGATCAGAAGGATCCCTGTTGCTGAGGTTCTAGCGCGGGAAGCGTGGAGAGCGCTAAGATTCTCGGGTTGTAAATGTTACCAGTGCTGAGCCTGGAAGGGTCAACGATATTAAGGTTCTAGGAATGAAGGTCCAGGAGGGTCCTTAGGTTCTGAAGGGGCCGGGGCTGGAGGGAGTGGGGGAAAGCGAGGGTTCTACTCGACCTTGGGGCAGCCGATCCCTAGGCCCCCGCTCACCTGGGGTACACCTGGTTATGCCAGTGCAGCAGCGCGTAGCGGTCGGCCAGCGGCAGCCTCCGGCGGGCGGCGGCCCCGATCCACTCGGCCAGCGCGCCGTGGTAGCCGCGCAGGTAGACGCCAAAGGCGCCCAGGCCGGCGGGGTAGGAGGGCGCCAGGCGGCCCCGCACCACGCCCATATCCTCCAGCAGCCGCCCCCGCAGCGCCTCCAGCTGCCCGGCCAGGCCCCCGGGCGCCCCTGGCGCCGCAGCCTCCAGGCGCTCCCGGGCCGCACGCGCCACCGCCTCCGCCCAGCGGGCGCGCAGCTTGCGGGCCGCCTCGGGTCCCCGGCGCCCGTCCGCCGCCTCCTCCTGCACCAGCACCTGACCCAGCTGCGCCACGGCGCCCGGCCCGGCGCCTGCGCTCGCGCCCGGCCCGGGGCCCGCCAGCGTCTCGCGCACCAGCGCCCACAGCTCGCGCTGCAGGGCCTCGTACAGCAGAGCCACGTCCCGGGCCCGGCGGCCCCCGCCCGCGCCCTCGGCCTTGGGCGGCCCGGGCGCGCCGCCCCCCGACGACGCCAGCTCTTCGGCCTCCAGCTCCAAGATGTGCTCGTCGGCCCGCGCGAGCTCGCGCTGCTGAATCAAGCTCAGGATCTCCAGCACTGTGGGCGCAAAGCGGGAGCTCAGGGGCTGGGAAACCGGGTGGACGGCGGGGAGGAGGCGAGGGGAAGAGGGTCGGGGGAGGGGAGAGGTGGGGGTCAGAGAGGGATGTGGGGGCATTTCAGGAGAAGGGGAAGAGAGAAGGCTGTCAGGTGAGGGGCCTAGGAGAAGGGAGGGGGCGGAGAGGGAGGAAGGAGCAAGGGGGAGAGCCAGGGCAAGGGGGAGGGGACAGGAGGCGGTCAGGGAAGGGAGGGGGGGTTTTGGTGATGGGAGAAGGCGTCTGGATATAAGGAGGTCAAAGATGAAAGGGTGTCTGATTCGGAAGAGGGTAAGATGAGAGGAGGAGTCAGAGGAAGTGGGGTTAAGGGAATGAGGGAGAAGGAAAGGCTTAGGGCTTGGGGTAAGGGGTCAGGGCTAGGAAGAGAGTATCAGGGGGTAGGTGAGGCTGTGAGGAGGAGTTAGGGGAGCTGGGGGCGGATGGGATAGAAAAAGGGCATCAGGGTCAAAAAAGGCATCAGAGGAAGTGGGGCGGCCAAGGGAGGACAGTCGGAGCCAGGTAAGGGGGAGAGGGATGGAGAGAGCCAGTGGACTGGGGGGCAGGGTGGGGGCATGGAGGTTGGAAGAGGGTATGAAGACCAGAGATGGGTCTTTCGGGGGTGGGGACAACTATAGGGGTGACCTGGCTCTCCGATGATTTCACACTCCCCCAGGAGAGGGGAGTCATGGGCTCGGGAGGCCTCTGAGTGAAGGCAGAGGGTCCCAGTGGCCCAGGGTTACCCCCAACACCTCCAGCCCCCTCCGCTTCCTCCCTGGCAGAGAAACTATTTCCTGGCCAGTGCTATTTCTGCCCATCCGTTTCCAGAAGGCGGGGGCTTGAGTCACTCCCTTCTCACCTCCCTGTGGTGCCCTCCCAGTCCCTAGGGAGCAGGGGCTGAAATAGCTTCTGGCGCAGGATGTGGAGGGCATCAGGCATCAGGTTGAAGGAAGGGCTCTCCAGTGATGGGGCAGCGAGGGCTGTCCATGGGGGGAGGGTAGGAGTGGGGATGGGGGTGGGGGGATAGAGGCAGGGTGGGGGACAGGGTTGAAGGAAGGTGGGGATTGGGCAGGGCTGGGACTGGAGAAGCGGATGGGAATGAAGGTGGAGGCTGGGATGAGGGAGTTTAGGGCTAGGGTGAGGTTGGGGCTGAAATCGGAAGAGGGAGATGGGAAAGGAATTGAGAATGTCATCTGGAGTTTGGGGTAGGGATGGGCTCGGAGATGAGTTTAGGTGAAAGTTGAGGATGGAAAGAAGGTATAGATGGAGGTGAGTTTGAAGAAGTCTGGACGTCAGTTGGGGTTGGGAGGAATGTGGACAGTTGAAGTTGGAGGTTGGAAATGGGGGGGTTAGGATTGAGACTCGGGATGGGTGTGGAGATGGGGTTAAGAGGTTGAGTTTGGGGTTAAGGTTGAAAATGGGGGCTGGGAGTACGACTAGGACTGAATGAGGAAGTTGGGGAGGTGAATGGGGTTGAAGGGGGACGCTGAGATGGACCTGGGGTTGGGGGGTGGGAGTGAGACTGAAGAGGGGAAAGGGTTGAAGTTGCACACAGGGATGGGATTGAGGATGGGATGAGAGTAGAGGAATGAGCTATGGCATGGGACTGGACCAGTTGACGGCTGTCATGGTGTTGGGCATAGCAGTGAGGTTAAAGATGGCATTTGGCGCTTCCCTGGTGGCGCAGTGGTTGAGAGTCCGCCTGCCGATGCGGGGGACACGGGTTCGTGCCCCGGTCCGGGAAGATCCCACATGCCGCGGAGCGGCTGGGCCCGTGAGCCATGGCCACTGAGCCTGCGCGTCCGGAGCCTGTGCTCCACAACGGGAGAGGCCACAACGGTGAGAGGCCCGCGTACCGCAAAAAAAAAAAAAAGATGGCATTTGGTGAAAGGGATGGATTGGGAATAAGCATGCAGATGTGCCTCAGGTGGCGATGGCTGATGGGGTTGGAATAAGTATAGCTGGAAATCAAAAAGGCATTGAGGAAGACAGTGGGGTTTGGGGTAGTATTGGGGTTGAGGATACAACAGGGGTGGTGTTATGAGTGGAACTGTGTTTGTCCCCCACCCCAAGAAGAAGAGATATGTGAAGTCCTAACCCCCAGGACCTCAGAATGGGATCTTATTTGGAAATAGGTAATTTACAGAGGTAAGCAAGGTAAATTGAGGTCATAGGGTGGGCCCTGATCCATTATGACTGGTGTCCTTATAAGAAGGGAAACTTGGACACCAAGATAGACATGCACAGAGGAGAAGATGATGTGAAGACAGAGAGAAGGCCATGTGTGGACGGAAGGTGGGAGGGATGCAGTTACAAGGCAAGGAACGCCAAAGATTGCCAGCAAAGCACCAGAAGCTGGAAGAGGCAGCTTTGAAAGGAGACGGGATTGAGGTTGAATTTGAGGATAGTAACGGAGAGAGGGTTGAAACTGGGGGCAGGGAGGGGATTGGAGGAGATGAGACCGAAGTTGGTCATTTGGTTGTTGTTGGACAAGGGGACGAGGTTGAAGGCAGATGGAGAGAGGGACAGATTGGGCTGGGGGTGGAGACGGGGCTGAAGCTGGAGCTTGGTGATGGAGATTAGGACCGCAGCAGGGATGGGCTGGCCATGTCCGTGGAGGTGGGCAGATGGAAGCTGGAGATGTGAATGGAGATGGGGTCACGGGTGGAGACACTGTGATTCTCCCAGGTCTGGGCCAGGACTCCCGACTCACCTGACAGTGGCTCCTTTATCTTCGGGGGCTCCGGGACCTTGGGCGGGGGCTCGGGAGCCGCCTCGCCTGCGGGCACCACCCTCTCAGCCAGTGACGCCCGCCGGGGCTTGGGCCCACGCCCCAGTCTCAGGAAGGCCAGTCTCCGGGCAGCCTCCCCAGCCGCCTCCTCGTCGCCCTGGGCTCGGGTCCCCTGAAGCCTGGCCAGGAGGCCAAAGTCTGCTGAGCTCCTACGGATCCCCGGTGTCAGCACACGGCCCAGGAAAGAGCGAGGCTGCCCGTCCCCAGGGCTGCCCGCCCGCCGGCCAGGGGTTCTGCCCAGCCGGAAGGGGGCCAGGCCTGCCAGCTTCTCCAGGGTGGCACGGCGGCGACATGATGTTCCGTTGGGCAGGGTCTCCAGTTCCCCAGCCTCCTCTTCTTCCAGCCCTGAAGCTTCCTCAAAGGGGTTCCGAGAGGACCTCAGGGGCAGTGTCCCCGCCCGGGACATCTTAGAGTCTGCCAGCCCTAGACTCTTCAGGATGGGCATTTTGACAGGCGGGGACCTGGGGAAAAAATAACGGACCATCGGTGGTGTTGATGACAATGCCTTTGTGTACCCAGCACTTTGGGGCATGTGTGCCAAGCACTGGTCTGAGCACTTACTTACCCCTTGAGTCTGCGCAATCTCATGAAGAGAGTAACGTCACTATGCCCATTTTGCAGATGAGGAAACTGAGGCTCAGAAGAGCACAAGTGTTTGCCTAAGGTCCCACAGTGATTCGGGTTTCAAACCCAGGCCTGTCAGATTCCAGACCCAGGGTTCTCTCCCCTGAGCACCGGCGTCCAGACCCTTCCCCTACCTTACTCCTGCCCAGGGGTGTTCATCATCTTAGTGCACCCTTCTACTCCATGAGGAAACAGGCTCAGAGAGGAGAAGGGTCTTTCCCACGGTGGCACAGCCAGCGAAGGGCAGAGACTGCATGGGGACCCAGGCCCCACCCCACCGTCTACCCAGGTGTCCTGTTCACAGTTGGGCACCTGCTTCGTCTCCCCTGTCCAGGCAGTACCCCTGTCTCCTCTACCCTGCCCCATTCACTCCTTCAACAAACATTTTACTGGGAAATGTCCAGAATACACAAATCCATAGAGACAGAGAGAAGATTAGTCGTTTCCAGTGACTGGGAGAGGGGGACTGGGCTGTGACCACCTAACCGGTACAGCGTTTCCTTTTAGAGGGATGAAGACGTTCTGGAATTAGTGGCAATGCTTGACAACCTTGTGAATGTACTAGATGCCACTGAATTGTACACTTTAAAATGGTTAGTATGGTAAATTTTATGTTATGTAGATTTTACCACACACATCCCCGTACACACATCCCCATACACACACACACACACACACACACACACACACACACACACACACACACA
>NW_021703766.1:48694488-48703286 GCF_005190385.1 Monodon monoceros
ACACACACACACACACACACACACACACACACACACACACACACACATTGATTAGGTATTTACGTGGGCCCAGCCCTGAGCAGGCCCTGAGGACACAGCAGTGGCCAAGGCAGACCCAGTCCCTGCCCTCATGGAGCTCGAAGCTTCCCGAGTCCTGCCCATTCCTTCTCCTAAATCCGTCTCCTACCTCTTCATGGCCCCTGCCCCAGTCCAAGCCCCCTCCTGCTTCCCTGCTGCAGCCTCCTCCCTGATCTCCAGCCTCTAGTTCCCCAGTCTACCTTGGAGGACCTTGTTAAGGCTCAGACCTGCCCCTCCCCCTTCTCTTAACCCTCCATGGCTCCCCAGTGCCCTCGAGATGAAATTCAGGCCCCCCCGCTTGCCTGCTGTACACCTCATGAGCACTACCCCACCTTCTCCTCCTCCTTACCTCAGGCTCCTCTGGGTTCCAGCACCTGTTTATACGTGGAGGCCTGTTCTCCATGTTCCATTCACACTTCGGGACCCAGCCCCTGTGTTGCCTCTTCCCAGATGCCCAGGCTGAGTCAGGTGCACCCCCCTTGAAACTCCCACTCTGGGTCATCACTGTCTGGGAATGGGTCTGTGTCCCCCACTGGGCTGTGAGCCCCAAGAGGGCAGGGGCGGGGCTCTCTGTGTCCCCAGCTCCCAGGGCAGGCACTCTGGGAATGAGTGGGTGCTAAACAGGAAACAAAGGAAGGAGACAAGGACTTCATAACTTGTGGGACAGGAGGAATGATAAGTCAAAACGGAGAGCTCAGCAAGGAGCAGGCCGCTCAGGGCCTTAAAAACCGTTAAGGAAGGGTTTGGACTTTCCCCTGAGGGCACTGGGAGCCACAGAAGGGCGCTTTTGAAAATGATGAAAGATTCCAAATGTTCAGAAAAGTATAGAAAATAAATTTAATAAACACCCCTGTGCTTACGATCCTAGTAGCTGCATCTAATGCAAGCATTTGCTCTTTTGGGTTCATTTTTTTTTTCTTTTAAGAGTCAAGCATTGCAGGAATTCCCTGGCGGTCCAGTAGTTAGGACTCTGCACTTTCACTGCCAAGGGTGCGGGTTCAATCCCTGGTCTGGGAACTAAGAGTCAAGCATTGCAAATGCACTGAAGCCCCCCAACCCCCCCCCGATCCTGCCCACTCTAGCCCTCTCCCAAGGAAAGCCGTCCAAGCAGACTTTGACCCTGTGCCTGCCTACCCAGACTGGTATCCAGAAATAATGTATTGTTTTCCGTGGTTTCGAACTCTCCATAAATACTGTCATACTACAAGTATCCCCTGCCTCTTGCTTTTTTTTTTTTTTTTTTTTTTTTTTTTTGTTCCCGGGGCCCTCCCTTCTGTGGCCTCTCCCGTTGCGGGGCACAGGCTCCGGACGCACAGGCTCAACGGCCATGCCTCACGGGCCCAGCCGCTCCGCGGCATGTGGGATCTTCCCGGACCGGGGCACGAACCCGTGTCCCCTGCATCGGCAGGCGGGCTCTCAGCCACTGCGCCACCAGGGAAGCCCCTGCCTCTTGCTTTTTTCCCTCACAGTTTACATGTGAGGTTTTCCATGCTTGTCTCTGTGGCGCTAGTCAAGTGCTGTACACTATTCCACCGTATGACTGTGACCGACCTGTGTTAAGGGTGTTCTCACATCCTCCCATGGCTGGACACATAGGTTGTTTTGAACCGGGACAGGTTCTGAACAGGTTAGGGACAGGGTCAAGATGGGGCAGTGGGTGTAGGAGTGCACGGGGGGCCTGGGAGGAAGGCTGCTGCTGCAGGGGCCCTGAGTTGGCTGAGCCATGTGCAAGAGCATCTCCTTTCCTGGTGGGGACGCCCCTTCTTTCCTCCCTGACCTCACCCTCTACACCTTAGCCATTGTTTCTCAAGCCTCCTGTTTCTAGAAACACTGTCCCAGCCTCTCTCCAGTCTCCATGGTCCCCGATCCCCCAGGGAGGCAGTCACCATGGCAACCCTTGCCTGGAACCCCCATGGCTGTGGGCAATCGATACCAGCCCCCCTCCCCATACACACACTATTCACACACTGATTTCTCCGTCTTTCATCTTCCAAACTGGCCTCCACATGCCTAATCCCCAGAATGGCTCCATCATCCCCCCCAAAAATAATCCACCTCCCCCTCAAAACAAGGGCCTCCAATTTCCCTCCAGTTGAAGTCAACATTACCCAAACTGGATTTTTTTCACCCATGCTAGATTTGCCATTCCCACGCTGGCTCCCATATCCACCCCTCAACTGGATCCCCCTCAAACCATTTCCAACATCCTCAGACCTGGCTGCAACATTTTCCCAAAACTGGCCCCGACGTCTTTCCCCTTCCTGGCTCCAACACCCACCTCTGCAAACTGACATCCTGCCCCCTCCAGCCCCCTCGTCTGCCTCCCAGTGCCCGGCCCCTGACTCACTTCCGAGGCATCCCTCAAGCCCCCAGCCTCCCAGCTGCTGCAGGATGTCTTGGCCACCAGAGCTTCCCTCTCTGGGCTCCTCCTTCTCTTCCTCACTGCCAGCCTTTCCCCAAAGTCCCAAACCCTCTGCCGGCCAGCCGACCTGTTTGCAGAAGTCATCACCTCCAGGCCTGTGTCTGTATCGGGGAACTGCCCTTACAAATTGTGTCCAGTACAGCCGCAATCCAGACCTTGCCCCCAAACAATTCTGTCACCAGCCCAGCCTGTTTCAGGCTCATCTACATCTTCATTCCCAACCTCATCCCATCTGCATCCCAACCCTTGTTCCGGCTCCATCTCCAAGACCCCACCTCATCCCTCTCTGGCCTCAGCCTTCCCACCTGAACTCAGAGCTTCCGACCCAATGACATCTTGTCTCTCCTCTCCCTTGGCGGTTCCAAGCTCTCCGTGACTCCCTGGCAACCTAGATCGTCAGAGTCCCCAAAGTATTCCCTGCACCCTCCCCTGCTCCCCCATCTCCTCCCGCCACCCTCTTGCTGGTTGGCACCCTCTCGAGGTCAGGTCCTAGAGTTTCTCTTTGCCCCCAGCTTCTCCTGGCTTCAGGGCACACGTTCTCCCAAATTCTGGTCCAGCCCCCAATTCAGAGCGCCCCAGGGGCGTGTGAATCCTGCCCCCTCCTCCCACAGACTCACCTCCTTGTCAGTGCGCGCTGCTGTCCTGTCCTGAGACTACTTTAGCCAGGACTGCTGAGAGCTTGGATCTGAGGAGGGGGGGGTTAGAGGAGGTCAATTTCCTGTCAGGAAACCCCTCCCTCTCTGGGGCCAGGGGCGGGAAGGACTTGTTATCTGTCTGCCCTATTCGGCCAGGCTGTGGTTGGGCTGGGAAGAAGGACAAGGCCGCAGTCAGGTTCCCACCCTCAGCCCCCAACCCCAGGCCGGAACTGGCACCACCCCCCCACCCCCCGCCTGCTCTTCACACCTCCCAAGGTGACAACACCATCCTGGGTACCCCCGGAGACACCCCATGCTGGATGTGAGCCCGAAGCTCTCTCTTGTGTTCCCTGCTCTGGGGTAAAGACATGAAGGAAGGTTCTGCTGGGCCCAAGGGCTGGGATTGGAGCCCTAAGGGGGTGACCCTGGGCATGACTTTGGAATTGTGGTTCTCTCTGCCTAAAAGCCCCCGTCGCCAGGTTTCCATACGACCCCCCCCCCCCCCCCCCCCGTTATCATCCAGGTCTCAGCTCCAGAGTCCTTTCCTCAAAGGAGACATTCCCTGACCAGCAAAAGTACTTCTGCCAGCCCTGTACTCCCTCTCCCCAGGGGACATTGCTCTGATTTGCGTGTTCCTTTATAGCACCTTCTACAATCTGAAATGATCAAATTCCTCTGTCTCCCTGGTAGATTTTCTAACTGTCCCAATCGAATATAAATTCAAAGCAGATTTTGCTTACCTTGTTCATCTGCTATCCCTAGATACGTGCCTGGCACATAGTAGGTGCTCAGTAAAGACCTGTGAACTGATTGCACCAATGGGGATAGATCAGAGCTAAGGATTGGAAGTTGGGGATAGAGATGGCAGGTCTGTTGGGACTGGGAATGGGTTGCAGGTTGGATGGGGTGAGATGCAGGATTAGGGTGACTTTTAAGGCTGGGTTTTAGGTTTAGGTGGCCCTTTGGGGGCTCAGGCATAGCATCCCAGGTGTTTGGCCTGAGAGAATGATCACTTGCCTCAGCAAAACTGGGGTTGGGATGAGGTAGGGTTAACATTGGGGTCAGGGGCTGGGCTCAGGGATCACTGCTTTCCCCCAGCCCCAGCGAGGGCTCTGTAGACATTAGGTTGGGATAAGTGGATCAGGGGTTAAGATTCCAAGGTCTGAAGGCTTCAGTTCAAGGATTGGATTTGCCAAACAATGGGCCCTGGGAAAGGGGGTGGTTTGCTGGCCTAGAGGGGAGGGGGAGAAACAGTTTATGTCCTCCCCAAATCAGTGTGGACCTGTGGTAATCGGAAGGCAGCCCGAGCTGGAACCAAAGTGGCCTTTTATGGGCCGTGGCCACTGTTGGATCTCTCCCTCTTTTTTTAACTTAATTTTTTTAGTGAGATAGAATTCACATGCCATAGAATTCACCCCGTTAAAGTGTGTAAGTCAGTGGTTTTTAGTACATTCACAAGGTTGTGACAACCATCACCAGTATCTAATTCCAGAACACTGTCACCAAAAAGAAATCCTTGTAACCCATTAGCAGTCCTTGGCAGCCCTGAATCTACTTTCTGTCACTAAGGATTTCCCTATAAACGGAATCATACAATAAGTGGTCTTTTGTATGCTTCTTTTGTTAAGCATAATTTTTTAAGGCTCATCCATGTCATAGCCTCCCCTCTTTAAGCCTCAGTCTCCCTATCTGGGAAATAGGGTGGGGATGATACTGGGAACTGGGGAGCCAGTGTGCATCCCGCAGTGTGGTGGGCAAACGTGTATAGGAAGGTGATCTTCTGCCCTCGTGTGGTGTGTCGGAGAACCGCAGCTCTCAGCGCTAGAGCTGGGATGGGATTGGGCTGATTCAGCCCCCTATCCCCAAGACCCCACCCCTCATCCCGCAGAACCCTTGAGATCCCAGAGCTTCTAGAACAATATCCTGAACTCCTCCCTCTCTGCCTTCCACCCTCCCTGAGACTCCTCAGGCTCCATTTGCTGAATAATAACATCACCCATTTAAGAAATTCTAATCTGTTCCCACGTGAAGCACTTTACTTACATAGTCTCATTAATTTGTTGCAGACAGACTTTGCTGCTATTACCATCCAGGGATAGGGGACCGTAGTGGTTAAGAGCCCAAGTTCTGGACTTTGGCGAAACTTGTGTTCAAATCTCAGCCCTGCTGCTCACCAGCTGTGTGACCTTCAGCATGCTGTTTTCCCTCTGTAAGTGGGGGTGATAAGGATGGTCCAATCTCATGGTGTGGCAGAAAGGATAAAGTGCTCAGAGCCTGGACAGAGGAAGCCTCTTGAGTCGATGTAGCTGATAGTATCAATCAGTGATATACTGGTAAATGTGTACCAACCAGCTGTCTGGGGAATGAGGGTGGAAAGCCTTGCTTTGTAGCACTTGCCAATTTCCATGGTGTAAATATTCCACCATGGCTAATTTCAAGCTACCAGGGTGACATCACTGAAAGCGTTTCGGGAGGAAGAGATGTGCAGTCACCCCTTACATAGCAGTTTCACTATGTGAATACAATAGATGTAAATAACCTCAGGATCACACATAGGAGTAAAATGTAAAATGATGAGTATTTATTATCTTTGTTTTAAATATAATTTATTTAATTGTATGTTTGCATAATTTAATTTTTAATAATGGCTGTTTAAAAACCAGTTCCAAAATCTCTGAGACTTCAAAACTCAGCTTGCTTGAGCTGGCTCCAGCACACTGCTGTTATTGTCACACCCATTTTTTAGAAAGGGAAACAGGCTCAGGAAGATGTTCAAACAGACAGGGGCAGGGCATAGGTCCCATGCAAGGGCTGTGTGATTCCCAGGCCAGGACAATGCCCCTCTTTCTTTCATCCCACCCTGATCTAGAGGGAGTGCGTGGTTCCCAGGGCACTGTGTGATGTCAGCAACGCCCTTGACCTCTCTGGTCTCAGTTTGCCCATCAGGAGAATACCTGCACTGAGTTCCTTTGCACCTACTTCAGCCCCACTACGAAAGCAACATGCACATCCTCCCCCTCACTTTATAGACTGTGAAACTGAGGCCCAGAAAGAGCAAGTGCCTGCCCTGAGTCACAGAGCTGGACAGAGTGAGACCTGGGACCCCAGCTGGGGGTGCAGAAGAGAGAAGACTGCAACCTACAACCTTGGGGTCTGGAGTTTTCTGGGAGGTGGGAGGCAGCATTGCTAGAGAGGTAGGTGACCCTTCCTCAGTGGCTCCGCCCATACACCATCCCCCCAGCATCCTTAGCCCTCGGTCCCCAGAGCTTCCTGGACTGGGGAGAGGGGGGCTGGGAGGGAGAATGTGGACAGCGCTGCCTGCGTGGTTCTTGCCTCTGAGGGCTTCTCTGTCAGTCCTGTCTCCATTCTCTTCACGGGTCTCTGCATCTCTGTCTCTCCCTCTGTCTCCGTACGTGGGTTTGTTAGTCCCTGTCGCTCTCTGTGTCTCTGTTTCTCTCACTCTGTCTCTTTGTATGTGTCTCTCTTTCCCTACGTTTCTCCCTCTTTCTGCCTTTCTCTGTCTTTTGGTCTCTCCGTCCTTTGGCTGTCTTTTCACCTCTTTGTGTCTCTGTGTCTCTCCCCACCTCTGTCTATCTCTGTGTCTCTTTGTCTCTCTCTTTTTGAGCTTCTCTATCTCTGCGTCTCTCAGTATCTTTCTCTGCGTCGCTGGCGCTGTGCCTTGGCGTTTCTCTCTCTTCTCTTCCGGTGAGTCTCTACTCTCTGGTGAGAACACGCTCCCCCTCAACGCGCCCAGACCTGCCTCTGCCCTCAGAGCTCCCAGCCGGCCCCGGCCTGCGCCTTTAAGTGCCGGCAGCAGGGGGCGGGGTCTTGGCGGCCCCGCCCTGCCCGCCCCTCCCCCTGACGTCCCTTCCTCCCCGGCCCCTCCACCGCCTCCCTCCGCCGCCGCCCGGGCCGGCTCCGCGCCCCCTCCCCGGCCCCCGCCCGCCCGCCTGCCCGCCGCCCCCATGGCGCCCCGGGCCCCCGCTGTGCGGGGCCACTAGGACCCTCGGCATCCCCTTCCCTGCCCCGCCCTGCCCCCTCTCCCACGGCACGAACCCGGGTGTCCACGGCGCCCAGCTTTTGAGCTCGCGTCCCCAGGCCGGCGGGGGGGGAGGGGAAGAGAGGGGACCCCGGGACCCCCGCCCCCCCCCACCGACCCGGCCGCCCAGTCCCCCGAGACCCGGAGAAAATGTCTTCGCGGACGGCTCTGGCCCCGGGCAACGATCGGAACTCGGACACGGTGAGTGGGGCCCGGCCCCTTGGGGAGCCCCGGCTGGGTCCGGCCGCCGGACCCCTCGCCCTGCTGTGTCCCTCGCCGCGCGAGCCCCTACCCTCATTTCCCCGGCCCGGCCTGGCTCGCCACCCACCGACCCCCGCCCGGACTTCCAGGCCTCTCGACCCTCCCCCACTCCTCAGCCCAGCCCGACCCCTGGGGGCGCCCCTCTCGCGGGACCCCTGTCTTGTCCTTCTGCAGACCGTTTCCGCTCGGGTCTCTTCCCTCCAGGAAGCCCCCTCCCCTGCCTTGCAGGAGCCCCTCCCTTCCCCAGCGGGTTCTTAAGCCCCTTCCCCTCCAGGCCTCCCGCATCCGACAACTGGCCCCCTCCCGGATTTGCCGGGCTCTTGACCCTAAGGCCCAGCCCGGCCCTCTCCCAGGAAGGCCTGGCCCAGTCCTGCCTCTGCCTCTGGCCTTCCCCGTCTGGATCTGGGTGCCGGGCTCCCCAGGATCCCCCGTCCTCTCATTCCCAGCTTTCTGGCCCTCCGGGATCCTCCCGGCTCCTGTGGGCACCCCCTCACAGGAAGCCGGTTCCACCTTTCCTGGGCCGAGGGCCCTTTCTACCTTGTTCAAGGTCTCTCCACTTCCAGGCCTGGTCCCCATCTTCCAAGCAGCCCTGTCCCTGGATTCCCAGCATCTCCAGTCCCCCCAGATCCCTCCAGACCCTCTCTGGTCTCTTCCTCTCCCAGGAAGCCTTGGCCTCCAACTTCCAGGCCCCCAGCTCAGTCTCGGATTTCTAGGCCCTGAACCAGTCTGACTCCAGGCCTCATCCTCCCTGTATCAACTTCTCCACTCCAGGCAAGCCCCCTCCCCAATCCCCCAACCCCTTGACCCCACTCCTAGGCCAGGCCCCTCCTCACAGGATACCTCATCCCTTAGATCTCCAGGCCCCCATCCCTTCCGCTGCCCCAGGGCCTCCCCCTTCCTTGCCAGGGGTCTGGCCTCCCAGAGAAACCCCCTCCTCAGCTTCAGAGTCCTTCCTCAGCTCACAAGGCCTGGCCCCAGATCCTTCTTCCAGAAAACTCCTGGATTTGAAGCCTCTGGTCTTGCCCTGGCTCTAAGCCCTCTTCTCTTGGGGTCTGTCCGCTGGGAGCTTTCTCCCCAAGTTCCTCGGCCTCTTGACCCCCACAAGGCTCAGCCTTTACTCCTTGGATCTGCCCCTTGCCCGGGAAGCCCCTTCCTCAGGATTTCAGGCCCCTGGACTTCTCTCTGGTTCCGAGTGCTCCTAGAAACCCCTTTCTTAGACTTCTAGGAGTTTCTTCAAGACCCAGGCCCCTCGCTCAGGTATCCTTGTCTCCTGACTTCCATTGTCCCATGGCTTGGACCCTTCCCACTATTCCCAGACCCCCCTGTCCCTACACCACAGCCAGGAACAATCCCAGAGAGACGA
>NW_021703766.1:48703386-48716939 GCF_005190385.1 Monodon monoceros
TTCCCTGATTTCTGGTTACTCTCACTGCTTCAAAAGACCCTCCCACCAACCAATGCCAGACTCCTCCCCAGCTGGAGTCTTCGTCCCTTTCCAGGCCTTCCGCCAGGTCCCTGCCAATCCTCAGCCACCCTCACCCCAGATCCCCACCAGAGATTTGCCTCTGTCCCTTCATCTTGTAGGACCCTGCCTCCTAGAGATCCCCCATCACCACCACCACTGCCATCACGACCCATCATGCTGCAGGCCAGACTCTGATTTGGAGTCTTCGATGAGAAACCCACCTCTCCCCCACCCCAGCCCAGTCACTCCAGAAAGTGACAAGGAGCCCACAGGCCTGGGTTCCTGTGCTGCTTCTGCCAGCCACTTTGCACTGTGACCTCAGGTAACTGGCTCTCGCCTTCTGAGCCTGTTGCCTGCCCCGCAAAATGGGGTGATGGCTTGAGTCCCTCAGAGGGTTAGTCGAGATGATAGGGGCAAAGCCCGACCCATAGGATGCACTCCACACATGTCCGCTGCTGTTGTGAGTGTGGATATGATCCTCAACCCAGGGCTGTCATTGGTTGTTATGGGAGCTTGCAGACCCACTCCCTGCTCGGAGCCTCAGTTTCTTCACCTCTAAATGGGGTTGATGGTAGCACCTCCCTGTTAGGGATGTTATAAGGAGCCAAAGAGATTATGTGAGCGAGACGCACAGGGCCAGGCCTATTGTAGCTGCTATTATTATTATTATTGTTGTTGTTATGACTTTGATTTTTTAGAGAAGCGTAAGTTCAAATCTAGTTTCTGTCCGTCCCTAGCTGTGTGACCTCAGGCAGGTTACCTCACCTCTCTGAGCCTCAGTTTCCTCATCCGTAAAACAGGGCTTGTACGAGCACTTCCTCCTCCTCTTATTGTTCAGATTTGTGCATCATGGGGACTTCGGGAAGGCTAATTCTCCCGTCTCCTCCCAGCTCCAGTCTGTAAGACCTGCTTGTCAGTCCTGGCAGAGGGTCACCTCTCTCCGTCTGGAATCTGAGGTCATAGCCCCCTCCTCTGCCACCTGGTTACCGTGATGACAGCCATGTGGGGTCATGCTCCCCCACCCCAAGTTCCAGGCCCCCCACCACCCAGCCTCTCTGGAGGTTCCCTAGCAACAGACCCGGTGTTGGGGCACCAGCCGGCGGGAGGGAGCCAGGCCAGCTGGTGGTGCCGGCCAATTTTAGCTCCCACCCCCGGCCCCTGAGGGCCTTGTCACCCACTGCCCCAGCTGCCCCTTGCAGGGGTCCCTCAGCCACGCTGCCTTCAGTGGGGTGCCAGCCCAGCCCCAGTTGGCTCCCCTAGTACCACCTGCTGGGGATTCTTCTCCAAGCCCTTATCTGGGTGAGAATCAGAGGTCTTATCTGCTAGGATCTCCAACTCCCTTCCTGCCCTCCCCGCGAAGGAGGCCTGGGGTTGTGAGTAGCCCGGTGGGGGATGTGGGAAAGAGCTGGGGGCTCAGGAGTCAGCAGACCTGGGTTCGAATCCTAGGCACTCTGCTCCACCTGTCCTGTGACCTTGGGCAAGGTACTTAACCCTGCCCTCAGCCTTAGGGTCCCCATGTGGAGAGTGCGGATCATAATTGCACCCACTGTGGAAGTCAGGTGAAGGCGTGGTAGCAGCAGTCATGTGGTTAGGGCTCCAGCAGTGGCGGCTGGCTTTCTGCCCCTTGTGGGGAGCATTACCTTTCTGCTTCTTATGAATGAACTGTGTGACCTTGACAAGGCACCGTCTCGCTGCAAGCCTCAGTTTCACCTCTGGAATATGGGGATACAGGTGCCGCCCTCATTGGGCTGCTGTAGGAATTAAATGCAGATGAGGTGCTTTAATGCCCAGGATTTGGCCAATAGTAAAGCCTACTTAATAAAAATGACAGGAGTGTGAGACAGTGTCGCACGGCAGCGGTGAAGACGTCAACTCTGGGGTAAACTGTCTGGGTTCAGGTCCCATCTCTGAGCCTCAGTTTCCCTACCTATAAAATGGGAATGATGGTGCCTTAATGGCCAGTGCTCATTAAATGGTGAGCCTCATCACTGTTAAGTGGCCCGGCAGATCCCTGCAAGGAGCAGCCCGGCTCCTCCTCTTCGTTGCCTACCTGGCCTTCTGTCTTCCTCAGCTCCCTGTGTCCTCCTGTGTCCCACCCCCAGCCTTGGGAAGGGCGCAGGGACAGCCCAGGGTCTGAGCAGAGCCGTCTTGGCCAGGGCCTCTGTCACACACACCTTGGGCCCCAGCGCTAAAAGGGAGGCACAGTCCCTGGGGCTCACAATCAGGACAGGAGAGCCAGGAGCAGGCAGGTGACCTGCGGGGGAGAGAGGCCCAGGAGGGACAGGATGGCAGGAACGCAACGTCGGGGACAGATCGTGGTGTATGTAGCGTGGGAGTCAGCGGGTGAGGGCGGCGATGGAGCAGCAGGGCGGTGCCGCCCCACGCCCACCCCAGCAAGGAAGCAACAAAGTTTCCCACAGAAGGAAGGTTAACAATGTGGGGCTACAGTGTCAGGGCAAAATGAAAGACGGTTGGTTACAGTGTTTGGAGTAGAATTTGGGGCAATAAGGATCAAAAGAAAGCATTGCAGGCAGTTGACTGGAAGTCAGGTGTTGAAATATGGGCTTGCCATAGAATTGGGGGCTGGATGGGGACAGTGATGGATAAAATGGAATGCTGGGAGCAGTGAGGGTTGGGCTAGAGGGTTGAGTCCAGACTGAGTTGGCGTTGATTGGGGTTGAGGGCTGCAGCGTTAGAATACAATATCTTGGAGCTGATGGAGGCTCTAGTAATTAGAAAAGGAAGTTGGGGGAGTGGGTAAACTGATTGCAGGGAGGGGTGAAGAAGAGACCTGATACCTGGGGTCCCAGGTGCTGCAGAGTTGGGGGAGCCTCAGCATCTTTGTTCTTGGAGGTGTCTTTTCACAGAGAAATATGGGGGACCCAAAGCCTTCTCTCTGGCGTGGGTTTGAAAAGCGCCACGAGGGGACCAGTGGCCGTGGCTGGAGTTAACCGCCCCAGCACACAGGTGGATTGGATGGGCGCTGCCCACCTCTCATGCTCCATCTCCCCCGCCCAGCATGGCACCCTGGGCATTGGCCGCTCCTCGGACAAGGGACCGTCCTGGTCCAGCCGCTCCCTGGGTGCCCGCTGCCGAAACTCCATCGCCTCCTGTCCTGAAGAGCAGCCCCATGTAGGCAACTACCGCCTGCTGAGGACCATTGGGAAGGGCAACTTTGCCAAAGTCAAGCTGGCCCGGCACATCCTTACCGGCCGGGAGGTGAGTGAGGGGAGAGGGCGGGGCTCGGGGCAGAATCCTGCAGCCCTGGCACTTGGTGGGAGGTAGGGAGAGGTCGGGCTTGGCCCTCACTTTGCTTTGTGACCACATGTAAATCTCTCACTCTCACAATAGAACATCTCACATTTTCCCAGAACAACTCAAGTAGGAAAAGGGAGCCAATTTCAGGCATCCCTGAAATTGTTGGGCTGTCTCAGATCACAGGCAAGCCATGTGTAGTGTTTCTAAGGAGTCATATGGTTTTTGTATCTAAACCTAGGCCACCTCCCTGTTTTAATGGTGGACTTTGGTCCCACCAAATCTCCCAGTGATCTTGATTGAGAACACAAGAGGTTTATTCATGTCTACACAGTCTCACTCTCCCCGCTTCACCTTCCAGGATGGGTATATGTACTGAGTATGGCAACATTATTGCAGAAAGGGAGAGAACGCATCCAGCTCACACTTAATGGGAAGAAAAAGACGGTGGGTGGGTTTATGACTCCTCTGCACCTCTTTCAATTTTAGAGAAAGTAACTGGAGCAATTCATCCTGCCCTCACGCTGTCTGTGCCATACATACAAAAGTCACCAGGCCCCAATGGTTTTATGGGCAAATTGTACCAAACATTTCATTTTTATGCTAATATCTCCAGAGACTAAAGAAAGAGGTTCCAGTGCCAGAAAAATTTTATGTGCTCTTTGGTGACAACAAAACCAGATAAGGCATAAAATTGTGGGCCCGTCTTACATGTGAATATAGGTACAAAAATCTTAAACAAAATATTAGCAAAAAGAATCTGACAGATCAATTAAAGAAAGCTGTGTGGTGACAAAGCTGGGTTTATCCGAGGAATGCACAGTTCCTTTCAAATTGACAATTTATTCGTGTACTTCGCCACATTCACAGGTTCAAGGGCAGAAACGATATGATCATCTCGATACTAGCATAAAAAGTGCTTGACAAGATTAAAAACTCATTTGTGAAAGTATGAAGAAAGCTAAGGGACCCTCTTCCCCCACAAAGAGCACATTGTTTCTCTCATGTGGTCTTGAACGTGATTCCAGGGTTTTCTAAAGGAACAGAGCCTCCTGAGGGAAGAGCTCTGTAATCCAGTGGATCTGGGGTGATTGGGGGGGTGACCCCAAAACCCTTTGGGAAAACTAAAGACCTAAGCTGGATTACGGCTCTTGAAGTGCTGTACCGCAGTGTGAAATTCAAAATAGAAACTTCACTAAACTTCAGGATAAGTACAAAGAGGATTCAGTAACGTTCTGATTTTTCCCCCATGATGACTACCTCAAAGCTCTTTCAAAGCTTTCTACAGATTTTAAGTGTTTAAGAGGTTGACTGTCAGGCTGCATAAGTTCAAGTCCCAGCCCACAAACTTACCAGCCAAGTAACCTTGGCCAAGTGACTGAACAGCTCTGTGTCTCGGTTTCCCCATTTGTAAAATGAGGATCATCTCATAGGGTTGTCATGAGGATCAAGAGAGTTCTCATTTGTAAAGCGCGTAGACCAGGGCCTGGCCCATGTGACTGCTCAGTAGATGTGAGGTCTGGTTATTATTTCTTGTTCCACAGTTTGTGCCTTCAAAACAAAGATGCTGATGGGTGAGTGGTCTGAGATGCCCTCCCAGAGGGGCCCCCTCAAGGTCTCAGTCACCCTCACACTCACTCACACAGGCCCTTGGAGCCGCCCCACCCAGGCCCCATGGTGGTATAGGGGATATATTTCCCTGCAGAAGTAAGGGTAGCACTGGACATGGTAAGAACAGCATGTGCAAAGGTCATGAGGCTCAGAGCCCACCTCCACTAAGAATGGCCCAGGCTGAGAGCTGTCTCTGAAAAGGGACAAAGGAAGGATATCCTAGGGTGATCTGGGTTGGGGGAACCTTTCCCAGCTCGAGGGCCTGTGGTACCTAGACCTTTCCCCCCTTTCTTCCGTCTCTAGGTCGCCATCAAGATCATCGATAAAACCCAGCTGAACCCCAGCAGCCTGCAGAAGGTGAGGCCCAGGGAGAGGGAGCAGGGCAGGGGCAAGGTTGGGAAGAGGGTCCTCGAAACGGCCCACCCTCATCTTTCTCTTTCTTCCTTTCTTCCAGCTGTTCCGAGAAGTCCGTATCATGAAGGGCCTAAACCACCCCAACATCGGTGAGGAGGGGAAGGGAGTGGGCTCGGTGGATACCAACCAGGGCACTTGGGAAAAGAGAGTCGGGGGAGGAGAGAACTGGCCGTTATAGTAATTAGAAAGGCCTGTTTTTTCGTAGCAGTATCCCTGCTCCCTGGCTGTGTGACCTTGGGTGAGTCACTCACCCTCTCTGAGCCTCAGTTTCCTCCTCTGGAGCGGGGGCTGATAAGAGGGCTTACTTCAAGGTCATTGCGAGGATTGGGTAAGGTCATGCGTGCAAAGCACTTAGTTGGGAGCTAAGCTGTGGGAGCTGGTCTGATTATTGTCATCAGTAGCATCCGTTGTCATTGTCGTCATGACCAGGCAGAAGTGGAGAAAGTGGGGTCTTTACAAAAGAAGCAGGATTTAGCCTGGCCTGAATGTGGCTGTAGCATTTATTCATCCATTTGTTTATATATACTCAGCGAATACTTACTGAGTGGGCTGCTTATGTGCCAGACTCTGGGGCACAGCGGTAAAGAAAACAGGTAGAAACCCCTGGCCTCATAGAGCTGACATTCTTGTGAGGAAGCGGAGAAGGTGGTAAAGTGGGGCCAGGGAGTTTGGAAAATCTTGCCATCAGTAGGGAGCCATCGAATGTTCTTGAGTAAGGGGTGTTATGGTCAGCACGTGCGCAGTTACGAAGTGCTGGTGGAGGGTGAGGGGTCTCTTCTCTTGTAACTCCCCGCCCCCATCCCCCGGCCATTGCAGTGAAGCTCTTCGAGGTGATCGAGACAGAGAAGACGCTGTACCTGGTGATGGAATATGCAAGTGCTGGTGAGGCTCCTCCCCTCCCCGCCCTGCTCTCTGCGCCCCCCATGCCCCGCCCTGACCCCGCTCGGCCTCTGCCCTGCAGGAGAAGTGTTTGACTACCTCGTGTCACACGGCCGCATGAAGGAGAAGGAAGCTCGAGCCAAGTTCCGACAGGTTGGGGTCACAGCTGCGGGTGGGGCTGGGAGGGGAGCCCCAGTCCCTGGGGACGAGGGTCTGATTGCTGGGTGTGGGTCTGGGCTGTCCAAGGACCTGGGGGCGTGGCTTAAGGCAGGGTGGGGGTGAAGGTGGAGAGCTGGGTGGCTGTGGGCGTGCAGATGCCCGGGTGTGAGGTTTCCTAGGTGGAGGGATGCAGGTACCCAGGTGGGCGGGCAAGAGGGTCAGGCATGAAAGTGCCCAGGTGTGCCAGTGTCAGATGTGTGGGTATGAAGGTGTGCCCCGTATATAAGAGTGTGCCTAGGAGGGCACACAGGTGCCAGGGTGCTGAGGTGTGTGAGTGTAGGTGCCCAGGTATATAGGTGTGTAGCTGTGTGGGTAAAAGTGCATATGGCAGCTGGGGTGTATGGGTGAGGGGGGCCCAAGTGTGGGTATCTTAAGTTTGTGAGTAAGAGGGCGTGTGGTGTCAGATGTGTGGCAGTGAGGGTGCCCAGATGGGTAAGAGGGCGTTCAGGTGTGAGGGTTTGTTTGGTGGGTGAGGAGATCTGAGCGAGGGTGTTGGTCCGGGACTGTCCAGCTGCTGGATGCAGCTGTACTGGGTGCGCGGGGCTTAAGCCCTGGTATGTTGGGCCACGTGTCTGTCTATAGCTGTGCGATGTTCTCATGCGTGTTTCTTGACGTGAACGTCAGGAGGGGCCCGTCCTGTTTTCTTGGTGCTGATGTCCTTGCTGGGAGGGTGTCCCGATGTCTGGGTACCAGGATGTCCGGGTGTCCGGGTGGAGGTGTGTGTCTGTGCAGGTCCCACATCACTTCCTGCTGTGGCCGAATTGGGGGGTGGGGAGGGGCACCAGCATCACAGCCTGTGCTTGGGGAGGCCCGGCGTCCAGAGCTCAGTTGAGGGGCGGGTTCATGGGGTCTCTGAGGGAGGCCGAGGGGTTTGGGAGCCATAAGTAACTGACCTCCCCTCCTCTCCTCTCCCCTCCCCTCCAGATCGTGTCGGCTGTGCACTACTGTCACCAGAAAAACATTGTACACAGGGACCTGAAGGTGAGCCTCCCAGCTCAGCCCACAGACCCCTGCTTGTCCCCAGGACCGCCCCCCCATCCCCTGGGGTGCCCTGTACCCTCCACCGTGTTCGCCTTCCTTTTGTCTTCGTGCTCCTCCCTCAGCATCCAGAGCCCCTTGACCTTTTCCCAAGCTTTTGTGGCAAAAACAAGGCCAGCTGATGGGGGAGCAGGTGGGGGATGGGGACAGGAGGAGTGAACAAAGGGAAAAGAAACAAAGTGTCCCCGGAACAGCCTCAGACTGTTACATGCATCCCGGACAAGGTCACTGGAATGCAATAAAGACTTAGTCACTCCCCGAGCCTCCGGGAGACTGCAGAATATTCAGGAAACTTCAAGAATTGAGATCTTAGAGCCCCAGAGTCACACAGCCTCCAGGGTCTTAGAATCACAGCATCTTCGAACTTGAGAAGGACCTTTGGGAGGGCTAGTGCCCCTCAGGGAAGGGACTTAGCAGGGCCTCCCCCTGCCCTACCCCCACTGCCTGGCCGAGCTGAGCAGGGGCAGCTCCTTGTCCCAGGGCCCCTGCTCCACAGCCCCACCCAGAGAGAACCTCCTGTCTCAGGACTTCCCGTCCTAGACCAGCGAGAGAAACGTTTGTCTGGTGCGAATCAAGCTGTCTGTTGTCTTCACCGTGATTTCTTGAGCATCTACTGTGTCCCAGGCCCTGGTCTAAGTACTTAAGGAAGTGCTTCTCAAGGTTTCTGTAGCAAAGGACCAGGTTTGTTTGAGTATTTGCAATGCCCAGTCCACTGTGGACAGGTACTTTGGTAAAGTATAATAAAAATGAAAGGAAAAGAAAGATGTGCAAAATACAAGCCCGATTTTTAAAATGGTTATTGATAGATTCAAAAAACATAAAATTCCATTGTCAAATTGCTG
The DNA here is from genome assembly GCF_005190385.1 of Monodon monoceros. Lineage (NCBI taxonomy): Eukaryota > Metazoa > Chordata > Mammalia > Artiodactyla > Monodontidae > Monodon > Monodon monoceros. Next base: position 48,711,705 of record NW_021703766.1, read on the forward strand.
TAGACGTTTTGAAGCACTTCCTCTCTCTGTACTGCCCTGATGCCCCCACACGACCCCCTGAGGAGGCACCTTGGAGGCTTTGGAGTTTGTCCTGCAGCGGCCGGGGGGTGGGGGGTGGGGAAATCCATGGTGAACAACCTGGAGGAGGCACGCTCCCTGGTGGAAGGTCCTGGAAGTGGCTGAAAGGGGATTTGGGGATACAGTCTTCAGGGGGACCAACCACGGGGACCAACCCAGAAGTGAGGTTGGGGCTGAACTGCGGAGCCTCAAATGCCACGAGGGGGAGTGTCACCACTGAGCAAGACAGAGATGCCAGTAGATTGAGGTTTGGGGAAGATCCCTCTGAAGTGTGTGTCTGTGTGGGTTCTATCCCTTCGCTGGGCCAGAGGTGGGGAAGGGTGGTACTGAAATACACCAGGAAGTAGGGAGACCGGGAGGAAGCCAGAGATGCTGGGCTAGGGAAGGGCAGTGGTTGGGAGGGGCGAGGCATGGTCAGCAGTCTGAAGGATGGCTTCATGCATCAGTTTGTAGCAAACAACAAGCTGGAAGAGGCGGGATGCCGGCCGCTCCTTCCACGCTCGGGCTGTGGAGATGGCAGGCCTCTCGGATTCCAACTCTGCCGCTTTCATGCTGTGGGCATGAGGTGGCCTCCCTGAGCCTCAGTTCCCTCCCCCATGAAATGGCAAATAACAAACACGTGCCACCAAAAATAGACAAAACCTTATAACGGTACAAAGTATTTCTTGAGTGCTGACTCTGTCCCACGTGCTGTGGTAAGCACTTTCCAGTTAACCCTGCATCTGCCCATGAGGCAGGTGCTATGATGACCCTTCAGTTTACACATCGGAAACTGAGGCACAGAGAGAGCCGGTAATCCACCCAAAGTCACACAGTGAGTGAGCGGTGGAGCTGGGATTTGAAGCTAGGATTCTTCCGGAATCTGTCCTTTAACCCCACTGTATGTAGCCACTCTTAAAAATGATAGTCTAAAAGCCCGGCGCATAGTAGGTGCACAATAAATATTATATAAAATGATTGTTTTCATTTTTGTAAGTCTTGAGCGATCCGTCCTCATTTTTTTTCTGCTGGGTGAACTGAGGCTCTGCGAAGGGCAGGAGGTTGCCTGAGGACTTCCAGCTCTGCAGACCACACGGGATAATAGAGCTAACGTTATATAGCACTTACTCGGCATGAAATAATCGTTTGAGGACTTTTCACGGAATAATTCACTTAATTCTCAAACGTCCCTGTGAGGTGGGGACTATGTTTATCCCCATCTTGTGGATGAGGAAACTAGGCCCAGAGAGGTAAAGTCACTGCCCAAGGTCACACAGAGAATAAGGGACAGGGCCACAGCCAGACCAGGTCAGCTGGCTCTGGCGCCGCACACGTCCACCGTCTGCCCTCTCCTTGCCTCGCAGGCCGAGAACCTCTTGCTGGACGCCGAGGCCAACATCAAGATCGCCGACTTTGGCTTCAGCAATGAGTTCACGCTGGGCTCGAAGCTGGACACGTTCTGCGGGAGCCCCCCGTACGCCGCCCCGGAGCTGTTCCAGGGCAAGAAGTACGACGGGCCGGAGGTGGACATCTGGAGCCTCGGCGTCATCCTATACACCCTCGTCAGCGGCTCCCTGCCCTTCGACGGGCACAACCTCAAGGTGCTGGGCGGGGCTGGCACAGGGGCTGTGACTCCCCCGGGGAGGGTCTCTCTGGCCCTCACGGTCGGGCCCCTAAACACCTCTTCTGCAGAGGGCCGGAGGGGTGGGGCCGAGGTCACAGGGCATGATGGGGGTCAGGTAGGACCCAGGTCCCCGCAGCCTCACGGCCAGCCCAAGTGGACCAGGCTGTGTCGGGGTTCAGGGTGTGGGCTTGGCCGCCAGCAGGCTTGGGTTCAAATCCCGCTCACTCACTCATTCACTCAGTACATAGTTATTGCTTACCGTCCACGGGTCAGGCTCTGTTTTAAGTTTTGCTGACACAGGGTGAACAAAAGAGACAGAAACCCCTGCCTTCATACATGCTGCTCCCCAGGCGATCCTTGAAAACACGCTAAGTGGGAAAAGCTGGTCCCAAAAGACCACCCGCTGTGGGTTCCCCCTCTATGAAATATCCGGAATAGGCAAATCCACAGAGACAGAAGGCAGATCAGTGGTTGCCTAAGACTAGGGAGGAGAGGGGGTTGGGCTACAGAGTTTCTCCTGGGGGTTGATGACCATGTTCTAAAACGGATTCTGGTGATGGTTGCGACAACTCGGTGAATATACTGAAAGCCGTTGAATGGTGCACTTAAACAAACAAACAAAAGACGCTGCTCTCGTGGACCGACATTCTTGCAGCAGAGCCAGGCAGAAAATAAAATAATAAGCAAAATATATAGCGCGCTAGATGCTGGCCCGTTCTGTGGAAGGGGTGGGAAGCGTGGGCTGAGTTGTAGTGTTGGGGTGGATTTTTTTTTTTCTCTTTGAACTTTTTATTCTGAAACATTGCCAGTCAACAGAGAAGTTGTCGGCCTAGAACCGGGGACAGGTGTGTACCTTTCAGGAGATGCTCCGGTTGCCTGCGGCCACGTGTGCCACGTGAGTGTCTATATATGCTCATGGTACCGCTGTCATCACCGTTACTGATGGAACACATGGGAATCAGTTGCAGACACAATGCGCCTTCATCCCTAAAGGCTGCATACAGCAGGGATCTCATGAGACGCGGCCTTTCCCCATCCACGATCACGCTGAGGAAATCCAGCGCTGATGTGTTCCCGGCCTCTAATCCACGGCCCATGCTCGGGTTGCATCGGTCATCCCCAGAATATCCTTGGCCACCGTGTCTTCCGCTCCAACATCCGCTCAGGCGCCTTCATGGCGTTCTGTTGTCCTGTCTCTAGTCTCCTCTCATCTGGAACAGTCCCTCCGCCGTTCTTTGTCTTCCATGGCACTGCAGTGATGAGTTCAGGCCAGTCATCGCGGAAAGAACCTCCCTCAGTCTGGGCTGCACAGTGTGTCCTCACGCTTGGATCCAGGTGGTGCATTTCGGGTGGGAATTCCTCAGCGGGAGTGCTCAGGCTGCTTGATGTGGCCGTGAGGAGCCGTCAGGGGATCAGGGAGGTCATTGCCAAGGACAGGCCAGCAGAACCCTGAGTGATGAGGACGGGGACCCCTTCGTCACAGTGGCATCGGCCAAGCAGCCAACTCCGCCGAGGCTGTCTCCACCTCTGTTCAGTGAGGACCCTAGGGTACCAACCTCACAGCAGCGATTTGAGGACTTGCTGAGATCACAGAATAATCTTTCTGAGCCCCACGCATGAAGCCAAGAGATCTTTCCAAAGGGCCAGACCTGCCTCTCACCTGCCCCAGGCCCTTGTCACCTCCTGTTGTCCCAGTTTCCCCACCAGGCACCCCAAGCCTTGCTTGGTGAAGGAGACATGCAGCTGGGGGCAGATCCCTGCTGTGTCATTTCCTTGCTGAGTGACATTGAACAAGTCCCTTTCTGAACCTCTGTTTCCCCACCTGTAAGATGGGGACAGTTACAGCCAGACTGGGTGTGTGAAGCCCTTCACAGGGACCTGGCATCTGCCCAGGGTGTCACGCTCGGGAGCTGCCCTGGTGGTGGTGTCCGTGGCCTGATGGCTACTTCTCACCATCACGTGACAGAGGCGGCGTGGAGTGGTGGTTACACAGCACAGGCTCCGGGCCTTGACTGCCTGGCTTTGAACCCTGGCCCTGCCATTTCCTGGCTGCACAGTCCCAGAGCAAGTGACTTAACCTCTCTGGGCCTCAGTTTCCTTGTCTGGAAAACAGGGCGTCATAACCCTGCTTCACAGCATCCTTGTGAACACAGATGTCATATGTGTAAAGCACTGAGAACGCTGCCCAGCACCGGGTGAGTGCTCTGAAAGCGATCCTCATTACTATGAAATATTCATGACCCTTCAGGCTGTGATGATCTGCAGGCTCCCCAGGCACAGGCCTCATCCAGCCCTTTTAGGAGAAGGCCCCCGGAGGGAGCTCCCAGCCCAGGCCCTGGCAGAGGGCTCCACCCCAAGAGACCCCTTCCCCCATTCACCCTACCCTCCATTTTCTGTCTACCTCAGTTCTTTATTCAGGATGGAAGGGGCTCTCCCTAGTCTGCCATGCCATGGAGCGTGGAATTTATTTTTTCTTTCATAACCTTGGCAGGGCCCTCCTAAAAGGCCCTTAAAAAAAAAAAAGTCAGCATATAAATCAGTGCTCGTTCTTTGAAACTGCCAGGGCCTCATAGCTTTTTGGAAAGACATGGGGGATGGGGGGCAGGATGCCCCTCTCTCCTCCCCTTTTGTAAACCTAGTATTAAAAAAGCATTTGCGGGTACTTCCCTGGTGGCGCAGTGGTGGGGACTCCGCCTGCCAGTGCAGGGGACGCGGGTTCATGCCCTGGTCCGGGAGGATCCCACATGCCACAGAGCAACTAAGCCCGTGTGCCACAACTACTGAGCCTGCGCTCTAGAGCCTGTGAGCCACAACTGCTGAGCCCACGCGCCACAACTGCTGAGGCCCGCACGCCTAGAGCCCGTGCTCTGCAACAGAGGCCACCGCAATGAGAAGCCCATGCACTGCAACGAAGAGTAGCCCCCACTCGCCGCAACCAGAGAAAGCCCGCCCGCAGCAACGAAGACCCAGTGCAGCCAAAACTTAATTAATTAATTAATTTTAAAAAAACACTTGCGGAATCCCTGGCGGTCCAGTGGTTAGGACTCCGCGCTTTCACTGCGGAGGGTCCAGGTTCGATCCCTGGTGCTGGAACTAAGATCCCACAATCCATGAGGTACGGTCAAAAAAAAAAAAAAAAAAAGGTACTTGCTTTGGACATGACTCGTGCTAGGCATTTACTTCTACAGACTCACTCCTACCCTGGCCTGGGGAGTGAGTGCTGTGATCCCTGTTTACAGATACGGAAACTAAGGCCCCAGAGGCTGACTCACCGACCCACCTCCCCTCTTATCTGGCTTATAGAACTCACCCTCTCTGTAAGATTAACTCAGAGTGAAAAGTTATATCACTTTTTAAAAAAACTTTTTTGAAAACTGCTGCATCTATGACAACGTTCCCGTTTTACAGATTGAAACTGAGGTTGGGAAAAGTGGTGGGGTTTTTCCCACTGCATCAGGGCTGGGACTTGGAGCGCCTATCACTTTTGTCGGGGGATTGGGAGAAAGATGTGTGTGTGTGTGTGTGTGTGTGTGTGTGTGTGTGTGTGTGTGTGT
>NW_021703766.1:48716949-48743364 GCF_005190385.1 Monodon monoceros
TGTGTGTGTGTGTGTGTGTGTGTGTGTGTGTGTGTGTGTGTGTGTGTAATGAAAACGGGTGGGGAGGCGGGGCGGACCCCTCCCCCAGTAACCCCATCCCCCCCAGGAGCTGCGAGAGCGAGTCCTCAGAGGGAAGTACCGGGTCCCTTTCTACATGTCAACAGACTGTGAGAGCATCCTGCGGAGATTTTTGGTGCTGAACCCAGCGAAACGCTGTACTCTCGAGGTAAGCTAAGCCTCCAGCCCCACACCCCTCTCATTGAAGCCTTCTTGGCTGACACTATTCCTCCCTCTCCCGTGCCCGACCCGCTGCTGGAAGGTGAGGGGAGACAGGCAGCCCAGGAAAAGGCTCCCAGGCCCGTCCTGACACCGCCCCCCAAACAGCCTCGCCCACTCCCCGACATGCCAGTAATTAGCTAATGAGCTCCTAGAATGATTACAGGGTGCCAGGGACCCAGATGATGCGGAGGAGGAAGGGTGGCTTCAGGAGGCTTCAGCTGGGTGGGTGAGGGATAGGGCGAGGAGGTGCTAGCTCTCAGGAAGCTCTTGATTCTGGGGTGCTAGGCCTTGGAGGTGGGGGCGAGGCAGGGCAGGAACCCCATTCGGGGGCCTGCGTGGGAGGTGGGAAGCTATATTTTTCCCAGTTCCTTCTGACATCTCTCTTTCCCCTTCCCTGTCCTGCTCCCGATTCCTGTAGCAAATCATGAAAGACAAATGGATCAACATCGGCTATGAGGGTGAGGAGTTGAAGCCATACACAGAGCCCGAGGAGGACTTCGGGGACACCAAGCGAATCGGTGAGGGTCAGGGAGAGCAGAGCCATAGGCCCCAGAGCCAGGGGTAGGAGCTTCCCAGCACCTACCCCTTTGGTTAGTGCATCACAGAAGTTTGCAAGGCAATTGGGGAGAGCAGAGAAGTCTGGGCTCCAGTCCCTGCGCCGCTACTTTCTAGCTGTGTGACCCAGGGCCAGTGGCTTCCCCTCTCTGTGCTTCTGTTTCTTCATCTATAAAACGGGATAATCAGAGGGCCTATCTCATAAGTTTGTTATGAATATTCAATGAATGAATTTATATAAAGCACTTATATCAGGCATGTCATAAGTGCTTTTGTGTTAGCTTTGACTATTAAGACACAGGAAATCACAGTCGCTTCCGGAAGAGTTTGGTCAAAGCCATCAGTAATCTGCATGTTTGAGAAAAACTCCCACCTTGGCACATGCCTCACCCTCCAGCCATTTGGTCCCAATCCCTTCAGCCTGGAGCCCTCGAACATTTGACCCCAAAAGCATTAGCCCTGGAAGAGCCCCTTAGGAACCATCCAGTAACCTTCATTCTACAGCTGAGGAAACCCAGGCCACCATCAGGTCTGGCTGTATTAATCAGGACTTCCCGGTTGCAAGTAACAGAAAACCCAGGCCATTCTGGCTTAAACCAGGTAATAATAATAGGCTGGACCATGTGAAATTGCCATTGGAATAGCTCAGAAATTGTTAATACCAGCAGTTTCGTGTGTTTTAACCTAATAGTGATGTTATTCATTCACATAACTGAAAAGGCCAGGGTATATCAGCCTTCAGGCACAGCTGGATCCAGGCGCTCAGAGACAGTTGTTAGGGATCTTCTCAGTGGTGGCTTCTTTCCCAGGCAGCTCTCCCCGCCAGGAGCAAGCTGACAGCAGCATATCCTAGTGGCCTGGACACCCCATCAGGAAGAGAAGCCACTTTCCTAATGTTCCAATAGAAGCCCTAGGGCGGGGTGCCCATTGACTACCCCCGAACCAGTCAATTTGACCTTGGGGATGGAACACTTTTATTGGCCAGAACTGGGTCATATGTCCACCCTAACCAATCACTGTGGTTTGGGTATGGAGCATTCTGATTGGCCATACCTGGGTCATCTGCCCACCCTGAACCAATCAGTATGGCCTTGGGGATGGAACACTCTGATGGTCCAGACCTGAGTTATATGCCTGCCCTCGGGGCTTGGAGCAGGCAGGAGTCAGCCAGGTGATCTGAGCTGGGAAGAAATGTTCTTCCAAGGAAAATCGGGGTGCTGCTGGCAGAAGGAGGAATGGACACTGGAAAAGCCAAAGAGCAGGCATTATGTGATGCAGAAACGAGTGGAAGGGAGGGATCTGGGAAGACTGAACCTCCTCTCCATGCCCCTCTCCCAGAGGTGATGGTGGGTATGGGCTACACGCGGGAAGAAATCAAAGAGGCCTTGACCAGCCAGAAGTACAACGAAGTGACCGCCACCTACCTCCTGCTGGGCAGGAAGACTGAGGTCAGAAGGCGTCAGGGACATTTGGGATGCGCGATGCCCGGGGTGGGGGGACTTCTGGGGCAGAGGGGACAGGGGCTGAGGTTCCTCATCTGTCATCTTCCTGCAGGAGGGTGGGGACCGGGGCACCCCGGGGCTGGCCCTGGCACGGGTGCGGGCGCCCAGCGACACCACCAATGGAACAAGCTCCAGCAAAGGCACCAGCCACAGCAAAGGGCAGCGGAGCTCCTCCTCCACCTACCACCGCCAGCGCAGGCACAGCGACTTCTGTGAGTGTCGGCCCCACACCCTCACACGCCCTCCCTGGTCCCAGGGCCTCGGACCTGCATTACGTCAGGGTTCTCTGGCTGGCAAGCAGCAGAAACCTGCTCGAGCCAACTGCAACGAAGGGAGGAGTGCCTTATAAAGGTGCAGGGACATTGCATGAAATTTGGAGGCAGTCAGGCTCAGTAAGGGATTAGAAACTGGAAAAGCAGCCAGACCCAGAGCAGACACTCTGTGTCTTGCTTCTTCTCTGCTCGTCTGTTTTTTCCTTTCTTTCTTACATATCCTGCCTTATCTTTTTCCCAGTCTCTTAACTCCTTACAACTCGGTTTTAGAGGCCAGCTCAAATAATAGCTGGAATCTCTTTGGTCCACTTGATATCAGGGTCCAGTTGGGATTAGTCCACTTGACTAGGACACAGGATGACACATTGTACAAAATGGCTGCTGAAAGCCTGCCCTCTGGCCTCTCCTCCTTACTTACTAGTGGGAAGGGAGTGGGCAGACACCTGATTGTATCCCACATTCTGCAACTAACATATATCTCATCCCCTGCAGACAATAGACCCACCACCACTACCACCACAAATGAGACGTGGGAACTTCCAAGAGGTCTCTTTTTTTTTTTTTTTTTTTTTTTTTTTTGCGGTACGCGGGCCTCTCACTGTTGTGGCCTCTCCTGTTGCGGAGCACAGGCTCCGGATGCGCAGGCTCAGCGGCCATGGCTCACGGGCCCAGCCGCTCCGCGGCATGTGGGATCTTCCCGGACCGGGGCACGAACCCGTGTCCCCTGCATCGGCAGGTGGACTCTCTACCACTGCGCCACCAGGGAAGCCCCAAAGAGGTCTCTTGCCTATACCCTCATCAAATGTTAATCATCCCCACTAATTTTCAACAGCTTTATTGAGATATAGTTCACATACATTGAAAGTGTGCAGTTCATTGGCGTTAGTATAGTCACAGATTTGTGTATCCTTCACCACAGTCAACTTTAGAACATTGTCAGTACCCCATAAAGAAACTCCATAACCCTTATTCATCTATTTCAAATCTCCCATCCAGCCCAACCTCCAGCCCCTGACAACTACTAATCTATTTACTATCTCTGTCGATTTTCCTAGTCTGGACATTTCATATAAATGGAATCATACAGTATGTGACCTTTTGTGACTGGATTCTTTCACTTAGCATCATGTTTTCAAGGTCCATCTGTATCGTAGCAGTATCAGTGCTTCATTTCTTTTTATGGCCGAATAATATTCCATTGCATGGATATACCATATTTTGTTTATCCATTCATCAACTGAGGGTCATTTGGGTTGTTTCCACCTCTGGTTACTGTGAATAGCATTGCTGTGTACATTCAGGTACAAGTTTTTGTGTAGATGTATGTTTTCATTTCTCTTGGGCAAGTACCTAGGAGTGGAATTGCTGAGTCATATGGTAACTCTACGTTTAACAGTTCAGGAACTGCCAAGGTGATTTCCAACTTTCCGTTATTTTTGCAGCCCTACTTCTCTCTAGGGGTGAAATTCTTTACTCTGGGATGGGCACTAGTACAGGGAGAGGGGAGTCAGGGAAGCTTAGCATCAGTCCTGAGCAGAACCTGCTTTGTTCTGGATGGTCAAGCTGTTCCCCTCCCCTGGATCTCCTTTTCCCCACCTATAAAACAGCGAGATTGGCCCAGAGAGTCCCTAAAAAGCTTGACTCCAACATCCTATGGTTAGAACATGGTAACCTTTAAAAATAACCCACATGGAGACCTTCTGGGTTCTGGGGTTCTCAGGACAAAAGATAGTTTATGAGTGCCCCGTGTCCGTCATTGTAGAGCTTGTTATGGTTCTGGGACTTTTGTGCATTAAGTTTCCTGAGGATTTAACATGCAGAAGTTCTGACTTTCTGAAGTTCTAGAACAAGTTTAACCCCCGGGTTCTAAAACTGTAAATTCCCAAGATGTTCTAAAGGACAAAATTTGTTTTGTTTTTTTTTGGGGGGTTTTTTTTTTTGCGGTACACGGGCCTCTCACTGTTGTGGCCTCTCCCGTTGCGGAGCACAGGCTCCGGACGCGCAGGCTCAGCGGCCATGGTTCACGGGCCCAGCCGCTCCGTGGCATGTGGGATTTTCTCGGACCGGGGCACGAACCCGTGTCCCCTGCATCGGCAGGCGGACTCTCAACCACTGCGCCACCAGGGAAGCCCTGTTTCGTTTTGTTTTTGAAACTGTTACACTCACATCCTTCAAAACTTGATAGCGCAGGAAGGGTAGATGGTAAAATGTCTTTGTCCTACATGTATCTCGCAGCCCCCAGTCTTCCTTGGAGGCAGCCACCGTTACCGGTTTTATATCAATTCTTTCAGAGAAGTTTCATTCATATATAAATATATAAAGAGAAAGATGTGAAAAGAAGGAGAAAGATAAAAATTTTTAAATGCATAAAGATGGATAAATACAATATGAATATATTAATATACTATAAAGATATATTCCCCCCTTTTAATAGAAATGATAGCCTTTGGGCAACATTCATTTATGAACAAGTATAGATAAATAGATATAGTTAAACACTTCTCTCCCCCCCCCTTTTTTTTTTTTTTTTTTGCGGTACGCAGGCCTCTCACTGTTGTGGCCTCTCCCGTTGCGGAGCACAGGCTCCGGATGTGCAGGCTCAGCGGCCATGGCTCACGGGCCCAGCCGCTCCGCGGCATGTGGGATCTTCCCAGACCGGGTCACGAACCCGTGTCCCCTGCATCGGCAGGCGGACTCTCAACCACTGCGCCACCAGGGAAGCCCTTTTCCCCCTTTTTATACACATGATAGCCCACTGTAGACCTCATACCTTGCCTTGCCTTTTCTACCTCACAATCTATCTTGAAGATCTTTCTGTATTGGAACATTTTTTATAGTTGCATAGTATTCCATTGTGTGACAATATCTTGACTTACTTAGTTATCCCCATATTAAGGGGCATTTAGCCTGTTCCCAATCTTTTGGCCTGAAAAAAAAAAAAAGAAGGATGCAGTGAATAACCTGTATGTGTGTCATGTCATTTATGTGGAGCTTCTGGGTCAGTATATATGTTGTCACTTAGATATTATCAGAATGGCCCATGCAAAGGTTGTAGCCTACGTGAGGAATTCTAAGGTTCTAAGGATCATCTGGAGTACGTTCTGGCTTTTCCAGGTGACGCCAACCCTAAACTGTCCCCTCCCTCTACCAGGTGGCCCATCCCCTGCACCCCTGCACCCCAAGCGCAGCCCAACCAGCACAGGGGAGGCGGAGCTGAAGGAGGATCGCCTGCCAGGCCGGAAGGCGAGCTGCAGTGCCGCGGGGAGCGGGAGCCGAGGGCTGCCCCCCTCCAGCCCCATGGTCAGCAGCGCCCACAACCCCAACAAGGCAGAGATCCCAGAGCGGCGGAAGGACAGTACGAGCACCCCTGTGAGTGGAGGGGCTGGGGGATGGGACCAGGGGTGCCACCACCTGTGGCCCAGCCTGTCGATGCCACCTGGGTCACATTTTTCAGACTCTGCCGTTTCCCATCCTGTTCCCCAGACCACCACATGGGACTCTGTGTTTTATCCATTCAGTCGTTCACTCAACAGACATTTATTGAGTGCTCTCTCTGCCTAAGCTTGTACTTGATTCTAGTGTATAAATTAGGATTCAGTGTCAGAAAGAAGTACTCTGTGCTTTCGACGGGAAGGATTTAATACGGGGAATTAGGTGTGGTGCTTACACAATTGTAGGAAGGGCTGGAGGGGCAGGCAATAGACAAGACCTACAAGAATGACATATTGCCACAGCAGAATTGACCCACCAAGGGAGCTGCCACCTCTGAGGCCACCTCTACCTCTGTTGAATTCAAGAACATACAGTCATGGCTGCAATGCAAGACTCAGAAACTTCATTCTCCAGACGAAGAGGCTCTGCTGCCCAGAAGTCTGGAGAACCGGCACTGGTGCCCTGCTGAAGCAAAGACCCTCATCTCACGGATTTGCCTGTGTGAGCCCAAGTCAAAGGGGACAAGAAAGTGGCTGCCACCCCTTTTCCACCTTCCAGATCTTCATGAGTGCAAAGATTGGCAGAACCCATTCCTATCCAGCACCTGGGCTGCAGAGGAGTTTCTGGGGAATGTAGCATTTGGCTTTGTTGCTTCTACAGCTCCTTAGTATATAATACAAGCTAAGGGAACCAAAATATCCTCATCATCAGAGACAAGGGTGGAGACAAGTTACAGGAAGGTGGTCAGGATGCTGAAGCTACAGAGACCAGAGTTTGAATTACATTGATGAGCTGTGTGACCTTGAGCAAGTAACTTCCCCTCTCTGAGCTTCACTGTTCCACCCTGTGAAAATGAGCTCATCAAAGAACTTGGGTTGTTGGGAGGATCTTGTACAGTCTTCACACAGTGTCTGGCTCAGTAAGCACTCAATGAATGAGAGCTGTTGTAATTGTTGAAATAAACCCACACTTTAAGAAAGTAGAAAAGGAACAGCAAATTACCCCCCGACCCTGCGCACCCAGAAAAGTAGTAGAAGGAAGAAAATAATAAAGAGAAGAAAAGAAATCAATAAAGGAGAAAACAGATGTACCCTAGAGAAAATCAACAAGCCAAAGTCTGATTCTTTGAAAAGATTAATAAAATCAATGGACCCCTAGCAAGACTAATTAATAAAAAAGACAGTACATAACATTGTAAATCAACTATACTTCCATTAAAAAAAAGAAAAGAAAAAATACAGCCAAAACAAAATTACCACTATCAGAAGTGAAAAAGGGAACTTTGTTCTAACACGAAAAGGTAGTAAGATGGCATTAGGAACTACCCTATGCCAATAAATTTGACAACTTAGACAAAACGGACAAATGCCTTTACAAACACAGTCAACCAAAACTGACACGAGAAGAAATAGAAAACCTGAACAGTCTCAACGTCTTCCCATAAAGAAAACTCCAGACCCAGATGGCTTTAAGCTGGTGGAAGTCTTCCACACACTGAAAGGAGGAATAATACCCGACTTAGGCAGACTTCCGGAGGGAAGGAAGAGGGATCGCTTTCCAACACATTTTGTGAGGCAACAGAATCCTGATATGCCATTCCTGTCCTCAGAGAGCTCCGTGCAGTAGGGGCTGGGGACCGCAGATGTGGTCAATCAGAGTGATCAAGGCTGTAGCAGGGAGTGCAGCTGACTCAGCCTGGGGCCAGGGCGCGGATATGTCATGAACTGACACCTGAAAGATACCTAAGAGTGAGTCAGAGGGAAAGACAGGAGGAATAACCAAGCAGATAAGACAGCACGTGCAAAGGCCTTTATCAGGAGAGACAGCACGGCATGAATAAGTATGTTTTTCAAAGTTTAACGTGGCTAGAGGTGGGGGAGAGCTGGGAGAGGAGAGGGGGGCGAGGCTGCCCCCTGGGAACCTTCCCTGACCTTCTCTCCTCCCAGCTCCAAGGCCTTCTATGACTGTCAGCCTACATTGCTGGGATGGCCCACTAACCCTTCATGTCTTTAGCCAAAGTACAATAAACCACCTACTCACTTTCAGTTCACACACAGGCCCCTGCCTCATTCCTTTTATTTTTATTTATTTCTTTATTATTATTATTTTGGGGCTGTGCCTTGCAGCATGCGCGATCTTAGTTCCCCGACCAGGGATCGAACCCGGGCCCCCTGCATTGGGAGCATGGAGTCTTAACCACTGGACTGCCAGGGAAGTCCTCCCTGCCTCGTTCCTAATGAGGGAGGCCGTAGAGGGTAAAGGGGGATTAAGGGGTGTCCCTTTGCTCCCTCACTCTCCTCCTGGCCTTGTCTCCTGCAGAACAGCCTCCCCCCCAGCATGATGACCCGCAGAAACACCTACGTTTGCACAGAACGCCCGGGGGCTGAGCGCCCATCCCTGTTGCCAAATGGCAAAGAAAACAGGTATGGAGGGAGGGCAGCAACAGGGAGGGGGCAGTGGGGTGTAGGTGAGCAGGGCCCCCTTGATCTCAGATGATAGATGCGGGGAAGGGGTGCCATGGGGACTGGGGAGTCTGTGTCTGCCCTTCCCTTGGCAGAATCTACCCATGTCCTCCCTCTCCCAGACTCCCCTGAAAATCCCCCACCCTTAGTTAATTAGTCTTCAGCACCAGGAAAGCAGTCTGCCCCATGCTCTGCCTACGAGCCTTGGGAACCTGGGTTGATTCTTTTTTTTTTTTTTTTTTTGAATGATCCATTTTTAGAGCTGGAGAGAAGCCCCAGATTGTCACAGCTTCAACATCCTCTGGTTGGCTGGGTTTCAAACTTCTTTGCCTGAGTCTGTTCGGTCTCTTTCAGCTGGCATGTGAGGGAAACCAGTACAGACTGGCTGGAGCATAAAAAGGGAATGAATTGGTTCACATCACAGTTCAAGTCTGGGAGTGGGGCAGGCTTCAGGATAATGACACTGCCGCCCACCAGGACAGGCAGGCATGACGCCGAGGTGCCCTCTGGGAAGCACCTGATAAACAGATGCAGGTGTTACTCTTTGGTGGGGGCAAGGTAATGGAGTGGTTGAGGGCAGTGCTTCTGTGGCTACTCAGCTCTGAGTTTGAATCTTGCCTCTTAGCTCTTCGGCAGGTGTCTGAGCCTCCATTTCCTCCTGTGTAAGATGGGGCTGATGTCCTCTGCCTCCAGACCCTATTAGAGGGATCCAGTGGAGATCAGGTGTGTCCTTGTACCTGGCACAGGGTCTGAGACACAGAAGGCTTTTGATGAGTACGAGCTTTTTAGTGGTTGTTAGATAAAAATGAGAACAGCCAACATGTTTCAAGCAGTAACCATGTGCCAGGCCTCTGTACATTAGCTAGTTGAATGCCCCTAACCATTCTATGAGGTCGATCCTGGTATCTCCATTTTACAGCTGAGGAAATGAGGCATAGATAGCTTAAGTAACTTGTCCAAGGCCACACAGCTGGTAAGTCAAGGCGCAAAGATTCCAGACTGACTCCAGAATCTGTACTTGTAACCACTATAATATATGGCCTCCCAGTTCTGGCCGAGAGATAGTGTATAGTTAGATTATAGATTCAGGAATGAAAGGACCCCAGAGTGCAGTGGATGAGATGGAGGTTTAGTCCTCTGTGATGCAACCATCCAGAGGTAGGAGGCAGTGTCCTCCAAGGATTCAGGACCAATCTCAACATGAGGCTCCAGCTCTGGATCTGAGGCCACTGCACCAGTTACCACTATTTCGCAACCAGCAAGTAGGGTGGAAAGAAAGTGGAGTGCAAACTGCTTTCTTTTTCGAGGCACGACCCAGAAATGGTACAAAGCACTTCTGTTTATATTCTGTTGGCCAGAGCATGGTCACATGACCACCCCTAGCTGCAAGGGAGGCTGGGAAATGTAGTATCTGGCTGGGCAGCCATGTGCAATGTTCATACTCTAAGGGGTTTGGTCACTAAGAGTAAAACAAGGTGTATGGATTCTGGGAGAGAGGTAGTGGTATCTGCCAATCAGGGCTCCCTCTTTGAGATCCAGGCTCGTCCCGGCTCCCTAGGATAGAAATTGGAGGTCTGGCTCCTGCTGTCAGGACTGGGAGCCTCAGAGGGCCTAGAGGAGGGTCCTGGGATAGTGGAGCCACCTCTGCCCACACAGCATCTTGAGAGAGTTAGGGAGAGGGTGCCTTCCTCTTTCTTTTCACCTGTTGAAACGTTTTCATAATGAATGTAGGTCCCCTTGATGTTCACGTCTGTTCCTTTCCCGCGATTGAATAATAGCAAAGTGTTTGCACAGTTGGTTTGGTTCCTGAGGTTTGGATGGCAAATGGCAAGGGATTCATCCAAAAATGTATCTGAATCTATTCAGTTGCCGAGTTTGGAGAGAGGAGAATTGGGATAGGGGACAGATAGGAGGGGGCAGAGTTTAAAGAAAGGATAGTTTGAAGGAGGGATGACTTAGGAGTTGAGACGAGGTGGTAAGACAATACTAGGGTTGCACAGCGCACAGCCTGCGCAATGTACACAGCAGCCCTGTCTCTGAGCTCCACGTTGCTAGAGGTTTCTGATCTCAGGAATGACGAGTGGAGAAGCAGGGGGCTGGGGACTTGGCCTGCCTCAAGGCCCCACCCTGACTTGTACCTCTCTGCCCACAGCTCGGGGACCCCACGGGTGCCCCCCGCCTCCCCCTCCAGTCACAGCCTGGCTCCCCCATCAGGGGAGCGGAGCCGCCTGGCACGCGGCTCCACCGTCCGCAGCACGTTCCACGGTGGCCAGGTCCGGGACAGGCGGGCAGGGGGCGGGGCAGGTGGGGGCGTGCAGAATGGGCCCCCCGCCTCTCCCACACTGGCCCATGAGGCCGCACCCCTGCCCACTGGGCGGCCCCGCCCCACCACCAACCTCTTCACCAAGCTGACCTCCAAACTGACCCGAAGGTGAGCCCCACGGGATGTGGGGTCTGGGGAGCGGGATGGGGGGGCTGACGGGGCCTAACCTGTCTTCTGCTCTGCTCTGCCTCTGTATCCCCACGTCTCCTCCTCTTCCTCCGTCACCCTTCACCTCCCTCCTCACGCTGCAGGGTTACCCTCGATCCCTCTAAACGGCAGAACTCTAACCGCTGCGTTTCGGGCGCCTCTCTGCCCCAGGGATCCAAGATCAGTAAGTCCCCTCCACCCTCTGCTTTCACTGGCTCTGCCTCTCTATCTGCATGTCTGACCTGTGTGCGGGCCTGGCGGGAGGGGGTGCTGTGAGTCGGGTAGGGGCTCTGGTTGTTCATTTCCTCACTCAGTTAGTAAACAATAGTCGGGCCTCTGGAGCCAGGCTCTCGGGGTTCAGACCCGAGCTCTTCTGAGTGCCCTTAAGCAAATGACCTAACTTCTCTGGGCCTTACTTTCCCCTTCCCTGAAGTGGGGATAGTCATAACCGTACCTTCCTCATAGGGCTGTTGTGCGGTGAGGTATATCACTAAGTGAGGTGATGCACGGACTGAGCTTAAAATCTTGCCTTGGAAAATGCTTTATAAATATTTACTATTACTATTCTTTGAGTGTCTACTGTGTGCCTGGCACCATGGTGGGCCCAGAGTAAAGTGAACAAAAGGGATAAAATCCCTGCCCAGGACATTCTCCTAGGGGACCCAGACAGTAAACAATAACTAAGTAAAATATATACACTGTCAGGTAGTGACAAGTACTAAGGAGAAAAAGGAAGCAAGGAAGGGGGGTCAGGGGTGTGGAGAAGGGAGGGTACGGTTTTACATGGGGCAGGCCTCACTAAGGCGGTTTCATTTGAGTACAGCCTGAAGGAGGGGTGTGTGTGTGTGTGTGTGTGTGTGTGTCTGTCCTTCTATATGTAGGTATGTGTCTCTGCCCACCCCCCCCCTTTTGTCTTCCAAATCCTTCAGTATCTTTCCTCCAACCTGCACTAACCATTTCAGATGGGGCTCCCCTTCTGGGCATGGAGAGGGAGATCAAATCCTGACTCCCAGCCTTCTCCAGCCCAGCTCCATACAGCAGGGAGGGACCAGGGCTGAGGCAGGGGCTGCCCAGAGTCCTGGAACCAGTGGGTTGAGGGAGAGGCCCCTATGTCCAGATTAGACACTCTTCCCCCCTCCCCTCCCCTAGGGTCACAGACGAACCTGAGAGAATCGGGGGACCTGAGGTCACAAGGTGAGTGCATGTGCCTCCCCTGAGTGCCACACCAGCCCCTCCCATTTTGCCTGTCTCAGACCCCACTTGTGTAAGTGCCTCACCAGACCCTTAGATGGGGCCCAAGCCTCATCCTCATCCTCCAAGGCCAACTTCCTGAAATGTCCCTATGACCCTCCCTTCTCTGCTGGCTCCTCTTACCCACCCTGCCCCCTTGATTTCCTCTCATTTCCACCTCCATCCCTGAGCATTATCCCTTGACCATCTTTAACTTCAGCCTCTCCCATCTCTAACCCACTCCTCCCCCTGTTGACACCACACCTCCTTTCCCCTCTCATCCAATGAGGCACAAGGGTTGCCAACAGCTCTGGACCATTGTAGAAACCCTAGTGGAAATAAAGAGCCTCCCCAGCAGTTCCAACGGTCCCAGGACCGAATCTCATTGGCTGGAAATGGGTCACATGTCCATCCCTAAACCCATGCCTGGGACCAGAAGGGTGGCGTATTCTGATTGGTCATACTTAGTGGTATGCTCATCTTTGAACCAATCACAGTGACCACGGGGGTTGCATGCTCTCATTGACAGGAAGTGAGTCATGTGTTCACCCTTGTGTTCATGCCCCACCTAAACTAGAAAGACTAGATCTGCAGTGCCTCTCAAGGGGAACACTCTTTGTATTTTAGGCGAGACATTTCTTTGTTAGGCAGGGCCTTCTCACACATTGCAGAATATGTATCATTCCTGACCTCCTGCCCAACCTAATAAATGCTGGCATTGCTCCCATCCCAAGACATTTTAACAGTCAAAAAGCCCCCAGAAGTTTCCTAATATCCCTTGGGGGACAGTACTGCTCCCAGGTGAGAACCCCTAGTCTAGAGTAAGGTAGGTTGGTCCTTCAAGGGAAAATGATTATTACCAGAAGGAGGATATATCAGTTAGGAGACAAGCTGAGCTGCTATAGCAAAGAGACCCCAAAATACAAACAGGAATAAACTTCTCTCACACACAAACCCTGTGTCCAGGCCAGGCTGGCAGGGCCACTCTGTTCCTGAGGTCATTCACTGTGTTCCCAGGGCTCTTACATCCCCATCCCTAGAGCCCCGTCATCTTTATGGTCCAGGCTAGCTCGTGCTGCAGCCTCACAGGAGGTGGGACAGGAGAGTCCAGGGCATGCAGTTTCCTTTGAAAACGGTGATGTGGAGTTGCACCCGTCACTTCATCTGGAGACAAGACCACACCTGGCTGCAGGGGAGGCTGGGAAATGTAGTCTCCAGCTGATAGCTATATGTACAGCTGATACTCTGTCACTGGGGTAAAAGAGGTTTTGAGGAGATACCTAGAAGTCTGTCCCAAAGTGGGAACAGTGGGTTGCCTTCCTCTTCTCCCCCATCTTTAACCCCTAATATCTTCCCACCTCAGTTGCCATCTACCTTGGGATCAAACGGAAACCGCCCCCCGGCTGCTCCGATTCCCCTGGAGTGTGAAGCTGACCAGCTCGCGCCCGCCCGAGGCCCTGATGGCAGCTCTGCGCCAGGCCACGGCGGCCGCCCGCTGCCGCTGCCGCCAGCCACAGCCGTTCCTGCTGGCCTGCCTGCACGGGGGTGCGGGCGGGCCCGAGCCCCTGTCCCACTTTGAAGTGGAGGTCTGCCAGCTGCCCCGGCCAGGCCTGCGAGGAGTGCTCTTCCGCCGCGTGGCGGGCACTGCCCTGGCCTTCCGCACCCTCGTCACCCGCATCTCCAATGACCTCGAGCTCTGAGCCATCATGGCCCTGGGTCCCCTCCTCTTTTCCTCTCCCACTTCGCTTCGGCAGGAGAGAAAGGGGGTCAAGGAGGGGATTCTCCCTTTGTCATCACTTCAGTTTTCCCTGAAATCGATCTGGGGGCAGAGATTGTCCCCTCTGCTGTTCTCTGGGGCCGCTGGGCAGGAGAGAAGAGCAAAGGGGCTTAACAGGGGAAGCTGGCACCTTCCTGGAGCCTCCAGCTCGTCCTGTCCCCCCTCACCCTGCCGCGGGGTACCTGAGGAAACTTTGGGGTCGGGGGGGCAGAAAGGGAAACAGGAAACTTCCATTCCCCCCAACAGCTCATGAATTAGGCCTTGGGCAGGGGCAAGAAGAGTTGCTGAGCCTAAAGACTGGATGGAGAACTGGGGTGGGTGGGGTTGGGAGTGGGGGTCAGACAGGCAGATTCCTTCCCCTCCCCATCCCCTCCTGCTCGAACCCCCCTTTCCTGCCCCAGGCTGGCGCGGGGCACTTTGTACAAATCCTTGTAAATACCCCCGCACCCTCCTGTCTGCAGAGGTCTCCCGAGGAGCTGCCGCTCTCACCTCCGGTTTTTAAGTTATTACAGCCCCACCCTCCTCCTGTCAGCCCCTCACCTGCAGCCTGTTGCCCAATAAACTTAGGAAGTCCCCCCTCCCCCACGCTGACCCTGGGGTCTTCCTTCCCTGCCCTCACCTGCAAGTGAGATGGAGAGGAGGTGTGTGACTGGGCCAGTGGTTTCTCCTTTCTGAGCCTCGGGTTTTCTCGTCTGCAGAATGGGAGTAGTGGGGGTGTGAGGGTCAAGGATGATTGTGGAAGAGGGCAGGACAGGACTCGGCCTCATCCACGAGGCCCTAGTTCCTATATCGGACCCCCGTTCATCCATTCACATACCCACCCACATGGTATACTGGACTCTAAGCCACTTCTTACTCCAGCAGTACATTTATTCAATAAACAGTCATTGACCGGTGCCTACTCCATGCCAGGCCCAGTGTGGACACGAGACAGGGAGCCCCTGTCTGTCGGGGCGGGAGGGGGGACACTAGAGAAACCATTGCTTTGGGGGCCACAGAAGAGAAAGTGAGGGGGTTTGGGGAAGGCACTCCAGAGGAACCGGTGCTGGAGTTGGGCTTTGAAGGACGAGTAGGAGTTGACCAGGTATTGGGTACGCCCTGGGCACAAGCCTGGAAGTGGAAGTGTATGGTATAGCTCAAAGAACTGTGGGTAATTTCAGGGTGGCTGCTATGTTGGGGGTGGGTGGAGAATTAGCAAGAGAAATGCTGTATTAGGACTCATAATCCGTCTACACTTCAGCAAAAAGGTATTTGTTTGCTCATCTCATAGGCCAGGGGTGCCTGACTTCAGGTACATCCGGATCTAGGCAGCAGGCAAGCTCACCTCTGCTTTTTTCAGTGTGAGTTTCATCCTAGTGGTTTCATCCATTAGGTGCTGCCTGATGGCAGTGATGACCCCTGCAGTTCCAAGCTCTCATCCTTCCAGCTTAGTTGCTGCAGCAGAAAGGCCGCTGATCTTAAGTCATGTGATCGCCCCTGGACCAGATGCTGTGACTCTGGAGTGGCCTGTGCCTAGAACTGGACTTAGAAGGGGCTCCCCAAAGGAAAGTCAAGAGTAGGAGCGGGAGAAGGGAAGTGGAAGCATGATAGACTTAAGCAGTAGAGGGCTGTCCAGTGCAGAAGGGCGGGGCTGCCTCACCCAGGGTCTTGTGGGCCAAAGGGAGCAGGCTGGGCTTTCATCCGAGGGCACTGGGGAGCCATGGAGGGTTGCATGCAGGGAAGAGGCTTAGTCAAACTGCCTCAGTTGCCCATTTTAGAGCATAGTAGGGTCAACTGTTGTATCCTTCATGGAGCTGACAGGAAAGTCAAATGAGAAATGAAGGGTGGTAAAGATTAAAGAGTGGCCAGTGTTGAAAAATTCAGGGTCTGGGGCAGAGCCAAAGTCCTGCTGTTAGTGAGGCCAGAATAGGACTCTGCTGAAAGAGAGGTGTTTACCGGTGAGAGGGTAGCAAAATGAGGTGTGCGTAGGGGGAACCGACCCTGTCACGAAGCCTCAATCCCGGAGGGCTTCCTTTGTGCCCAGCCCTGTGCTGGGGACACAGTGGTGACCAAAACGGCCCCAGCCCTGCCCTCATGGAGCTCACAGCCCAGTGGAGGAGACAGCCGTGTCCTCAGTGATCCAGAGTGAGCGGGGCTGGTATGGAGGAGTCCAGAGCCCGCAGGAGTGCAAAGAGGGAAACTGCCCTAGCCAGGGAGGGCTTCCTGGGAGGAACAGCTTGGCTGTGACAGAGAGAATGATGAGCAGCTAACCAGACATGGCAGGGTGTGGGTCATGTATTCTAGGCAGAGGGAACAGCATGTACAATGGCTGGGAAGCAAGAGAGCATACAGGTCCTTCAGCAAATGACACATGACTTGAGTGAGTATAGAGTCACTGTGAGAGAGGAGGCTGGAGGTGCCGGCAGGGCCTTGAAGGTTGTGGAGAGGTGCCTGGGCTTTGTGCCAAGGGTCCTGGGGAGCCATGGCAAGGCTGTGAGTAAGGGAGAGGTGGGGGCAGGTTTGTGCTGTGAAGGGAGGGAAGGAATCAGGTCAGAAGAATAGCGAGGAGATCAGGACCGGACAGAAGGTGAGGAGAGAAGGGGTGGACCTCAGCCTTATGAGGCAAAATGGGCGGGACGGGCATGGTAGCTGCCAAGTGCCTGGCCTCTGGATTTGGCTGGCTGGAGTGTGTGTGGTCTGTGTGGCCTCAGGGGTGGAGCTGGGATTAGTGATGGGATCTTCACTGGGGGATAGTATTGTAAAGGGCATCTCCATGTCTAACAGGCCCTGTGTGCCTTGACCTTTGGGGTCTCTTCTAACCTTTCTGTTTTGGTAATCTCTCTGGGAACTCTGACATCCCCGGGCCTCAGTTTCCCTTCTGGAAAATGGAGAGATTTATTGATCTCTAAGGGCCCTTTACCTGTGTGACAAGGTTTGAAAAAGTGCCTCCCCCAGGTCCCTGGGGGCTCTGTCTTCTTAACTCTGCCTCACCTTTTCTTCTGAGGCCTTTGTCTCTTTAGGGGCCCACGTGCTATGCGCTAGCAAATGGAGGCCTCAGCCTATTGGGTCAAGTAGAAGTGATTGACGTGGCCAACACCCAATACATGTTCAGATGTCTCTTGACGTCTATTACCTGCTTCTCCCACACGCGACCCCAAGGCCCCTTCCTGCTCTTTTCTGGGACCAAGCTCTCCAAAAGTCCTATCCTTAAAGACTTCACAGGTATGCTCTGACCCAAGCCCCAGTCTGGAGGAGGAAACAGCTTGGGCAGACATTAAGGTGGGAATTGCAGGGTGTAAGGAACAAAAGAGTATATAGAGGAATCATGGGAAAAGAACTAGAAGGATGAGCCTTCAGCAAATGGTATGAATTTGTCTGGCCTTGAAGAATCGCACTTAATACGAGAGCGTTCTAGGCGACGTGGGGAGCCATGGCAGGTTCTCGAGCGAAGTAAGGAAAGTTGGAAACACTGGTAGCAGCTGTAGAGGGCTGAAGTCAGCTCGCACAGAAGGAGGCCAGTGAAACGCATAATGAAGTAGACAGTGATGAGATGCATGGGGGGTCTCAAACCGGAGGCCGGGGAGCCAGATTCAAGTCACAGACATTTTCTTTGGCTTCCGTTTCTCCCTCGCGAGGACCCTGTGTTTGAGATCTGAGCGTGAGTGATTGGGAGCCGAGGCAGGGAAGGGCCCAAGCTCGGCGGTGTGACACTGGACCACACCTCTCCGGGTCTCAGATTCCCCATAGAGCTTTGTAATGTTTGGGTTAGACTCTGTACCCTAACTTTGCCTCATTTTAGAGATGGGATAAAGCATGTCTAGCCCTAGGACATGCCTAGAGACGGCAAACCGCTTCGAGGTCACACAGTAGCCAATTACAAAAGTCTTTCCTCCTCCTCTTCCTCATCCCCCCCCCATAACTATCGCACACAACGCTAAGGCCACCATTGCTTTTATTTGTTGCTTTGAGCGGAGAAAAAGCATGAGCCGCAGGTGAGCCCGGGTACTCTCCATTAGCCAGAGCGCCTGATGGTGGGCGGAGCTCAGGGAAAAAGAGAGGAGAGCATAAGGGAGGTTATTCATTGGCCAGAACCCAGAGAATGGAGCCCATTGGTTGGAACTCTGGTTGGAACTGGAACTCGAAGGAGGGTGGATAGAGCCCCCGGTAGACTAAACCTTTATAGGCGGGACTCCGGGAGAAAGGGGCGGGGCAAAGGATGCAGGGCGGGCCTCCGGTGGGCCGGGTCCTCCCTTTGGCTGGGGCTCCAGCAGTCGGCGGCGGGCGGGCAGTGCGCCTACTTCTGGGCGGGGATCATGTCGTCGATGGACTGGCCCTTTTCCAACTTCTTCTCCATCTCCACCATGAGCTTCACACCATCCACCACCAGCTGCACCTGTTCTACCTCCGACGAGCCCAGCCTATCGGCGTTGGACACGTCGAACACTGAGCCCACTGCGGCCGTGTCCACGCCACCTGCGGGAATAGGAGGTCGGGGCTAAGGAGCGAGCAGAGATGCAGGAGCGGGGCCCGGGACGCAACCCCCGTGCCAACGGCGACTGCCGCATGTACTGAGTGAGTGCCTACTGTGTAAAGGTTAAGTGCACGCGGTTTCCTAAGCGTCTGTTTATTCACGGGCCCACATCTCCGGCTTTAGGTACCGCACCCCTCGACCATCCAGCACGGTGGGTAACAGAGTTGAGCTCTGGAGCCGGGCTGCCTGGGGTCGAATCCTGACCATCCTCCCCTTTACAGATTGGAAAGTGAGCTCCCTAGGCGGCCAGGGACACACACAGTGTATATTAATTATATAACCATGATGGTATATTGACTCATCTGAGATAAGGCGTGCTGATGCCTATTTGCAGAGGAAGGAACTGAAGCTCACAGAAGGGCAGCCCTTGCCGACCCCCAGAACTCGTGGGGATGCCCCACCTCCCCTTCAGCCGCTGCAAAGGGCCGGTCCCAGAAGCCGCAGGAGGGGATGTAGGCCGCACCTGTGCCCCGCTTCTGCAGGCGCAGACGAGTGAGGATTTCCTCGAATTTGGGATGCTTGCTCAGGTGCGCTAGTTTCACATGCACGCCTCCACGCAGCCCGGTGCCCAGGTTAGATGGGCAGGTGAGCACGTAGCCCAGGTGCTCGTTCCACATGAAGGGGTGGCCGGCTTTCTTGAAGATCTCCTCAATCTGAGGTGGGGGAGAGGACCCTGGATCAGCGCCGGCGGGCGCCCCCAAATACACCGACAACCCGGACACGGTTCGGAGGGACAGGGTGTGAGAATGTCAGTAGGGGTAGGATTCTGAGGGGGCGGGTCTGGAAGACCTGGAGGCACGAGTTTCTGAGGGGAGGGGCCCGACCGCACAGGTGGTGGCAGGATTCTGAGGGGGCTGGGCTTGAGGACGCCGGGAAGGCGGGTTCTTAGGGGCGGGGCTTGAACATAGGGGTGGGGCCGGTTTCTCAAAGGGCGGGGCCTTGGAAAGCTAGTGGGGGTGGGTGTTGAGGGGCGTGGCTTGGGTATAGGGAGGAGCCGGGTTCCGAGGGGAGGGGCCTCGGAAGGCAGCTGGGGTGGTCACGTGGAGTCACGCGAGAGGCAGGCACCCACCTTCTGCAACCCCAAGCAGAAGCGGCGGAAAACCTGCTTCATGTTGCCCCCCTTCTCCATGGAGATGACTCGGAGGTGGTCCTCCTCGTTCACCCACACCAGGAAGCTCTTGTTGTCATTGTGCCTAGGTCGGGCGCAGCAAAAGGCTGAGGAATCAGCTCCGCGGGAACCCCATTCCCCTGCGTCTTGCAAACACATACCCACCGCTAGGGGGCAGCGGGCCTGAAGGGCAAGATGTGGGAGCGCCTCAAAGTCTGAGAAGCTAACACCTGTAGACTCTAATGTCACTGGACCTGTGGAATCTCGAATCCTGGGATCAGTGACTTTTAGGGTCTTAATTCTTTGGACAACATTATAGACTCTTAGAATCTCAGAATCTTTGAAAAACGGAAGCCAGGAATCAGAATTGATAAATCCTCCCATCACATTGTGGCATCTCAGAAAGAGTCTTAGAACTGTAGAACTCTAGGACCTGGAAATGTTTGAAACCACTGAATCACAGAATCGGAAATTAGTGGAATCTAAAAATATTTAAAATCTTGAAATCTTACAACCTACACTCTCCAAATCTTTTGAAACCTAGGTCCTCAAAACCTTTTAAAATCTTTGACTATCAGAATCAGGGATTCAAAGATTCATGGAAAGCCCAGCTAGCTAGCAACAACAGCTGGTAATAAAAATCATACTAATGGCCAATATGAGCACTTACTATATACCAGGCACTTTTTCCAATACTTTACATAAATTAACTCAATTAATCCTCACGAGAACCCCCAAAGCTATGAATTGTCATGATCTCCATTTTATAGATGGGGAAACTGGGGCAGAGACATGTTAAATCGTGTGCCAAAGGTCACACAGCTAGTAAGTGGCAGCGCTGGGATTTGCATCCAGGGAGTCTGGTTCAGGTCTAAGTTTCAAGTTTCCCAAAATGTGACATGCAGACCACAGGGTGGGCAGGGGTGGAAGGCAAGATCATTCTGGATAATTACTGTTATGGTCTTGACTTTGGTGGAAAGTCATGGGAAGGCTGGAGGAGGCAGGGGAGAAGGGGGCCATAGGGCAGGGGCGCCTCACCAGATGCCACGGGCATCGGGCCAGTCTCGGGCCATGCCTGAAGCCAGTAGCAGCGGGGACACGGGCTTGTCAAATAGGAAGTGGTCGTCGATGAGCTGCTGTTGTTCCTTGTCTGTCATGTTCTTCAGAGGATAGTATTTCCCCTTGAACTCTCCCGTCAGGCTGTTGAGGGCTGAGGGGCCGCAGGAAGGAGTGGTCAGCAGCCTGCCCCACCTCAAGCGGGGCGCAGGCCCACACTGCTACCCCTAACGGGCCTGGACCTTGGCCCTCTGGAGGTGCTAAAGGCGCCTAAATACTGTGTCTAAACCCAAATTCATGACCCCTCCCCAAAACGTGCTCCTCCCCTGTCTGCCCTGGGAAAACCCACACCAAGTGCTCAAGACAAAAGACATGGATTCTCCCCTTCCCGCCACCAAGCCTCACATCCAGTTCACCTGCGAGCAGTAATGTGCTGGTGCCTGCTCCTGCTGGCTGGCAGGACAGGGAGTCAAAGTCTCAGGAATCCGGGAGCCATCAGTAAACATTATTATAGTATAGTATTTATAGTATTTGTATATATTCATATGTATTCATAATACATAGTAAATATGTATTATGTGTATAATAAATATATTTATATAATACATGTACATATTTTTATATATTTTATACATTATTTGTATAATATACCACATAATATATTCTATATCATATACTATATTATGTTGTTAAAAATAAATTATAAAAACTTACAGTTAAATAAATTATATTTAAAACATAGGGAATAAATACTCAGAACTATCACTTTCTAATGATTTTACTACACTTACTATTTTCTATGTTCTTGAAGTTATTCTCATCCACTGTAGCCGTATGGTGGAAATGCAACATAACGATGTGCTACTGCACGTTTCCTCCCATTGCCCAGCTCTGTATGATGCCACGTGATTAGCTTAAAATTGGCCACAGTAGGGGAGTTTACACCAGAGAAATTGGTAGTTGCTGGCTGCAAATCAGGGCTTGTTTTTTTCTTTGTTTGGGTTTTTTGTTTTTGTTTTTTCTTTGAGAGCCAATTGTTAAACATTTAGCAGAACAACACTGCCTGCCAGCCCTAATAGTTCTACCTCCCAAACATACCCACTCTTTCTCCCCATTCCATAGCTACCCCTCACCCCCAACCCAGACAGCTGCAGTTGCCCCCTCTCAGCCTCTCTCCTACCTTTGCCCACTGTCTGCTCCCTGCACAGCAGCCAGAGGGATCCATATTAGTCTGAACCTGTCCTTCCTCTGCTCGCCACCCTCCCATGCTTTCCTTCTCCCACAGGGTCAAAGCCATAGTCCTCCCAACAGCCCACGAGGCTCTGCACGACCTGGCCACCCACACCCCTCTGGCCTCATTTCCTCCCCTCCCGCCATCAGCCACTCGGCTCCAGGCACACTGGTCTCCTTGCTGTTCCTCCAACACACCTTCCCATCCCAGGGCCTTTGCACTTGCTGTTCCACCTGCCTGGAATTCTTCCCAAGGTTGGCTTCTTCTTGGCAGTCAGGTCTCAACTCCTTTCTAACGTAGTTCCCGCCAGTCATTCTGTGCCACAACCTTTGTTTCTTGGCTTCATGGCATTTTGGAATTATCTTGTTCTTTTGTTGGTTTCTGTGTTTCCTCTTATCTCCCCACCAGGCTGACAGCTCTGTGAGAGCAGTGACCTTGTCCATCTTATTCATCACGGGAGCCCCAGCTCCCCACACAGAGCCAGAACAACCGTACATGTTTGCTTAATGGATGGGTGGATGGATGAATAGATGGACAAAGGTCAGGACCCTGGCGCAATTGGGTGTCAAGTCTTGACAGCACCCCCAGGCTTCCACCAGGGGTAATGCTTCCAGCTGTCAGTCACCAAGTACTCATGACTTACCAAGTGCTTTCAGTGTTTTGGAAAATGGGGGCCCAGGGGAGTCCAGAGACCTGCCCACGGAGGAGCAGAGCCACAGCTGGGGGACCCCGGCAGTGTGCGGGGTGGGAGCTCTCACCTTCCACGGCGAGTTTCTCCACGGCCCGACGCTCACCGCGGGAGCAGTGGGGGGGCAGCGAGAAGCCCTTGATGCTGCGGCCCGTGCGGACACGGCTGCTGATCACGTAGTTGGGGTCCAGGTCGTCTCCACCCTAGAGAATGGATGGGGGGGTCAGGGCGGGGCGGGCCATCCTGTGAGCCCTGCCCCCTCCCCAGCAAGGTCAAGTCTCCCGCCAGGCCCTCCCAGCTCTCTCAGGCTCTCTGCTGCTGCTTTGGTGCCTCCCTCCCCACCACCACCCCTTCTCTCTCTCTCCCCATTTTTCTCTCTCCATCTCCGTCTCTGTTTCTCCCTCTTCTACATGTCTGTTTTGTACCTGCCTCCCTCCCTCCCTCTCTCTCTCTCCCTCTCCGCCCCCCCCTCTGTCTCTCTGTCTCTCCCCCTCTCCCCACCCCCACTGCCCTCAGCCCCATCTCCTTGCCTGACTTCGTGTCTCTCTGTCCCTCTCTCTTCCCATCTCCCTCTGTGTTTCTCTCCATCTCTGTTCATCTCCCTGTCTCTCTGGGTGTCTCCCCCACCTCCTCCCTTCTCCTCATCCCTCTACCCTCTCTCTCCCACCCCTCCCCTCCCCTGGGGGCAGCCGACCTTGAGGTTCTCGTGGTTGAGGTCGGTCTTGTGCTTGTCGGTGGGTTTGTAGCCCCCGTGCCGGTCCTGGATGATGGGGTCAAAGAGATCCTTGAAAACCATGTAGGACTCCTCGTCACCAGCCACACAGCCCACGGTCATGATGAAGGGGTGACCTGGGGGGGGTCGGGGGGGAGGTCAGAGGCGGTCGTCCCCAGCAAGGAAGGCCTGGGCTCCTGGGTCCAGCGTAGACTGTGTGTGTATGTGCGCGCGTGCAAGGGAATTCACTCGACACCTCTGGGTCAGAACTGAGAAGGCTGAGGCTTGGTAGGAATGGGGAGGGAAGGCTGGGAAAGGTCAAGTTGGCATCTGCGGGGGTGGGAGGAAGGCTGCGGGCAGGACAGAGGAGAAAGAGTCTGGGGGGCCAGTTACTAAAACTATTACCATGTCAGAGTCCCCAAATCATGGAATCTTCCCCTAAAAAATTTCAGAACCTTAGACTATCAGCCCCCACAGATAATGAGACTTGAAAGACCCTCTTATTTCTCAAGTGGGGAAACAGAGGCCTGGAGAGAAAGGGCTTCTCCCCTCAATCACACCATGAGTTGGGGGCTAAGGCTAGAAGCTGGGCTCCTGCCCAGTTCCACTCGCCCTGGAGGGGTGTCCTTGGAGAAGGAAGCGCAGGGCTTATGATACCCCCTGTCAGAGTCTGAGTGCTGACGCTGTGCCAGGCGCCGCTCCATGTGTACTGATGCCTATGTTTTCCCAACGTGGGTGCCCATTTTGCAGGTGAGGAAACTGAGGCCTGGGAGGTGCATTAGCTTCCTCAGGGGAGTCTCACATTATACTCCTGCACATTTAGCGAGTGGTTTACCGCGTGCCGGACCCTGTCCCAAGCACCTCACCCATCCCAACTCCTCTGTTTCTCACAGCAGCCCCATGGGTATGGTCCCCATTTTACAGATGGGAAGACTGAGACCCAGGGAGGTGGGATCGAGGCCTGGCAGGCAGCCTCCAGAGCAGCCCCCAGCCTTCTGGTCCCTGTGATGCTCCACCAAGGAGGCTTACCTGGGTTGTCCACACCTGTCTGGATGACGTCGTCCAGAGTGAAGCCAGATGGTGTCTCCTTGTCCCGCAGCTTCTTGTAGAGCTCGGGGTTCAGTACCTTGGCCATGTGGTTGTTGTGTTTGCTGAGGTCGGGGTATTCCTCCTCAGACTTGAAGTTCAGCTTGTACTTGTTGTGGGTGTTACTGAACGGCATGGTGGCGGCGTGGGGGACCTGGTGGGCTGGGCCGGAGGGGAAGATTAGCTCACATCCAGTAGAGACCAGCCAAAGAACAGAACCAGGCTCTGGGGTCAGGCAGGCCTGAGGGTCAGTCCTGACTCCTGTGCTGTGTGACTTGGAGCCAGAGGGATCCCTTCTCTGAGCCCCTGCACCTCGACAGGATGTATCAAGAGTTTTGTGTTAGGATCTTAGCTCCACCGCGTCCTGGCAGGTGACCTTAGACTAGTACCCTTGCTAGAGACTCAGTTTCTCCAGCTGGAAAATGGAGGGGGGAACGCCTCAAGCCAGAGTAGTAATCATGGCATGGGTAAGAGTGTAGGTTCTAGACTCAGACAGCCTGGCTTTGAATGCCAGCTCTGCCACTTACAACAAGCTGTGTGACCTTGGGTGACTTGCTTAACCTCTCTGTGCCTGAAAGTACTCACCTGTAAAATGCAGGTATAATAGCATTCACCTCATGGAGGTGTTGGAAGGATGAAGTGAGTTAATTATGTAAAGCACTTGGAATAGTGCCTGGAACACAATAATCACTTTTTTTGCTCAGCTATTATTATTGTTGTTGTTGTTATTTTAAACTGTGAGGAGCTGGTGAGAAGATGGAGGGTGTTGCTGGCAATGAGTGTGTGAGCAGAAAAGGGACATTCTCTCCATAAAACTCCTTGGGTGCTCAGTCGAGGGATGAGGGGCAGGGTGGGAGTGATGGCTGGGTGCCTGCCCCCACCTCTGTTTGCTGACACCTCTCCTGCGGGGCACAGTAGAAGAACAGCTCAGTGTCTGAGTTTGACAGAACCGGGTTCAAATCCCATCTATGCCATTTCCGGGCTGTGTGACCCCAGGCCAGTTACTCAGCCTCTCTGAGCCTCTGTCCTCTTTGAACTGAACGCTCCCCATGGGGTGCCGGGAGGATTCTTTGAGCTCAAGCATGTGGCTGGTTGAGCACAGGCCCCAGCGTGGAGTTGGGGCCTGATACCTAGAGGGGTGGCTGCTATTATTGTTATTATTACTTTTATCCACAAGACCCAGAAGGAGGAGGGACCCCTTGGTGGTGGTGGTAGGGATGGGATACTCATTCCCAGCTCCAGGAATGGGAAGCGGGTAGGATGGTGGGAAGGAGATGGGGACCAGGGTGAGAGGAAGGCCGAGGCATCAGGCCAAGGGGGATGGAAACCCACGAAAGCCTTTGGAGTTGATGTCCAGGGTTGGGGATTTATTTTTAGAGTCTGGCAAACTCCTCCTTCCCCACCGACACCCCCCGCATTCCAGGGGCTCGGCTTGCACCAAGTCAGCAGGCCAGAGACAGGTGGGCCAGGGTGGCCAGGAGGATATGCATTCAGGCTGTGGGGCTCAAGGGCTTTCCACCCAGAAAGCCCCCTTCAGAGCATGTCCCCACCCCCATCCCTGCTAGGGACAGGCCAGGAGAAGGCACAGAAGCAAGGTTGGTGAGCCCAAGAGACACCAGCAGTCATAGCCCCAGAGCCCCACACACACACGTCACCATGGACCCCCCAGATCACACCGTACACGGACCCACACTCGCACACATCCAAGCTCAGGGACACACCCAGGATACAGGTACTCATGCAGGAGCCACGGAAAGTTAGACACAAGGTCACACTGTGTGGAACGCCATAGGGACCCACAAGGTCACCAACGCAAAGACCCCACAGTCCCTGCCGTCGCAGAGACCCTGACAGGTGACACACAGACACCTCCCACAGTTTATGGCACCCAGTTCTGGTGAAAAACCATCATGAACAAGGCCTGGCCCAAGCCCCTTGCAGGAGGTGACAGCTGGCAGCTGTCGAGACTCCTTCCCATTCCGGAAACCCTCCCCAGGACCCTGGAAACCCTCCCCAGGACCCTGGAAACCCTCCCCAGGACCCTG
>NW_021703766.1:48743374-48959573 GCF_005190385.1 Monodon monoceros
CCCTGGAAACCCTCCCCAGGACCCTGGAAACCCTCCCCAGGACCCTGCACTGCAGAGATCACAAGTCACAGCCGGGATCAGGGGCTCACAGGTGGAGGGGACTCTCTGACACAAGGTCCACCTTGCCACACACTGACCCACCTGTGTGCAGGAGGACATGGGGGAGGACACGTAAGACCCCTTCCAGAGCCAGCTTGGCCTCTGATTCCAGAGGAGGACCCCACTCTGGACCCCACCCCAAATCCCACCCCAGGCAGTACCTGGCTGGGATGTGCTGACAGGGGCTGTCTGTGTCCTGGAGGCAGCACTGACCCGAAGGAAAGGCCCACAAGCCCTGGCCTTATATAGGGGGGAGCCCGGGCTGTGCTACTGGCTGGGAGGGGCTGCCCCCCGGGACAGGGCTGGAAGGCAGCTGAGCCTCTCACCTCACCGCCCAGGCATCGTGCCCACCCGGAACCCAGGCATGCCTCGCGCCCATCCCCATGGCCTTGTATGGGCCGCCCCAGGGTCTGGGCCCAGACCCCCCCCACCCCTGTCACCACCAAGCTGGTCCCCCGACCAAGTGCTGAGTCGGGCTGGCGGGGACAGCTGGCCCCCCGCCGGGGCCACGGGATAGTGTCAGGGAATGTCCCAGGAACGTAGAAGCCACCCTCCCCTGGCCCTCCGCTGGGCCACCAGCCTCTCCTCAGCCCCCAGCGGCCTTGACCCCAGCAAACAGCAGGTCCTGAGCCCTAGCCCTGGGGAAACCTTGCAATGGCCCCTGAAGGTCAGGTATCTGGTTTTCCAGCAGAGGAAACAGAGATCCAGAGAGGCTGTGTGATTTGCCTGCTGTCACCCAGCTACAGGGAGTATCTGACCAAAGCCGAGGTGGGAACAGGGGTGACCTGAAACCTGTGCTTGGATGTACTTTCCTCCTTGGGAGCGGGTGGGAGGGAAACTGAGGCTGGGCTGAGTTGGGGCGGTTCTAACTCAAAGCCAGGTTGGAGGCGGTGGTCACCTTTCCCACTCCAGGCCACCCGCCTGGTGACACTGGGAGATTTCCGCTGTGGAGGGGACAGGGAGGGACGTGGCCTGCCGGGAAGGGAGGTTATTTTTAGAGCTAGCTCGCTGTGTTCTCTGGGGGACCCGAGGTGCTGGGGATGGGGGGGCGCGGGGGCAGGTGTGAGGAGGTTGGGTCGCCACGTGTCCAGGCTAATTATAACCAGGCGTCTCGGGTGTCCCCAGGGCTCGCCTCCTTACAAGGGCAGCCGCGAGCCCGAGAGACCAGCCCCACCCGCAGGGGAAGGGGGCTGGGTGGCGGCTCAGGTCAGAGCGCAGGTCTCGCTCGGATCCGGGCTCTCAGCACCTCGACCGTGACGGGGGACCTCAAGGGCCGAGGATGAGATTCTGCGGAAGTGGGACGGCACAGAGGAAACTGCTTCCTCCGCCTGGAAGGCGCCAAGACTTGGGCAAGGGGGGTCAAGTCCAGGGAGGAGGAGGTTCAGGGAGCGCCCGGATTGAAACAAAGAAGAGAACGTTCCTTTCCCTCTGAGCTTCCTCCCTCCTCCCCGGTCTTCCCCGCTTCTTCCCAGGCATAGGGGCACTGATCTAGGGAAAGGGGACCCTCTCTACCTCTCCCTAGGTTACTATTGGGATGGGGAGCTGCCTAGAAAACTTTTCCTTGGGGCCTAGCCCCTGATCTCTCCACCAACATCCCCTTCTCAGTAAGGTCAGAGTGACAGTGTTCTCCTTCACAGTTAGGGAAACTGAGGCCCAGAGAACTAAAAGGAACTGGTCTAGAATTATTATGCCTTTATCATTTCAACAATTATTTATTAAGCACTTAATGGGAACACAGCAGAAAATAAGCAAAACCCCTGCCCTCGCGGAGGTGACATTTCAGTGAGAGTAAACAAGTCAATATATGCTCTAATGTCAGGGACAATGGGGCTTTGAAGGAAAGGACAGAGGGTAAGGGATGAGAGTGATGGCACAGCAGAGGAGATCAGGTCAGACCTCTCTGGGGAGGTGACATCCGAGCAGGGACTGGAGGGAGCCAGCCATGTGGAGATCTGGAAGAGGGACAGCAGGTGCAAAGGCCCTGAGGTGGGAGTGGCTTGGCATATCTGAGAGACAGGGAGATGGCTGGAGGGCTGGAGCAGATGGGGCAGAGGGGAGAGTGGGAGGGAGAAGATGATGTTGGAGAGAAGCCAGGAGCAGACCTATAGGGTCCTAGGGGCTGTGGAGGAGTTTCCATCCCACTGTGAGTGGGATAGGAGTCCCTGAGGGCTATGAGCAAGGGAGAGACAGGATCCAGCCACATCACACACAGCTCAGCCCCCTGGACCCCTAATAACCCCTTGTGTGGACATTTGACATTCCTTTTGGCCACACAGCATCCTAAGCCCTTTCTGTGTCTGGGGAGCCCCCCACCCTCTGACCACCTCCTTTGGAGAAGCCAAAAATGTCAGAAACTCAGTTTCCCATAATCCTTTGCAGCGATGGTCCAGTCACGTGACCAGGGCTGAGCCAATCAAACACTCCAGCAGACCTTGTATCATAAGCTCTACCTCCTTTATCTTCTTTGAGTCTCACAGAAACAGTTGGCCTTGGGGAGCTCTATAATCCCCATCATATATCTTCCTCCCACTCCCAGCCCCTGAGCCCATCAGTCTCCAAGGCCTGTCCATCCCTCCTACCCTAGCTCAAGACCTCCACATTCACTCCTGCCCTATAGCCTCCTCGCTGGGCTCCTGCCCCAGTGTTGCCCTGTCCCACCTACTCCCTACTTGCTGCCCTCTCCTGCTCAGAACCTGCCATGGCTCCCCAGTGCCCTCAGGATAAATGAGTATTTGTTGACTAAGTAAATAATAGTAGCTTTATCTGTCATTTGGAAACCCCTTCACCCAGCTTAAGCAGAAAGGGCTTTCCTACCAGATATTAGGTGCTCACAAAATTGTTGGAAGGGCTGAAGGAGCAGGCTCTAGGCTGGGCCTCCAGGAACACCTCTTGCCCCCAGAATCATGCTTCCTCTGAAAAACTGGATGTGCTAGAAGGAAGTTAGCATGGATATTGAGTGGCCACTCCACTCACAGTCTCCACCCTAACAGTTAACTCTCATGGAGCACTCCTATATGTCAAGTACTAGGCTAACTGCTTTACATATATTAGCTCATTTAACATTCCCAACAATAAGGCTCAGAGAGGTTAAGTGACTTGCTCAAGGTCACACAGCTGGGAAGGGGCAGAGCTGGGAATCAAACTGGCACAGGGCTGCCGAGAGTGGGTTCAGGCTTTGGTAAGGATAATTTTCAGGCCTCTCAGCAAGGTCAGACAATATTGTCAGCCCAGAGTCTCTTAGGCCCTGACAATTTGTACCCACATCCCCTTGCCCCCTTCACCACCCTAGCAGTCTGGTTTCAGGATTCAATCACTGTATGTGTATTAACCAATTTAATTCTCCAGCAGTCCTATGAGGTAGATATGCAAATTTTACAAGTCAAGAAAGTGAAGCCCAGAGAAGTTGAGTCACTTTCCCAAAATCACACAGCTGGGAAGTAGCAGAACCAGACTGGACGGAGTAGTCATTCCCTTCCTGATTCCACCTGTTCATGCTAAAGCCTCATTTTACAGCGGATGGATGCTGAGACTGGAAAAGGGCAAGGGATCGCAGACTTCTGGTATCCTCAGGTGGCAAAAGGTACAAGAGAGCTTTGTGGGATCTCTCTTATAAGAGCACCAATCCCATTCATGAGGGCTTCTCCTCCTACTAATACCAAAGGCCCCAGCTATTAATGCTATCACCTTGGAAGGTTAGGATTTCAACATATGAATTTTGGGAAAACACAAACATTTAGATCATAGCACCAAGATATATTGCTAAGTGC
This sequence comes from Monodon monoceros, assembly GCF_005190385.1. Taxonomy (NCBI): domain Eukaryota; kingdom Metazoa; phylum Chordata; class Mammalia; order Artiodactyla; family Monodontidae; genus Monodon; species Monodon monoceros. Next base: position 48,747,241 of record NW_021703766.1, read on the forward strand.
GGGGGCGGGGCGGGGAAAGAAAAAAATATATATATACCTGTTGCCACAAAAATGCTGTGAAACACACCACCCCAAAATGCAGGAACTTTGAAATGGATGTGGGGTTGACTGACAGTTGGCTGATTTGGGCTGGGCACAACTGGGAAGCTTTGCTCCATACTCTTATGTTAAAAACAAGACAACGGGCTCAAAATGCTAAGCCCCATGTCACCAAATCAAGACTTAATGACAGTTTCGGCTCTCCTGGAGATGGACTCTTAAACCACCCACTCAGATCAGCACTAGTTAGGTAATCTGCCTGATAGACCCCTGCCGTCCCTAAAGGAAAGTGACCTTGCAATAACCAGCCTGCTTTTTTTTCCGGGTACAACTTTCTTGTTTCTGCTCCCTTCCACCTATAAAAGTCTTTCATTTTGTTTAGTTCCTCGAAGCTCCTTTCTGTCTGCTAGATTGGATGCTGCCTGATTCGAATCGATTTTTGCTCAAACTCAATACAATTTTAATATACCTCAGTTTATCTTTTAACACTACAGAGACGTTGTGGTGTGTGGGCCAAAGGGGGGAGCAGCCATGCAGGGGAAGCTTTTCTCATGCCTGTGCCTGGGCGCAAAAGGCAACGTTCAAGGCCCCTTAGGTCGAAGCTCAGAACTGGCATGACTGGTACTTGTGCCACTCTGCTGTTGACTAAAGTAAGTCACATGACCACACTCAAAGTCAAGGCCATTGTTCAGTCTACCTCCATGGGTAAGGTTTTTCTCATTTGTGTTTTTCTTAAATGGTCACTCATTCTCAGACATCCACATACAATTCATATCCCTGGAATATCTCAGGAAGGATATTAGAAACTGGTAATCATGTTGGCTTCTGGGAAGAGTGGGGATCACGGAGTGACAAAGACCTACTTTTCACTCTGTAGTCTTTTGTTCTCTGTGAACATCCTTTCTGACAGCACTTTACTTCTTAAATTAAAAAAGAGAGTAAATATAATTCACACTGCTGTATGTTATATGAAAGTTAAGAGAGTAAAAATAAATAAGTAAATAAAAATAAAAAAGGGGGGAGGCTTTTTAAAAACTATGGCCAAGAGATGAAAATAGAAAAGCCCCCATCGCATCTACCCATTTTCCTGACATGGCAAACTGAGGCCTTAAGTGATTAGATGGGGATTTTGTTGAGTGCCTTCTTCTTCTTTTTTTTTTGTCACTAGTTAATATATGAGTTTATTTGGGATGATTTTGATTTTAGAAGGAAGACAAGTTCAAAGAATCGTTTGATAGAAAATGAAACGAGTTAGTTGTATATGGATGGACGTTGAAAATACATTTATAAGCTAAAAGGTATGACAAATTTCTACCCAGTGTCTCTTTTGTTTTGTTTTCTAATTTATTTTATTGAAGTATAGTTGATTTACAATGTCATGTTAATTTCCGCTATACAGCACAGTGATTCAGTTATATATATATATATATATATATATGTATACATTCTTTTTCATATTCTTTTCCATTATGGTTTATCATAGGATGTTGAATATATCCCTGTGCTATACAGTAAGACCTTGTTGTTTATCCATCCTATATATAATAGTTTGCATCTGCTAATCCCAAACTCCCAATCCACCCCACCCAGTGTTTCTTTTTTTTTTGACATAAGCTCTTTTTATTTTTTTAATTAGCTGTGCTTTATCTTTTTTTTTTAAATAAATTTATTTTATTTATTTATTTATTTTTGCCTGTGTTGGGTCTTCGTTGCTGCCTGCGGGCCTTCTCAGGGCAGTGGATTCTGTTGTTGTGGAGCACAGACTCTAGGCACGCTGGTTTAGTTACTGCGGGGCATGTGGGATCTTCCCCGACCAGGGCTCGAACCCGTGCCCCCTGCACTGGCAGGCAGATTCTTAACCACTGCGCCACCAGGGAAGTCCGCACCCAGTGTTTCTTAATGGATACTTCAAAATGAAACAGTTTGAGATCTTCACATTTGGTTGCTGCATTTTTATTTAATTAATAACTGTCTTGGCCATTTTTCATCTGGTAAAGCAACCTAACCAGGAGATATTCAGGGAAGCATTACTCACCCTATTGCCAATAAATTAGAACATGGCAACTGAAGACATCTGAGTTTGGTTGGTCCTTGATCTTTTCATGGACCATTAGGAATAATTTCCACAGCGTTCTTGCAAGTGGAGGAAAAAGGTGGAAATGCTAAAAAAAACTGAGTCCAACAGAGAAGGCGACCAGGGAATTGGTTATGCTTTGACTGAACTAGAGCTGCCTTCCCCCAGCTAGAATCAAGTTCAAATGCTGACTGCCTTGTTGACTGTGGTCTTGGGTGAGGGATTTCTCCTCTCTGAGCTTCAGTTTCCTCCTCTTTCTTTCTTTCTTTTTTTTTTTTTTTGCGGTACGCGGGCCTCTCACTGTCGTGGCCTCTCCCGTTGCGGAGCACAGGCTCCGGACCCGCAGGCTCAGCGGCCATGGCTCACGGGCCCAGCCGCTCCGCGGCATGTGGGATCTTCCCGGACCGGGGCACGAACCCGTGTCCCCTGCATCGGCAGGTGGACTCTCAACCACTGTGCCACCAGGGAAGCCCTTTCTTTCTTTATTTTTCAGCCAAAGATGCTTCTACTTTATTTTCAATTCTCACCATTACAAGTGTTGGATTCTGCGAGATCATAGTTAAAACACTTTGGTGTAGGACATCAATTTTACACATAACGGCTGGATCTTTTAAAAAGCCAATTTTGGGCTCTGGTGTTAAATTAAATTTTATATGAATACATGAATTTGAAACTCAAAAACAACCTAAATGATAAAAAGAACTCATCAATACATTTATATTCTCTATCATAAATGATACATAAGTAAGAATTCAACTATTTTTACATCTGCAAGTCAGATGCTATCAAGCCAACTGCCATGTACAATCCATAATCCTCTTACATTTTTAACTCAAAGACAAATAGGAAGATTCAGTACATTTTAATTTCCCAAATGTTCTCAGAAAGAATGATCAGAAGCATCCTCCAGTTGTTGTTTTTTTTTGAGTTTTTGAATTTTATTTTATTTTTTTATACAGCAGGTTCTTATTAGTTATCCATTTTGTACATATTAGTGTATAGATGTCAATCCCAATCTCCCACTTCATCCCACCCCCCCCACCCCTGCCACTTTCCCCCCTTGGTGTCCATACGTTTGTTCTTTACATCTGAAGCATCCTCCAGTTTTCAAACACAGTTGGGTAAATCCATTTACCCCACGGGAACTACCTGTGTGTGTTGTAAGGTAGTAGTGAAAGACTACGATCCTCTGCGGTAGTGATGCCCTCAATGCGGAAGCCTTCCCTCTTCACGTGAAGCGTGTGAATAACAGGAAGGGACAGAGTCACCTTCATTATCTCCTCAACTATTGGTGTTTTCATAGGATTTTAAATGCCTGATTTCAATTTTACAACAACAATACCAATATTCATTCTGAAAGGTAATCTTATCTTCCAAGTAGCAGTTATTAACAACTTCCAACATGATCTCTAGGAACAATTTGAAGTTCTTTTTTTTTTTTTTTTTTGGCCACACAGCTTGCAAGATATTATTTCCCCGACCAGAGATCGAACCCGTGCCGCCTGCAATGGAAGCGCAGAATCATAACCACTGGCCTGCCAGGGAAGTCCCTAATTTGCAGTTCTGAACCATGCTTTGGAAAAACATTTCCAGCAGTCTGTGCAGGATTTATGCCTATTCCATTATGGGTAATTATTGCAGTTATTGGATGTTGCAGGAACTTTAAATTCTTCTGTTGCGAACTTTAAGACTGCTGTGAAAGGTGTACTTTTGGTAACACAGAGTACTTTGTGGGGCAGCTGAGAGTCTGACGTCAGAGTGATCTTAAAGAAAACCTTTGACATGGCAGAGCCAGTCCAGAGACCCCACCGATTCCACCGGCTAGCCCCACATCCTCTGAAGTGCAGCCTGGCCCAGTCTCCTCCTTTTTAGATATGGCAAGTAAGAGTGCCTACCTCAGAGGGTGGCTGTATGGATTCTGGGGCTCTGCTACTCCTTGGCTGTGTGATCTTGGACAAGTCACTTAACCTCTCTGTGCCTCATCTTCTTCACCTGTGGAATGAGGACAATCATAGCAGGTTGGTGTGAAGGTGAACGGAATTAATCTACAAGGCAAGACCTGACATAGGGCCTGTCTTGGGTAAGAACTCAGGAATGCCAGCCCCAGCTGACGCTGTGCAAAAGTGCTTGGCACAGGGCCAGCCCAAATGCTATGTGTTGAGTGCAATCATCCCTGTTTTACGTTTATTTATTTATTTATTTATTGGCTGCCTTGGGTCTTCGTTGATGCACGTGGGTTTTCTCTAGTTGCAGCGAGCGGGGGCTAACTTCATTGCGGTGCCTGGGCTTATTGCGGTGGCTTCTCTTGTTGCGGAGCACGGGTTCTAGGCGCGGGGGCTTCAGTAGTTGTGGCATGCGGGCTCAGTAGTTGTGGCTCATGGACTCTAGAGCGCAGGCTCAGTAGTTGTGGCACACGGGTTTAGTTGCTCTGTGGCACGTGGGATCTTCCCGGACCAGGGCTCGAACCCATGTCCCCTGCATTGGCAGACGGATTCTTAACCACTGTGCCACGAGAGAAGTCCCCATCCGTTTTATAGATGAGGAAATAGGTGCTCAGAAAATCATGGCTTGCCCCAGGTGATATGGAAAGGAAATGTCAAGACCAGGATTTGAATGCAGATCTACCTGGCTCCAATTCCCTCCCACCCCCCACCCCACATACACACACAGTGTTTACCATGTGCCACTCTGTTCTAAGCCTTTTACAGGGATTACTCATTAATCCCCACATCAGCCTCACAAAGTAGGTTACACATGTGAGTCCATTTCTACAGATCAGGAACGTGAGGACCAGAGAGGTTAGTTCCTGGCTCAGGGGTCACACAGCCAACAAATGACAGAGCAGGGACTTGCACCTAGGTCATCTGGCTCCAGTCCCTGCACTGCTTCGTAGTAAGCTTGTGGCAGTTCCAGAACCAACGTCCCGTGTCCTGAGGGCAGAACAATGGGGGGACAAGGACTCAGCTGCCGCCTTCTACCCTGTTCCCTAGAAATACCTGGAGAAGTTAGAGCGTGAGTTTGAGTCTTATTTTCCATCAGTCAGTCAACAACCATTGTCCCGAGTGCCTTCTCTGTGTTCGGGCTGTGCTGGGTAGCACTGGGCACACAGCAGGGACTGAGACTGCCTTGGCTCTGTCTTCCCTCCTGGGTCTTACAGTCCTGCATGGGAGACAGAGAAGTGATGACCCAGGATGGGCACGGCTGGAACATGGAAGTTGCAGGAGCCCAGGAAAGGCGTTTCCTCCAGCCTTGGGGTGGTCTGAGAGAGCCTCCGGCAGGAGGGAGCATCTGCACGGAAGCTCGGAGAACAGGGGAGTAGAGAGCCGCGCGGGAATCTGGTGCCTGGTCTACGGACCAACAGCGCCCTCTTCTGGAAGTATCCTTTAGTGCAGCGACCGGTGTACTGCCAGGGTTTGGCAAAGCTCGCCTTGAACCAAATTCGATGATGCTAGAATCCTGTGCGCCCAGCTTTGGCCAATTTATGTTTCTAGGACTTGATTCATTGAGTCAGTCACTCAACAAATATTTATTGAGCACCTAATTTGCGCCAGGTGTTCTAATGCTAAAGATACCGTGCTGACAATACAGAGCCCTGCCCTCAGGGAGCTGGCATTCTAGTGGGGGAGAATCAATAATCTAACACCATAAAATCAGTAGGTAATATTTGCTAAATGCTTCCGATCCATATATTAACGCATTCAATCCTTACAGCCTCGGCTTCCCTGGTGGCGCAGTGGTTAAGAATCCACCTTCAATGCAGGGGACACCGGTTCGAGCCCTGTTCCGCGAAGATCCCACAAGCCGCGGAGCAACTAAGCCCGTGCGCCACAACCACTGAAGCCCGCGCGCCTAGAGCCCGTGCTCCGCAACAAGAGAAGCCACTGCAATGAGAAGCCCGCGCACTGGTATTCCCCGCTCGCCGCAACTAGAGAAAGCCCGCGTGCAGCAACGAAGACGCAACACAGCCAGAAAAAATATTCTCATAGCCTTTGACTACCCCATTTTACAGTTTAGGGAAACGGAGACAGAGAGGTTACTTGTCCAAGGCCTGCGCAGCTAGTAAGTACTGAAATCGGATGTGAACTCAGCTCAATTTTTAGCCTCACCAATAATGTGATGTAAGACAACATAGTAGTTATAATGTTACACGAAATAATTTTAGGTCCTGCAAAGTTTTGTGAACAAAATCAAGGAGAGAAATGAGATTGTGTTTTGGTGGGAAGGTGTAATTTAGAAGAGACAGGCAAGGGAGGCCTCTCGGAGTAAGCGGCCTTTGAAAAGGGACCAGACAAACGTCGAGATCTGTGTGGAGAGATGTCCAAGCAGGGCGCACAGCCAAGGCAAAGAGCCGGCGGCTGGCACTGCAAGAAGGCCATCCGTCTGGGATCCAAAGTTTCCAAGATTCTAGTTTCGCTGAGACTCTGGTTTCCAGGCCTCCTGCGCACTGGAATCATCTCAGATTCGACGTGCCCTAGAAGCTACCGGCTACGCGCACGCGAAGTTCTGCGGTTGCCTTAGGGCCCGGGCCGCTTAACTTTCCCCGGGCGGTAGGCGGGGCCTGTCTCACCTGTGGGGGCGGGGCTCCGGGCCGCCCCACCCACCCCCGGAGGACCCGCCCGCGGCCCGAGACTCGCTGCGCAGCTGGAAGCGGCGAGGCGTGCGCGGCGGGCGGGCGCAGCGCGGCGAAGCAGGACCGGGAGCTGTCTGCGGTCAGGTGGGCGCCGGGAATGCGGGGTGGGAGTCCCAGGAGCTGCGAGGATGGAGGCGAGGGCGGAGGGTGTGGGCTGGGCCTGGCGCACCCCTGGGCCCTCTGGCCTGGAGACGGGGACGGGCCTTGGGGCCCCTGGACGCCCCCTGTCCCCCCCTGGGGCTCCCCGGGGTCTGGAGGCCCAGCTGGGGCCGCGCCTCCTCCGCCGGGCTCAGGTAAACAGGAGCGAGGACGGGGCGGGGCCTGGGGGCGGGAGGGGGCCCTTGTGACGGCCTGGCAGCGGGCGGGCGCGCGAGCGGTGAAACCGGGGTGCGCGGGGCTGGACGGGCCGGCCAGGGGTAAGTTGTGTGGTTTGCGGGGCTGGCCAGGATGGGGGTCTCCCGCCTGCGAGTGTATGTGTGTGTGGAGATGGTGCGTGCGTGTGCATGAGAGATGGCGTACGAAGCTCAGGTGTGTGTGATGGTGTCAGGCTGTGGGTATAGGTGGGTACAGGTGGGTACAGGAGATGGCCTGTCCGTGTAAGCCTGCGAGGGCACAGAGGGACTGCTTGAATGATGTGAAACTGTTTCAGTGATGTGAAAATGTGGGCGACCTCTGTGTGTCTGTAATGGGGTGTGTGTGTGTGTTTGACAGGGAGTTGAACTGTTTATAGGGTTAGGTGTGTCACCAAGAAATTGTGTGGCCGTGGTTGTCTCTCTGCCTGTAAGACTGGGGGGGTGACAAGGAGGTGGGCACTATGGGTTCAGGATGGATGCGTGGAGTGTGACTGTGAACATCGTTGTCAGCTGCGCGGCTGTGCGCACGGGGCTCAGCTGGTGAAGGGGAGTTTGCTGTTTGGAGGTCGGCGTGAGTGTGGGAGCCAGCGTGTGTCGAGGAAACAGCCCGAGTGATGTGTGGCTGTGCGTGTCGCTCTGTTACTGTGCAGACGTTGCGTCTGGAACATTCGGCTCAGCTGTCTGAGATTGTGCCTGATGTGGGAGGTTGTATACGTCCGCAAACTTTCGTGAATGATGGTCATGGTTGTCGGGATGACTCAATGAACGGGTGTGGTTGTGAGTTTGACTTGCGTGTGGGGTGTAAGACTACATGTGGTGTGATATACATACACACACTTATATACTACGTACACAGAGAGATTGATATATGTACGAACACATATATACATAGAGAGAGAGAGATTGATGGCGATGGAGAGGCTGCGGTATATAAAATCCGCAGGATTACACACCTGCCCTTACTCTGTGTCTGAGTGGATGTGATTGGGAGCATGTGCACAGGTGCTAAAAGTTCTGGGCTGTTTAGGGGAACACAGTGGCTTGAGTGAAGTAAGCCTGAGAGACTGTGTGCGGAAAGCATGGAACTACCTGTGTCTCTACAGCTGTCTGTGCCATGGGCACCCGCTTGTGACGGAGTAAGAGCCTGGCCTCAAGGGTCATTCGCACGTCTGCGTGTGAAGCTCTATAGTGTATCTGTGTGCGAATCCCTGGCTGGCCAGGTGGGGAGGAAGGAAGGAAATGGGGAGGATGGTGACGGGTCCACCGTGAATCCTGGGAGCATGGAGGAGGTGCTGGGCATAGGATGGAGCGCTAGGTGCTGGCAGGACTGTGGGGCTGTGGGAGAGGGCACGTGTTATGGGCATAAAAGTTCAAGGAGACAGTCCCAATGGAAGTGGTTTGGGATTTGGTTATCTTTTTGCAGGTGAGGGGGGCTGAGGGAGGAGACAGTTTGTGTGTTGGCTTTTATTTTGTTTTTAAATTTTTATTGAAGCATAGTTGGTTTACAATGTTGTGTTAGTTTCAGGTATACAGCAAAGTGATTCCGTTGTATTATATATATATATATATATATATTTCACAATCTTTTGCATTATAAGTTATTACAGTATATTGAGTATAGTTTCCTGTATACACAGTAGGTCCTTGTCAGTTATCGATTTTATATATGTATATGTTAATCCCAAACCCCTAATTTACCCCTCCCCTTTTCCCCTTTGGTAACCGTAAATTTGTTTTCTATGTCTGGCTTTTATTTCTGAAGGGAAAGTATACCTGTGTGTTGAGTTGTACTTCGCAGAGGAGACTGTGTATGTGTTATTTCCGAAAGAAGAATGTACTTGTGTGCGTGCCTTAGTGTGTTGCATTAGGTTGTATCAATATTTTGAAAGGAAAATGTGGATGTGCGTGAGGGTGTGCTGAGTTGTATTTTTAAGAGAAAGTGTGTGTGTGTGTCATTTCTGAGAGGACAATGTGTATTACGCTGTATTTCTGAGAGGTGTGTGTGTATGTATGTATGTATGTATGTGAGGGCCCCAGAGGCACCGTCACCAGATGTGTCATTGACCTTGTCACCCATATACAACCCCATGAAGTCCCACATGTGAAACCCCCCCCCATCCATTACCATCTGGGCCTCAGACCCTCAGCTGTCACATGGCCATTGTGACATCCATGGGCCACGCCTGCCTCACGTTTGACCCAGCACGCCTTGGGCTGGCTGAGCATGTCTGCAGTGGAGGGTGGAGCCTGTTTCCTCTGGGTCTGTCAGGTCCTCGGGCTCCGGGAGCCACCACACGGGGCCCCCCTTCCTGACCTCCCCAGTCTAGAGGCCTCTGCTTCCAGCACCCCAGCCCCTTGGCCCTCTCCTCCTGCCCCACCCCACCCCCAGTGGTCTGACTGGTTCCCAACAAAAACACCCTAAGAATGAGCTCACAGAGAGGCTGCCGCCTCCACGCATCCTGCCCCACACGCCCAGTGGGCGAGGGCACCTCTGGTCCCAAGGTCACACAGCTGGGAATGCTGGGCCAGGGTACCCAGGGTCCTTGGGGTGGGCTGGGTGGGAGCCCTCAAGATGGCTGTTTGCCCTCCTTTGGTTAATCATACATAATGAGGTTTTGGAGTTGCCCTCAGGGCGGGGTCCTGGGCCGAGGACAGGGAAGACTAGGTTTCCAGTTGCCCGCTGGCTAGGATGGGTGTGGGACAGGGTGCTGGCCGGAGTGAGGAGAGCACGGAGGCAGAGGGCTGGCCGGGATGGGCAGACAGGGAGAGGGTTGAGGGGACCTGTGGCGTAAATGGCGTGGAGGCAGAGGGGCTGACTTGCCTGGCCCTGGCAGTGACCCCCTGATCCCGGTCACCCCCAGAAGCAGCAATGTCCGTGAAGGTGGCGGCCCCGGGAAGCATGGGGCTGGGCCTAGAGCACCTGAGCCCTGAGGAGCTGATGCAACAGACGCAACAAGTGGTACGGGGGCTAGAGGCCCTGCGGGCAGAGCACCGGGGCCTGGCCGGGCACCTGGCTGAGGCCCTGGCAGGACAGGGCCCGGTGGCTGGCCTGGAACTGCTGGAAGAAAAGCAGGAGGTGGTGAGCCACTCACTGGAGGCCATCGAGCTGGGGCTGGGTGAGGCCCAGGTATGAGGGGGCCAACTCAACTATGGGGGATGTGGCTCAGGCCTGGGGGTTGCCCAGGGATGAGGGGGCCAGGTGTGCTGGAGGGGGCAGCCTGGGGAGAGCAGGGACTAGGGGAGCCAGGCCCGGGAGGGGGAGGCTCCAGTCCTGAGGTGGGATCCCTGGTCTGCATTGGGGATGGAGTCCTTATGTGCGACAGGGACCCCTGAACCACGTGGGGCCCTTCCATGGAACTGTGGGTCCTGGGGAGACTTTGGGGTTGCACGGGTGGAATGTGAAGTATCCTGAGTGTAATTTGTGTGCCTGGGTGACATCAGAGGGGTCCCGGGGCAGGACTGGAGTATGGCCCTGAGAGCCTTTGAGCATCCCTGGAGCCACAACGGAAGAGTCTCTGTATAATCCGGGGCACCCTGGAGAGAATGGGGTGCTCTGGCTTGATCTGAGGCCCTGGGCTGGGTCGGGGGCGAGAGGGACCAGGCCTCTGACTCGCCACCCCCGCCTCCCTGGCAGGTGCTGCTGGCCCTGTCGGCACATGTGGGCGCGCTGGAGGCTGAGAAGCAGCGGCTGCGAGCACAGGCCCGGCGGCTGGCCCAGGAGAACGCATGGCTTCGGGAAGAGCTGGAGGAGACGCAGCAGCGGCTGCGGGCCAGCGAGGAGGCTGTGGCCCAGCTGGAGGAGGAGAAGAGCCACCTGCAGTTCCTGGGGCAGCTGCGGCAGTATGACCCGCCGGTGGAGAGCCAGGTGCTGCGGGACCCAGCGGGGCGGGGGCCATGATGTGCTGGGGACCCTGCACTCCTTAGATACCCCACAGCCCCCATCCCTCCATGGTGCCCCCCAGTGCCCCAGACCCTCCAAAGAACCCCCTGACCCTCTGCAGAGCCCCACAAATCCCAAACCCACTAGAACTTCCACCGAAGTTGGAAGCCCGAGGATCCTCCCCAAGCCCTCAGGAGACCCCTGACCACCACCACCCTCAAACCCTGGGATCCAGGACCCCAGTCTCTGACTCAGACTCCCAAGCCTCATGACACCCACTTTCCTGTCCTCTCTGCAGCAGCCTGAGTCCCCCCATCGGCAGGACAGCCTGGCCTCCCTGTTCCCCAGTGAGGAGGAGGAGAGGAAAGGTGGGTGTGGGGAACTCAGCCAGGAGGATGAATGGCCCAGGCTGGGGGGGATCTCTGATTCGCTGGGCCCCCAAGGCCTCTGAGGGAGGATGGGGAAGGTCAGGGCGGGGTGTCAGAATGAAGCAGGGGGCTGTGGGGGTGACAGCGGGCAGGTGACGCTGGAAGCTGCAAAAGGAGGCCTGCCACGGCCCCAGGAGCCAGGTGGCTCCCATGTTTCTGTCCCGCAGGCTAGGACACATCTCACGGGCCATTAAGATGCCTGTGATTCCAATCTCAGACATCAGAACAGGGGCCCGTGGTCCCAGGGGCCAGCGAGGCAGCTGTAGCTTTGGGGTGCATGTGTCCCCTCGTGCGGGGCTGCAGGAGTAGGAGGCCTGCAGTGACTGGGTGCCCGGCACCCCCAGGTCCCGAGGCAGCGGGGGCCATCTCTGCTCAGCAGGGTGGCTACGAGATCCCGGCCCGCCTTCGGACCCTGCACAACCTCGTGCTCCAGTACACGGGGCAGGGCCGCTACGAGGTGGCTGCGCCGCTGTGCCGCCAGGCCTTAGAGGATCTGGAGCGGAGCTCGGGCCACTGCCACCCTGACGTGGCCACCATGCTCAACATCCTGGCGCTGGTGTACCGGTGAGGGCTGCAGCCGCCACGGCTGGAGGGGGCAGGAAGGGCGGGGACCTGTCGTTGGGCAGAAGCGGGGGGACCCTGCTGTCCTGCTCTGCCAGCATAGGGCACCAGGGGTGGTGGTGGAGAGAAGGGGCAGAGCTCTGGGGAGGCCACTCACTGAGACCCAGGCAAAGAGGAGTCAGCATGGGCAAGAGAGACCACAGTGGAGTGGGGAAGAGACCTAGGGTGGCAGAGGCTTGGCAGCCAACTGGGAGTGTGGGGACCCTGTGCTAGACCTGGGAGGTATGGGGACCCCCAGAAGGGACCCCCAGAGGATGCCGCCCATGCTTGGTCGTCAGGTCTCTGGGCCTGCAGGATTCAGCCCAGCCCATGGCCCCTGCTACCCCAACCTGGCCAAACCCCCTCCACCCTCGGGCCACCCCACAGGGACCAGAACAAGTACAAAGAGGCCACAGACCTTCTCCACGACGCCCTGCAGATCCGGGAGCAGACACTGGGCCGGGAGCACCCCGCGGTGAGTGCAGGCCCAGGAGGGAGGGCTGTGGGCTGTGCCTTCCCACCCCTGACCCGCCTCTCGCGCCCTGCAGGTGGCCGCCACCCTCAACAACCTGGCTGTCCTCTACGGGAAGCGTGGGCGTTACCAGGAGGCGGAGCCCCTGTGCCAGCGCGCCCTGGAGATCCGTGAGAAGGTCCTGCCCCCACCCGGCTCCCACGGAGCCCCTGTCCTGAGTGGCTCTCACCCCTTGATCCCGATTTCAGCGCTTAATTCTGTGGCCCTTGCGTGACCCTGACTTGCTCCTGTGACCTCTGACCTTCTGTGCCCCTCCCATTTGACATCGTGAGCCTCCAATTTGAACCTAGAGCACCCAATCCCCTGACCCACCACCCTTGACATACCAATGACTTGTTTGATTTCTGACTCTCATAGGTCACCTCATGCCCCCACCCGGTCCTGACCTTCCAACCCCACGTGACCAGTACAACCCCAACCTTGATCCACCTATTTGACCCATAATCATGAGGTTTTGCACCACCATGACCTCTGACCCAACTACTCCCCAGTTTGACCGGGCAGTTCCTGCCCTCCGCCCCCAACCTCCTGTAGTTCTCCATCCACTTCAATCCTATAACCACCAACCCACGACTCTCATTACGGCTGTTGGCATCGTGTGGCCCGCCAACCCCGGCTGACCCCAATGACTTGTGATCCCATGACTCCTAGGTCCTGGGCGCCAACCACCCGGACGTGGCCAAGCAGCTCAACAACCTGGCCCTGCTGTGCCAGAACCAGGGCAAGTTCGAGGAGGTGGAGCGGCACTACGGCCGGGCCCTGAGCATCTACAAGGCCCTAGGTGGGCCTCACGACCCCAACGTGGCCAAGACCAAGAACAACCTGGTGAGGGCGCCTTGGGGCGTGGGTGTCTTGGTCCTGGGGCTGCGGCACTGGGGAGCACCCATCGGCTGGAGGGTGGGATACCACCGAGGCCAGGGGCCCCACCTCTGCCCAGCCCTCGAGCTGGCCCATGAGACTCGGCTTCCAAGCTGGGCCCTGACTGGTGAGGTTGCTCAGCACAGAGGACACGGAAGCATCAGAAACAGGCAAGTTGGTGGCAGCCAGAGAACAGCTCCAGTCAAAGAGGAAGCCAGAGAGACGGGCCGGGAGCAGACGAGAGCATTTATTGAGCTAAACCCCCTTCTTAGGACTTTGCCTGTACTATCCGTTTCTTCAAGAGCCCTATGAGGTAGGTGCTCCCGTTGCCCCATTTTGCAGGTGAGGAAACTGAGGCACAGAGAGGTGTGTCACTGGCTCAAGGTAGAGTGGGGAACAGGTTCCTGCTCTGAGTCAGGAAGTCACCTACCCTATGGGAAGTAGGCGGGGTTGGGCTCCAAGCCCACCCTGCTGTCGGCCAAGGCCTGGAGTGTGGGGTAAACCTGGGTTTCTTCCTGTGGGGGCTGGAAGGATGTGCCTGGGTGCAGTGTTGGGGCCTGGGAAGCTCCCAGGTTTGAGCCAAGATCACCCAGGCTATGCCCTCCCCACAGGCCTCAGCCTACCTGAAACAGAACAAGTACCAGCAGGCGGAGGAACTGTACAAAGAAATCCTCAGCAGGGAGGCCCTGCCTGCCCCTCTTGGTGAGCCCCCAGCCCCTCCCCTCTCCCCCAGGGGGCTCCTCAGCATCCCCACCACAATGGCCCCATCTGTTCCCCAGGAGCCCCCAACACAGGCACAGCTGGTGACACAGAACAGCAGGTGAGGACAGGCTTTGCCTCGGCTCCCAGGGTGGAGGTGGGGACTGGATGGAATGGGGGGGACTGACCCGTGTCCCTGGCGCCCTCCCCAGACTTTTCGTCGGAGCAGCTCGTTCTCCAAGCTCCGAGAGTCCATCCGGCGGGGAAGCGAGAAGCTGGTCTCCCGGCTCCGAGGCGAGGGGGTGGTGGGGGCAGCCGGGTGAGTGTTGGGTCAGGTTGGTGGCGGAATCTGTAGCCCACCCCCTCGCCCTGTCCTGCTCAAGAACCTTCCATGGCTCCCATCTCCCCTGCCACACATACAATCAAACCTGGCGCTGGAATGGTCCCCCCCAGGGTGGGAGCCAGACACTCCTGGGCTCACTTGTGCCCCACCCACCAACTTTCCTTTGTAGGATGAAGAGAGCCATGTCACTCAACATGCTGAACATGGATGGTTCCAGGGCTGCTGGGAACCAGGTGAGGGGGACACCCGGGTCAAGGGTGGAGTGAGGGGCCACACTGACAGGCCCAGAGGCAAGGGAAGGGTGGAAGTGGTCAGGCTGGCGGTGGAGTGAACGCCAGGATAGGGAGCATGGTTGGCTTTTACTTGGGTAGAGGCGGGGGAACGGATGGACTGGAGTCAGTGTGGACGTAGGGACAGGAGGACGAGCAACGCGGCCATCAGGATAGACAAGCTGGCAGCCAGGCTGCTGGGGAGTAACCCTAGGGGCAGCTGCAGCAGAGCTGTGTCCTGCCCCTCACCCACCCCCTGTACCTGTCCCCAGTTCCCCAGCCGGCACCTGGGCGAGGCCTCTCGGACCCTCAGCGCCAGCACCCAGGACCTGGGCCCCCGCTGAAGGCGACAGAACCACGTGGCTGCAGCTTCTCAGGAGGAGCGGGAGAGGGATGGGAGGAGGGGAGGGGAGTCCTTTCATCTCCCTGACTGCTCCCACCCCTCGGGCGCACCCAGTGTCTTGGGTTTCCCCGCTGTCCTCTCCTCCTGTGATTAAAGGCTGTAGACTTGGCAGCCAGAAGGTCTGCCTGAGGTGTCCTGCAGGGACTTTAAGCGCCTCCCCCGGAGGCGCCCTCCAAGCTACTGGGACCCAGGGCCAGGTAGGGCTCACGAGTCGCGGCCAGCTCCTTTCACGGCCCCGCCCCCACCCCGCTACAGCTGCTGAGCGATCTGTGCTATCCTCCGCAGCGTCTCCTCCGACTCCAGCTGCTCCAGGCTGAGCAGGGACAGGCCCAGCTGGTCCTCCTGGTGGGGGGCGGGGGGTGTCAGCTGCTGACTTCCTAACACAGGGGTCCACAACTCCGTAGGGACAGGTGGCCCGCCCGGGGGCGGGGGGGGGGGGGGCTACAGGACAGGATGCTTGAATTTCAAAACACCCGTATAACCCAGGGCATCCCGTCCCCAGAGAGCTGTGTCCAAGCTAGAGAAGGACTGGCTTTCCAGAGGCCCACGGCCAGCTCGCGGCTCCCACTGGAGAGACACACTCTGGCTGTAGCCCTCGACCCTCCCCGCAGTTCCAGTTCCCAGGCCTGGCGCACCGGTGCACACAAACCCCTCTCTGTCGGGGGCAGGGAGCAGGCTGGGCTTGGGACTCGGGGAGAAAGCCAAGGGCCCTTCCTGAAAGAGGAGCTTAGGCGCTGCGGGCTCACCCGGTGGAATGGCTGTGCCATCTGCCTCAGGAAGTACTTGGCGACCTGGACCCCCTCGTCAACGGTCAGGTTGAGGCTGGCGTCGGTGAGGTGCTCCTGGATCCAGCGGGGCAGTTTCCCCCGCTTGTCGGCCCGGGCAAAGCGCTGTGAGTGGGAGAGGGAGGATGTCAGGACCCTGGCAGGGGGAACTCGCAACTGGGGGAACAGCCTGGTTGGCGGGGGCCCCGGAACGCGCACCTTGTCGGCAAAGACCATGAGGCCGTAGTCAGTCTTGCCCCTGATGGCCCGACCCACGCACTGGGCCGCGTGGCGCATGGCATCGAAGGTCAGAAAGTCGTTCTCTCGAATCTGGAACTGGTCCCGAAGGTATTCCAGCCGCGCCTGCGGGTGCAGAGATGGGGGGGGGGAACGTCCCTTCCTCACACAAGTCTTAAGGAGAGGGCCCAACAGAGGCCTTCACGTCCTACCCCCCCAGGCGCTGCTCACCTTGAGAATGCGGCTCTGGGTGTAGACATAGGGCACCCCGAACATGATGACGGCCCGGCCGTAGTGGTGCACTGCGGGACACAGGACGGGGAGTGAGAGGGCTGAACTCGCGGGGCCCGGGAGCTCATGCTGTTTGAGTGACTGCACCCCAAGGGCCCTGCAGAGCACCCAGGGATGGAAGGAAGGGGAGGCCCCCGTGCGTGCCCAGGCTATGGGCCGCCGGTCCCCTGGGGGAGCAGAAATGGCCAGACATCCACGCAGGCGCTTGGGGGAGGGGAGAGCCTAGTCCACTCACCAAAGTCAATTCCCTCAGACACTTTGCCTCGGGCCACCGAGAGCAGGATGGCCCCACGGCCGTTCTCGCAGGCCTGGGGAGGGGAGGCCAGGACACGAGATGCGTCACCTCGGAGCTGCCTCCTCTGGCCCCTCTCCACCCTGGGCTTTCCTCTTCCCCCGGTAATACCCACCTCCTGGTACTTCTCCAGGGCAACACTGGTCTCAGCCCCATCTTGGGTCTCAATAAAGATCAGCTTGTTCCTTTGGATGTTTTCGAGGATGCCCTTAGGGAAAGACACCAGGGAGGTCAGGGTGTGGGCTGGCAGAAGGATTAAAGGACAGGGGAGTCCTGGTTAAACTCAACTCTGTCAGATTCCCATGCAACAGACCACTTCTCTCCCCAAGCCTCAGCTTGCCCACTGGAGACTTGGGGAGGGTGGTGGTACTGTCACTTCTTTGGAAAACCCCGTGACCCGGGGAGGGAACCAATCCTCATCCTTTGGACGAATGGAACAGGCATGTGGCTCAAGATGGCCCATCGGGATGCAGGTGATAGGTGGAGAGGCCAGGCAGAGCCAATCAGAGGCTGATTTGAGATTTCATATTTGACACTGAAATAGATGTGTGGTACGAATAAAGGACAGATACACAGATGGACCAGTGAGACAAAACAGAGGGTCCAGAAACACCCCCCCCACACACAGATGGTCACTTGTGCCACTCAGTGCGGGGAGCTCTTTTCAGTAAGTGGGGCTGGAGAAATTAGATTTCCATATGGGAAAAAAATGAATCTTGACCCCTGCCTTACATCATACACAAAGGTAAATCTGAGGTACCTCACAGCCCTTAGATGTGAAAGCTACAACTACAAAGCTTCTAGAAGGAAACACAGGAGACCATCTTTGGGACCCTGGGGTCGGCAAAGGCTTCTTAAATAAGACACGAAAGGCGCACAGGATGTGGCACTCAGGTGGCTGACAGCCGCCTTTCCCACTGTGTGGAAAGAGCCTGAGGACAAGACCAAGGTCTTGGTTGTGCGTGAATGAGGTTCCCACACATTGCCTGGTGCTAACATTAGACAAGTTCACTCGTCTCAGCCCAAAGAAGTGCCCTAACTTACCCGAGAGCTGGGCGCGTGGTGCATTCAGAATCAGAAAGGACAGGGCGCCCCTTCCCCATCGACATCCTGTTGGGTTGCCAGTGCCCAGCCGTGGTGAGCTCCATTTCCCCATGACCTCACCCACACGCTCCCCAGAAGGGGCTCCTGCAGGTTCTTTGCCCCGAGTCTGTATCCAGCCTTAATTCTCCAGAACCTTCCTCTAGAGGCGCAGCACCCAGCTAGAGTCACACCTGCTACCCAGTGTCTCGACACCAAGCCATATGTGCTGGAGAGACTGTCAGGAAGTAACCCAAAAAACCCATAAGGTGGGATGTGGTCACCTCTCCTGAGGGCCACACCTCTGAGGAAGGGGCCCAGCGAGGCTGCTCATGTCTTAGTTCTTAACCTGGATGTTGGGAGAAGAGTGAACGCTATTTATTCTTTAAACTGTCCATCTGTGTTTTATACGCTGTCCTATCACCTATGATACATGTCACCATTTAAAACACAAGAGGAATGAAGCCAACACACAGGGGAACAGAGCCAAGAGCTGAGACAGGGGCCTTCTGTGGAGTGAGTAGCTGGGCGTACCTGCTCGTACCAGGAGGCCACGGTGCTCTCCATGTACTGGTAGCTGGTAAAGAAGGCCACAATGCCATCGGGCACCACAGCGGACATCTCCAGCAGGAGGTTTCCGTAGTTCCGGATCACCGCTGTGAGGGGTCAGAGGTTGGACTCTCTCCTGGCCTGGTTCCACCTCCCCACTCCCTATCAGAGCGTTCCTGTCTAATGGCTTGTCTTGAATTTGGGTTCCTAAAAACCCCACTGAGGCCTCTGTAGGACTGTTCAAACACATTCTGCTTTTCCTTGGGAGGACGGCACCCCCAAGCCCCTGAAGATAGGCGTGGCCATGTGACTTGCCATGGCCGAATACAGAAAGGGCCACATGTCACTTCCAGGTTGAGAACCTTTACGAGCCAGTTCACAATTCACCATGATCCCTCCTGTCACAGCTCACCACCACAGTGATGTGTCCAATGGTGGAAGTTTCCAGCATGAGACATGGGGCAGGCCCCCACCAACCCATGATGGCACGTACTGTGGGCAAGAAGTACTTCTGCCTAAAGCCACTTCGATTTGGGGGTATTTGTTACTGCATCATGACCCAGCCCACGCTGACTGCTCCACCTCCCCTCCTGGGACCCATACAAACCATCCCCTGTGGGTACCATACCGATATCTTCCCGGGTCTCAAACTTGGAGCTGATGGCCACCTGGTCGTTGCCACGGCCAATGATCTGGAAAGAGCAAGAGGGGTCATGATAGGGGAAACAGCAACCGCTCCAACGTGTGAGTGCAGGTGGCCTGCTAGCGCTGTTCTAAGCTTTTTATAGACACAGGGTCATCGAATGAACCCTCAGCTACGCTGTTATCTGCAAGGCGCAGATGAGTGACCTAAGGCTCACAAAAGGCGTGTCGTGTCGCCCGCCCAAGGTCACAGCAGGGGCTGAACTGAACCGAAGTCTGCCCATGTGTCTCAGCAGCAAGTACCCTCTTAGCCCGTGCCAGCCTCCAGCCAGTCAGTTCAGGAAGTTGCCTCTCACCCCCAGCTCGACAGCCACTGTGCAACACCGCCAGCAACCTCACAGAAGCACGACGCGGTACATGGCCCATGGTCAGCACCAGTCCACAACCCCTGAAGGGCAATTCAGAAGCGAAAACGCTCTGGAAACTCCAGATGTTTAAGTTTGGCACGAACTCCTACAGCAGCAAAACCTGCCCTGAGCCTATTCAGAGTCCTGACGTATCTCCCTTAGTTAGACTCTTCAAAACGTTTGCTGAAATATGACTCTCACTGGAGGGACTTGCCCAGACCCCACTGGCAGTGTTTCCAGTCTGGAAAATTCTCAATTCTAAAACACATCTGGGGAATTCCCTAGTGGTCCAGTAGTTAGGACTCCATGCTTTCACTACTGAGAGCCCGGGTTCAATCCCCGATCAGGGAACTAAGAGCCCACAAGCCGTGTGGCGCGGCAAAACAAAAAACAACAAACAAAAAAAAACACATCTGGCCCAGGGACTTCAGATATGAAACTGAGGGCCCATGTTACGATGTTCATTTTACAAAGAAGGGGACCAAGGCAGAGTGGAAAGGTCACTTAGCAAGGTCACAGCCAGACGATGAACCGGGCAAGGCCACGCTAACCAAGTACCGGGCCCTGGGCCACAAAGGCCTTTCACACCTGTTATCTCACTCAATCCCCTCAACCACCCTGGGAGATCACAGAGGGGGTGTTCCCATTTCACACATGAGAAAGCTAAGGCTTGGGGCGTCGAACTCAGGCCCAGGTCTGCCTGAATCCAGAATCCCACAGCTGCCTGAGAAGTGGCAGGGAGCAGAGGGAGGAAAGGCAGCCCTCATTCCCACCTCCCCTTCCCCATCACCTCACCCTCTCCCACGCACCATGGGGCAGAGGCAGACCCGAGCCAATGTCATGGTGAAGGTTGCCATGGTGACGGGGTGGAAGTCCAGGATCTTGGGGTAGATGTCCAGCGGGGACAGCGTCTGTACCAGGGACAGCAGGAGGGATCTTAGCAGGACTGGGCAGGAATCAGGAGTCCCCCCGTGGAGATCTGGGGGCCAAAAGGGCCCTCACCCCAGATGTGATGATGACGGACTGGAAGCGCTCAAACACAGGTTTGATGGCCAGCGAGGCGTCCATGCAGCTGTGAGGAGAAGACAAGGGTGGTGAGTGCCAGGCTGGGGGGCCCAGGCCCCTGTGGTCCATTCACATCCCCTCTGGGGTCAGGTCTCACCTGAAGTGCAGGATGGGGTTGGCGATGGTTGGGGTCCTGTCGTCAAAGGGCTCAATGATGATGGTGAAACCTACAGGGGGCCGGTGAGATTCCCTGGGCGCCAGTCATGACCATGCCCACTAGGCCACCCCCCACCCCTGCCCCCCACTTTCTCCCTCCACCCCAGTCCTCCTCCCCCCACCTTCCTCAGTGAATGGGACCAGCCACCAGCAGCCCAAACCTAAAACCCAGGCATCTGAGTCCAAAATATACCCCAACCCGCCCACTTCTCCCCAGGGCCGACACCTGTGCAAACGTTCAGAGGACCCTGAGCCAAGAGTACCAAAGGCTCACCCCTCACTCTCCCGGGGCTGCAGGGGCCCACCCCCCAACTCAAGCCAAAGTCTCAAACCTTCTACCACCTGTCTGTCTAAGCCATCAGGAGGCTGGTCAGCTCTGCCTCCAAAGTCTAGCTGCCCACTTCCCCCACCCCCGGCCCAGTGCAGCCGCCATCACCTCCCGCCTAGACCACTGCAGGTGCCTCCTCACTGGGCTCCCCGCTCCCACCCCTGCTCCCTTCACAGCAGCCAGAGGGACTCTGTGAAATCCTGAGTCAGTTCACAACTTGCCCCTGCTCAGAAGCCCCCACACTCCTCCCAGGGTCCAGAATTGTCTGTGGGATCCTGCCGCGATGACCCCATTTCCTCCTTGCCCACGGGCCTCCTGCCTCACTTTCAAAACCACCAGGCTCATTCCACCCCGGGGCCTTTGCACTTGCCCCACTGCCTGGCAAGCTTCCCAAGGCAGCTGGCTCCATTTGGTCATTCGGAACTCAGCTCAAATGTCAGCTCAGAAAAGCCACGCCAGCCATGTAGGTGTTCTCCAACATGGCGACATGTTTGTTTCTCATGAAAACTATCACTTTCTGGAATCATCTTCCTTACCTGTGTCTGCACCTCGGCTCCCTGTCTTCCCAGCTAGCACATAAGTTCTGGGAGGTCAGGAATGAGGTCTTTCTTGGTTCCTGCCACTTCCCCAGTGCTGGGCCTGGCCCATTTGTTGAACCAATAAATGAATGAATGAATCCACGTACTCTATCTCACTTAGTAAAAATTTTTGAAAAAATCAAGTCCTCTGTGCCTAGCCCTGTGCTGAGGGTACAGCAGTGGCTGAGACAGCCCTGGTCCTGCCCTCTCAGGACTCACAGTCCAGTGACGGGGACACAGACCTGTCCCCACAGAGTGACCACTCTTAAGTGGGCAAGGCTGGGACGGGGAGCCTAGAGGAGGGGCCTGGCCCAGCCTGGGAGTCAGAAGGGGCTTCCTGGAGGAGGCGGCGGCATTTCTCCTGAGCCGAGAACTGAAGGATGAGGGGGAGACAGCTGGGGGCTGAGGAACGTGGGCAAGGACGTTCCAAATAAAGAATGTCAGGTGCTGGGAGACGGCAAAGTGGGGAACAGAGGAGAAAGACAGACCGAGAGGCAAGACGGGGTGGACGGAGGGATGGACGCAGAAGGAAGCTTCCGCTGAGACTTGCTGCCGATCGGCCCTGGGGTGGGGGAAACGGACTCACTATCCTCCTGCCAAGGCCACACCAGGCCGCAGGACATCGGGCAGGCCTGACCTAGTTTCCTAGATAGAGGAGTAATCCCCGGGGATCAGACTGAGCCCTTGGCTGGCTTAAAGCTGAGGAAGCGGAGGGAATGCTCCCCTCTCCCCTGGAAATCTGAGCATCCTCCTCGACTCCTCTCCCCCAGGCCCTGCACGACCAGGCACCCAGTCCCGGCAGCTTTAGCTCCCACATCTCTCTCCAGCCCCTCCTTTTCTCTCCTCCCGCACTGGCCCAGCCTCTGCTAGAAGAAACATTCTAAAGCACAAATCTGATCCTGCCTCTCCCTTGCTCAGAACCTGCCATGGCTCCCCAGTGCCACTGGGAGCAGCATGACCAACCCCTTACCCCACCCCCCGGTGTAAGTGAGCAGATCCCCCACAGAACTTCTCTGGCCTCACCTCATGCCTCTGCCCACCCCCATACTTCTCCACTCTGCAGCCAGAGGGAACCTTTGAACACACAAATCTGAGCGCGAGGCCTGCTCACTCGAGAGCCCTTCGTGGCTCCCCGCTGCCCTCAAAATAAATCCCAAACTCCCGAGCCCAACCCTACGAGGTCCCGCCAGTCCAAGTCCCAGGGGCAACCCTCTAGGCCCTGCCAGATCCCGATTCCAGGCCGGGGGCCGGCAGAGGCAGGAAGAGGTGAGCTCACCCTTGGCGTAGGTGCTGACGAGCGTGGCGAAGTTAGCCAGGAGGGTGAGAGGGGAGAAGTCGGCGAGATCCGCGATCTCCAAGGTGTGCAGGAGGGAGCGGAGGCGCTCGGCGCAGAACCTGGCAGGGTGGCGGGATGGACTGAGGGAAGGCAGCGGGCCCCAGAGTCCCCTCCTCGCCCTCAGAGGACGTGGTCACGCACCGCCTCCCCCGCCGCCTGGCAGTTCCGTGAGGGCAGGGCCTTGTACAAGTGCATGTCCCACGGGGCCACAGCCACACGAGGGCACACACGGAGCAATAATCACACGGCCCACAGAGTCGCAGTCATGTCACATGAGATCACACTCTCACATGCAGGTTCTCGGTCAAAAGGGGTGACCCAGCATCCCACAGTCACAACGTGAATCCCGCATGGCCACACTGTCATATACTCACGCCCAGAACCTCTCGCAATGTCTCAGTCACACTCACCACCCTCGGTGACACTCACAGCGTCAGAGTCCCACCTGCTCACAGAGGACAATCTCACACACCCTCACAGAGCCGTACACGCAAGGCCACCCAGCTGGAGGCTCTCACCCCTCGGGGACAGGCGGTGGAGCAGGAGAACCTGGCTTTGGAGCCAGGCAGATGGTCAAGTTTAAAACCGGCCTCCTGAACCTCCTTTCTTCAAGTCTGTCTTCTCTTCCCCCAAGCTCGATCAGGTGCCCCCTCTGTGTTCCCTCAGCCCCCAGGACTCCCCCATCCCAGCCCTGGGTTGGCCCTATCTGGGACAGGTCTGTCTCCCCAACTGAACTGTGAGCCCCAGAAGGGCAGGGCCAGGGCTGTCTCAGTCATCACTGCGTCCCCATCACAGAGCAGGCACTCAGAACACGTATCATGTGGCTAAGATTCCCTCTGTCCTCAAAAGTCTCTCAGCTGTGAGAGAAGGTTGAAGCCACACCGAGGGCTCCCCACCCCCTCAGAGGCAGAGCAGCCAGGAGCTCTGGAGCCCTACAGGCTGGGCTTCGAGTCACAATTGCCATAGGCAGTGCTGTGTGGCCCTGTCTCCTCTGCGGGACACAGCGTCCTCTGCAGCGCAAGGCAAGGACACTGTATTGACAGTATTTTTTTTTTTTTTTTTGGCCGCGTGGCATGTGGGATCTTAGTTCCCCAACCAGGGATCAAACCTGTGCCCCCTGCAGTGGAAGGGCAGCGTCTTAACCACTGCACTGGACCGCGAGGGAAGGAGGACACTGTCCTGCGATTCCATGGGATGTGGACCATAAAGCACTTAGCTCGTCATCAGTGCTCTAGACCGGGTAGGTTCCTGGCATCGCTGCCCTGTCATTTAACCACCGCAGGAGGGATTTCCCTGGTGGTGCAGTGGTTAAGAATCTGCCTGCCAACGTAGGGGACACGGGTTCGAGCCCTGGGCCAGGAAGATCCCACGTGCTGCGGAGCAACTAAGCCCGTGTGCCACAACTACTGAGCCTGTGCTCTAGAGCCCGCGAGCCACAACTACTGAGCCTGCATGCCGCAACCACTGAAGTCCGAGCACCGCAACAGAGAAGCCAGTGTAGGGCTTCCCTGGTGGCGCAGTGGTTAAGAATCCACCTGCCAACGCAGGGGACACAGGTTCGACTCCTGATCCAGGAAGATCCCACATGCTGTGGAGCAACTAAGCCTGTGCACCACAACTACTGAGCCTGTGCTCTACAGCCCGCAAGCCACAACTACTGAGCCCGCGTGCCACAACTACTGAAGCCCGTGGGCCTAGAGCCCATGCTCCGCAACAAGAGAAGCCACCGCAATGAGAAGCCCACACCCCACAACAAAGAGTAGCCTCCGCTCACCACAACTAGAGAAAGCCCAGGTGCAGCAATGAAGACCCAATGCAGCCAAAAATAAATAAGATAAAATAAATAAATGAATTAAGAAGGAAAAAAAGAGAGAAGCCAGTGTAATGAGAAGCCCGTGCACCGCAACGAAGAGTAGCCCCCACTCCTCCGCAAAGGAGGAAACTCAGGTTCAGAGAAGACCAATGACTTATGCAAAACAGCAAAGGAAAAGCACAGGAAACTCCATCCCCACTCCCAGGTCCATTCGCTGCCTGCCCTGTGTCGGGGAGACTGACCCTGCCCCCCAGATCGCACTGAGGGGCTGCTCCAGCCCACAGGCTGGGGGCCGGGGTCGCGGGGGGGACGATGAGAGGCACTGATGGGAGGAGACAGGGGTCTGGGGGGAGGGCCCCATTTTCTCCCGGCTCCCACTCTGCTGAGCCTCATCAGGAGCCCCTCCCCAGGGCCGCTCCCTCCCCTTCCCCTGGGGCCTGGGGCAGGAACACCTCTGACCTCTAGCAAGGGCCCAGGGGCCTCGCCACCCGTCAGCTCCTCCACCCTGCCCGCCCCCCTGTACACAGCCCCTCCATCAAACTCTCCTCAGGTAAATTCTCTGATCGAGCCATGTGCCGCCTGCCCCACCAGGGCCCCAAGACCAGCTCGCGGACCGGCCCGCTCTGCCCCACGAGTGTCACACATGTGCCCCCCCCCACTCTTCCCTTACTCCTGATACTGGTGACACGGTGACCCCAGGCCACAGGCTGGGAGGACAAAGCTCAGCGAGTGCCAGGGCCGGCCTCGACGCCCCCCACCCGCAGCAGGGACCCACCCACCCAGCCTCGGAGGCCGCACCTGAGAGGCTTGCGCTGGATGCACACGCGCTGGGCCAGGCCGCTCAGGAAGGCAGGTGGGCTCTCCTGCACCACGTGTTGCACGCGCAGCCGCCACTTGACATACTCCAGCAGCCGCCGCAGGAAGCCCAGGAAGTGCTCGGCCGTGCGGATGGAGCCTGGCACCGCCTCTGCGGGCGCGAAGAGGGGCTCAGCCAGGCGCCGCTGGGGTGCAAGCGGCAGGGGTGCGGGGGCGCGGGGGCAGGCCGCGGCTCACCCTTCAGCACCTCGTCGGGCAGCACGGGGTTGGCCAGTTGGGCGTCGGTCTCCCGGGCGGCGCTGGCCTCCCGCAGCCCCTCCACCAGGCGCCGGTACTCGTCCCGCAGACGCTGCTCGTCCGTCTCCTTGATCCTGCGGGGAGACCAGGTGTGGGCAGAGCTGGGGACACTTGGGGGGCAGGTCAGGCGCCAGGGCCTACCGGCTGCAGCATCCCCACCTGAGCACCGTCTTCTGCAGGGTCTCCAGATTGCCCTGGCACCGATCCAGGGTCCGGCGGGTGAGGTTGACACTCATGGAGTCGATGCAGACATTGTCTGGAGGAGAGCAGGCAGCGGGCCGGGCTCAGGCAGGCGGACGCAGCGGCAGCCTGAGGGGCTGGCATCGCCTCCCTGCCCTGGCCCCTCCCTCACCAATGTTGTGGGCCTCGTCGAAGACGACGACGGCCTTGCGGGCCAGCTCCTTGGACACCAGGTCGGCAATCTTGGGGTCCAGGAGGTAGTGGTAGCTGTAGACCACCACGTTGGCGTGCAGGATCTGGGGGCCGAGGCGGGCAGGGTCAGCCCGGGCCATCTGCCAGCACCCAGCCCTGGGGCCCTGCCACCGCCGTCCACACCACGATGCCACGCCACTGCCCCACAGGCCCACAGAGGCGAGGCGAGGCAAGAGACACAGGCAGATGGACAGACAGACACAGACAGGTACACAGAGACGAGGCAAGACAGACACAGGCAAGGCACAAATACATATACGCAAACGGATAGAGACTTATAAACAGATACAGGCACAGACCAACAGGGAGATCTAGGCAGATAGACAGATGGGCAGGCAGCCTGTAACCCTCACACACGGCCCTCTGCCCGACCCCTGCTGGCCTCCTCACTGAGTATCGGGCAAGGAAGTATGGGCACCAGCCCTGGCGCTGCCCCATGGCCTTCAGGTCGTCCAGGTTGTAGATGCCAGCAGGGAGGGGCACCTGGCGCCCATGGACATCAAATTCCTATGGGTGAGAGGGTACCTGGGGTTCAGGGAGGTTGGCCGTTGCTAGCGGTCCCACCCTCTGTCTCTCACCGCTGCCCCGCAGGCACCTCGTAGAAGCGGCAGTGGGGCAGGCTGGGGTCCCGCTGGTACTGTGCCCTTATGTAGGAGGCCGTGAGGCTGTGGCATTTTCCGTCGACGTCCTTCCCAAAGCGCAGGGGCGTCACCTGAGGGGCCAGGGAGCATCTTAGCACCGAGAAAGGCTGAGAGGCCCAACCACTCCTCGAATCCGGGGCTCAACACCTAACGGATAGGCGGGATAGGAGGCCATCCTATTCCAACCGGGGTGAGACTTGGGCATTTGTGGAAAACTCGAACCTCAATCTGCTTTGTTATTAAACAGTTAAGACACCGAGAACTTACTGCTTTGTTATTAAACAGTTAAGACACCGAGAACTTACTGCAGGGATGCAAGAGTGGTACAGCTGTTGGGCTCTCATTCTTTTTAAAATGTTAACCTCTATATAATGCCAATTACATCTCAATTTTTCAAACTATTAAGGCTTGAAGATTCTTTAGCATGTAGATGAAGGATAACTGCTTTATCTTTTTTTTGTTGGCCGTGCCACACGGCATGTGGGATCTTAATTCTCCAACTAGGGATCGACCTGCACCCCCTGCGTTGGAAGCACGGAGGCTTAACCACTGGACCGCCAGGGAAGTCCTGCTTTATCTTTATTTATTTATTTATTTATTTATTTTTCTGCTTTATCTTTTAAAATGCTAAAACAGCCAGAACTTTGGCAAGGTCCAAGAATCAGAGGAGGCTCTGATCGCAGTTTGAGAACCTGCCTTACCTTTGCCCTGCTCCGAACCCTCTGAGGCTCCACTGGTGGCACCGTCACAGCCCAGGGCTCCCTCTCCTCAGAACAAAACCTTTCCCTCACCAAAGGGAAGGCTCTGAGGCTGCTGACCCCTCCCTCTCCCTTTCCATCAGTTGCCAAGGCTTTTTTTTTTTTTTAAAGTCTTTACTGAATTTGTTACAATATTGCTTCTCTTTTATGTTTTTTGGTTTTTTGTCTGCCAGGCATGTGGGATCTTAGCTCCCCGACCAAAGGCGAAGTCTCAACCACTGGACCACCAAGGAAGTCCCTAGTTGCCGAGGCTTATACTACTTCTTTCTCTTTCTTAAATGCCTTTACATTTT
Source organism: Monodon monoceros (assembly GCF_005190385.1). Taxonomy (NCBI): domain Eukaryota; kingdom Metazoa; phylum Chordata; class Mammalia; order Artiodactyla; family Monodontidae; genus Monodon; species Monodon monoceros. Next base: position 48,775,124 of record NW_021703766.1, read on the forward strand.
ATCTTTTTTTAATTAGGTAATATAAATACGTCATATGGGACTTCCCTGGTGTCCAGTGGGTAAGACTCCCTGCTCCCAGTGCAGGGAGCCCAGGGTTCTAATCTGAGTCAGGGAACTAGATCCCGCATGCCACAACTAAGGAGCCGGCAAGCCCCACCTAAGAGTCCACATACCTCAACTAAGAAGCCCACATGCCGCAACTAAGATTCCGCACGCCGCAACTAGTAAGTCCTCATGCTACAACTAAGAGTTCACATGCCTCAACTAAGAAGTTGGCATGCCGCGACTAAAGACCCCACATGCTGCAACGAAGATTCTACATGCTGCAACTAAGACCCGGCGCTGCCAAAAATAAACAAACAAATAAACAATAAATACCCCCAAAAAATCACATAAAAAGACAAATACATTGGGGCTTCCCTGGTGGCGCAGTTGTTGAGAGTCCACCTGCCGATGCAGGGGACGCGGGTTCGTGCCCCAGTCCGGGAAGATCCCGCGTGCCGTGGAGCGGCTGGGCCCGTGAGTCATGGCCGCTGGGCCTGTGTGTCCGGAGCCTGTGCTCCGCAATGGGAGAGACCACAAGAGTGAGAGGCCCGCGTATGGCAAAAAAAAAAAAAAACAAATACATTGGACTTTCCCTGGTGGCGGAGTGGTTAAGAATCCGCCTGTCAATGCAGGGGACACAGGTTCAAGCCCTGGCCCGGGAAGATCCCACATGCTGCGGAGCAACTAGGCCCGTGTGCCACAACTACTGAGGCTACGCTCTAGAGCCCACGAGCCACAAGTACTGAAGCCCACACATCTAGAGCCCGTGCTCCACAAGAAGAGAAGCCACGGCAATGAGAAGCGTGCGCACTGCAACAAAGAGTAGCCCCCGCTCACTGCAACTAGAGAAAGCCTGCGCCCAGCAACAAACACCCAACTCAGCCAAAAATAAATAAGAAAAATGGGCTTCCCTGGTGGCACAGTGGTTGAGAGTCCACCTGCCGATGAAGGGGACACGGGTTCGTGCCCCGGTCTGGGAAGATCCCACATGCCACGGAGCGGCTGGGCCCCTGAGCCATGGCCGCTGAGCCTGCGCGTCCGGAGCCTGTGCTCCGCAACGCAAGAGGCCACAACAGTGAGAGGCCCGCGTACAGAAGAAAAAAAAAAACAAAACATTGTACAAGGTACACAATGTTAAGTGTCATGTATGCTCCCACAGAAAAGTATTTTAAAACTATGAACACTTTATCTAGGATTAAAGCAGAGACCCAATGGCAAATCTATTTTGAAGAACTAAATTCAATCCAAATGAAAACTACAGCTATGCTTTTAAATCTTTCCAAGGCAGCAGGCCTGTGGAGGGACAAAACCAAGATGGAATTATCTGTCGCAATCTTTAGCATTATCCAGGTCACTATATATCTCTGGAAACAACTAAGATACCATCCTGACATACAGCAGAATACTACTTATACACTTAACCACATTTCCAGAAAATCTAATCCAGTTAATTAATTCTCAACTTCTCACTTTCCTAAGGGGGACAGAACCACCACCTGAGCATGTTCTGAGCACACGCATACATCCATTTGCTACATAGTTCCTCTTCATTTATGTCTCTAAACTTAAACTCATAATTTAAACTTTTGTTTAAAAGAAAGCATCTTGGAATTTTGCTCCAGAGTCTATGGAAGCTTTCATATATCCCAATCCTCCTTGCTATCAGATAACAAAGGCTGAATAGAGTTATGTTCCTTAATTCCACGTAGCAACAGCAGGATGGCACAAAGTCGGCTGTCCAAAAAGAAAGAGCCAGGGATATTTTTGCACTACAGCATCACCAAGAATGGGAAAGATTCCCATCCATGGGTTTCAACACAGTGCTGGGGTGCCACTGCTCTTTAGTCATCATTCACTATCTGTATTATTTCTCATACATTCTTACAAATAACATTACATAATATATATTCTGGGACTTCCCTGGTGGCACAGTGGTTAAGGCTCCACACTCCCAATGCAGGGGGCCCGGGTTCGATCCCAGGTCAGGGAACTGGATCCCACATGCATACCTCAGCTGAGAGTTCACATGCCACAACTAAGGAGCCCGTGAGCCACATCTAAAGAGCTGGTGAGCCACAAGTAAGGAACCCACATGCCACAACCAAGACCTGGCACAATCAAATAAATAAATAATGTAACAACAACAACAACAACAAAAATATATATATATAAATAAAAAATACATTCTTGGAATATATTACACCCCACTAAAGAATTACCACACTAAAGCACTTAAAACCGTGCCTGGAGCTCAGTGACCCCAATGGTTTTGTAACTTAATGATAACAACTATTTTTCTATGTATCATATATTAATATTTATTAATATCACTATAATTTCTAATATTCTTTTTTTTTTTTTGGCTGTGCCGTGTGGCTTGTAGGATCTTAGTTCCCTGACCAGGAATCGAACCCGTGTCCCCTTCAGTGGACGCACAGAATCCTAACCACTGGACCGCCAGGGAATTCCCCATAATTCCTAAAATTCTTTTAACTCTTCATACATGTGAAGGGCTATACATGCACTATCTTGCCCAATCTTTTTTTATTATTGAAATATAATTGATATATAACATTATAGATCAGTTTCAGGTATACAACATGATTCGATACTTGTATATGTAGGGAAACGACCACCACCGTAAGTCTAGTTAACATCCATCACCATACATAGTTACAATCTTTTTTCTTGTGATAAGAACTTTTAAGATCTACTCTGTTAGAAACTTTCAAATATACAATACAGTATATGACTTACAGTCACCATGCTGTACAGCTGTCCCTCAATATCCAAGGGGAAATGGTTCCAGGTCCACCCCATGGATAACAAAATTAACAGATGCTCAAGTCCCTTATATAAAGTGGCGTAGCACAGTTGGCCCTCCCTATCCGCAGGCTCTGCATCCACAGATACAAAGGGTCAACTGTACGTTATGTGACTTATTTATCCTATAACTAGAAGTCTGTACTTTTTGACCCCTTCACCCATTTCGCCCAACCCCACCCCCTTGCCCAATCTTATCAACAACTGTGTGAAGCAGGTGATTAATTATCCCCATTTTACAGAAGAGAGGACTGAGGTCCCGAGAGCAGAAACCACCTATGCAAGAGTATATGGCTAGTACATTTCAGAATCAGGAAACCAGACCTGCCAGCCTCCAGGAGCTGCCCTTTTTTTTTTTTTTTTTTGCAGTATGTGGGCCTCTCACTGTTGTGGCCTCCCCCGCCGCGGAGCACAGGTTCTGGACGCGCAGGCTCAGCGGCCATGGCTCACGGGCCCAGCCGCTCCGTGGCATGTGGGATACTCCCGGACCGGGGCACGCACCCGTGTCCCCTGCATCGGCAGGCGGACTCCCAACCACTGCGCCATCAGGGAAGCCCCAAGGAGCTGCCTTTTTAACTTCTCTCAGGCTGGGGAAAGTGGGAAGGCTCCCCGGCAGAGGTGTGCCTGGGCCATGACTGGTGAGTCGGCATTTGATGAGTGAGAAGAGAATTCTGTGCATGGCACCTGCACATCTCCCTGAGATGTCTGGTCTGGGTGGGGATCTAGGACTCCTGGTTGGATGGCAGAGTTTCCTCTATCCTGAGGCTTAGGGCGAGGGGAGGAATGGGCACTCACCTCGGGATGAATACACAGGTTCTTTCGGGAGCTCAGAGCCAGCCCCAAAAACGACAGCTTCTCGCCCTCCTGTTTCTCATAGAAGTTGAGTAACTTTCGAAGCTCTTCAATCACCTGTTCCAGTTGATAAGGGAGGGGGGACTTGGCCTCATTGAAAGCCCCAGCCCCTTCCCCAGCTTCCCACAGGCCCCCAAAGCTATGATGGCAACCGCCAGGGGGACCGCTGGGTTAGGGGACAGTGAGGGGCACTGGGATTGGTCCCAGGCTCACCTTCTCAATCTCAGGCACAGTCCTCGAACAGTAGATGAGTTTAGTCACCTCCAGTGGATATGCCTGGCGACGACAATGGGTTCAGCCTCGGCCCCTGTCCAGCCTCCTCCCTCCTCCCCCTCCACGGGCCCAGTGGGTCACTTACCCGCTGGTACGCCATGATCAGGGCCAACAGGGACACTGTCTTCCCAGTGCCTGAGGGCATCTCCAGGACTCCATGACCCTGCATGATTCGGGCAGGAGGGACAAGACACAGGCTCTCAGAACTTCAGGGACACAGACTCTGGGAAACCACCCCCGCCGCAAAATGCCACCATTGGAACAGCAGGACAACAGAGCAGTTAAAAGTCTGGGCCCTAGGGGCAGTGGATTTGAACCCCACTTCTGCCACTTTTGTTGAGTGGTCTTAGGCAAGACCGCTCAACCTCTCTGGGGCCTCAGGATCCTCATCTCTAAAAATGGGCCTAATCTCTTCTTCATAGCATGGCTATGAGGATTAGTGAGAAACTGGGGGTTAAATACCTAGTACCGTGTCTGATATGTGGTGAACCTGTTTTGTTTTAATTTGGCAAAAAGCGCCTCCACAGCACTTACTCTGTGTCTGGAGCTATTACTAAGTGTCTTACGTCGGGGTTTCTCAACCTCGACTCTCTTGACATTTTGCGGCCGGATAATATGTGATCGTGAGGGGGCTGTCCTGTGCACTGCATCTGTGGCCTCTACCTACTAGATGCCAGTAGCACCACCACTCCACTAGTACTGACAATGAGGAATGTCTCCAGACATTGCCGAATGTCCTCTGGGGGTCAAAATGGTCCCCAGTTGAGAACTCCGCCTTACTTAGTGAATTAACCCCTATAGCCCTCATATTCAGCTGAGGTAGGTACTATTACTATGCCCATTTTACAAAGGTGAAAACTGTGGAACTGGGAGAGTCAGTGATTTACCCAAGGACACACAGCTGTGGGTAGTCGATTCCAAAGTCTCTGTCTTCCTAAGCCAACCACTGAGCGGCTTATCGTTGGACAAGTGTCAGCTAATGCTATTATTAACTATTATTATTTGAGATAACAGAAAGTTTGGCAGCGCTGGCTTCCCAAGGACCTCAGATTTCTAAACTCCAAACGTCCTGCAATCTCAGTCTTAGACGCACGTGCGGCAGCCCCCGCTGTCAGATGGGCAGCAGGGGGGCCGGCCCACCCACCTTGGCATCCAGCGTGCGTTTGAGCTCCAGCATGTAGGAGAACTGCTCCGGGTAGATGTAGTCGTATGGGAAGTGGACCAGCAGCCCGTCCACGTTGAGCCTGGCGGCGGGGGCTGCCGGGTTAGTCCCCCGTCCCCTCAGCCCCTCTCCAGACTCCACACTCCCCTGCCGTCGAACCGAGAGGGGTTACCGGCCCGCTGCTCCCCACCCCCCAGGATGTCCCCCAGTTCTCCAGAAGTCTCCGGGTCCCTTCTGCATCTCGTCTCTGACCATCCCCGTTACCGCCCCGCGGGTCCCCGCGGCTATCCCTACCCCTCTCCTTAAGCCTCCCCTCGCCCCGCCGGGACCCGAGGCCTGCCCACTCACTGGCCCCTGCATCTTCCAGACCCCCACGCCCGCTCCCGAGCCGTGAACCCAGGACCCCCTCTCACTTCATGGCGCCGGTCGCGGGTTGAAGCGGCGTCTGCCCGCCTCCCTCATGAATATTCAGTAGAGGCAGGATCCGCAGGACGTCCCCGAGGTGCTGCTCCACCTTCGTCACGACTCCATTGGCTGATCCCGCCCGTCACTCCACTGGGGCGAAGTCAATCGGTATAATGCGCGTGCGCACGGCAATGCGGGGGCGGGCTCCGGGAGAGGCGGTGCCGGAGGCATCGCTGAGGATCGCCGAGTACCAAGAACAAAACATGGACGGAAGAGGACCGAGAGAATCGATCCCATTCACTGGGTCTCGGTCTACCGGCATCTGCCCAGATCATCTGAGTAGCGAATACATACTCAGTTTCATTCTATTATATTCTTAGTTTTAAGGTGTCCGCCCTCCTTTCCCCCACACTTTAACAAAGTAACCAGGGCTGGAATGGGGGAAACCCAGACAAGGTTCCTGACCCAGCCTGGGGGATCAGAGAGGGCTTCCCGGAGGAGTCATCTCTGAGAACTAAGGTGAGGAGTAGGGAAGAGGCAGGGTAAGGTGGGGCAGACGATACTGCAGGCAAAAAGGAAAGTGGAAAGCAGGGAACTAAGCAGCAAGATGGGGCTGGAATGTGGCTTAAGGAGCACAAACTTCTCTGAAGTGGAAGACATCACCATGATTTATACCCAACTATCTGAAGTCACGTGTGTTTGCTCTTCCCAGTTTGTTCTCCTCGTACATGGTACTGCAAGGAGCATCTCTGTGGTGTCTCTTAAGGCTCAAGGTCATGTGAGCAACCTCACTAACTGGCTCAACACCCGCCCCTACCACCACCACCATCATGAGTTCTACTAGCTCCCTAGGACTTATTCTCAGACGCTTTGCCTAACTTTGGAAGTATATTCTCATTCGTATGACTGTGATAAATGTCATTTGTTGATGTAAGGGTCATCATCGCCACTTTAGAGGCGAGGAAACTGAGTCTCAGAGAAAAACTTGCCCAAAGGCTTTACAGCTAGGCCAGGTGCTGCCTCCCAGCCCACCTTCATCCCTGCCCTGCCCACTCTGGGTCGTCACTCTCTGGGGATGTTTCTGTCTCCCTCACTGGACTGTGAGCCTCAGGAGGGTAGGGCTGAGACTGTCTTGGTCACCACTGTGTGTGCCTTTTGCCACCCAGTACAGGACATGCACAGAGCAGGGGCTCAGTGAATCTATGCTCAAGTTCCTTACAGTCTGCCCTCCGTATCCACGAATTCAGAACCCGCAGATACAGAAGACGAACCGTACTAGGCCATTTTGTATGACAGGCTTCAGTATTCACAGATTTTTGGTATCCGTGGGGGTCTGGAACCAATCCCCCCCGCTTATACCAAGGGACGACTGTATTTTCAATCCGCTGTTGATTGAGCGGAACCCATGGATAGTGAGGACTTAGTGTATTGCATTCCTTAGGACAGTCACTATAACAAGCCCACAGTCAGGGGGAGGGGCTACTGAAGGGCATGAATACCTGGAAGCAGGGGTGATTGACAGCAGCCAATTAGAATGACTGCCTCCTGCCTCCTCCTGGCCTTTGTAGTCACTATTCCCTGTGTCTGAAAGGCTCTTCTCTCAGATCTCTGCACGGCTTCTTTCCTCACCTCCCTCAAGCCTTCCTAGAGTCTTCCTCAAGAATCCTTTCCTCAGCGAGGCCTTCCCTGACCACCCTGTTTAAATTGCAATACACCCTGGATAGGCTGAATAATGGTCCCCAAAGATCTCCAGGCCCTGGAACCTATGAATGTTCATAGGTTACATGTGTCAACCAAAAACAAAACAAAACAAAACACAGAAGGCTGCAAACAAGAGTTTATATGGGGTCTTAAGAACTGCAATTCAGGCTGTACACCTGAAACTAACACAACATTGTAAATCAACTATACTCTGATAAAAATTTAAAGAAAAAAAAGAAGAATTGCAATTCAGGAGACAGATTCGGGTAAAACTGAAGGAGTGTTCTGGGGAAGAGAAAGCATCAGGGGCTTATAAAACAAAAGCTACAAGGTTGTTAAAGTTGTCTGGTGAGAATCGTGATTGGCTCTGACACAAGCCAGGGAATACTTGTCCTTAAGGAATCAAGAGTTATTTTAGGGTTAGGGTCCCACAAGTAGATAGGCTGTCATGAGTTATTTTAGGGTAAGGGTCCGGTAAGTATCTTGCATTTTTGGCAGATGTTCTTTTTTTATTTTTTTTAATTTTATAAATTTATTTATTTATTTATTTTTGGCTGCGTGGGTCTCCGTTGTTGAGCGCAGGCTTTCTCTAGTTGCAGCGAGCAGGTGCACGGGCTTCTCATTGCGGTGGCTTCTCCTGTTGCGGAGCACGGGCTCTAGGCGTGCAGGCTTCAGTAGTTGTGGTTTGCGGGCTCTAGAGCTCAGGCTCAGTAGTTGTGGCACACGGACTTAGTTGCTCTGCGGCATGTAAGATCTTCCCGGACCAGGTCTCGAACCCGTGTCCCCTGCGTTGGCAGGCGGATTCTTAACCACTGTGCCACCAGGGCAGTCCCTGGGCAGCTGTTCTTGATGCCTATGTTAAGACAATAAGTGATCAAAAGGTCAGATTCCATCCAGGCTGGGATGTGCATAAGTCACACTTCGTCGATGGCCTCCCAGCTCCATTTTAGAGAGTTCTCTTAGCGATACTGACTCCATTTTTATTTTCCTTCCGCATATGGCAAAAGGGAATTTGCAGGTGTGATGGTTAAGGATCTTGAGAGATATCAAGGTGCGTCCTAAATGTAATCACGTGTCCTCATAATAGGGAGATTTGACAGCAGGACAGAAACACAGGCTATGCTACACTGAAGCAGGATGCCACGCTTTGAAGTTGGAGGAAGAGGGCCGAGCCAAGGAATGTCAAGAATGCAGCTCTAGAAGCTGCAAAAGACAAGGAAATTGATTCTTCTCTACAGCCTCTGGAGGAAGTGCAGCCCTGCCAGCACCTTGGTTTCAGCCCAGTAAAACTAACCTCAGACTTCTGATTTTACGAATTGTAAGAAAATAAATGTGTGTTGTTTTAAGCCACTGAGTTTGGGGTCATTTGTGACAGTAGCCGGAGGAAATGAATGAATAAATACACTTCCAATCAGGCACAATATATCCAATTCTGCTTTAGTTTTTTCCATAGCAGCGATCAGCATCTGATAGGATATGGTTTTTGCTTATCATTTTGTTTATTGTCTGTCTCTTCCACTAGAATGTCGGCTCTACAAAACCAGGGGCATTTTATCACCGGTTATTAGGGACAATTTCAAAGGGATACAAAAGTTGAGAGAATAGTCTAACGAAGCCCCACATACATGAAGCTTTATCAATCTTCAACTCAGGGCTGATCTTGTTTCATCTACACCCCAACCACTTCCCCTCCCACCAGTTGATTATTTTGAAGCAAATCCCAGACATCATATCATTTCATCCATCAGTATTTCAGAATGTAGCTCTAAAAGTAAAGACTCTTTGTAAAAACATAACCATAATATCATAGCACATCTCAAAAAAAAAGGAATAATAATTGCTTAATATAATCAAAGTTCCAGATACTATTTGAATTTGAGAGCAGGGACTTCTGTCTGCTTGGTTTTTTTTTTTTTTTTTTTTGCGGTACGCGGGCCTCTCACCGCTGTGGTCTCTCCCGTTGCGGAGCACAGGCTCCGGACGCGCAGGCTCAGCGGCCATGGCTCACGGGCCCAGCCGCTCCGCGGCATTTGGGATCTTCCCGGACCGGGGCACGAACCCGTGTCCCCTGCATCGGCAGGCGGACTCTCAACCACTGTGCCACCAGGGAAGCCCTGCTTGGGTTTTTTTTTGTTGTTGTTTGTTTGTTTTGTTTTTAAATTTTATTTATTTATTTGGCTGCATTGGGTCTTTGCTGCGCGCGGGCTTTCTCTAGTTGCGGCGAGCAGGAGCTACTCTTCGTTGCAGTGCGCGGGCTTCTCATTGTGGTGGCTTCTCTTGTTGTGCAGAATGGGCTCTAGGTGTGCGGGCTTCAGTAGTTGTGGCTCATGGGCTCTAGAGCGCAGCCTCAGTAGTTGTGGCGCACGGGTTTAGTTGCTCCGCAGCATGTGGGATCTTCCCAGACTAGGGATCGAATCCGTGTCCCCTGCATTGGCAGGTGGATTCTTAACCACTGCGCCACCAGGGAAGTCCTCTCTCCTTGTTTACTTGTTCTCCTTTGCTACCTTATGTGGCAAAAGGGACTTTGCAAATGTGACTAAGTTAAAGATTCTGAGATGGGAAGATTATCCTGGATTATCTGGATGGGTCCAGTGTAGCCATAGTGAAAGAGGGAGCCAGGAGGGTCAGAGTCAAGAGATAAAGCTGTGACAATGGAAGTATGAGATGGAAGTGATGCAAGAGCTGGCTTTGAAGACAGAAGGGGGCCATGAACCAAGGAATACAGCCAGCTTCTAGAAACTAGAAACGGCAAGGCAAGGGCTTCTTTCCCATAGTCTCCAGAAAGGAACTCAGCCCTGCTGACACCTGGATTTTAGTTCAGTGAGACCCATTTCAGATGTCTGACCTCCAGATGGTAAGATAATAAATTTGTATTGTTTAAGCCTCCAAGTTTGTGACAATTTGTTACAAGCAGCGAAAGGAAGCTAGTGCAGATTTTGGTACTGGACGTGAGGTGCTGCTGTAACAAATACCTAAAAATGTGGAAGTGGATTTGGAATTGGACAATGGGCAGAGGCTGGAACAATGTTGAGAAGATGGGGAAAAGCCTAGATAGCCTTGCAGACCATTTGTAGAAATACGGGTGTTAGCAATTCTGCTGGTGAGGACTCAGAAGGAAGTGAGGAGTAAGGTAGAGTAAATCTCTATAATCTTAGAGAACACTAAGTCATCATAAACAGACTGTTGGTAGAAATATAGGCAACCTCTAGAAACTGGAAAAGGCAAGGAAACAGATTCGCCCCAGTAGAACATGGCCCTGACAACACCTTGATTTTAGCCCACTGAGACCTGTTTCAGACTTCGGACCCCCAGAATTAAAAGACAATAAATTTGTGTTATTTAACCTACTAAGCTTGTGATAATTTGTTATAGCAGTAATGGGAAATGAACCTATCTCTGTTATGCAAAAGAGAGATCAGACTAGTGTAAACACATACAAAATAAAGAAGCCCAGAAGAAACAAAGATTACACAGGAAAAAAAAGAAAGCTATGAAACAAACACAAAAACACCTGTAACTAAAATACTATAAAAAATACCTAGCAAGATAATAGATGATATCACATTTATAAAATAGGAACTGGAGGCTATGAAAAATGAATAATTAAATAACAAGAAAGAGTTCTTGGGAATTCAAAATAATAGATGAAACATAAACTTTAATAAAAGGATTAGAAGATAAAGGAAATTTCCTAGAAAGTAAGGGGAAAATTAACAAAGAGATGGAAAATAGTGGTGAAAAGATAAGAACACTGAAAGCTCAAACCAGAAGATTCAACATCCAAATAATAAAAATTCCAGAAAAAGAGAGCAAGAAAACAAAGAAACCAACACACACACACACACACACACACACACACACACACAGAGAAACCAACACATAAATATACAAGAAAATTTCCCAGAACCAAAGGCTATGAGTCTCCAGATTGAAAGGACAGACTTAGGGTCTGAATGATTAATGAATAAAAGCTACAGTGAGGCACATCCTCATGAAATTTCAGAACCACAGAAAGAGAGAAGATCCCAAAAGCTTCCAGAATAAAGCAAGTCAAATACAAGTTCAAAGCAGAGGGAGAATGAAAACAAATCTGAGGGGAGAAAAAAAAAACCAAACAGGTTTCCTTTGTTATCCAAACTTGCATTCCAACTTAGGAAGAAAATAGATTTGAGTGACAAGGGATACATATATTTCCAACCTAGAATTTTATACCCAGCCAAACTATAATAAAGTTGGAGGATAAAATGAAGATATATTAAGCCATGCAAGAACTCAAAAGTCTTTATCTCTTCCTCTCCCTTTTAAGGGAACGACTGGAGCATGTGCTCCAGCAAAATGAAGAGTCAACAAAGAAAGATAGACATGGAATCGAGGAAACAATATCCAAAACAGGGAAGTCCAGGATAGCTTAGCGTAGGCCTAGAAAGCATCAAGTCCACATTCAAGTAGGAGAGAGGACTTTAGGAGGGAGGAAAAAAAGCTTGAGTGAGCTGTTAGTAATACGGACGATTCCATGGAACATTTGAAAAATATTAAGTATAGGTGCAAATAAAATTAAGCAAGTGACAAAGGTAAATTTAATTCTCAAAAATTTAGAAATTTGTGAAGAGAAAATTCTAATATACTGCATGGCTCTGCAGTGAAAACATATTTACATATCACAACATTTAAAAAACTATTGATTGATATAAAAATTATGATTTCATTGAGGAGAGGGAAAGTAGAGTCAGATTAATAGACCTCAAACCTCATCTACTATACCAGGAAATCAGTAGAGAATGTCTAAAATTGAGAAATCAAGAAATAGCAATGCCAGCATATTTAGAAACATACAAGAAAATACCAGAGGAAACAGCTATAGCAGTTGAAAGTGGTGGCCTCTGGAAAGCAGATGGGAGTAGGGAGAGGTAGCAGGAGGACTGTTTTTCTTCATTACAAATATCTTAGTACCAGTACCATTTGATTTTTAAAGTATATTCATGAAAATTAATCGGCAGTGATAGAAGCGGCTACCCCTTATGGGGAGGAGACATGCATATATTGACTGCAAAGAGGCACAATGGAACTTCTGGATGATGGAAATGTATGTCAGCTTTACTCAATAGAACTTTCTGGGATGATGAAAATGTTCTCTATCTGCACTGTCCAAAATGGTAGCCACTAGCCACATGTAGCTACTGAGCACTTGAAAAGTGGCTAGTGTGACTGAGGAATTGAATCCTTAATTTTTATTTAATTTAAATTAATTAAAAACAATTAAACTTCCCACGTGAGTTGTTTTGGACATTGCAGACAATGACAGTGTTGAAGTTTTATGATTTGTAAAGAAATACAAATCAGAAGAGAGAAAGGCTTCTGATTTGTCAAAAATCTTCAAGGGGAAGTTTATGAAATAAAAAAGTGAAGAAGCAAAGGAAAATCACTCTTCAGGGTCAGACTCTCAAAAAGTCCACATGGATTTCCAGTAGATAAAGCCCTGTTGAAGATGATCTCACAATGCATAATTTCAATACACATGAGGAAACAAGCCACCATGAGTGAGAGCCAGCGGACACACCAAATTACAGGAGGAGATGGCACCAAACTTCAGATGATAGAATTATCAGACATTTTATGTCTTTAAGCTTAAGGACGCTTAAAAAGAAGAATCCAAAACATGAAAAAAAGGTCAAGACACTACAAAAAAAATAAAAAGCAGGCATATTTGAAAGAGGAAGGATTGGATTCACATGAGGGAAATCCCTTCCAAAGGGGCTACTTTAAGACTGGTTTACCAAAAATAGTAACAATGAGGAGAATTATTAAGTCAGAATGGAGTTCAGAGAGACGGAAGTCAATTTCTGTGCAAACTACCTTTATTTATAATGAAAAACGTCCCCATTCTGTTATAAAACCGGCACTGTGTAAAGGCACTTGACTGGGGAGAGAGGGGGCAGGGATGCTGATAGAGACTAATATGCCTCACCTGGCCGCTGAAGGCTGTTGGTAGAGATAGTGGCGGAGGTGACTCCTGGGAAAATCCAGTGGCGGTGACCCACTCCAGGCTCCGCTGGGATGGTGGGTTGCCTTGCTTTTCGGCGGGGGGTGGGGGGCAGTAGGAGCAGGAGGCACTTTGGACAGTATGTGACTTGGCAAGTGGTGGTGGGGGGTCTCTCTTGCCCCCAATGATTCCCAGCCCCACCACAACCTCCCACAGCTAAGGCAGTTTTCTAAATTTAAGGCTGGGGTTCTCCTTCTCCCCAGGGCTTCCAGGGAAGCAGAGAGGTGTTGGCAAGGACCTCGTCCCTGCAAGGATTGGGGGCGCAGGCAGATGCAGCAGTAAGGGAGGAGGAGTTCCGGAATGAAGGCAGCTGCTGCCTTCTCCTGTCTCCCTTCGAAAAGTCCTTCTCTCCAGCTAGACCTTATTCCTCTGCGGCTTCACCCTGGGGAAGAGCTGAGGGAAGACAGGCTCTTCAGACACCAGGAGCTCCCACCCCTGCATTCCACCCCAAACTTAATACAGTCACCTGATCCACCCCCAAACACGTGGACTGTCTCCATCCTCCCATCCCTTCCTAATGGACCCTCTCAGTATCTCCCAAACCACACCAGAATCCCCTGTCAGCTGCAAGCACCAGCTGGAGCCTTCCAATCAGCAGCTGGCTTGATGAAATGGAGTATTTCCGAGTCTCCCATACGGCCATAAAAAAGACGCCCGCCTCTCCCTACCACCATGGCTGCCTGGTTGGGACCCACCTCCACCTATTCCCCAATTAAAGGAATCGTCTTTTCTCCCAGGAATATAATGGGATCTTCCTGGTCTCCTCCCCTAACCTAGTAGTATCTCCCTCAGTTCTACCGCGATTTTATTAATGGATTCTTCCTCACCCTGCCCAATGCAGTGTAACAAAAGCTTCCATGCCTGTAATACACAATTCTTTAACTGCCCCCATCACCAAGATGGGATTCTTCATGACTCCCCTTGGCTAGAATACATTCTTCTTTACCTCCCCATGAATATTAGGAATAATAAAAATATTTGATTGAGCACGAACCAATCAAATAACTAGGAAGGCAGTACTGGTGAGTACCCCACGAAGTACCACCAGTAAGTGGCTCTTCCTCCCCTAACTAAAAGGGGATCTCCCTTACCTCCCCCGTTATTATAATGGGCTCATCCTCACCTCCCCACAACCGATAATGGACTCTTCTGACCTCCCCTCCTCCCCAATGTAATGCACTGTCTCTCTTGCCCTTTTTCCCGTGGGATCACCCCTTTCCTCACAATATCGCTTCTGGGCTCACCCCGAAGTAGTTACGGGGCACGTAGCCCTCCTGGCCGTGCACCGCGGCCCACCACCAGTCCGTCTCTTCTGGCCCGTCCCTCCGCAGCACGGTTACAGACTCGCCCTCGCGGAAGGACAGCTCGTCTCCAAACTCAGCGCTGTAATTCCAGAGAGCGCACACCACCCCGTTGTACATCAGCCCCATGCTCTGCTCCACGTCTGAAACATGAAACCGCAGGGATCGTCAGCGCCCGGTTCAGGGGGGCCGGGAACACTCAGGGATACGACGCGCTGGGGAGAGGGACAGACCCTGAGATTTGGCGCCAGCCTCACCTTGGGGAATGAGCCACTCGAAAAGTTGTGTACCCCTGTCTGGAGAGGGGGGCCTGAGCTGGAGTCAGCTGCCAGGACTGACAGTCTCTAAAACACTGGGGTGCATCAAGCCGGCCCACCAACCCCCGAGGCAGGGTCAGTGGTCCCCATTTCCACTTATATCTGGTTAAGTCCCTGTATCACTCCTATAAGTACAGTCGTCTGCACCCCACCCCCCCCGTAAGTGGTCCAGTCTCCATAGATGACTCAATCCCTCCTTCATATGGTTCAGCCCTACTGCTCCCCACAAAGTGGTCCCAACTCCCCCTTTCCAGATGGTGCAGTGCACACTGCGCCCCCTCCCCAAAAGATAGTCTCAAAGAGGATGTAATAATTTTCCAGATAGTATAGGCCACCCGAACCCCCCTTTAATCCCATCAAGGATTTAGCCCCCTTTCCAGATGGTACAGTCCACCATGCTCCCCCCCTTTAATGGTTCAGTCCACCGTGTTCCAGTTTCTCCTCCTCTCCACCACCCCTCCCCACCCCCAGCAAGCGTGCTGTTCAATCTCTACTTCATCCTCACAGAACTCTCCAAGTCCAGGCAGGTAGGAGGTACAATCTTCTTATCTCATAGTCTTCATCTACCTGTGACAAAGGTGGTCACAATCCCCCTTCCCAAAGCTTCAGTGGACGGTCTATTTCCCGCCCCAGCGGTCCTGGCCTGCCGCTGCTCACCACTAAGGCAGGTGTTACAGCCCCACGGCTCCCACCCACTTTCTGCCACAGCACAGCAGGCTGTCGTGTAGTCCCTCCAGGCTCACCTCCCAAATACATTGGCCCACCCCCAGGTCCTACAGCCTGCCTTACCCCAACTCTCTGAGGTCCCCAACCCCGCCTTATGATAGAGTTAGCCCCTCCAGGTGAGCGCTACAGACCCTAGGCACTTAGTTCCTCCCATCACCTGTTTAAGTGATGCGCACATAGGATACGGCCTACCTAGTTCCTCCCATCACCTGTTTAAGTGATGTGCACCCCCCCACTGGAGATATATGGTACAGCCTCCTGTCTCACTAGGAGTGGAAGAGTCCCCAAGCTCCTCCCCAGAAGCCATGGCCTGCTCACCTCTCACCTGTGTGGTGCTGTATTTCCCACAGGTAGCACAGCCCATGTGCCCAGCCCTAGGCCAGGTAGATGGTATAGTTGGAACGTCCAACTCCCCACCCCCGTGGATGAGAAAGCGGCGCAGTCTCCACACCTGCTCTTCTCCCTACAGGTGTCCAGCTTGCGTGGCACAGTTCCCCTGTCCCCCTCTCCCTCGAAGGTGGCACAGTCTGCTGCGCCCACACACCCTTCTTGCACCTGCCAGGTGGGAGGCCCAGTGCCCCACCCCTGCAGGTGGTCCATCCCGCCGGCCCCTCCTCGGTGATGCTGCCACAAGGTTGGTACAGCCCCCCGCGTCCTCTCTCAGGAGCCGCAGTCTGCTGCCTTCCCCCGCCCAACATCTACCAGCTGGGCGTCCCAGTCCCCGCGACGCCCTCCCCCAGAGGTGGCCCAGCCCGCCCACTGAGGCGCCCCAGCCCTGCCTCGCACCTGCCAGGTAAGTGGCGCAGTCGACGTAACCCTCGCGGTAGGGGTCGCACTTCTCGATGGCGGTGGCGCCGTCACTGAGCGTGGTGGCGAAGATTGCCGCGCCGTGCTGCACCAGCGCCATGCAGATGGCCGTGTCGTTGCAGGACGCCGCGCAGTGCAACGGTGTCCTAGGCGAGGGAGGCAGGCGTGAGAGGCCGCGCTGGGGCCCGCAGCGCCTTCCCCGCCCCACGCCGGCCGCGCGAGGTCAGGACTCACCAGCCGTGGCTGTCGGGGGAGTTGACGTTGGCACCCGCCGCGATTAGGAAGTCCACGATGGGGTAGTTGGCGCCGCAGATGGCGTTATGCAGGGCGGTGATGCCCTCCTCGTTGGGCTGGCTCGGGTCGTTCATCTGGACGAGCCGGGGGACGGAGAGGCTCAGTCCCGCGGCTGCTATCCAGCGTCTGCCGCCCCCACCCGCCCGCCCTTCTGTCCGACAGCACTCACCTCCTTCACCGCCTGCTGCACCACGTCCAGCTCCCCGGTCAGCGCGGCGTCCAGCAGCAGCACGAGCGGGCTGAGGCGCGCGCGACGGACCTTGCGCGGGGAGCCGGCCTTCCGCAGCACCGAGCGCATCTCCTGGGGGACAGAACCGGGGCTTCGGTGGCTTGGCGGGGATTGCTAATATACCCATTCCTCAGAGCGGGGAAACAGAGGCTCAGGGACCAGGCGGCCACTCCAGGTCATCCAACTAGACAGGGCTGAGATTGGAACCCAGGAACGTACGTACACATAGCCTGAGTCCAGAGGGCCATGGGAAGGAGGGTCCCTCAGTTCTACAGCCTCTGGTTCCCTGCAACACTCAGGGAATCGGGTGATTTTGGAATCTTGGGCCCTGAGACCTGAGAGGAAGCTTGGAGACCACGAAGTTGATGATTGTGGAAGCCAGATATTCAATCCATAGTTTCATTTCTTTTATATATTTAAAAAAAAAATGCTAGGAAGCACACCTGACAAGATGTTACCAAGTGTTAATTTCAGATGTTTGGAATTAGAATATATATTTTTAAATTATGTACTTTTATTTATAGAAATTTATTCTAAAGAGATAATTAGTAATTTAGGAAATTAGAATATTTATCATATTATTCCTTGTGCCTTCTTATTTTTGATTTTCAAGTGTCCTACAAAATTCATTTATTCTGAGCATATAGCATTTGTGATTCTGGTCTTCGATGTCAATGATTTCAAGATTCTGGAATTTGAAGATCCCACGAGCCACCCATTTAAAAATTCTCTGATGCTAAGTTTCCAACATGTGTGAGTCCAGAAATGCTAAGTTGTGCCATTTCAAATTGCTGAGGACCCAGGACATTGCATTCCCAAGATTCTATGATTGAGAACTTGAATATTTCACGGTGAGAACTTCATTCCAAAAGATTGGAAGGAAATACTCAAAATGTTAATCGTGGTTCTCTCTGAATGCTGTTATTTGGGCCTCTTTATTCTACTTTTATCTATTTCTTCCTAGTTTGTGTGTGTTTGTGTGTTCCTTTCTAGTGGAAAATGTTCACTTAAAATAAAATTCTGTATTATAACATATTCGTGCACTAATCTATGATTTAAGATTCAAATGATGAGTCTTTAATTTTCAGTTCTGGGGACTTCAAGAATCAGTAATAACCAGGGTTTGTGTTACTAGCTTTTTAATTCTAAGATCCTGTGCAAACCTTCAGTGTTCTGGAATTCTGAAATTTCACTCTTCTGAGTTTGTGATGTCAGAATTTAATTTTTGAATTCTGTGAGTGTTCAGGTTTCTCTGTGGCCAGAACTTTGTGATTCTACAATGAGGCAACTTGACCATTTCAAGACACTGTCATTCTTCCATTCTTGATTTCAAGACCCTGAGCCTCAACATTTCTTGGCTCCACCCTCAGAAGGGCCTGGGAATACGCATTTGGGGGTCCACCTGGCCCCCACGTCTTCTCTGAGAATTGTTCTCCTGCATCTGTCTACCCACACTGAGCAATCAGGATTGTTCCATGTGACTACACCCCGCTCCCTCCAAGCCACGATGCAGAAACCAGACCAAGATCAGCAGGAGACCAGCCCCTGGTCAAATGATAACAATAATAGTAAAGTGCCAGGCACTATTCTAAGCACTATATTCATGTATTAAATCCTCACAGCAACCCTGTGCTTATTTTCATCCCCATTCTACAGATGAGGAAACTGAGGTACAGACAGACTATGTGTCTGGCCCAAGGTTGCACAGCCGATAAGTGCTGTGGAGCTGGGATTTGAACCCAGGCAGCCTAGCTCTGCCACTGGTGCACTTAACCACGACACCCACAACCTCAGAGACCAGAGACTTGTTCTTGAAAATCTGAATGGAAGAAGCTCTGACTAGAGTCAGAGGACACCATGGACTTGAACTGGGAGGTCATTTTGAGTCAGGGCCGGGTGGGCCATTCCTAACCATGGCACAGGCTTGCTGAGGTGTAAGAGGAGAGAGCAGCTCCCCAGAGAAGGCGGACATGAGAGGCTGTGGCAACTAGGGAGAGAAATGGTGACTGCCTTGATTCAGGCAGGCTTTTCAGACCCCAGAATAAACCCTCTGTCATGCCAAGACGAAGTCATTTCCAGGTTGGAAGACTCTAAGATTCCTGAAGGGAAGCCCTGGGGGGACAGGTTACTGGAGAGGAGCAGAGAAAATCTCGATGTGGCCAAGACTTCTGAATGCCCCTCCATATATGTTCTCCCTTTCTGCTGAGCACAGGTACACTTAGACGTAAAACTACATTTCTCAGCTTCCCTTGCAGCTGGGTTCCCGGCCAGTGGAATGCGCCAGATGTGATGCGTGCAGTTTCCAGGTTCTGTCCTAAAAGGGAAGGGATGCTTCCATATGCTGAGTCATATACCCCAGTTTCCTCCTATATTACTTACCATGCTCTGTGGCTGCTCTGGTGGGCTGCTCTGGAGAGGGGCTGGAGGTGGTATGGGAGCTGGTGGGGCTGGAGCAGGGGGCCCTGCCCTGGCCTCAGGTCCCTCAGTGATGGGACACAGCTCAGGCTCGGGCCCCCCAGGCCCACCGTGACGATGGAAGAGACGGCTGATGATCTGCTGGTACTGCTTCTTGTGCGTGGGGGGCAGGGCTATAGTAGGGCTCTGCTCCATGGAGCCCCTGCGTTTGAGGGGCCGTGGAATTTCTGCCAGCACCCGTGCCACCTCCTCCAGCTCGGGCACTGACTGTGCCTCGGGCGGCAGTGCTGGCTGCAGCCGTGTGGGACTAAGGGGCCGAGTTACAGCGCCTTCATCTGCATCACCAGCCTCCAGCTCTGGTGTCAGCAGCCCCTCCAGCTCCGGCTCAGGCTCCAGCTCAGTGGGAGGTTTGGGGAAGCCTAGAAGGAGCAAGAGCCCCATCAAAGGAGGGGTCCCAAGAGACCCGAGAGACTCCCTCCCCACAACTTCCAGGACTTGCAACAAATGCCTGATTTGCTGTGTGACCTCAGGGCAGTGTCTTGCTTTCTCTGGGCTACACTTTCCCTGGGTTGTGAATAATAGACAATTATGACAGCCTCCATTTAACAAGCACTTAGCATGTGCCTCGTGCTTTACATGCCTATCACTGAACTCTCACCACTACCTTGTGACGTTGATATGGCTAACATCTCATTATTACAGAAAGGGAAACTGAGTCTCAGAGAAGGCAAGTCAGTTGCCTAAAGCCACACAGCTGGGATTTGAACTCAGTCCTATCTGACTCCAGAATCTCTGCTCCTACCATTATGATAAACTTGACTTTCTAAGATTGTAAGAATTTCCTCTCCTAACATCTCAGGCAAAAAATTGCTGAGGACTTCATTGGTGGCGCAGGGGTTAAGAATCTGCCTGCCAATGCAGGGGACACGGGTTCATTCCCTGGTCCGGGAAGATCTCACATGCCGTGGAGCAACTAAGCCTGTGCGCCGCAACTACTGGAGCCCGGGCTCAGAATAAGAGAAGCCACCACAGTGAGAAGCCCGCACACCGCCCCTGCTCGCTGTCATTAGAGAAAGCCCGCGCGCTGCAAGGAAGACCCGAGGCAGCCAAAATTAAATACAGAAAGAAAGAAAATTGCTGGGACTAGAATCTTTGTACTTGTTGGTCTCTTCTCTCTGTTTCTTGCCTTTCTGTCAGAGCTTCTAAAGCAGGTAGAAATATACAATTTTATATATATATATATATATATATATATATTTTTTTTTCTTTCTGTATGCGGGCCTCTCACTGCTGTGGCCTCTCCTGTTGCGGAGCACAGGCTCCGGACGCGCAGACTCAGTGGCCATGGCTCACGGGCCCAGCCACTCTGCGGCATGTGGGATGTTCCCGGACCGGGGCACAAACCCGTGTCCCCTGCATCGGCAGGCGGACTCTCAACCACTGCGCCACCAGGGAAGCCCTACAATGATCATTTTATACACGATTTCATTGACTGTCCATCGTAATCTATGAAGTAAATGTTATTAATCTCTCTTCACAGATGAGAAAATGTAAGCTCAGATGGGTTAATTAATTTATCCTCAGTCACACAGCATGTCAATGGTAGAGAGGGGATCAAAACCCACTCTGCTTAAATCCAGGCCCTGCGCTGGTCTCACACCAAAAACTATTAATAATGATTAATATGATAGCTATTGAGGGCTTTCTATACATCAGGCCCTATTTTAAGGACTTTATATGGATTAAATAATCTAGTACCATAACCCAATAAGGTAGGTTCTATCACTATTCACCTTTTACACTAAAGGAAATTGAGGTCCAGAGAGGTTAACTGACTTGCCAAAGGTCACACAGTGTGGAGCCAGCCAGTCTGACTCCAGGGTCCATGCTTAAGCACTGTGCTATCCCTAGTTCCTGAGCAAATCCCCAAGCTCATCTGGCCTTGCTCTCTGCAGGGACAATGTCTGGAAACACGTGTTTGGTTGTGATGGGACCCCAAGCTGGTTTGGTCCCCAGCCATCTGCCCTCCCTTCACCCATCCCTCCGGAACCCCCATTGCTGACTCACCTTCACTCACAGCGGACCAAGTCTCTTGGGGGGGTTGGAGGACGGGGGCAAGGGCTTGAAGCTGGGGCTGAGGCTGTAATTGTGGCTGGGACTGTGGAGGCAGCTGGGGCTGGGGAAGCAGCTTAGGCGGGGGAGCTCGAGAGAAGATGGGGGAGCCAGGGAGCATGGCCCTGCTGGCTCCGTGCTCCCAAAAGGCATTCTGCAGCTTGAATATCATGCTGAGGGGGATGGGGCGCTGGCGGGGGGCACTTCGGGGCTGGGGGCTGGTAGGAGGCATGGGGATGCGGCTGACAGGCTGCCAGCTTCGGGGCAAAGTGCCTGATGAGCCCGCAGAGCCCAGCGATCGGCGGTAGCTGTCTATATCAGAACGCCTGTCGTTGGTCAGAAGGGAGACCTTGTAATTGCGGGGCAGAGTGGCACTGGTGAAGTTGTCCTGGGGGAGAAAGAGGGAAGGAAGGAAGATAGAAGGGGCTCAGGTGGGAGGAGATAGGCATAAGGGAATGAATGATAAGGGAGTGGAGGAAAAGAGGAGGGAGGTAAAGGCAAAAGGTGGGAAGGGAGAGAAGGAGGGGAGGGAAGACAGAGGGAGGGAAAGGAAAGACGGTCAGGGAGGGGGTGGAAATCCAGAATAAAGGAAGAGCCTGGGGAAGGGTACGGAAACTGCGGGCGCAGCCAGGAGGGGAAGACTAGCCCTGACTCCACCCTTGCCCACCAGCCCCTCCCCAAGTTCCTCCGGCCCCTCACCTTCCTGGGGGCCCCCAGCCCATCCAGGCTGCTCTCTCTCCAGGGTAACAGCTGCAGGCCTGGTGAAGCAGGCCGCGCGAAGACATCGAGTCCTGTGAGGCGGGAATCATTAGGGTCTGGGGGAGGCCTCTCCGGGTCCCCCACTCCTTTGGCCTCGCACCACTCACGTTCATAGCTCGCTGTCTGCGAGGACTTCTTCTCGTATGCCACGTCCAGGTCAGACTCGTTCCAGGCTTTGGGGGGCCGCCGCCGAAGCGTTAGGTCGTCTGGAGGGAGGTTGCCCATGAGGATGTGGGGGGCGGGCGGGGGGGGGCCGAAGCTGGTCCCGGACCTTGCGCCACTCCCACCCGCCAAGTTCGGCCCCCTGGTTCACCTTGCGCGCGCAGAGGTGGGGCGAAGGCGCTGACGCCAGGGCCCAGCAGGGAGCTCCCAAAGGCAGTCGGCGCATCGTAGGCTGCGGTCGGGGTGCGAGGCGAGGGCCCGCGCTCAGGAAAGAAGGCCTGGGGCCCTTCGGCCAGGGGGCTGACACGGGGGGAGCGGGCACGGCCCAAGAAGTCAAAGGGCGTGGGGGAACCCTGCTGTCTGAGCGGGCCGGGGCGAGGGGAGGGCGAACGGCCGTGGGGGCTGCCTGCTCCATCGAAGGTGCGGGGCCGGGGTGAGGGCGAGCGGTCCAGGCTGCTGTAGGCATCCGGCTGCAGGTAGAACTGGGGGCGCGGTGACGACGGCCGGCCCTTAGGGGATAGCGAGCTGTAGGGGAGCAGAGCCGGGGCGCTCTCGGAGCGACCGAACGAGGTGTCTGCGCCGTCGGTGGTCGCCTTCCGGGGAGACCCGCGGCAGCCCAAGGGCTCGGGGACAGGGCTGAGGCTGTACCGGGACAGCTGTAGGGAGGTCGGGACATTGAGGGGTCAAAGGAGACAATAGTAGAGGGTTGGTAGGTCAATAGAGGTGATCGAAAATCAACCCTGGAGAGTTGGACGGAGCTAGAGATTCAGGCATAGGGAGCCCTGCAATCAGGGCTGGGGCTCGCATGTACAGTGCCTTTGTGTCGCTTAGAAAAAAACCCTTTTCTTCCGAGGGTCCTGACAGACGTCCACTTCCACTGATCCCCACTTCCATTAATCCCACAAGTAGCTTTAAATAGCCCACAGCCTGCACAGCCCCATGGGACAGGCTTGCCTGAACTCCTGGAGGAAAGAACCTGACTTTGGGGGGCTCGGGTGGGGACCAGGGCAAGCAGGCTCACCCTAGCCGGCGCTCTGGCCTGCGAGCCAAGAGACGCCGCCGGCAAGTCTGACCACAGCGACTCCAACTGCTTGGTCAGTTCGTCCACCTTGGCCGCCGCCGTGTCCAGCTCCGTATTCTTCAGGTCCATGTGCTTCGCGGCTAGAGCTGGGCAGCCGGTAGTAGCAGTGAGGACCCGGATTTCTGGGCTGGGCCCAGGCTCCCCCCCAGCCCCGCCCCGAGGACCCCGCCCCGCCAAGCCCCGCCCCCTACCCCAGCTCACACTGGAAGTTCAGGTCCAGAAGGTTCCGCGCGCTCTGGAACGCCTCGCTGTCCATGGTGCCGGCTGGCCGCAGCGGGGCGCCTGCGTTTGGGGAGGGGGAGCGGGGGAGAGCCTGCTCAGAGCCCGCCCACAGGGAACCTGGGGCCTTGAGGAGCAGGACGGGGCCTTTACTCTCCTACTTCCTTCCACTGGAAGCGCTATGACCCACCACTTCCCCTGCTGGGAAACGCCAACTCCTGCGAAGCCCTCCAGGAAGGCTAAGGACAATTCACTCTCTTTACGTGGCTCCTACTCCATCTCTCTATCTCAGCCCTAATAAGACGTGATCATTCCTTCAACAATTATCCATTGACCACCTACTATGTGACAGACATTATAGTGAACAGAGGCTGCAATAATAATAACTATCAATTACTGAATGCCTACTAGGGACCAAGAGACACTGTGCTAGATGCTGGGGATCTTTTCAAAAATAATGATGGTGCTGCCTACTATGTGCCAGGACCTTTGCTAGTTACCCGAGGGTATAATGAAATAAAACAACCATTTATTGAGAGAACACTGCCCCCTAGAATTGTGCCAAGTGCTTTACAGCTAATACCTTATCCCATGATCAAAATCTCCATAGCAAAAAAAGAAAGTGGGGCTCAGAAACATTTGTTCCCAGTCACCCTGCAAGAAGTCGGCATACTAGATTTCACACCTGTACCTACCTTGTTATTCTGGGGCATCTCCGTCAGTCTGGAGGGGCTCCAGAGGACGGGGACCACTCAGCTCTCTCTTCCCAGAGTCCCCACCCAGAGAAGACTCAGCATGTTCACACAGACCCAGCGTCAACAGGAAGAACAGGGAGTTGGCCAGGGGTGGCTGGGCCACTGTGGCCGCCAACGCAGTGGGAAGGAGCCAGGCCACCAGGAACTAGTCAGGCCAGCACCACCCCCATCTCCATGGTAGCCACCACACCCGCCAGCTCTGCCACCTCCCCACTACATCAACCGACCACTTAGCTTTGACTTGGGGTGCAGGCGTGGGCAGCAGGGCAGGCTGGGGCATGCTGATTCTGGCCTCAGTCTGGGAAGCCTCGGAACAGAACCTGTTGGGGCTGGTGGCTCATCTGGGTGTGTTAGGATTGTGTGACCTTGGGCTAAGAGTCCCCTCCACTCCTTGGGCCTTAGTTTCCCCAATTGTGAAAGGAGGAGGCAAATCAGCTATTCTGAGAGGCCTCCTCAATCTCTAAGAGGCCTAGATTCTGAAATTATAAGGGCCTTGAGGTTGTAATTAAATTTCGATAGAGGCTAAAACCCTCGGCTTGAGAGTCTATTGTTTGAAAGTTCTCAGTCCCAGATTCTATCTTTGGAACATTCTAGAATTCTCCCCTTTGGCTAGCCTAGATTTCTCTGTCTTCCTGCACTGAGTTCTATCTATCCCAGGATTCCAAAGTCCTAAAAGTCTAGGTGAATGTCTGGTATAGTGGAGTTGCTAAAAGCACAATTAAGGAGGGTTCAAATCTGGTGGCACCACTGTCCCACCTGACCAGACTGCCTCAGTTTCCTGATCTGTAAAATGAGGATAAATAGCAGTCTACCTCAGAGGACAGTTGTGACGATCCAACTGGCCAGAAGGTGCAAGAGGAATCAAGGCTCTGAGAATTGAGGCCTCAACAAGTAGAGACTATAGGGGACTTCCCTGGCGGTGCAGTGGTTAAGATTGAGCTCTCACTGCAGGGGGCACAGAGTTCGATCCCTGGTCCAGGTAAGACCCCACATTAGAATCTCAGAGATACACAGGAAACCATCTGTGTTCGTTAAAATATAAAAATGAACAATCTATGCTACCTCCAGGGCCAGCATTCTGGTAGCGAATGGTTCTTTTGGGGATTTCATGATCCCCAAATTCTAAGACGCTGACATCCTCTGGGTCTAAGGAAATGCAAAGGCTAGGCGTGGGCCCGTCCCGGGTCTGAGGCGGGCGAAACAGGCGTCAGGGCCGCCAGGGGACGCTCCAGGTCACGGCCCGACCGCAGCGGGGCGGACGGACAGCTCCTGAGCTCAGAGCAGGGGAATGCGCGGAGGGCCCGGGCAGGTGCCGCACCTCCCGCGGCAGGGGAGCGGGGGCCCGGCGGGGGGTCAAGGGTGGCGCGGGCCGCGCCTCTGCTCCAGGCCCCTGTCCTCCACCCCCACGTCCTCTCCGCCGGGCTCCCCTCTCCTCCGCCCTTAGGTCTCCCTCCCCGGCATCTTCTGCACCCCAGCCAGGTTCTTTGGGGTTAAAAATCAGGGGTGAAAAAAATAAAAAAAAAATAAAATAAAAAAAATCAGAGGTGGGGGGTTCCTGGAGGAATCATCCTGAGTAGGAACAGGGTCAGAGCGCCAGGCTGGTTTGGGAATACCCAGATTGGAATCCCCCAGCTCTGTCCACATAGACAGACGTTGGGAGAGGCTCCACCCTGTCTGGGACTTGGTTTCCCCCCTCTGTGGACGTCTGCGGAATGAGCTAGGACCTTCCCCCTCTTTAAATCTCTACCTTTGGCTATTTAGCTTCTCTGTGCCTCAGTTTCCTTGTGTGTATAATGGGGGAATTAATACCTTCACCTCAAAGAAGTGTGAGGTTTGAATGACATAATTTATGTATAGAGTTTAGAACAGGGAAGGGTACAAAATAAAGTTCACACGTATAAGATTCCTAATTCCCAGGCCTGGAACAGACTGAGGGCTCAAAGCCAAAGTAATTTTTTTCCTCCAAAACAGCCCTTTCAAATCTTTCTGAGATTCTAAAAGCCCTGAGCTTTAACCCCTGGAATCTTGACTTCAGCCCTTGGATCTCAGAATGCTAAATTCTCCCCTGCTTTCCTGAGTTCTAGCCATCCCCAGTGCTGGCCCATTCCAGGGCATAGGAATCCCTGGAAGATTCCAGACAGAAAGTGGCAAAAGCCTAGGGTGTGCGTTGTGCCCGCACTCCAGCCTCAGTTTCCCCATTGGACTAGAAAGAAGTCATTCCCTGGGCTGGGCTCAGCAAGCCTCAATGGAAGTGAGACCTTTGGGCAGTTGCCGGAGACCTCTGTAGACAATGGGAACCATCCATTACCTGCCAGCCCTGAGCCTGGCACGCTGTGAGCTCTGTCTTGGCAGCCACAGTTATTATTTTTTATTTCATCTCAGGCTACCACCAAATGCCCTTCAAGCCCAGACATTAGGAAGTTCTTCCCTCTCTCATCAGAACCCCCTGCCCCACCCCTTGTTTAATCCCTTCACGTGACTCATGGGGATGGAGAGAAGGGGGAGTCGGGCGGAGGGAGGTGCCAAGCCCTGCCCTCCCCCAGCTTCAAGGACAGACACACACCTCCAGAATTAGCCTCTATCCTCCCTTATCTCCCACACTACCTCAGGTCAGACAGATGGGAGTGGAGGTGACATTTTTCACCTCAGGGTCAGGGCCAGGAGCCCTAGGAGAGAAATGAATCAGAAAATCCCGTGGGAGTGGATGGTATCCCGACACCCAGAGAGTGGCTGAGGAAGGGGGAGGGCAAATCCTGACCCTCAACTCTGCTGCCAGTGTGACCCCTAAGCCTCAGTTTACCTCCGTCCTCTCTGTGTAATGGCTGTATTGTGCCCGCCACGCAAGCCCCCCAGAATCCAACCCCACCTTCTGGAATTCTGCCCTGGATTCTAGAACGCCCTTTGCAAATCCCAGATATCTCCCCCCTTTATGGGACAATAGGAGGTTCCCCGCCCCCGCCAGGGGGCGCCCTGGGACGGAGGTCACTCCTCTGCTTAGGCAGGTCTGACGCCCCGGTTAATGACATGTTGGGGATCGCGCAGCAGCACAGGGGAGGTTGGAGATCTGTCCTACTCCCCTCCTGCCACCTTGGCCCCGGCCCCAGAGCCAGAAAGTGGGGGGAATGGCGGGACACAGCCTCCAGAGGGACCCTGGATGTTTGTTCTGCTTCATTTCAGGAACCCGGGTTCCACTATCCCCACCCCACCCCTAATTCTGCTCGGAGACCTAAAGGCTCGGTCAAGAAGGCAGCTGAAGGGTGGTAGGGATGGCCGCCCATTCCAGAGCCCCAGCAGTCCGAGTCTCCCATTTCTCCCCAAGAGATCTAATACCCCAGTTCTACTCAAGGACTCAGGCTTCCGAAAGCCCCCATTTCGAGGGACTGAAACGTCCCGACGTTTCCGAACGTCTCCGAACGTCTCCCCGGGACCAAGGTGTCTGAGCCCTCCATTCCAAGAACTCAGGCATCCGAGCCCCTTTTCCTTCCGCCCAGTAAATCTGGCATCCAAGTTCTAGCTTTTAACGTTCTTGGAGTCCCCCAGCTCCGCCCTGGGACCTGGCGTCCGAGTCTCCTCCCGACCCTCCCAGGGACGCCAGTGTCGGGCTCCACCGGGGCCGCTGAACCCCTGGTGGGGGGGTGTAACTCACGGATCCGGGGCAGATCTTGGCACCAGGGGTCCTCCTCCGGCTCCGGCTCCGGCTGCGGGGAGCGGAGGACGGGGCGGGGCAGGCGCCGGGAACAGGTTAGACGACGTGACTCGGACCGGAGGGAGGCGGGTCCCGGAGGGGAGGGGGAGCCGGGGTCGCCTCGAGCACCTTGGGACTTGTAGTCGCGGAGGGGCAGGCCGTAGACGGGTACGTTCCCATTTGGATTGACCCACCCTTCTTGAAAGAAGATTTGGACGCCACCAAAGAGGTAGAAGGTTATAGAGTCTGGGGGAGACTCACAAATCCCGCCCCCAAGACGAGAAGAGGGCCTCGCTAAAATCAGTATCTCCTCGGGTCTCTGAGCCTCAATCTCTCCGTCGGTAAAAAGGGTGGTTGGGATCTTTACAGAATTTCCCACCAACGGCTCCCAAAGTTGGAGGCTGGGACTACGATTCCCAGCAGCTTCCACGACCGACGTCGGGCGCCACCCAACCTCGCGTCCTCTGGGAATTGTAGTCCCGGAGCCCGCAGGGGCAGGGCCCGGGTGTCTCGCCCACGCGCGGGAACTGTCTGGCGATCCCGGGAGGAGGCAACACGTCCTCTTCCCCTGACCCTCCTCCTCTCTGAGCAGCCGCTGCCTCGCTGAGAAGGTGGGCGCCCCAGTTCTAAAGTAGGATCCGAAATCTCGGCAGAGGGGGCGGAAATCAGCGCTGACACACCGGTCAGGAATGCAGTCGGATCACCCAGTCTAGCCACCGTCTCGCGGCTCCGCCCGTCGCCCTACGCTGTGCAGTCCCTGTGTGAAGGGGCGTGGGCGTGTCCCCCAAATCTGCGTTCACGTGCCGCTGCTTACACGCACCCCAGGGCAGGGAAGGGGCGCTAGTCACGACGTCTACTCTCTCTCCCTTCCTCAAGGCCTTTGGAAATGTCCCCCCACGCACGAGACTAAATCCTCGAGGGCATCTACCTGTCTTTTGGGCCACAGCTCCGCCCCTTAGTCGCACCGCCCCACGCGTGTCCAGCTCGGGAGTCCAGAGGCTCCGCCCTGGGATCCACAGGCTCCTCCCCCTATATTTCCCGCTCCCCTGGAGCCCAGAGCCCCGCCCCTGGCTGATAGTTAACGCCCTCGGGAGGAATTACCCCCATTCCTCCATTTTCCCACCTCTCTCACTCAAGTTCTGAATTTCTGAGGCATCTGGGCCTCCCTAGAAGGGATTGTAACACTGAAAGCACAGTCCTGCCGACCTAGACTCTTACCTGCCTCTCTAAGAATTTCAGTCCAATCGATCTTCCTGTCTCTTTAAGAGTAGGTCCTGTGAATGTGGCTGCCCCTTTAAGGCAACGTTGGAGCAAATCATGTCTGAGACTGTGGGGATACCCTCCGGGACCTGGTGAGGCTCTAACTCCCGCCAAACAGGCGAGTCGGCTGCTTTTGGGAGCAGACTTTGGGTAAAAGATGGCTTTCTCGGTAGTCTGCTGTGCACAAGTGGAAATTTCCCCCACTTGTGCTCACAGAGCGAGGGGGCTCCGAGCGACACCTCCCGCGCCCTGGTGCCACATGGACGCTCCCAGATGAGGCCCCACCCCTTTGGTTCCACGTGGTCGGCGGCGGGGCCTGAGTGGCTCTGGCTGCTAGGTCTGAGGCATGGGTCCCGGGATGGCGGGGACCCCGTCCGGCGGTGAGTTGCTTCATGGCGGGCCGACAGGGTGCAGAGAGTTGTCTGGCGGGAGGAGAAAAAGGGGTACCCTGGAGCGTTCGGACGGAAAAAGGGACATCTTCGGAGGCAGGATCAGCGGAGAGTGTATCCCCCGGGGGATGGCGGGCAGGGGGGGCGGGGAATTAGAATAGAGAGAAGATATTTTGGCGGGGGGGCGGGAACAGCAGTGGAGAGAACAAGGGTTGGGTCGGCGGATATAGGTGCGCCTCTGGTGGACAGACGGGAGAGAGGAAAGTCGCGGTTAGAGGACTGGGACCCTCAGGAAGTTGGGACCAATGGACCAATAGGCGCCCTGGAGGATTGGACCAGCAATTAAGTGTCAGCAGACTCCCGTTTACCCTTCTGCAGGTGCTGCTCGGTTTTCTTGTCCTCCCAACTTTACTGCGACACCCCCAGCCTCAGAGCACACTCGTTTCTCTTTGGAGGCGTTGACTGGCCCAGATACAGAACTGTGGCTTATCCAGGCCCCTGTAGACTTCGCCCCAGACTGGTGAGTTGTCCCATGCCACTTAGCAGGAATACTCCTCACCCCAGTGGCTGAACCTGGGGGGAATTTAGAGGGGCTTTCCTGGGGAACCCAGAAATGCTGCTTCTCAGCTGCTGCCCCGTCCCACCAAAAGAATCTGACCAAGTTTCTGCCCTCCCCCTTTCTCCCTTCAGCCTCAATGGGCGACTCGTGCCTCTCTCTGGCTCCCGTATCTTGAAGGGCAAGTTGGCAGGCAAGCGGCACCGCTACCGGGTCCTCAGCAGCAGTGGCCCTCAGGCTGGAGGAGGCGCAACCCTGCTGGCCCCGTCAGCAGAGGCGGGAGGGGGACTCACCTCTGCCCCGGCGCTACAGGGCAGCCTGAGGATTTTTGAGGGTCCCCAGGAATCCCTAACAGGGACCCTGCTGCAGCCCATTCCAGCAAATCCCCCACCACAGATCCCCCCTGGCCTGAAGCCTCGGTTCTGTGCCTTTGGAGGCAGCCCACCAGTCACAGGGCCTGGATCAGTCTTGGCGTTTAAGTCACTGGCTTCCGGGAAGAGGAAAAAGAAGAGGCATGTGTCAGAGGCCTCAGTTCCTCAGGAGGCAGTGAATGAGCCTGGGGCCCTGGAGGTGGACACAGCTTTGGGGTCCTCAGAGGTGGATGTGGGGAAGAAGAAAAAAAAGCAGCAGCTGAAAGACCTGGAGGTGACAGAGCCACTGGCAACAGAGCCTGCTGCTGAGATGCTGGAGCCTCTGGGAGCACTGTCCCCAGCCACCAGCAAGAAGAGGAAAAAGAAGCCCAAAGAGGTAGAAATGGTCAAGCCAGAAATGGGGGTGCTGGAGTCAGAAGAAAAGACAGTGGAGCTGGAACTCATGGTCAAAAGTGAGCCTCTGGAAGAGACAGTCCTATCCCCCAGCAAGAAGAGGAAGAAGCAGACGGGGACAGAAGGGATGGAGCCGGTGGAGGGGACGATAGTTGAGCCTCAGCTGCAGGTGAAGATGGAGCCACGGGAGGAAGCCATCCCACTGCCGTCCTCGAAGAAGAAGAAAAAAGAAAAGGGGTACAAAGTGATGAGGGAGCCAGGGACTGAGGTTATAGAGCCAGAGATGAAACCTCTGGAGCTCCCAGGGGAGATGATAGAGCCTGAGCTGCCACAGGAAGTGGAGCCACAGGCTGAGGCAGTTCTGGCATCCCCCAAAAAGAGAAGGAAAAAAGGAAAACGACAGAATGCAATGACGGAGCCAGGGACAGAGGTGGTGGAGCCACAGGAAGAGGTGATGGAGCCCGAGCCTCAGGCAGCTCGAGCATCCACCAAGAAAAAGAAGAAGAAAGAAAGAGGGCACAAAGCGACAGAGCCAGGGACTGAGACGATTAACCCACAAGGTGAGATGATGGAGCCTGAGCTGCCACGTGAGGGGCAGTCTGAGGCCGGGGCCGATCCGGCATCTACCAAGAAGAAGAAAAAGCGGGGCCAGGAAAGCTGGGTGCCAGAGACAGCATCCCAGGAGGAGATGCCAGAGCCACTGCTGAATCCCGAGTCTGGGGAGGTGGCTCCCACGGGACAGGAGAGGAAGAGGAAGAAGAAGCCGCAGCAGGATCCCGTGTAAGTCTCCGTCAGCGAAACGGATGACTGCAACTCAGACAAGCTGAAAGTGGCCACCTGGGCCATCAGAAGGCGAGAGCAGAGAAGACCCCCACTCCCACTGACCACACCAGCACACCAGCCTGAGCCTGGACCAGGAAAGTGCTTTATTGTTATACCAAGGGCCTCCTTGGCAGCAGAGGTCATCGGGGCACTTTCAAGAAGGGCTCGTGTAAGACATCAAACAACCTTCGAGCCTGGAGGGGAGGGAGAAAGAAAAGGAAGCGGTCATTAAATGAGCCATTTGTTTGATACATTGGAGTGGGCTTTTGGTTCTTTTCCTCCTAGCTTGGAGGGGACTCGGGGGGCTAGGAGAGAAGTAGCCTGATCTGGATTCTATCCCAGACTGGCTGTGTGAGGTTGGGCTGGTCCACACCCTCTCTGGGCCTCAGTTTTCCCCATCTGTAGGAGAGGCACTGTGGGCCTTCTGAAACCTCAGAACTTTGGGGTCTGAGGTCCCATTTATTTGGGGCTCCCTCCTGCCCCCAACCCCTCAAGCCCATTCCCAGGGCTCTTACCTTCTGGGGCCCCAGGCCTGGGCACAAGGCCAGATCTTCCCGCGATGCAGCTATGAGCTGTTCCAGAGACTGAGGAAGGTAGGAGCGAACGATCAGGGGAGGTGAACACAAAACTCTCCCCTGCCCCAGCTGATGAGGGGTGTAAAATATTCCTGGAAGGAACTGATATCCTGCAGGAGGGCAGGGGAGGCAGGAAGGATGGGGGAGAGGACAGGGAGGTAGAAGGGACGCAGGGGGCTTCCTCAAAAAGCAAAGGGGGTAGAAATGCCAGTCGGCACAAGGGAATTGTTCGTTACCCCAAAAGTAGTCAGGAGGGTCTGACTGTCCGTTTTGTTGACTGACTTCACGGTGGTCAGACATTCAGTCACCTGGAAGGGAAGGAGGGGGCAGAGGTGGATTGGAAGAAAGGAGAACAAGACTGAGTCTGTGAGGGCGGCACTGGGTCACTGCTGTATCCCCAGACTGCCCTGCATGCGGGAGGAGCTCAGTAAATGCTTTGGGGGCATGTTTTTTGATTATGTGTTCTAATGATTAAAAGGTCATCTCGGGGACTTCCCTGGTGGCACAGAGGTTAAGAATCCACCTGCCAAGGCAGGGGACATGGGTTCGAGCCCTGGTCTGGGAAGATCTCACATGCCACGGAGCAACTAAGCCCGTGCACCACAACTACTGAAGCCTGCTCACCTAGAGCCCATGCTCTGCAATAAGAGAAGCCACTGCAATGAGAAGCCCGCGCACCACAACGAAGAGTAGCCCCCGCTCGCCACAACTAGAGAAAGCCCGTGCGTAGCAACAAAGACCCAACACAGCCAAAACTAAATAGTAATTAATTAAAAAAAAAAAAGTCATCTCAGAGTGATCCCCAACTAGCTGAGAGGGTGTTGGTCATGTGATTCGAAGATAAACGCCATTTATCTTGAGTTGGTTCTGCCCTGGGCACAGACCACAGGCTCTGAAGTTGTACCCGAGTTCAAAACCAGGCCCCACTGCTTACTCCCTGTGACACCCTGGGCAAGGGAACTGACCTCTCTGGGCCTCCGTTTGCAGGCAAATGGGGGTCCTCATAGTACCCACCTCAGGGGTGGCTGTGGACAT
This sequence comes from Monodon monoceros, assembly GCF_005190385.1. Lineage (NCBI taxonomy): Eukaryota > Metazoa > Chordata > Mammalia > Artiodactyla > Monodontidae > Monodon > Monodon monoceros. The sequence continues at coordinate 48,808,688 of NW_021703766.1, forward strand.
CCTCCATTACTCTATCATTGGAGCCCAGATTCAACAGTTCGTTCAGCAAATACTCCCTGAGCACTCACTGACTGTTCAGTGGTGCTGGGGACACAGCAGGGATCGAGACAGCCCCAGCCCTGCCCTCCTGGGGCTCCCAGTCCAGTTCGGGAGACAAATCAGTTACAGACACGGTGACCCAGACAGGGCTGGGACTGAGGGAGCCCAGCGGGGGGGCCCTTGACCTGGCCTGGGTATCCGGGAGGACTTCCTGGAGAAGGAAGCATTAGAGCTGAGATGGGGAAAGATGGGATTAGGGATCTAATCAAGGCAGAGGGAACAGGCACAGAGAAGCGACAGAATGCGGGGGCAGGGGGCAGACGGGGCTGCCGGGTGAAATAGGCAAGGCCTTGGAGAGCATGATGAGGGCACTGGGGAGCCACGGGAGGGTTTTGAGCAGGAAAGGGCAGGATCAGGTTTGTGCTTAGGAAGACCCCTCTCGCTGCTGTTTGGGCAGGAGAAGGGACTGGAAGCTGAGGGTGGGGTCGGGGAGGGAGAGGTATGACTCGAGATCAGAACTGCAGCTCATACCCCCAAGGAGGAGCTAGGGGGAGGCCCAGGCAGGGAGGTGAGGTGGCCTCACCCGGGAGACGAAGTCCTGCTCCAGCTTTTCCATCAGGAGGTCCGCCGGCTTCTGCTCGTAAGCCTTGTATGTCTCCAGGTACCGCCCGGCCTCCTCAGGGCTGGGGTGAGAGACATTCGGGTCAGGGGAAGGAGGGGTCATGTTTTAGATTAATTTCATTTGCTGACTCCAAGAATTCCAAACTCTAATGTATAGAGGAATGAATGTTCTCAACCTCCCCCAAAATGTCCCCTGGCGGTAACCCTTGCTTGGTGCATCTTAACACATCTTTTCTGACTAAGGGCCAGAGGATGGGAGCCTGACCAGTTAGGTTCAGGCCCCGCTTCCCACCTGAGTTACCCTGGGCCAATGGTTTTCATCTCTCTGGGCCTCGGTTTCCTCATCTGTAAAGTGGGGGACAATTGACAATTAGGCTGACAATTAAATGAGTCCACGCTAAGTGCCACACCTGGCGCTTAGAAGTCTATTTAAGAAATGTTAGCTCTTCTGGGAGGGAGGTCGGTGCACAGAGTTTGGCCAGGTTCGAGAGAGAGAAAAACCAAAAGTACCATTTCTTTTCCCAACCACAGGAAGACAACCTCATGAAGCAGTCAGCTCCCACTACCAAGAAAAATGGAGCTTTGAAGGTCTTTCATGTAGCACACCTTCAAAAGGAAAAAGCTCCGGACCCTGACTGCTGAATCTTTTACCACAACTAACCCAACTTCACAATCGCCATTCATTTTCCCATTAGGCACTGGGGTTTTTTTGACACGTAATTAACTGTTTCAAAGGTAGTTGAAACAACTAAATCATTAAAAGGGACTGTCTGTGTGTGGAATAAAGGAACAGGGAAAAGCTGGTCTTTTTTCTCTTTGGAACTCGAGGATATTGAGTTGAGTGGAAATAAAGTATTTGTCTTGAGGCATTTCCTTAGCCTTCAAAGTCTAGCTCGTGAGCAATGTTTGTTGATTAAACGTTGATTTATATTTTTGAAAGAAACACTCAGTTTTCTAATTCTGTGTTTTTTCCATGGGCTTTGTTGCTCTCCTCTCGCTGTAGCGGGGATTATTATTGTTATTGTTATTAATCATTTGTTCAGGACACACAAGTTAGCGCGCTGTATCCGCTTCCTTGCTTTCACTTTTGCTCCACAGTACAACCAGGACATCCTTCCACATCCACAGATGGAGGTCAATCTCATTTACTTAATGGGTCCAAAACATTCCCTAGTTTGGATGTAAAGACATGGGAAATATACCCTGTGTGGGGTCCCAGCTGCATTCCAGGCACTGTCCAAAGCCCTTTATGTTCAGAAGCTCTCCTGAGAGATCCTATAAGGCAGTTATTTTCAATCCATTACGAGGAGGGGGAAACAGACCAGCATTGCCCAAGATCACACGGCGAGGAGGAGAGACAGCTCCTTCAGTGGGTCTGTCTCACCTGGCTGGGCTCTCTATACTCCACTGTGCTACTTCCCACAGCAAAAAGAGCAATTTTTATACTTGCTTTTGTTTTAATATACAATTAATACATAAATACATTTTTCCAAATAGTCAAACAGTGTAGAGGTAACACACCCCCAGGGAGGGCACAGAATTACAAATACATTTACCCTTTGGCCTAAATACCCATTCCTGGGGTTCAGGGCAGTAGTGGGAGTGTTGCTGGTACCAGCAAAAGCTTGGAAATCCACCCAAGTGTCCACCATTAGGGGGCTACAGAGCTGGTCCATCTACACGGTAGAATATTATATAGCTGAAAATGAAAATACTATATAGCTGAAATAGCAAATGAATTACCAAGATATGAAAAGACATAGAGGAACCTTAAAAGCCTATTGCTAGGACTTCTCTGGTGGCACAGTGGTTAAGAATCCGCCTGCCAGGGCTTCCCTGGTGGCGCAGTGGTTGAGTCCGCCTGCAGACACAGGGGACGTGGGTTCATACCCCGGTCCAGGAAGATCCCACATGCCGCGGAGCGGCTGGGCCCGTGAGCCATGGCCGCTGAGCCTGCACGTCCGGAGCCTGTGCTCTGCAACGGGAGAGGCCACAACAGTGAGAGCCCCGCGTACCGCAAAAAAAAAAAAAAAAAAAAAAAAGAATCCGCCTGCCAATGCAGGGGACACGGGTTCGAGCCCTGGTCCGGGAAGATCCCACATGCCACAGAGCAACTGAGCCTGTGTGCCAGACTACTGAGCCTGCGCTCTAGAGCCCGCGAGCCACAACTACTGAAGCCCGTGCTCCACAACGAGAAGCCACCGCAATGAGAAGCCCACGCACCGCAACAAAGAGTAGCCCCCGCTCGCTGCAACTAGAGCAAGCCCGCGCGCAGCAACGATCCAACGAAGGCAAAAAGGCACAGAGCTCCGAACCCTTGTAAATTCCTAAGTGATAAGAACGCCAGGAGCATCTTTTGTTCCTCTGAGGTGACTCTGGATGGCTCCTGGATGGGGGTTGGTAGCCAGAAAGTCCAAGCCAGGATTAGAAGCTTGGAATTTTCAGCCCCACCCCCGATCCTCCAGAGGGGAGAGGGGCTGGAAATGGAGTTAATAAGTGATCATGCCTACGTGAGAAGCCTCCATAAAATCCCAACACTAGTACCGGGGTTTGGGGAGCTTCCAGGCTGGCGAACACATCCACACCGGGAGAGTGACACACCCCAGCTCCACAGGGGCTCAGGCCCCTCCCCAGACCTTGCCCTATGTACCTCTTCATCCATGTCCTTTATCATATCCTTTAAGGAACTGGTAAGCAGAAGTAAGTGTTTCCCTGAGTTCTGTGAGCTGCGCTAGCAAAATAATCAAACCTGAGGAAGGGGTCATTGGAGGTCCTGACCTATAGCCGGCTGGTCAGAGCACAGGGGATTTCCTGGGCTTGCGACTGGCGCCTGCAGTGTGTGTGTGATGGGGCAGCGCTGCGAGCCCTTAACCTGTGGGATCTGACGGTATCTCCAGGTAGACAGTGTCAGAACTGAGCTAAGCTGTAGGACACCCAGCTGGCAGAGAACTGCTTGGTGTGGGGAAAATCCTCCACATATTTGGTGGCCAGCAGTGAAGGGCTTTGTGTGAGGAGTAAAGGAGACGCACAGGATGAAGAACTGGGTTTTCCAAACACACGAGGAGAACTGTGGATTCTTCTATTTCAGCTACATACTGTATGATTCCAACTATATGACATCCTAGAAAAGGCAAAGCTACCGAGACAGTCAAAAGGTCAGAGGTTGCCAGGGGTTGGGGGAAGAAAGGGATGAAAAGGGGGAGCACAGAGGACCTTTCAGGGCAGTGAAATTATTCTGTAAAACAGTAACTATGGACACATCACACCCATAGCATGTAAACACAGAGAACCCTAATGTAAACTGTGGACTTTAGTTAATAATAACGGTATCTGAATATTAGTTCATCAGTTGTAACAAATGTACCACACTAATTAATACAAGATATAAATAATTGCACAAACTGTGTGCAGGGGGAGAGGGGGTATGTGGGAACTCTCTGTACTTTCCAATTTTTCTGTAAACTTAAAATTTCTCTAAAAAGAAGTCTATTAGTTTTTTTATGTGGACACTATATTAGAATACTATACAGCTATAAAAAATAATGAGGCTGCTCTCTACACTGATACAGAAAAGACCCAGATAATGACGTGACCACACAAGGCACAGAACGGTATATATACTAGGCTTACTTCTGTCTGAGAAAGAAAATTAACATGTTTTCACACGTGTTTGCGCTTTATAGAAACGTTGGAAGGAAATAAAGAAACCAACAATAATGGTGACCTGTAAGGGTGAGGGGAGTAGAGTGGGAGAGAAGGGGCAGAAGAGAGAGACTTTTAAGGGCATATACTACCATTTATATATATATTGTATACACATATACAGTATCTGAAAGCAATATAAAAATGGTATATATATATATATAATATATGTAGTTCAAAACTCAGAAGTGATTATATATCTTAGTATATATACTTATATGATATAGGTATATATTATATATACTTATAAAATATATAACTTATATAAATGTATTATACTTATATATTACTTATGTATATACTCATATATACTTATATACACTTATAATATTTATATACTTACATTTTATAATACTTATACATACTTATATAATATATATACAGTATATATATAATCACCTCTGATTTTTTAACTACATGAATATGCTACCTATTCTTTAACAAAAGAAACTAACCATTTCATATTCAGAAGAAAAGAGAAGGGCAGAGGATAGAAGTCTCCCGCCCCTCAGGACCTCCCCTTGTGCCATTCGCAAGGTTCAACGCTGTTCCCAGCTTGGACCCCTTGGAGCCCCTTCAGTTTGTTCACATCTGTATCTGTTCATAAACACGGCTCACTTTCCTTCCTTTTACACATAAATTAAACTATCATCCTGTTTGGTCCTGCAGCTTACTGCACGGATGGTGCCAGGAAGGCCCATGCCACTGTGGATCTGCACACCCAGGGAGGGATGATCGAAGGGGAGACATTCCGAGTGGGGGAATTTCTGCGTTGAAGAGTGTGTCTGTTTCCTGTTTTAATAGCCCGTGAAGTCTCCTGCCAACCAAACATGCAGGTGCCCCTTTCATATTATCCATCTGACGTTTTCACCAAATTAATGGGTGAAAAATAACACCTCATTCTTTGAAAATTTACTTTTCCTGATAAGCTGTGTGGCTGACAGTCTTTTCATGTGTTCTTCGCAACCTGCGTTAGACTTTTAAAAATCGGGCTATTTTTTTCTTACTGAATTGTAAGAGGCTCTTTATATATATATATGTATATATACACATATATATATGTATATATACATGTAAACATGTGATAAATGTTTAAATACACTCCTATGAATATAAATATTTATATATATTTGAACTGTATAAATATAAAATTTATATATACGTATATAAATTAGGGATCATAAGTCTTTGTTTTATATATATATAACAAGTATTTTCTCTTAGTTTGTCACTTGTCTTTTAACTTTGTTTACAGTATCTCTTACCATCTGGAAGTTTTAAATTTTTAATTTGCTCAAATTGGGTAACCTTTTCCTTTATGGTGTCTAGGTTTTGGGTCTTGTTTTGGAAGACTTTCCCTACCACAGGATCATAATAAATATATATATATTTTATAAGATTTCTTTGAATACTTTTACTGTAGTTTTGCTTTTTGTGTCTACAATTATCAAGATTTTGTTCTGATTATGGTGTGAGGAAGGGATGTCTTCTTTTCCCTATTGGAGAGCCAATCAAAATAGTCTTTAGAAACCTAGACTTGAAATTAATTATTCAGCCAGATTTTATGTCTAACTCATAAGTGCCTAGTATGGTCCTGGGATTTGATGTATGTCACCTGCTTTTGTGCCTACAACCCTATAAGAAAGATATTAAGACCCTACTTTACAGATAAAGAAATTGAAGCCCAGAGAGGCAGTGCCTGGACCAGACTCACACAGAGAGTTCATGGGAGGAAGAAGGGCTGGGAAGATTTGGGGGCAGAAGGGGCAATAACTCTCAGGATAGAGCCTGACCTGGGAGGGGAGCCTCCATCTCACCTCCAGGCAAGGATCAGGGTGCAGTCGGCCAGGATGCACATCTTAGCCAGTTCCTTGAGGGCCTGCTGAGGATCTTTCTGAGTAGAGAAGAAAATTAGAATGAGGGATCTGGGAGAAAGCAAAGAATTATAGTCTTGGAAGCAGAGCAGCTTAGGGTGCCAAGAGCCTTTCACTCAACTGACACTCCCTAATCTCCAACTGGGTGCCCAGCCTGTGCAGGACCCAGCAGTGACCGGGACAGCCCTGGTTGTGCCTTCCTGGGACTCACAGTGTGATGAGGGGGACAGACAGTCCCCAGTCAGTGATGACTCAAGAGTGGCCAGCGCTGGGGTGGGAGAGCCAGAGGAGCGTCTGTCCTACCTGGGGGATTAGGGAGAGCTTCCTAGAGGAGGGGATATCTGAGCTGGGACCTGAAGGAGGATGAGGAGTGAGGGCAACAGAGAGCAGAAAAGGGAATTCCAGGCATAGGGAACAGCGTGTGCAAAGAAGGGAGGGGAAAGGCTTGAGGAAATACAATTCACCACTATGGGATGGAGGCTGTGAAATGAAAGGGTGATCACGTGGAAGCTTAGAGATGAACCAGGAGAGTTGGGCAGGGATCGGGTGACACTGGGCCTCACGGGCCATGGAGGGCACTAGGGGATCACGGAGGGGTTGGGACATCAGATCTGTGTGCCAGAAGACCCCTCTGACTACTGCAGGGTCGAAGCTGGAGGCCACAAGACAAGAAAAGAGGCTGGGGCAGGGACCCAGGCAAGAGGGGAAAGGGCCTGGATCAGGGCCCGGCTGTGAGGATAGAATGAAACAGGTTCAAGAAGTATTGAAGTGGCAGAGGCCAGGGCCTGGTTGAAGGGGGAGTGGGGAAGGAGGAGACGGGTAATCTGACCCTCCACCTCCTGGCCAACACAGCTGTCCATCTCAGATGTGAGAAATTCCCCACTGGGGTTCCAACTTGCATTTCTCCTTAGAAGAGATTCAACAGTCTACCAGGCAACCAGGAGGCCCAAGGCTCCCCATTTCACAGATGGGGGCAGTGAGGCCCATGGAGGAGCGACCCCTGCTTACCACATCCACCTGGACGAGCAGGACCCGCAGGGCGAAGCTCTTCCCCAGGCTCTGCAGCCGCCCATGGATGTAGTCTGGGTGGAGGCTGTGGTAACGGAGGCTGGGGGGTGGGAGAGGGAGGGTTGGTAGGTCTCCAGCTAAGAGACTCCAGAAGCCCTTCTCCCCTCTTGCTGGAAGGCAGAGGGCTTGGGGAGCACAGGCAGATCTGAGGCTCAGAGAGGTTAAGTGACTTGCCCAAGGTTACCCTTCAAGAAAGGGGCATGCGGGGACTGGCAGTGAGGGATGCCTGGCTCTGACTCCTTGGAAGGGTGGACCCCCAGATTCTTCACCTAGGAAGAGAAGGACTTTAGGTTTCAGGTGGAGACCAGGAAACCCTAGAGAGTGTATACCGGGGTCAGGGGGTGGTGCTGCACAGCTGGTCTTGGGAAGCAGGGCCCATCCCCGGGACTGCCTGCTTTGACCACAGAGTGCGCTGGCACGGACGGGGTGGGGTGGCTTTGCCACCCAGGAACAAAGGGACGTGTCTGCTATAGCAGCTCTCATACACTGCAGGGAGGACAGGAACTTAGAAGTTTCACTTCCCCTGTCTGGAGAGGGGCCCCCAGGAGTGGAGGGAAACTTATTTAACTGTGGCGAAAGTTACAGAAATCCTGGCTCCAGTCCTGGTGTCCAGGACATGAGTCCCCCTCCTCCCGCAGCCCCAGAGTCCAGGCGCCCGGCCCCTCCTCCCTCAGACCCAGGATCCAGACCCCTGGCGCCTCCCCCCCCCGACCCCGGATCCCAGCCCCCGGCCCCCCCCCCCTTAGACCCAGCATCTAGACCCCCGGCCCCTCCTCCCTCAGACCCAGGATCCAGACTCCCGGCCCCTCCTCCCTCAGCCCCAAGATCCAGGCCCCCGGGCCCTCCTCCCTCAGACCCAGGATCCAGGCCCCCGGTCCCTCCTCCCTCAGACCGAGAGTCCGGGGCCCAGCTCTTGCTTCCGACACCTCTAAGCCAAGATCTCTGCCTCCCACACAGGGTCACACCTAGGCCCGGGCCGTGCCCAGAGGTCTCCCATACGATGGCTGAGAACACCCAGAGCACAGCCCTCGCAGGCCATCTTGAGGGTGGGTGGCCCCCAGAGCTCACCTGAGGAAGAGGGCACAGGTGCTCTGGCCCAGCACGTAATCGGGAAGCACATCGCCAAACTCCCAGGGCACGTTGCGCACAAACCTCAGCACAGGGTTGCCCCTCTGGGGGGAGGGAGAACGGAAGCCATTAGCAGAGTGACCCTGGGCCCACCGCCACCCCAGGGCCCCTCCCCCCACCTCCTGCTTTGCACCCGGGGCTTCTCCAGCTCTGCCCTCCTCCTCTCCCCAGACTCCTCCTCCTCCGCAGCCTGGAATGTTCTTGGTACTGGGGCTCTGACCTAGGCCCCTCCTCCCTGGCCCTAGGCCTTAACTAAAGGGTCCCTGGGTCTCTCTCCAGCTCAGCCCTGTCCCCAGCCCCAGCTCGTATGTCCTTGGTCCACTGGACACCTGTCCCCAGGGATCTACCTCACTGCACTCGGCACTGGCCTCCACACCTGCTCCCCCTCCCAGCCCCAACTCAGGGCCGGCCCCACCATCCAGAGACCCAGGCCTTGTCCTACAAGCTTCCCTCTCCCCCTCATCCACCAGGTGGGACATCTACCTTCTAAGCATCCCCCATGAATTCCTCCCCCTCCACTGCCATGGCCTCCACCCCACCTCCTCCTGGTCTCCTGCCCCAGTGGTATCCCCTCCTGGCCACCCTCCAAACAGGAGCCAGACGGCTCTTCCTAAAGCACAAAGCTGCCCCTCTCCAGCTCTAAGCCCTGCCATGGCTTCCCAGTGCCCTCAGGAGGAAGCTCCTCACCGTGGCCTGTGACCCTCCACAGGGTTAGAGCCCCGAAAGCCTGGTATCTGCCCAGCAGACTCCTCTCTCTAAACACCCCTCACAGACTTTCCTGGTGGCACGGTGGTTAAGAATCCACCTACCAATACAGGGGACACGCGCTGGATCCCTGGTCCGGGAAGATCCCACAAGCCGCGGTGCAACTAAGCCCGCGAGCCACAACTACTGAGCCCATGTGCCACAACTACTGAAGCCCACGCGCCTAGAGCCCGTGCTCTGCAACAAGAGATGTCACTGCAATGAGAAGCCCGCGCACTGTGACGAAGAGTAGCCCCCGCTCGCCGCAACTAGAAAAAGCCCACGCGCAGCAATGAAGACCCAACGCAGCCAAAAGAAATAAGTAAACCCCCGCCTCATGCTCTACCCTGTAGCCCAAGACCAAAATACTTTGAGCAGGTCAAGCTCTGATCTATTCAGGTATCTGAGTGCCTACTGTGTGTCTAAGTGCTGGGGATACAGCCGTGACCAAGAGGACATAGATCCCTGCCCTCGTGGGGGACACAGACATTAAACAAAAGCATCTCAGGGACGAACGTGTAATTACCACGTGAGGTGGAATTCAGCTCTAATAAGGGTGTGGTATCTGCTCTCGGGGTGGACTGTGGAGTGGTCAGAGCAGCTGGGGTGGGAAGGGTCTGCAGGGGTCCCAAGTCCCACAGGCTCTGGGCCATCTGAACCTGAGCCACTGGGAGCCATGGACAGGCTTTGGGCAAGGGAGGGGCGGGATCCAATTTTATTTATTTTTTTAAATTGAAGCACAGTTGATTTACAATGTCATGTTAATTTCTGCTGTACAGCAAAGTGATTCAGTTATACATATATATATATATATATATATATATATATACATTTTAAAATATTCTTTTCCATCACGGTTTATCACAGGATATTGTATATAATTTTCTGTGCTATACAGTAGGACCTTGTTGTTTATCCCAATTTTAATTTTTAAAGAAGTATTTTGTCCACTTCACACCCATTAGAATGACTGAAATCCAAAAGACAGACAATGACAAGTGGTGACGATATGGTGAGAAAATGGAACCTTCATCCACTGCTGGTGGGAATGTAAAATGATGCAGCCTTTTAGAAGACAGTTGGGGGCACCTGAGAAAGTTAAACATACAGTTACCATACGACCCAGCAAATCCTCTCCTAGATAAATACCCAAGAGAACTGGAAACACATGTTAACAGCAGTACACAAATGTTCACAGCAGCATTTTCATAATAATTGAGAAATATGAACAACCCGAACGCCCATCAATGGATGAATGGACAAACAGAAACTGGCATATCCATGCAATGGAATACTATTTAGCAACGAAAAGGAATGAAGTACTAATTCATGCTACAACATGGATGAACCTTGAGAGCATTATGCTAAGTGAAAAAAAACCAGTCATCATTTGCTAGACATTTGGGTTGTTTCCACTTTTTGGCTACTGTGAATAATGCTGTTGTGAACATGTGTGTACTAGATTTTGTGTGGACGTAAGACAGTAGTCCCTTAGTATCCACAGAGGATTGGTCCCAGGACCCCCTGGATATCAAAATCCACAGATGAGGTAGTACCGTTGGCCCTCCGTGTCTGCGGGTTTTGTATCCATGGTTGCAGAAGGTTGACCGTATTTTCATTTCTCTTGCATATATCCCTAGAGGTGGAACTGCAAGGTCATATGATAACTCTATGTTTAAATGTCTGAGGAACTGCCAGGCGGTTTTCCAAAGTGGCTGCAACATTTTACATTCCCACCAGCAGTGTATGAGGGCTCCAACTCCTCCAACACTCTCCCCACCCTTGTTATTGTCTATCCTTTTGATTCTAGGGTATGACGTGGTATCTCATTGTGGTTTTGGTTTGCATTTCCCTGATGGCTAAAAATTTTGAGCATATTTCATGTTCTTGAGTCCCACTATTATCTCTGTACACTGCTGCTCTCTCCTTCCAGAATGCCAGCCCCGTCAATGGCAGAGACTTTATCTGCAATCTCCAGAGCTTAGAAGTGCACCAGGTAACCTCTGAAGATATTTATGGATTGTAAGTGGGTGAACCCCCATTTTAAAGGCTCAGAGGGGTTAAGTCACCCAAGATGATGCCCAAGATGACACAGCTACTGTGTGGCAGAGTGGGATTCAAACTTGGGCCTGTGTTCAACTGTTTTTGAATAAATGGACAAACCTGGGAACAGGAAAGGTAGCTTCATGAACACCATCATGCCCCCAACCGTAAGAGTTGGGGTGCTATGGACTGAATGTCTGTGTCTCCCCAAAATTCATAGGTTGAAATACTACCCCCCCAATGTGATGATATTAGGAGGTGAAGGGAGGTGATTAGGTCATGAAGGTGCAGCCCTCATGAATGGGACTAGCACTCTTATAAAAGAGACCCCAGAGAGCTCCCTCACCCTTTCCTACGCTGTGAGGACACAGTGAGAAGATGGCTGTCTATGAACCAGGAAGCGGGTCCTCACTAGACACCGAATCTGCCAGCGCCTTGATCTTGGACTTCTCAGCCTCCAGAACTGTGAGAAATAAATGTTCGGTGTTCAGACCACCAGTCTATGGTATTTTTGTTACAGAAGCCTGAACAGACTAAGACATGGGGCATATTCAACCCACACACGCTAGTTGAATGGATGAATGGTGCTGTTGAGAGCATAATGGCTAGAACTCAGAACTCCTTCCTTGTCCACTAGAAAGCCCTCCCTATAACCACGTTTCCCACCAGAAACCCCAAAGCCCCACTTCTCCAGCCCCCTCCTCACCTGCCGGGGGCTCACAATGATGCTGTTGGATTTTGCTCCTGGTTTGGGGGCCTGGTTGGGGGTCTCTCCTGCCAGGGGTTCTGGCCCTATGGGGCGTGTGGCTCCAGACCCTCCTGGAGGTCCTGAGATGGCGTACTCGGCGTAGGTCTGAGGAGCCGGCTGGGGTGAGGTCTCCACAGTGGGCAGGCTCCGTGTGGATTTGAATAAGGGCTTGGCCTGTGGGGAGAGGTGTGAGAGGGCATACAAAATCTGAATCTAGCCACCTCTCCCCACCTCCTCGGCCTCTACCCTGGTCCCAACCACCATCTTCTCTCCCTTGGGCCACTGCAGTCACCTCCTCACCAGTTACCTGCCTCTGCCCTTACCTCCCACAGTCTGCTCCCCACACTGAGTCATATCATGTTCCTCTTCTGCTCAGAGCCCTTAGGTGGTTCCTACTCAGAGTAAAAGCCAAAGCTGTCACTTCAGTCCTCAAGCCTCGTAAAGATCTGCCCCTGCCCCCTTGCCTCAAGGACCTCACCTTCTATGTCTTCCGCCTGGCTTTCTCTACTCCAGCCCCACTGGCCTTCCTGCTGCCCTAAAACTTATCAGATTCTCTCTGACCTCAGGGCCTTTGCACTGGCTGTTCCCTTCCCCCCTGATGTTGCATAGCTCGCTCACTCACTTCTTTCACATTTTGGCAAAGGCATCATCTCCTCCAAGAGGTCCTCCCTTGACTGTTCTATCTAAGGTAGCTCTTCTCCCCCATCACACCCTCTATCCTTAGCCTACTTTCTTTTTCTTCCTAGCACATAGGTGGCAGCCACTACTTATCACCAGGCAATTGTGTTCCTGTAGGATTGAGATCTCTGTGTTGCCAGATCCTTTATTTACCAAAAGATGTCAAAAGTGCAGATTTCTTTAAAATTGCCAAACCTTCCAATTCTCAACTATCAGCAATAAATTCATTCCTTGCAGAACCAGGGTTCTGGCCACGTAAACGTATCTCAGGACTACTTCCTGGCTGCCAGTTTGCAGCCGCTGCCTCAGCCCTCCTGACCATGACATTTTACTTTTTACAGGAAACTGATACTTGCAGAAGGCAAAAGACTGTCTTCTCAAAGTGACCCAGGCCCCAACATTTCCTAACCCACACTGTGGTCCCACAGGCCCCTTCCTGTCCCCCTTCCTCCCAACCACACCCCAAGCCTCCCAGCAGTCCCCCCATCTCCTAGTCCTACCCCGGGAGGAGGGACCTCATCCTCTTCCACTGGAATGAGGAATTTCTTCCTTGTGGGTGGGCCAGCGGGCTTCTCCACTCTCTCTTCGTCCATCGCAAGGTCCTTCTGGGGCCTGAAAATAAAGCCGTGGCGTCGGGCGCGAGCGAAGCATCGACATTCCCCAGAAGGAACCCCCAGACACAGCCGTACCCCCAAAAAAATTCCAGGGGCTCCATCGCGTCCAGGTCCAGACACCCAGGGCCCCAGGTTCTATAAGGCCCCGCCCCATCGAGCCTCCACCTACGGCTCGCCCCGCCCCTTACCGGGACACACTTTCCTTTCGCCACACCCTTCAGGGTCCCACCTTTCTATTCTCCCCGCCTTCACTGTTCCCCGCCTTCCGTCTGCCAGGCCAGACCACTGTCCCCAAACCTCCGTCCACCCCGCCCCCAAGGCTCGCACCAGGATACCTTTCCCTCGCTCCACCTTCTCAAACTCTCAGACATTGTAACGATTGATTGGCTTCTGCATCTGCCAATCGCCACCGGCGGTCTCAACCCCACGCCCCTCTCAACCCAGCCCCGCGGTCTCAGCGTCCCGAGAACTCACCTCCTCGCCCCCGCGCCGCGAAGGAAAGACAGGAGAGAGACCGAGGCGTCCCACCGCCGGCGCGGCCAGCGTAGCCCCAGGCTGGTCGCACTTCCGGCCTCTCTAGCCCTCCAGCCCGCTCCTGACGTTCCCCAAAGGCGTAGAGCATCGAGAGAGGCGGTTCCTCGCGCAGCTCTCTATGGTTCTGGAGGACTGCGGAGGTCTGGGTTTGGAGAGAGCTGTCCGCCTCTGGCCCTCAGCGTCTCCCGTTGCCGAGCAGTTTGATTTCAGTGCTCTTATTGAGCTCCTCTTGTGTGCCTGGGCTCTGGGCAGGTCTTAGGGGAGAAGGGATGGCGGGTAATCAAACTAGGTTCCTTCTCTCAGTACAGACTTGGGTTTGAATTCCAGCTCTGTCATTGACTTAGCCTCAGTTTCCCCATTCACTCATTCTCTTATTCCACATACATTGCCCCAGATAACGATAGCCCCGCTCCGCCCTTCTGGAGCTCACAATGCATTGGGAGAGACAAACCCTTTCCCAAACAGTGACGATCCAGTGTGGACAGGGCTGGCTAGGAGACCCCAGAGGGCCCGGGAGGGGGGTGGGGCAGGGAACACCTAATCCAGCCCGAGGGCCAGGAAAGAGCTTCTTAGAGAAAGGGACATCTGAGCGGAGACCTGGTTGATGAGTAAATATTAGTCATTTCCTGAAAGGATAGTATCACACTGTTCTAACTTGCAACTCTCTGATTACTAAGGAGAGAACATCTTTCTGTGAGTTTATTGGTCTTTAATAGTTTGTTTTCTGTGGGTTGCTTGCCCATATCCTTTGACCATTTTTTCAATGGTTGTATGCCTTTTTTATTACTGTTAATGTGTCAGAGTACTTTATGGATTCCGATTCTAATTGTTAGTCAGTTACACATATTCCAAATATTTCCTGCTAGTTTGCACTTTATATTTTAACTTTATTTATTTTTCTCACACAGAAGTTCTTAGTGTTTATTCACACCTATTTATCAATCTATCCTGACTTTTGGTGTGTTTAAGAGGCTTGCCATACCCCAAGGTCATAAATATAGTTTATCATTTCTTTTAATACTTTTCCTAGTTTTGATTTTGTTTCTTTCATCCATATGAGACTTATTTTTGAAAATGTACTAAGGTAGGAATTTATGGTGGATATAGCAATTGTCCGGATACTATTTATTTTAAAAGCCAGTCCTGGGAATTCCCTGGAGGTCCAGTGGTTAGAACTCAGTGTTTTCACTGCTGGGGCCGGGGTTCCATCCCTGATCAGGGAAATAAGACCCCTCAAGTCATGCAGCTGGGCAAAAAAAAAAAAAAAAACCAGTCCTTTCCCTGGTTTTGGTATTCCGCCTTTATCATGTGCCAAATTCCCATGTATACACAGGTCTATCTCTGACATTTCTATTATGTTTCATTGATTTCTGTATCTGTCCCTTGCCTCCATGCCAGTTTAATTATTTCATTTAGATATGTTTTGATATCACATGAGGCAAGTCCCCCACCTCTGTTCAGTTTCAAATCTGTCTTTACCATTCTTGTCCATTTTCTCTTCTAGATGGATTTTAGCAGCTGCTTTTCTAGTTCCCTGAAAAATCCTATTGAGATTGAGATTGGAATTGCACTGAATTGATGGATTAATTACAAGAAGATTGACATCTTTTTCATACCCATGAACATATTGTCTCTGTCTCTCCATTGATTTTGCCTTTTGTTAGGGACCTACTGTAAAAGGTTGTTTTCTAATTAATTTTTATTTATATAATTGGTTCATGGTATTAGTTTCCTAGGGCTGCTGTAAAGAAGTACCAAAAATTGAGTGGCTTAAACCACAGAAAGTTATTCTCACAGTTCTGGAGGCTAGAAGTCCAAAATCAAGGTATTGACAGAGGAATGCGCCCTCTGAATGCACTAGGGAGGATCTGTTCCAGCCCCCTCTCTTAGCTTCTGGTAGCCTCAGGCATTCCTTGGCTTGTGGATGGCCATCTTCTCTCTGTGTGTCTTCACACTGTCTTTCCTCTGTGCATGTCCGTCTCTGTGTCCAAATTTCCCCATTTTACAAGGACGCCAGTCATATTGGATTAGGGACCACCATAATGACCTCATTTTAACTTGTCTCTGTAAAGACCTTATTTCAAAATAAAGTCACATTCTGAAGTAATGGGGGTTAGGACTCAACATATCTTTTGGGGGGACACGAGTCAACCCTTAACAATTTTCTGTTACTTTTTATAAACTTCTTCCTTCCGAATTCATTTTTACTTCTTGCTAGAGTACATTCTCTTCTAACTTTTTCAGAGAACATTCTGGGTAGAAAATTTCTGAGTCTTGCTCATCTGAAAATGTCTTTATTTGACCCTCACAAATGGAATCTCAAATTCTGGGTTCCTAGTTATCTTCTTGCAAAGTTAGAAGACACTGGTGCTCCATCTGGGTCACTAATGGGAAGTCTACCATCTCCCTGATTCTCCTTCCTTCATAAGCAGTCTCATCACTGGGTGTAATTTTTCCCCAGGATCACTTACTAGCAGTGTGACCTGGTGCCAGCAACTCAGTTTCTCTGTGTGCGTCAGTTTGCTCATCTCTAAAATGGGGATAACAATAGCATAACTATTAGGAAGATGAAATGAGTTACGTGTAAAGTCCCTACATCTTTACTTGGCAGGCAGTAGGTGAAATATTCAGGTTTGTCATAAAAATAAAATAGTCCTTGACTAAGTCCTGGGCAAGCAGAGGCTGAAGCTGTTGTGGCCACCGCTGTAGCACAGTGCCCAGAAACAAGAAGGGGCTACGGAACCATATGTTGTATGAATGAACAAAGAACAGAAGCAGAATCCTCCAGCAAGCGACTTCACCACTGGGAGCCTCAGTTTTCCCATCTGTAACTGCTGAGCTTGTGAGAATTCCATAAGACCATGGAGCCCCGTCTTGAAATCCATGGTTCACCCATTCCTTGAATAACTACATATTGAGCACCTACGGTGTGGCAGGCACTGGGGACACAGCTGGCAGAAAATTGCACCAGCTCCCTGCCCTGTGGTGCTGACAGTCTCATGGGAGGCAGACCATAAGAAAGAAGCCCACAGATAAGAGTTCCAGACAGTCATACATGCTATGGAGACGATAAAAAACAGTGACGTGAAGTAGATTATGGGGGAGGGGGCCACACGGTCACAGGGAGAGGGGCTCTATAAATAAAAAAATATATATATTACCATCAACTATATACCCATCAAAGCAGATAGATAGCTTACTATGAGCTAAATCCTCACAGTAACCGTCCCCTTAGGTATCAATAGTTCATTTGACAGATGAAGGAACTGAGGCCCCAGTGACATAGAGGAGGACTATGAAAATGTGTCTCTGAATCCAAGGGCAGAGAGAGCTTCTAGAAGGAAGCCAGTCTGGGTGGGACTCAGTTTCTCCCGTTGGGGAATGGGAATTACCAAATAAACCTGCAAAGCGTGCCTTTTCCGCCAGGGGGCAATGGCGCCCCACAAGAGGATTTGGGGTGTAGAGGCGCCGGGGACCGCTGCGCCAGAACCCACCCCGGGGCAAGACCCGTGAGAAGGCGGCGGGCTGCCCCTTCGTTTCTCCCGACTCGTTTCACTATCGCAGAAATGCGGCAAAGGGCCCGCTGAGCGCGGTTCAGGTAACTCTGAGTCTATTTACGTTAGCTAAGGGGGAGAAAAGTTGTCCTCGGCTCTGTAATATATTATATTTCCAAGTTTGATTCCTACACTCTTCCCAAATTTAACTTTCAGATTCGGGATTCGCATCTTTCCGGCTCCCAGAGTTGCGAGTTCGAGTCTAACAGCTGTCCGTACTCTTATTTCCCCGTCCTTCTTCCAAACGCTCCAAGTTCAAATTCCAGTCCCAACCGAAGCTCCCGGGCGACTCCTCGAGTTCAGACCTTGCTCCACTCCCAAACCTTCCCCTAATCCCAACTTCGAGTTTCCTCTGCGCCTCCGAAGGATTGGGGTGGGTCTGGAGAATATGGGCACACTTCGCCCCTAATTCCACCCGAGTGACTCTGGGCGGGGGGCATATTGCCGCAGGACCGAAGGCTCTGTTAGCGGGGGCGCGGCCGAGGGGCGCAGTGACCCGGCCGACGTCCCCACCCGCCTCTAAACTTAGCCGCGGTGACGCGCGGCCCGGCGATCGCGGCGGGTCCAGGGGACGCAGGGGCGCCCGAGCGGAGGGGGAACGGCTCTGCTCCGCGAGCCTCTATTTATAGCGCCTGGAGCCCGAAATAGCGCGAAGCCTAGCGGCCAGGATGACGCGGGAGCCGCCGGGGGCTGACTCACCCGGCCCCAAGCGGCGGCCCCCGGATGGGGGACAGTGGAGGCGCTGGACCCGACCCCGCCCCATCCCGGGCATCTCTTCTGCTGGGACGTCCCGAGTTTCCACGGGGCACTGTGGATGGATATGCAGCAAAAGGAGGATCTGCAGCATGAGAGACTGAAGTTAGATCAGAGGTGGGACTTCCCTAAAAAGAGCCCAGAATTGAGGAAATAACTTTACAGAAGAAGAGGGGTTGGGGGACTTCCCTGGTGGTCCAGTGGCTAAGACTCTGCGCTCCCAATGCAGGGGTCCCGGGTTTGATCCCTGGTCAGGGAACTAGATCCCACATGCCGCAACTAAGAGTTCTCATGCTGCAAAGAAGATTCCAGCGTGTTGCAACTAAGACCCGATGCAGCCAAATAAATAAATATTAAAAAGATGAACCAGATATACACACGTATTTCTCACCAGCAACAGGACCGAGGCATCTTGGGGGCAGAGAAATGGACACAACCGGCCAACCATCAGGCCACAGCTGTCCCCCTCTCCACTTGCCATGGCTCCTTGCATGCTGTTCCCACTCCCTAGAATGCCTTTCCCTGCCTCCCCAGCCTTAAGAACTCATGCTCCTCAGGGACCTGGTGCTAAAGGCAATGCCTCACAAATGAAAACTCTGTGACCCATTGGACTGGGAACCCCATGAGGGCAGGGCCAGGCCCCTCTCATTCATCACCATGTCCCCAGCACTGCCCAGCACAAGATAGGGCTCTGGAGAAGTTAATTGCGTGCATAAGAAGTGTTGGTAATAAAATAAAATGACGTTTCCCAAACTATAATAGCAAATGTTTATTGTATGCTACATGCCAGGTGTGAGTCAGAGAGTTATCTCCCATGGGTCTCACTACAACCTTAGGAGGGAGGTACTTTTATTATTTTCATCATCACCAACCCCATGTTAGAGATGACGAAACTGAGACTCAGAGAATACCTTGCTTGTAGTCAGAGCTGTCTCTTGAACCAGGTCCCATGGCTCCAGAGGTGTTCAGTTCCCCAGATACTGTCTCTAGGCCCTATAGAACCCAAAGGTAAGGAGTGATTCTTAAAGTGCAGTCCACAGAACCTTGGGGGGTTCCCCAGCACTCTTTCAAGAGGTCCCCAAGGTCAAAATGATTATCATGATAATACTAAGACACTTACCTCCCTTTTTTCACTCTCTCTCCTGAGTGTTCAATGCAACCTGCAAAATATCACAACAGACTGAGCACCCAAGCAGAGGTGAAGACCCAGTTATCTTCTGTTGAGCCAAACATTAAAGTGGGGGACTTCCCTGGTGGCACAGTGGTTAAGAATCCGCTTGCCAGTGCAGGGGACATGGGTTCGTTCGAGCCCTGGTCCGGGAAGATCCCACATGCCAGGCAGCAACTAAGCCCATGTAGCACAACTACTGAGCCCACGTGCCACAACTACTGAAGCCCGCGCACCTAGAGCCTGTGCTCCACAACAAGAGAAGCCACTGCAATGAGAAGCCCGCGCACCGCAACAAAGAGTAGCCCCCACTCACTGCAACTAGAGAAAGCTTGCGCACAGCAACAAAGACCCAATGCAGCCAAAAAATAAATTAATTTTTTTAAAAA
Source organism: Monodon monoceros (assembly GCF_005190385.1). NCBI lineage: Eukaryota > Metazoa > Chordata > Mammalia > Artiodactyla > Monodontidae > Monodon > Monodon monoceros. Next base: position 48,828,345 of record NW_021703766.1, read on the forward strand.
ACCTATAATGAGATACTACTTCACATCCATTAGGATGGCTAAAGTTTAAAAAAATTAATTAAATAAAATATTTTTTAAAAGTAAATAATAAAAATAAAATATTCTGTTGAGGGGCTTCCCTGGCAGTCCAGTGGTTAGGACTCTGCGCTTCCACTGCAGGGGGCATGGGTTCGATCCCTGGTCAGGGAACTAAGATCCCACATGCCGGGCAGCGTGGCCAAAAACATACAAAAAGTTTGTTGATTCTCTTAGTTTTCCTTTGAAATGATCCAAATGTTAGTTTTATGTCTTGCCTTCTCATCTTTACATCTCATTTTTCTTGTCTTATAGCATTTGCAAAGACTTTCAGGACAACATCAAATGGCAAAGTTGATCAATTCTCATATACTCCATATCACAGCCTTCTGAGATCTTATTTTGTTATCCCTAATTTATAGAAGGAGAAACTGAGGCACAGAGAGGTTAGTCTCTCGACCAAGGCCACAAAGCAAGGAAGCAAACAAACCAGGACTCCAACAAAAGCTTGTGTTTCAACCACTGCCTTAAGAGAAAATTCAATAGACACCCTGTATTTCTTTAACAGGCAGAATACCCTGCGAGTTTCCACAGTGACCCCCTGGATCTGGAAGGAGGTTCTGGAGACCTGAGTTCTGGTTCTGGCTCTGCCTTCTTTCTGAGCCTGTTTCCTGCTGTGAGACAGAAGCTGAAAGCCACAGAAACTCTGTCTTCAGGGTGGAAGGAGACAGGCCCCTAAACAGACTGTATTTGTTTCCTGTGGCTGCCTAACAAACTACCACAAACTTCGTGGTTTAAAACAACAGAAATTTATTCCCTCACAGCTCTGGAGGCCAGAAATCCTAAAGCAAGGTATCAGCAGGGCCACACTCCCTCTGAATTTTCTTGGGGAAGATTCTTCCTTGCCTTTTCCAGCCTCTGGTGGCCACAGGTGTTCCTGGGTGGCCCCATCACTCTCATCTCTCCCTCCAACTTCACATGGCCATCTCTTCTCCTATCTGTGTCCAATCTTCCTCTGCCTTGCTCTTGTAAGGACACTTGCCATTGGGTTTAGGGCCCACTTGGATAATCCAGGGTGATATCATCTCGAGATCCTAACCTTAATTATATCCGCAGAGACTCTTTTTCCAAATAAGTTCCCATTGACAGGTCTCAGGTGGACTTATCTTGGGTGGGGGGAAGGGCACACCATTCAACCCACTACACAGATCAAAACAGAAAAATGAGAACAGGACAATACGTGGCAGAGTCTAGACTGGGAGGTGTCCAAAGCTTTGTGATTGCACACACTCGTTCCAGTGGAGAATGTTGAAGCATTTGCCCTTGAGAGCCCAGAGTGGCCTGTGCGTCCTACCTGTGGCAGTTAGAAGTCCCGTGTGTCCCCCATGTTCTGGACATCTTCCACAAGGATGGGAAGTCTTTTTTTTTTTTTTTTTTTTTGCGGTACGCGGGCCCCTCACCACTGCGGCCTCTCTCGTTGCGGAGCACAGGCTCCGGACGCGCAGGCTCAGCGGCCATGGCTCAGGGGCCCAGTCGCTCCGCGGCACGTGGGATCTTCCCCGACTGGGGCATGAACCTGTGTCCCCAGCATCATCAGGCGGACTCTCAACCACTGCGCCACCAGGGGAGCCCAGAATGGGAAGTCTTTAAGGGAGTTTTTCATTCTTCAACTGTTAATGTGGAGTCGAGAGATTTTCTCTTTCACAAAATGCCAAATAATAATAAAAATCAACACCCATACAGCACTTAATATGTGCCCTGTTCTACGTGTTTAAATATCTATTAACTCGGGCTTCCCTGGTGGCGCAGTGGTTGAGAGTCCACCTGCCGATGCAGGGGACACGGGTTCGTGCCCCGGTCTGGGAAGATCCCACATGCCGCGGAGCGGCTGGGCCCGTGAGCCATGGCCGCTGAGCCTGCGCGTCCGGAGCCTGTGCTCCGCAACAGGAGAGGCCACAACAGTGAGAGGCCCGCGTACCGCAAAAAAAAAAAAAAATCTATTAACTCCTTTAATCCTCACAAAAAACCCTCTGATGTCTTGCTGGTGATTCTCCTTTCATAGCGGAATAAACGGAGGTGCAGAGAGGCTGGAGTGGCAGTTTGGAAGTTCCAGAGCTTGAACCCCACAGTCTGGCTTCAGGGTCTAGGATCTTGACCTTAAGCCATGCTGTCACCTGGAGGCACACTGTCCCATGTTAAAGCTGGACTTTGAGGAAGCCATATTCCCAGATCCGTGGTCAGGCACCGTCTACTGCTGTGATGTCCAGTATGGCAGCCACTTGGCTACACGTGGCTTTTAAGCACTTGAAACATGGCTGGTCCAAAATGAGATGTGTCATGAGTGTAAAATCCACACCAGATTTCATAGACTTAGCGTGATTAAAAAGAATGTAACTATCTCATTTTAAAAACTGCTGAGGGACTTCCCTGGTGGAGCAGTGGTTAAGAATCTGCCTGCCAACGCAGGGGACATGGGTTCGAGCCCTGGTCTGGGAAGATCCCACATGCCGCGGAGTAACTAAGCCCGTGCGCCACAACTACTGAGCCTGCACTCTAGAGCCCATGAGCCACAACTACTGAAGCCCGCGTGCCAAGAACCCGTGCTCTGCAACAAGAGAAGCCACCGCAATAAGAAGCCCGCGCACCACAACGAAGACCCAACGCAGCCATAAATAAATAAATTTATAAAGAAAAAAACTGCTGACATTGAGTACGTATGAAATAATATCTTGCATCTATCTGGTTAAATAAAATACAGGAACAAATTATTTTCACCTGTTTCTTTTGGCTTTTTTTTTTTTTAGTGTGGCTACTACGGCATTTAAGCTTGAATATGTGGCTAGTGTCCTATTTCTTGTGAACAGTGCTGGCCCATGGAATTTGCTGTCTCTCCATCTGGGAGGACATCAGATGCTGGAGTGCCATTTGTTCCGGGGCCGCTGAGCCTCGGGATTTCTTGGGATGTTCTGGAACAATCCATGTCAGAAGCATATTCAAACAGAGCAACTGATGCTTATGTCAAAAATGTGGCCTTAAAGAACACTCTCAAATCCCTGCCTCCACCAGACCCAGGTGAAGAAGCTACTTAACCAAGAGAGACCACAGTGCCAGGCAGTACTTTGTGGCCACTTGGTATATGGAGTATATTTTTTATTCATAAATTATATACATGTGTGCCTCTACTGAGAGTGTTATAAAATAAAAACTTCCAAAACAGAGATAAAGTACTCATGGATGAGCCAGGCTGCATGAGATCACAAGTTCAAATCCTGACTCTGTCCCCTCCCTAGCTGTGATTCCTTCCATGAGTCCCAGTTTCTTCATCCAGAAACTGGAAGTGTTTGTCCCTGTGCCCTGAGGGCTGTTGGGGGAACTCAGTGAGACCCTGCGTGCAAAGGGCCCGACATGTGGTCAGGGCCCGACATGTGGTCAGGCAGAGAATGAGCTACAGCAGCGACCAGGTTTCTTGAGAGGCGGGGGCCCTGCTTAGGTCGGAGGGAGTCACGCTAGGTTTCGCAGCGGAGGGGATAGCTATGTTGTACCTCAAAGCATGGAAAAACAGTCACTAGGTGGAGAAGGATGGGAAAGGTATTTGGGCAGAGGGAGCCGAATGTTCAAGTCGGGAGGCATGAACAATGCATTTGGGGAAAGGCAAGCTGTTTGAGTATTGTTAGAGGGCAGAGTGAATGTGTGCTGGGGAAAGGGGTGGGGGGCAAGAGATGGGGTTGAATAAAGCAACAGGCCACGGAAGGCCTCGTAGGTCACAGGACTAGAGCACTGGGGAATCGTAGCAAGCTCTGAGCAGGGGAGAGACCTGACAGGAGTAGGTTTGTGGTTTAGCAAAATCCTTCTAGATGGGAAGGGGCAGAACTGGGGCAGGAAACCAGGGATGAGTATAGAGATGAAGGATGAAGTGGGGAAAAGGGACCAAATAGACAACTGGACCAGAGTAAGGAGGGGGAGGAAGGAGAATATATAAAATCTTTAAGATAGAATGGAGATGAGTGATGGGTTATGGGAGGTAAGGGGAGGAAGGTACCAGGAGGAGGCCTAGAACTCTGGCCCAGGAGACAGGGTCTATGTGGGACTACGCCTGAGCTGGGGACCTGGGAGAAGGAGGCACAGGTGTAGGAGGAAGCTGTTGAGGTCAGGGTGAAAGTCTGTGGGACAACCGGAGGAAGGCATTCAAGAGGCTTCTAGACACATGGGTCTGGAGCACAGGAGAGACGGTGAAGCAGAGGCTGGGAGGCCGACAGAGCTCAGACAGGGCTGAAATCCTGACAGTGGGAGAAAGTGGAAGGTGCAGTAGGGTAACTTCACCATCAGCCAGTGATGACAGCAGAAAGTGGTCCTGCCCGGGACAGTAGCCTTGGTATCAGGTTCTCATCCTGGTCTGTACCTGGGGACAGGAAGATGAGCAGGCCCAAAGTCCCCACAGGAGTGCCTGCCCAGTGGGGGGTAGAGGGCACAGATGTATACAAGCAGTACATGCCTCCCTGGGGGCAGTGTGTAATGAATGGGTACTTCAGGGGGTACAGTGATCCATTCCCAAGGACTAGGGGCAGTGGAAAGTGTCAGGACCAGTTCCTGGTGGGGGGGGGGGGCATAGAGAGGGAAAGCGAATTAACTGGGAGTCTCTCAGTTTCAAATGCAAACTAGTTTAAGGAAATGTATTGGCTCACATGATCAGAAGGTTGAGTAAACCAGCTTCAGTTACAGCTTGATCCAGGAGCTCAAATGATGATATGAAGTCACTGTCCCATCTCTGGGTTTCATATTTCTCTGATTTTTTTTCCTCAGAAAGACTTTCCTTGAGGTAGCAAAGATAGCCCTAGCAGCTTTAGGCTCACATCTCATCCTCTTAGCCACCCCAAAGGGAAGAAAGTGCTCCTAGCCAACGGTCCCATCATTCGTTGTCCTAAATGGGTCACATGCTCACCTCCGAACCAATCACTGTCGTCAACGGACAGCCCCACTGGAATACTGTGATTGGCTGGGCCTAGGACACGTGCCATTCCCTGGAAACGGAGGATGGGGTGAGCCCCAAGACAGCCAGGTGAACTGAAATTGAGAAAGGGGTGGTTTCCCAAAGAACAAGAAGAAGGCCGGCAAAACTGTAGATGCCCATGTGGCTGGGAGGAAAGGAAGGTTGGAAAACAGATCTTCTCATACGTTAATGGGGCGTGGGAATAGTACCTCACCTCTACGGATTAGGGTGAGGGTTCCATGAATTAACGCAGGTGAGACATTTAGTAGACTGCTGGGTAAAGAGCAGGTGCTGGATGAAAGGTAGCTATTATTTAAAAAGTATCACTACTACTGATGATGAGTGGCTACGCTGGGAGAAATGAGCTCCCAGGCTCAGGAGGAGACCAAACTGGAACTGAACAATTTACGCAGTGAAAGCTCATGTAATCTACACCGTACAAGCTCAGTCCCCAACTGGTTCTTCTCCAGGCTTCTGTCTCCAGGTCTATGAAATGGGATGAGTGAGGGGACTGCATGAAACCAGAAGGTCATTTTAGAATGTCACCTCCTCAGAAGAAGGCCTTCCCTGACTACTCTTACCAAAGTATCCCCTTTATTATAATCTATCCTCCCATTTTATTTTCCTTACAGGGCTTATCCACAATCTGAAATCACCTTATTTATTTACTGTTTGTCTCCCCCATTAGAACGTCAGCCCCACGAGGGCAAGGATCTCTCTTCTGCCTTGTTCACCGCTGTGTTCCCAGCACCCAGCAAACCCTTGATAAATACTTGTTGAATGACTAGATAAATACTGCTTATAAAAACAGAGTGCCTAGTTTTCTGATAGGTACTGGGTTCTCCATTAAGGGAAGTGTCCAAGCTGAAACTGAAAGAGCGTACCTTGCAATTCATGATGCAATCCAGTTCCTCTCCAGGCCTCAGTTTCCTCATTTATAAAATGGGTGTGTGGCGGAGGTTGGGGGTCTGGGGGTGTGTGAACCCTTGGCCCGGCCCCTGCCTGCTATACCCGCAGCAGCCACCAGAGGGCGCAGCGCCTCTGCCCAAAAGTCGGCGCTCAGCCGCTTGAGCCCGGTTGGATGCAGCCCGGCTGGATGCAGCCCGGTTGGATGCGTCCCGATAGTCCTGGAATATTCTGAGCAGCGCTGGCTTCCAGGCGTCCAGGAACCCAAGAGTTCGTGCGGATGGGGGCGGGGGAGGGGGTGTCCGCGCTCCTCGAAGGGGGGCGGTTGGGCGGGAGGTGACTCAGGCGCGCGGCCCCGGCCCCCAGTTCTCGCGAGGGAGCGCGCACGGCCTCTGGAACTCGCGCGGCGCCGCGTCCATTTTTACCCGAGCGCCGCTAAAAATAGTCCTCGCGCTAGGAGCTGAGCCCGAAATAGCGGCCTCCAGATAAGGCAGTACGACTCAGCGCTTCCGGGGAGCGGAAGGGGGAGGCAGCGTGGGGCGGGGGGGGGCTGGGGGTGGGCCTGGGCTCAACTGGGCCTCGCCGCGCAGCCCCGGCCGGACGATCGGCCCCCGCCGTCGCCGCATTGACCCCAACCTGTCACCAGCCTCGAATCAGCACCCCCAATCCTCCATCCCCCGATCCCCTGTCTCCTGGTCCCCCGCATCCTCTGCTTCTCCTCCATTCTTCATCCCTGACCATTATCTACCTCCCCCTTCCCTATCCTAATCTTCACTCCTAGCCCTGCCGCCCCCTCCCCGAGTCCTCAACCTACTCTTCCCGAAGTCCTGTCCCTATTCTCCCTCCCCAGCCACAGCACGAATCTTGCGCCTCTCAGAATCCGCCCCCCCCTTCCAGTTCTCAGCTCCACTTCTATGGGGGGGGGAGGATGGGGAGGTCACAGGAAGTCACACCAGACCAGCAAGCAGAGGGCTGGGGATGAGGCTCTGACTTCTTGCTTAGTTTCTACAGTGGATTGAGTGGGCTTAGTTCTGGGTCTTAGCCAGTTTCAGGGCTCATACTGTGCCCAGGATCAGGGATTCAGGCCTGGGCCAGGGTTGGGGCTCAGACTGGGGTCAGACGCAGGTCTGCTGTCACCAAGGTTGGGGTCACCAGAGTCAGGGCTCAGCCTGGCACCCACTGTTTAGTTCAACAAACCCAATTCTACTATGATTCTTCCCTCTCTTGCAAGTCAGTGATGGGACACGACAGCTCCAGGCAGTGGGAACAGCCAGGAACCCTGCTCCCTCTGGGCCTAGGTCTCCCCCTTGCACTTGGATCTTCTAGGGCACCTTCCCACTCTGATATCCTGTGACTCTTTCAGTGCCCACTCCAAGAATCAGCCTCAAGGGTCTTATACCGCATTTACCTGAGATTCAAAGTCTGCATCCTTCTAGTCTCTGAAATATCACAGGACAGAAACTGCCCTGACCTGTGTGAACCCAGGGAGCACAGTGTAGTAGACAGATGTTGCTTCGGTGAAAATTCAGGCAGAACTCTTTGGCTGTGAATGGAAGGCAGCCTCAAGTGGTGTCCCTGTCCCTAGTGGACACCAAGCTTTAGCCAGGTGTCCAACTGTTATGTTGTCTGGATGGGGCTCGACTGCCAGGCAAAGGGACTGAGCTGGAGGATCCTTTAAGGCAAGAAGAATCATGTAGTTGGATGAAAGAATTAGGAGGCTGGAAAAGTCAGCAAGGACCAGACAGAAATGGGCCCCATGGGCCATGGTGAGGAGTCTGGGCCATGGTGAGGAGCCTGGACACACAGTGAGGAGCTCCCCCAAGGGCACTGGGGAGCCATGGCAGGTTCTGAGCAGGGGAGGGACAGAGGAAGGTTTTAAGACCTTTCTGACTGCTTCCTTGAGGTAGACTGAGGAAGGGAGGGGGAAAGGAGGGGCCTGGACCTAGGTAGGAGTGGGAGGAGGGGAAAGAGGAGGAGAGAACAGATTTGAAAGTCAGTGAAGGGCTCCCCTGGTGGTGCAGTGGTTAAGAATCTGCCTGCCAATGCAGGGGACAGGGGTTCGAGCCCTGATCTGGGAAGATCCGACTCTTTGCAGAGCAAGTAATCTCTTGTGCTACAACTACTGAAGCCTGTGCAGCTAGAGTCTGTGCTCCCCAAAAAGAGAAGCCAGTGCAATGAGAAGCCCGTGCACTGGAACGGGGAGTAGCCCCTGCTCATCTCAAGTAGAGAGAGCTGGTGTGCAGCAATGAAGACCCAAGGCAGCCAAAAATTAATTAATTAAATTTTTTAAAAATCGGGGAACATGTATTGGCAAATACAAGAGTATACCTTGACAAAGTAAATTCTCTTCCTTCCTCTGATCCCCACTTCTCACTGTTAACTATTTCTTGTGTACCTTGGCCAGTAGGATTCATTGAGCTCTCACGATGTCCCCAGCCTGGGCTAAGCACGTCACAGAAATGACCTTGCTCAAATCACTCACCACCCAGTGTGTTGGCCAGGCACCATTGCTATACCCATTTTAGAGAAGTGAAGCCTGAAGCTTAGAGAAATGCAGGGATGTGTCCTATCAAGGGCCTGGCTTTGAAGGTTTTTCAAAACTGAAGGTATGGGAGCAGGTGAGATCAGAGAGGAAAAAGTCCAAAGGGCCAGAGCCCAGGGAACTGGAGGGGAGTGGCAGGGAGTTCAAGGGGGCTGCCTGGAGGAGGAGTGAGGAAAGCTAGGAAGGTACCTTCCAGAGCCTTCTGATGAAGGGCTTAGGTGGAAGTAAGTCACTCCATTTGGGAGGCTGAGGTACCCCTGGCAGCAGGGCAGAACCCTCTCCTCAGGCCCCAGAGGTGTTCATAGGAAGAGACTGAGGCTGCTTGATGACATCTCAGGGACACGGTGATAGCACAGCCGGCTGTTATGACGTCTGAGTGATTCGCCACCTGCCTGTTATGACCAGCATCTCTAGTCATGCCCCATGAGGGGGATGAGGATGGGAGGAAGTGACAGGCCACAGGGGGTGGGGGTGACAGGGATGCAGTCATTTAGAGACCAGGGACTCAGCAGCTGAGAGATGTGTTCTGCCCCCTGCACTAGGGAAAGTTGGGTGAGAGGATCCACGTTTTGGTGTTCTGTTTAGTGAAGAAGGTCTAGTTTCAACAACGTTTGGCTGGGTTGGAGTAGGTCTGGGCTCAGAATCAGGGGGCAGCCCAGAGGCTGCTGAGATCAGGGACATCTGTTTTGTTTGCTGCTGGGTCCCCATCACCTAGGACATAACTGGCACACAGTAGGGGCTCAATACATCTTTGTTGAATGACTGAATCAAATGAAAGGGGTCAGCACTCTCTGGGACTCAGTTTATCTTTTTGCCTAACAGCCCTGGCCATCAGGCCACCTCAGCCAATGGCGTTGCTAGGGATACCCCTCCCCACCTAGGGTCTCAGATCTCAGTCCTCGCTCCCGAGTGGGGTGGGGGTGAGCAAAAAAAGGAGTTCGTGCCTCTGATGGACTCCACCCAAGTGTGATGTCACAAGCCGCTCTGGGATCCCGACCCGTGCGGCTCCCTTGGGATGGGGCGTGGAGAGGAACCCGGGAGTCCTAACTTCCGCCGCTCCCCGGGGCCTGGCACTGTTACATAACCCCCGACGTCGCGTCCCCAGGGATGTCGCCGGACGTCCTGGCCAGGCTGGGGACAATGGGCGGGGAGAGGCCCTCCCGCCAGGAGCCTGGAAGTGGCAAGGGCACCCTCTCCTCTGATTCACCCTTGTTTCCGGCCCGTTTAAGCCTCCTCCTTCTCCTCAAGAATCCCTATCTCCCCCAAACTCTCTACCCTCACATCTTGTCCTCCCTAAATTTCACCTCTTTCCCCGAGCCTGGAAATATGTCCTCTACCCAAACTCCCTGCCCTCACACTAGTCCCCTGTGATTTCTGAATCCCCTAAACGTCCAGTTTCCCACGCCCTCCTTCACTCACCCATCCGCGGGCCCCTCTCCCGGGTCCCTCAAACTAGCCCCCACTTCCTACCCCGCCCCCGCCTTCCCAATCTCCTCCCTTGGCTCCCCCAAACTTCCCCTATCATCTGTCTCCCCCAAACCCCTTCCCACCTCCCTCAAACTGACCCCGAATACTCTTTCTCGTCCCTAATGCCAGCCCTCTCTTGTTTCCCCGAAACTGCCCCAGTATCTCTACTTCATTCCCGCCAAATCGGGTCCCCCATACCCTCCCGGCTCCAGACAGCCGCCGGGTCCCCCGGCCCCAGGCCCCCGGCCGCCCGCGCCCTTCGCCGGCCCGCTCCCAGGCCCGGCTCCGGTTCCCAGGCCGCCCTCCCGCGGTGGCCTAGAGACCCAGTTTGCAGCGGCAAAACATTGGTCTCCGGGCAACAGGCCCCGCCCGCCCCAGGGCGGCCCGCTGCGAGCCCAGCCGCGCCGAGGCCGAGACTGCGCGCGGAGGCGGGGCGGGCTCACAGGGCAGGGGCCTTCGCCTCCGGAGGCCCGCAGGGCGCAGAAACCCGGGGAGACGGCAACGCGGAAGTAGAGATTCAGGGCCCCGGAGCCAGAAAACCTCGAGAAATTCGTGGAGGCTGAAGCCACAGGGAGCTGTCTGAGGCGCAGTGATAAAGAGACCGCGCGACAAAGCAAACAAGGACCGGGCCCCGAAATAAACTCGGGGATGGCGAAGCTAAACACAGACACCCCACGGGTCCGCAGGGACGCCCCTGAAGGCAGGATAACCTGCCTCAGATCGTCTGGGCCATTGCGCTTCTGTCTCAGGGGCCTCCCTCTCTGACCCTCAGTTTCTGTATTTGTAAAATGGGTAGCGCCCAGCACAGAGGGCTGTCGTGACAATAGGGCTGTCGTAAGGATTCAGTGAATTCACCGACCTGGAGCTCGTGGCACACTTCTGGCACATCCCATCCGTCATTCATTCGTTCAACAGATATTTATCGAGCACCCATTATGTACCCTGCACTGTGGTAAGTGCTGGGAATTCAACAGAGAGCAAAACAAAGATCCCTGTCCTCGTGGGAGCTTCCACTTTGGGAGTGGGGAAGGAGGTGATGGACGATATAGAAGCACAAATTAGCACATTATGTAACACACTGGAAAGTGGTCATTGCTGGGGAGGTGGAGAGGGAGGGAGGGTTGGGGCAGCCGTTTTAAATAGGGTGGTCAGAGAAGGCCGACCTGAGAAGGTGATGCTTGAGCAAAGACTGGAAGTTGGTGAGAGAGGAGCCTGCAGATATCCCGGCCAAGAACATGCCAGTCAGAGGGAGAAGCAGGTGCAAAGGCCTTAAGGTGGGAACATGCCTGGTGTGTTGGATTAACAGCCGGAGGCCCATGTGGTTGGAGCAGAGAAAGCAAGGAGAGAGGGAGTGGCAGAGACACGGGGCCTGTAGGCCATGGTGAGCGCTTTGGTTTTTATTCTGAGTGAGTTAGGAGCCATGGGAAGGTTTTGAGCAAAAGAGGGACATGGACTGATTTTGATTTAAATAGCATCCCTCTGGCTGTATGTGGGGAATAGACTTTGGGAGGCCAGAGTGGAGGCAGGGAGACCAGTGAGGATCCCCAGGCAATCGTCCAGGCAAGAGGTGATGGTGACTTGGAAGGTGCAGCAGGGATCAGATTCTGGAGGTGTTTGAACATAGAGCTGTAGAATTTGCTGACAGGCACATTCATGGCAAGCCCTCAGTAGATGGCATTAGTTACCATGATGTTAGGGGGTGCTCACAAAATCTTCATAGAAGTCCTTATCATCCCCATTTTACAGATGCAGAAACTGAGGCCCCAGGAGGTCACTCAACTTGCCCAAGGACTCAGCTCAGTCTGGCTCCAAAGATGGTACCCCTCTATTAGGTTGGCTATTCCCAAATCCAAAACACCCTCAGAGTCTGGAACTATACCTAAACTTATCCATGTGGGCCCCAGGACCCCTGGAGCTATATCCTCATCAACCACACCCAGTGGGCGTAGAAAGTGGTGGCCTGATGGAGAATGCTGCCTGACTGGTGTTCCGGTTGTCAGGTAGTCACTCATGCTGGCCTGGAACACTTGCTTAAAGGCAGGCATGTACATGTAGAGAGGGTACACCCAGAACCTCCCAGCCCAGCATCCGCTTCCCGCACTCAGTCCCAGCACTGGACCCAGGCACACCCCAGTGCTGCCTGCAGTGACCTGTTTAATACAGTCACACACTCACAGGCAGATAGGTACGTGGCCCTCCCCCGTGGAGGTACCTTTTCAGGTGATGTGCAGCAAACGCAGTTTCTGGCTTTATCTCTTTGTGTTTCCATATCTCTTGGTCTCTTTCTCTCTCTCTCTCTTTCTGTCTTGCTATCTTTGTCTCTTTCTGTCCCCACCCTGACCCCCAGATCTGTCTCTCTCTGACTCCTCACACTCAGGACCCTCTACCTGCAGGGGAAATCACTCTTGTCCCTGGCCACATGTCTCCGCAGAACCTCACCTATTATGTGACATCAGAACCTGGCATCAGCCAACAAGGACCTACTATATAGCAGAGAAAACTATACTCAATATTTTGTGATAATCTATAAGAGAAAAGAATCTGAAAAAATATATATATATATAAACTGAATCACTTTGCTGTACACCTGAAACTAACACAACCTTGTAAATCAACTATACTTCAATTTAAAAAAACATTTAAAAAAAACTGGCATCGGGACACATATGTGGAGGCCTCAGGTCAGCTGCTCAGAATTACTCAGGCAGGATCTCACACGTCATAATCTCTGCCACTTCTTTCTCTGAGATTCCGACCCACAGCTTTTGGGTGTGGGACTGGGGCAATCCACTTTTATCAAGCTCCCCAGGTGATGGGGACTTGCACTAGATACTCCATCTAATTTTGCACAAAGGGAAGAGCAGAGGTCCAGAGAGTAGAGGAACCATCCCAGCACCCCCCAGCACTCAGCTGTGAGGGGCTTGGAGCTGTCCAGAATCGATGGGAACAAGTTTGGGAGTTAAATTAAATAATAAAAGAGAATCACAAAGACACAGAGGCAGACCCAGAAATGGATAAAGACTCAGAGAAAGGGAAGTGGGAGGGGGGCAGAAATCCAGAAAGGGACTCAGGGGAACAGAGACACAGAGTGACAGAAATGCACAGAGATGGTGCAACAGAGACAGAGAGACAGGGGTCAGAAAGATGCAGAGAGAAATTGGAGGCATATTAAGAGACAGAGACTGAGAGACAGACAGTCATTTTGGGGGATAGAGAGACCCCAAGAGGGGCACGTTTTCAACAGTATACATGTGGCCCACATTTTAGAGGCTCTACTTCCTAGAAGCAACCAGTGCCATAGTTTGGCAATTGCAGGCTTACCAAGCCAGGTTCCCTCCCTAGGCCCTACATGTAGGATGCACATTGAACACGTTTATATAACCTGCCCTCTGTGCAGAATCTAGGAGCTTTACATAACATAGCCCCATGAGTCATGCTGCAGACGTGGGGCAGTGACCTGACACGCCCAATGAGAGGGGACCCCTCACCCAGGACTGTTACCTGGAAGTGACTCTGTGAGAAGTGAGAGATCATAGGTTTCACTGAGGAGGAAGTAGAGGGTCAGAGAGGGCAAGGCACTTGCTCTGGGGTCACACAGCCAGGGTCCAGTAGGACAAGAATTCCAACCTCATCTGCCTGATTCCATTGCCTTTGCGCCCCAAGACACCAAGAAAGGCAATGACTGCCAATGCCCTGTGATGTGCTCCTTTACAGGCTGGAGGAAATAATAAACATATCGGTAATAATATGACAGCCCCCGCGTATTAACCACGCCGTGCTGCAGTAAGTACTTTACAAACACCGTATCATTTACTCCAAACCCCAGTGAAGAAGGGACAGAACCCAGTTGTTAAATAACATAATTATACTTGTTATGTACGGAGCACTTACTACGTACTAAGTGCTTAACAGGATTTCATACAGTCACAATTCTGGAGGCGGGTGATGTTTTCACTCCCAATTCAGGAAGGAAAGAGGCTCAGAAAAAGGAAGTTACAGGTCAAGGTCACAGAGTGGGTATTTGAACCCAGGTCTCTCTATCAGTTTATTTCTGCCACCTACTGCCCCGTGGACGTGCGTGCCCACAAGTGCGCCTATGCACATGTGCAATCAACCTAACATCTTACACTAACATCTCAAAAACTTTAGTCCAAATATCAACAGCTCCTGCCTCGTATTCTTCCTCTACTCCAAGAGGGCATAACCCGGTCTCCAATCCCCTAAACCTCCCCGACACCTGGGGAGCAACCCTCCCCTCTCCCAGCAGCGTCTCAGTCCCGCGACGCGGTCCGAGCTGGATCCAGTAAAGTGTTCCTGGCCCTTTAAGAGAAGGAACAGTCGGCCGGCGTTGCCCGGCAGCGCCACGGCGGTTGCCAGGCAACGTCAACAAACGACACGGCCACTGTCTCCGCACACCCCCTTCCCCCCGCCCGCGCAGACGCGGTGACGCGACGGGCTGTGGAACGCCGTCGCTTAGCAACGTGAAGGCTGTTTGTCCCGGGCCTGGCCGCGCGGCCGCACAGGGCGCAACCAGGACCAGTCAGGGCGGACAGACTGGCCGGCCGGGAGCCTGGTGGTGGGGGGTGGGGGGGCGCTGCGGTGATGGGAGCGGGGGAGAACCAGGTCCCCAAATTGCCGGTTTCCCTTTAGACAGCCGCCGTCTGCTTGTCACCCGTTCCTCCTGTCTGACCTGGGACCGCCTCCGCTGGGTATCTGTCCGTCTGCGCCCCCTCGTCCCAGGCATGTCTGTCTGTCCAGCATCTCCTGCGCCGTGGCTGTCTCATATTCCCCCAAACAATAACAACTGAAATAGATCCAAGCACTCTTCTCTGGCCTGCTGCTTTTGCCTCCGACTCCTGGGTTTCTGGGCACACTGTTCCGTTTGGGGTCCCAACCAGTGGAGACAGGCACAGTGAACAACCTGTGCGCGCCCATACACACTCAGAGCCACGGCGCGAGAGCTCCCTCCCGTTCCTTTCCCCGCTCCCCTCGGGTTTTCTTTTCTTGCGTGTCTTTCTGGAGGCTCTTTCATCAGACAAGCAGCCCGAGGTCCTTCCATCCTGTGTCCAGGAAGCTGTCCACAGCTGGAAGGTTTTAATAGCTCATCCCCAACACACACCCCCGACACCCCCCATTCAGTAGCTTCATGTGACCAGGGCTGGGGCGAATGTCCAAGGAGAGAGAAGAAATTGGGTGTGTGACTGTGAATGGCTGTGACTGTTGGTGAGTGATTCTGTCGGTGACAATGTGTCTACCTGGGATTTCCTGTGTGAGAGCATGCTCAGGAAGGCTTCCTTCGTGTGTGAGAGCAACTGCTGGACTGAGTGAGTGGTTTCCCCAGTTTGCATTTGTGTATCTGGATGTATGGGTATTTGAACCCTGCTGACTTGTGTTCATGTATGTGTTCGCGTGTGTGTACTTGTGAGAGTCTTTTTGTGTGGTCATACATGAAACAATGTGTGTGTAGGTACCTATGGATGTGTACGGTTTTGCCTCTAGCTTGCATTTCTGGCTATGTGTGTAGTTCTGGATCTGAATGTACGGTCATCTGTGTGTAACTATGCAGGTAACTGTTTGTCAGCCAGTTGTCTCTCACAGTTCTTTCCACAGTGTTTATCACAATTTTTCATTATATATTTGTTTGTTTACTGTCTCCCCAACTGGGCTGCGTGCCCCATGAGGGCAGGGCCCAGGGCTGTTGTGGTCACCACTGGGTCCCCAGCACTGCCCTGCACACAGTAGGTGCTCAGTAATTATTTGTTGAGCAAATGAATCAGTGACTCATGTGTGTCCATGTCAAGTGCACACATTTGTGTAACTGTGTGAATGGTTCTGTGCTTCTGGGTGGCAGTCTCCTGTGTGTGCCTTCCAGCTTTGTAGCTGCATCTGGCTGTGTAGCTCTAATTTTCAGCACCCACTACACTGTGTGAAATATAGCAGAGCTTCAGTCAATATCTGTGGACTTGAACTGTATTAGCATTAGGACCTCTGTGTACCTCAGGTTTCTCATCTGTAAAATGGGAATAATAATTGTACTCACTCATGGGACTGCTGTGGGGAGTAAATGAGTTCATGTAGAGAACATTTGGAAAGTGCTCGGCACAGAATAAATGTTTACAAAATACCACACTTGTCAGCAGTATTACTACTTCCTCTCTGGGTGCCCCTGTATGCATGTGTCCAGAATCCGAGCTACAGACTCAGGCGTGGTTCTGAGCTAGTGGGTACCAAAATACCTCTGTGTGTCAGTTTCCTTCCTACAAAATGGCAACAGGCCTCCTCCAGGGGTGGCTGTGACCAAATGAAGCTGTGTCTCTAAGTCTTGACCCTGGTGTAAGGACCTAGGGAGCGCTCAGTGTCTGCAAGGCCAATCATGATCATCACTGTGAAGCTCAGGTTCTGGGGAAGGCAGTGGAGGGGCAGAGTTTGGGGAAAGTAGAGGTTCAAATCATTCAATGGGACTGGGAATGAGTAAAGTCCAAGAGGGAAGAAAAGGCTGCAGCAGGCTGGTTGAAGGTCAGAATCCTGAAAGGACTTCCCTCAAGGGACGGTTTGGGGGCTAAGGATTAAAAGTAACTGGAACTGTTTGGAGAGCTGCCTGGAGGAACAGAAACCAGCCTGAGTCTTGCAGGCTGGTGGAATTTCGGGAGGGGGTAACAATAGCAATAATATGGGGCTTTGTGAGGAATTTCTGTCTTGTTCTCAGCTCTGTCTCTGTTGCCTAGAGAGCCTGACACAGGGGAGGTGCTGAGAACATGTGTTTGAATGGCTGATTGAATGAATAAATGAATGAATGAATTTCATCCTACAATAACCTGTGAGTTCTGGTCTCCAGGGGAGGTGAGGAGGTCCTGGTGGGCTGCCACCAGGTGGGCCCCTAGCCTCTGAGATCTGCCTGGTGCCTGTCCCCAAGCCCGCTGTTCCCACAGCTCACGGGTGTGGAGGGTGTGGAGGGCGTGGAGGAGGCCGGGAAGGGAGGGTCAGGCTGCTGGCTGCCGGCCCTGGAGAGCTGCCCAGAGTGTCTGCAGGAGGGAGAGGGTAGCTCAGGCGCCTGAGTCACCTCGGAGAAACCCCGGCCGCATACCTGGCCGCTGACATCACCAGCCAGGGCACCCCCCAGTGGCCCAGACAAGCCGACTGAATCACAGGTGGAATTCAGCCACCCCGGGCGGCGCGGGCACGTGGCCCGCTGTGAACCCCCCCCATGACACCCCCCCCCCACCCGTGTCCGTCTGGCTGCGGGGGCCGGGCAGGCCGCATTCGGGTCAGTGAGGGGGCGTGGGGCCTGAGTCAGGGACGGGGCAGCTCCAGCCTGAGACCACCCAGTCCAGCCGCAGGCGTCCTCAAGGTGCAAGAAGGGGAGGCGGGGGAGAGCCGGTGGGGAGGCCCCTGGGCCATGAAGAGGAAGCCCGCTCGGGTATGACTGGGAGGCTGTGGGTTGTGGCCAGCAGCTGGTTGACCTGCTGGGGGTGGGATGGGGTCTGGGTGTTTGTGCAGAGGACAATGGAATCACCATACGTGCGCTCACGCATGCAAACACCCCAGAGCGGGGAGGCCCTGCCTCCGTCCACCCACAACTGTGAAGCCTCACCACCTGGGTTGTAACCGGCCCTCACTCCGCAGAAATCCACAGATCAGGCAAGTTCCCTAAGGGCTCCTGGCCTCAGTTTACTCATCTGTTGAGTGAGGATAATAATAATTGCCATTGTAGCTTATACTTACAGGGAATATACTTTCTGGCAGGCACTGTTCTAGGCACTTTTACATACAAACTCATTTACTCCTCAAAATGCTGGGAGGGAGGTGCTATTATTAACCCCGCTTTACAGATGAGGAAATTGAGGTCCAGAGAACTTAAGTTACTTGCCTGCTGTCACACAGCTAGTGCCCTCCTTATAATGGTATTGGAAGAGTTAAACAAGAAAATACAGTGGATCTGTATGTAGCACCTGGCACCTGGTTAGTTTTCTTAAGCGACTGCCAGCTATATTATTAATTCTA
Source organism: Monodon monoceros (assembly GCF_005190385.1). Taxonomy (NCBI): domain Eukaryota; kingdom Metazoa; phylum Chordata; class Mammalia; order Artiodactyla; family Monodontidae; genus Monodon; species Monodon monoceros. The sequence goes on from NW_021703766.1 coordinate 48,846,263, forward strand.
CTCATATTATTTTCACTCAAAGTGCAGCTGGAAAGGTCTCCAAAACCGTTATCCACACCACCTTGGTCCAGTCCTTCCTTTTAGCTTCCCACAGTCTCCTGCTTCCTCTTCTTTGGTCTTACATGTCTACAGTAGGGAGAGAGGGACTTTCCGGGACTCCCTCCTTATCTGAATCTTTTCAGGACTTTACAGTAGTCCAAACGCCTCCACCAGGAAGTCCTCCTGGTTTGCTCAGGCCTCCCTGAGCACTCCTGCCACCCAATGCCTGGAGTGGTTATAGTCAGTGATACACCACCACACTGCGAGGGTCTGGGTTGGGGTGGGTGAGAGGTTGGCCCCTACAGTGAGGGGGTCCACAGCTCACCTGGACCAGGGCCTGAGATAAGCCAGCATCTGAGGGTGGCCTCTACTTAGCTGTGTCTGCATGCCCGCACATGTGAAACTGTGCATGTGTATAATTGTGAGCATACATGGGAAAGAGTGTACACAATAATGGGATCTGAGTGTGTGATGCTGTGTATCTGTGTGCCTTGTCCTGTAGGCATTTATGCAGATCTGAGCAAGACAGATATGTTTCTGTCCAAGGCAGTCTGTCAGAGTTTATGAATGAATAAATGAGTGGATGGTGAAGATTCATTTAATCAACAAATATTTACTGAGCACCTGCTGAGTGCCCGGCACTGTGCTGGGGACTTGGCCGTGACCTGGACAGCCTTGGCCCGGGCCTGAATAATAATATAGACCAGTGAAGAAGACCAGACTGTCCCCGGACAGTAATGAACCCAGAGAGGCAGAGAGGGGAGGGGGGCTCTCAGGGGGAGGGGTACTGACCCAGGGAGGGCTTCCTGGAGGAGGGGATACAGGAGCTGAGAACTGGAGGAAGAGAGTATGAGCTAGAGGGAGGAAAAAGGGGCATGCTCCAGGCAGAGGGAAGAACACATACAAAGTCCCTGAAGACTAGGGAGAGAGACCACGGCGTGTAGAACATGGCAAAGAGGAGGGGGAGGGGAGGCTGCAGCGGTCGGCCTAGGCCAGGTCATGCCGGACCTTGTGGGCTGTGGTGAGTGAGGAGTTTGAATGCAGGATGCAGGGGTATTGGGAGGGTCAAGCTAAGAGTTTCCAATCTGGACCACTCTGCTTCCCTGAAACACCACAGACACCCCCTCCAGTAGGCAACCAGGATTGCTCAGTGGGGAGTGGGCCCAGCCAGCCAGTAACACTCACTACTCAGTGCTGGACGTGGAGAAGCCAGCAGTTACTAACCACCTGGGCTCTACCCTCACGGAGGTCACAGCAGGACACACACCCAAACATGCACACCCCACTCCTCTCGTGCTTCAGAAACTCACAGACATTTCTTTTGGAGCCAGAGCCTTGGCATCACCCAGGGGCTGCATGGAAGCACAAAAGACTATACCAGATGTGTGTTGTAACCAGATTCCCCAGCTTACTTGATTTCACATAACAGCTGAGAAGCACTGTTCTCAGGTTTAACCTCCCTGTGCCTCGGTTTGCTTCTCTGTACAATGGGGACAATAACTTACTTATGGGGCTGATGTGCTATGAGGATTAACCGAGATAATGCATGTGAGCAGAGCTAAGTGTTTACTTTCCGTATCTTCCTCCTCATTTTTGTTATGAAATTTCAGAACTGGAAAGGACTTGCAGAGCCCATGGTCATCCAACCTTCTTGCTTTATGGATGGGGAAACTGAGGAACAGAGCAGCAAGGGTTTTGCCAAAAGAAGAATGGAAGAATGTGCTGAGGGCTCCCTTTGGCAGAGTTGGGTCCCCGGGGCTATTTACAGGATGCTCTGAGCAAACAGAGCTGGCACTGCCACCCCACCCCCAAAAGGGACAGAAGGCTGAGGGCTCTGCCTGCTCCCCCACACACAGATCCAAGCCCTCGGGAGCCAGAGCAGGGGTCCTGCCCTCTCCTCTGCACTCAAGTCCTCCTCCTCCTGGAAGTTCCCTGGGATTCAGCCTCATGGCAAAAGACTTGCCTTTCCCATGCCATGCTCTGGGGGCAAGGTGTTCACGTCCATGTGTATGTTTGAGTAAGACTCTGTGTGTGTGTGAGAGTGTGAGTGTGTTTGTGTGTGTGTGTGTGTGTGTGTGTGTGTGTGTGTGTGTCTCCAGGGCCAATTTTTACCTTAGGCCCTAGGGCCCATGATAATTTTAGAGGCCCATGAAAGTGTTTAATTTCTTTTAAAATCAAGGAAGAACTAAACTTCTAGGTCAAATGAAATGTTTTAATATTTAATATTTGTCTTTATACCAATGTAGTCATGATAAATAATTTTAAAGATGTCTTTATGGAGAAAGAGGCCCACAAAGGCAAAAGTGCCTGGACCCATGAAAGCTATAATGGGATCTTGTGTGTCTCTGCTTCTGGTCACGTCTCTATGAGGGTCTGCAAAGGTCACGGTTCTATGAGGGTCTGCAAAGGTCTGCATAGCTTTGTTTCAAAAACAAAATAAGGCCTTCCCTGGTGGCGCAGTGGTTAAGAATCCGCCTGCCGATGCAGGGGACACAGGTTTGAGTCCTCGTCCCAGAAGACCCTACATGCGGCAGAGCAACAAAGCCCTTAAGCCACAACTACTGAAGCCGGCGCGCTTAGAGCCCGTGCTCTGCAACAAGAGAAGCCACCACAATGAGAAGCCTGTGCAACGCAAGGAAGAATAGCCCCCGCTTGCTGCAACTAGAGAAAGCCCGTGCGCAGCAACGAAGACCCAATGCAGCCAAAAACAAAATAAATAACTTTTTTTAAAATTAAAAAACAAAACAAAACAAGTGCCTACAATGTGCCAGGCATGTTCCCAAAGCTTTACTGATATTCATTTCACATAATCCCCTCACCAGCCCCATGAGCTGGGCATTATTCCTGCCCTCCTTTCCCCAGCGAGGAAACTGAGGCTCCAGACATCACTAGCTCAAGTTCACCCAACTACTAAGTGGTGGGGCCAGAATGTAAGCCCAGGCCACCTAGATTCTGGGTCTGCCTGTCGGGGATTGAATGTCCAATGTCTGCATGAGTGTGACCATCTGCGTGTGAATATATCGACATATATAACTCATTTAATAATAATTAAAAGCAAAGGCTCTGAAGCCCCGCAGGCTACATTCTTATCCCAGCTCTGCCACTAATTTGCTGTGTGACTCTAGGCAAGTGACTTCACCTCTCTGGGCCTCCATTTCCTTGCCTGTAAAATGATAGTTCCTACCTCATAGGAGTGTTGTGAGAATTAAATAAGTTAATATGAGTGCTCAGAAGAATTACTCTTGTTATTGTGTGTGAGGAACACCATGTGCATCTATAGTGAGGATGTGTGTGTCATGTGTGTTGGTAACCATGTGAAGGTGTGTGTTTCTGTCTGCAGGTGTGTGTGTGCGTGAAGCTGTTTCTCTGTGTGGCGGTGTGTGTTGCTGCTTGTGGCTGAATGCCTGCGTGCCCCTGTGAGTATATGTGTGGATGTATGGGCCCCCTGGGGCGGGGTGTGAAGGTCTTTGGGCAGCTAGGGTAGGTATTTGTGTGTCTCCTTTATTCTGTGGGAGAGGAGATGAGGGGCTTGGACAGGACAGGAATGAGGGGTCACTCCCTGTCTGATGCTGGGGCCAAGTCACTGCCTGCTGGTGGTTGCCGTGTCATCTCCTAGTCCCTATCCCTCCTCCCAGACTGGTTGCAGACAGAGGGGGCGTGGGGGAAGAGGTGTTTGAGGCTGGGCTTTTGTCTGGAAACCTCAATCTCCCTGTATTGTCCCCCTGTCCCCTCAGCCTTCCAGGTCTCCCTACCCCTTCCCCACTATTGGGACAGAGAATCAAGACTCTCCTGGGAATTAGGAACCACGCAACCCCTCCAGCTTGGCTTCATACCTGCTGTGTGACCATGAGCCAGGCCCTCCCCCTCTCTGGGCCTGTGGGATTCAACAATTTTAAAGTGCTTCACCCTCTGTGCCCTGGCTGGGCCAGGCTCTGCCCTGGGAGGGAAGTGCCAGGAAGTCGGGTTTCTGATGCAGCTACTGAGATCCTTACCAGTGGATGCCTAAGAGTTGGAGGCTGTGGTGTCTGAAATACCCTAATTAGACTCTTGAACTACATTTCCTAACTGGGTGGCTAGGTAAGCAGCTTTCCCCTCTGAGCCTGGGTTACAACAGTGTACGCTGTGAGCAGACAGGATAGGTCTGCAAGGCTTATAACTCCTCACCAATGGAACTGTCATTTAAACAATCCCAACACCCAGGTTTTTCAGGGAGTTTCACTGAACCAGGCAGCTCTCAGAAGTCAGGAAGAGAATAGGAATCCTGGGTTTGAATTTCTTGATGGGATGGGATGAGATGGGATCTTGGGCAAGTCACAAACTCTCTATCATTTTCCTCTTTATAAAATGAAGATTTTTCCTCCCTTAAACTTCCAAAGCTGTTTTAACGATTGTAAATCTTGTATTGAAAGGCTTAGTACAAGAGCCGGTATTTGGTAAGTGCTAAATACATGGCATTTATTATTATTATTTCATCATCATCATTATTATTACTATTATTATTTATTATGCCCCCACACACATACATTATTTCTGACTACGGATAGAATTATAAAGTAGAAAGGAGAGGTTAACCACACCATCAGCAGGAGGGACACTTCACCCTGTTTTATTCCCCATCCCCACCAAACCCGCGTACCTCCCAAACGCCGCCGGATCTCTGGGGGCAGCAGGGTCCAAGACACACATCCTTTGTCCATCCGGGAAAAGTGAAGCTGAAGCTCAGAGAGAAAAGACATTTTTCAAGGTCGCACAGCCAGTCAGGGCAGAAGCTGGTATGAGCCTCGGGACTCCACCCCCACTTCCACTTTCACCTGGAGCATCACAGCCCCTCCCACCCGGTTCGGGACTCAGTTTCCCCGCCTATGTGACTACACCACAGAGCCAGAGCTGCTTTTGGAGATTGACCTTATTCTTGAGAGAGAGCGCTGCACCACGAGCGGAAATGGGAGGGGCGGCCAGAGGTGAGGGGGACCCCCATCTGGGGTCTTCCCTGCGGGGATCCTCCGCTGGGTCAGTCTAATAGCCTATTAATATCAGCCCCCGGGGCGGCGCTGCACTGCGCAGGCGCGGGCGGGTTCCGCAGGCGCGCGGGGCGAGCGCACGAGCGAGCGAGGGATTCCCTCTGACGTAATTGCTAGGATACCAAACAAACACTCAGCGGCGCCGGCCAAGCTCCTTATATGGCTAATTGCGTCACAGGAACTCCGGGGAGACCAGGCCGGGATCCCCTCCCGCCGAGTGCTTCAGAACGCAGCCCCCAAGACCCTCAGGGCCGCGAGGGTGATGCAGGTGATCAGATCGAGGCTAGGGCAGGCCTGTTGCCGGACGGTGCGTGGCTGGGTTCACCAGGGCCGGAGATATTGAGAAGTTCGCGGAGCGCGGGAAGGGTGACGTAAGCAGGGGGGCCGGGCCCCGGGCATATAAATACAGCGGCTCTGGGCTTCATTCATAAGACTGAGAGCTACGGCCAAGGCTGGGATACGCGGAGCTGGGACTTGATTGTAGTGGTTCTTCGTCTTGGGGGCTGTGAAATTCAGTTTATTATTTTTCCGGAAAGTTTTTGGAAGGATTCTTCTAGATAATTCTACATTTTATTTTGGAGGATCGACTTACTTTTTTTCGTCTTCCTTATTACTCCCCTCCCCCCGTGGGACCCGCCGGACGCGTGGAGGGGACCGCACCCGAAGCAGATTCTGTACAGCAGGACAGAGCTTTCCGCCTCTGGGGGAGCGATCCCCCCTCGCCCCCGGGTCCTACGGAGCCTGGACTTTCAGGAGGCACAGCGGCATCTTGTGGGGGCCTGGGCACCGCAAAAGAATTACACAGAAACTTTGCCTTTGTTGGAGCGGGACGCTGCCCCCATCCCGAGTTTCCCCGGACTCTCACCTTTCTTTCCCCCACCCGGCCATAGCCTTGGCTTCCCGGCGACCTCAGCGTGGTCACAGGGGCCCCCCTGTGCCCAGGGAAATGTTTCAAGCTTTCCCCGGAGACTACGACTCCGGCTCCCGGTGCAGCTCCTCACCCTCCGCCGAGTCTCAATATCTGTCTTCGGTGGACTCCTTCGGCAGTCCACCCACCGCCGCCGCCTCCCAGGTAAGTTATAGAGGGTTGGGGTGATGCTTTGTGGTTTATAATTTTTTTTAAGTCAAGGGTGGAGCGAGCAATCCCCCCACCCCAAATAAAGACGCGTCAAAATCCAGGATCTGAGAGGGGATAGGCTCACGGCGCACTCTGCAAACTGCAGAGTCCGGACGTGCTTGCAATTGGTTGTGTGCGTGGAACGCAGGGAGGGAGCACAGAGGGGTGAGCTTTGGGGGTGGGGTGAGTACGCCGTTCAGTGCAACGTGTATGAGGTAGCAGGGCTGAGAACTTTTAGCCGGCTCGGGGACTGCCCCCCACTCAGGTCACCAACCTGAAGCTAGCGCGGTTAGGCAGGTGGGGGAAATCCCGGGGAAGCTTCCAGTAGCTTCCTCCCTTTTTCCTCCTCCATCCGAGCGCCTACTCCGGCGCCGGGTCACCCTCGACCCAGTGGGAAGGCGGGCCTCGAACCCTCAGTGGCGCTGCCTCCGCCTCCTGCGCGGAGACGTAACGGGGAACCCGTGCGTAACGGCTGACGCGCTGGAATCCTCCGTCTGACGCGGGGCACGCACGGCGCGTGGCGCCCCCTTCGTCCGCCCCGCCCCTGACGTCCCGGGAGCGTTCTATTTTGGAACGCCGGGGCCACGTTGCTAAGGGAGGGGGCAGCCCGGCGTTCCGATTGGCCGCCGCGGCGCAAGCTTTGGCCAATCAACTTTCCCTTCCTATTTGTAGGGTGCAGTTTCCTTCCCCCAGTTCGTCCCCGGAACCCGTGGTTCTTCGGCACTAGGGTCTCTTTTACGGGCCTCTAGAGGAAGAGCGAGGGGATTCCTGTTGCCACAGGAGCGATCTTCTGCGATCCAATGAGTCCGCAAGGACCTTGCCGGGATCCTGTCCCTCCGCTCTCAGGGTCAGAGGGTGTCTGTGTGCCGGAATTTCTTTGGGAGACATAGTGACCGTCACCCACTTCTCCAGGCACACACAGATACATTCCCACTCCTAATGCTCCCGACGCCGGGTGTCTCCGGTTTGTCCGAAGACAGGACTAGAACCGCTAGCCCTAGGCGAACCAGCCAGGTGGTCTCCAGGAGCCCCGCCCCCTCTGGGTTTCCAGGATGCTGATTGGCCAGCGAGCCAGCCTGTCCCTCACCACGCCCCCTGGGAGAGTAGTTAAGCCTTCCGAGCAGTTCTAGGATTACATTTTGGGGGTGGGGGAGATGAACGGTGCTTGGGCTTGGGGTCTCGGGACCTACACCACTCCACCTCCGCGACAGTCTGAGGGAGCCTGGCTGCTCACTTTCTCTCCTTGTCTACCCATCGTAACCTGTCGCTTGTCAGTCTCACTCTGGGGAGAGACAATTACTTGAAACGTTGTTCTAAACTCCTAGGCCCGTCCCCCAACACCCTTTTAACTGGGACCCCCGCCCCTGCACGGGGGTCTCATGGACCCTCCAGTCTCTCATCCCCTCGCCCAGAGGGGTGTGTATATGTGTGTGAGTGTAGAGGGAGGCTTAGCCTAAGGCCTCTCCCTCTCCCTCCCCTTGCCTCTGGGGTGGGGGTGGGGTGTTGTGGCTGTGTGTGTGGCTGTGACTCCATCCCGGGGGTTCTGTCACCCGGCTGTGTCCAGCCTCCTCCCCACCCCCCACACCTAAGAGTCACCAACCCGGGGTGTGATTCACCACCCGCTGGAACCGTGCAACCTTTCCCCGAGGAAGAAGGAGGAGGTAGAAGCCAGTTGCACAGAAATCCTCTCATTAACCACTGCGTCACGGTGTAGGGGAAGGGTGGGTGTTGTGGCTTTTTGCCTGTGACACACACATCCACACCCGCTGGCCCTGTGCTCACTCACAGGGTCGGTGTGTGTATGTGTGTTGGGTGTGTGTGTGTCGGTGTCTCTGTTTGTGTGTCTACGCCTGTGTGTGTATGTGTCACCCTGTAGGAGTGCGCCGGTCTTGGGGAAATGCCCGGTTCCTTCGTGCCCACGGTCACCGCGATCACAACCAGCCAGGACCTCCAGTGGCTCGTGCAACCTACCCTCATCTCTTCCATGGCCCAGTCCCAGGGGCAGCCACTGGCCTCCCAGCCCACAGCCGTTGACCCCTATGACATGCCAGGAACCAGTTACTCCACGCCGGGCATAAGTGGCTACAGCAGTGGCGGAGCTAGTGGCAGTGGTGGGCCTTCCACCAGCGGAACCACCAGTGGACCTGGGACTGGACCTGGGCCCCGCCCAGCCCGAGCCCGGCCTAGGAGACCCCGAGAGGAGACGGTGAGTAAAGGGCATCAGAGCTTGCTCTGGGTGCAGGGGCCGGGGTGGGGGCGGGGGAAGAAGCAAGAGAGGCAGGAACTTTCCCACTGTTGGGGTGAGGGACCATCTGCAGCCTCAATGCTGCAGAAACCCTATCATCCTCCCCACAGTCAGTGAGGTCTAGAAGGTTCTTTTCTGACTCCTGGGGATTCTTGAAGAAGAGGAGTTTCGGGGTGGATGGGGAGGAACACATGTCCCCCAAATCTCACTATCTCTATCTCCCCTACTCAGCTCACTCCAGAGGAGGAGGAGAAGAGAAGGGTTCGCCGAGAACGAAACAAACTGGCAGCAGCAAAGTGTAGGAACCGGCGAAGGGAGCTGACTGACCGACTCCAGGCGGTGAGGATGGTCCCTGGGGTGGGGTGAGGGTATGCTGAAGGGGGGCTCTCTCCCCATCTTCTGTTACCCACCACCACCTGTGCCCTTATCCTGGACTGAGAACCAGAGGTTCCACATGTGGAACGAGATACAGACGGGGTCACCCAGCTCATACACGCAGGCTCTCACCTATTCCTGGCTGCTTCCTGTCCTGGTTTATGACCCCGGCTCCCCTCCACACACACACACCACTTGCCTGGCCTTCACTTCATCCTGAGGGGACATATGAGCGAACTTTAATAGAGGGGCGCTCCAGTCATTTCCCCTTTTAGGTCTTGGGCAAGTGATAACCCATTTTTGCCTCAGTTTCTCCATCTCTTCAACTCCTCAGTGAATCTCCTAGGTTCCTGCTAGATTTAACATTCTGGAGAGTCTGTGAAACGAAATTCTTTGATTCTATATCAATTCCCCCACCACCTGCCCCAGCCACCCGTAGTTCTCAGAGCTTGGACTGGTGGCCTCTGCCACGATGCCCCTCTATTTTCATGCCCTACCTCAGTCTGAGAGTTTTCTACTTTATACTTGCAGGGGTTTCCCCGCTAAATCAGGGAAATTCTTTACTTCCCTGAGCTACCTGGTCTCTTCCCTGGGAGGCAGAGGGGGAAAAGTAACAGAGGGGAAGAGGTGGCCTTAGAAACATATGACAATCGTTCACTCACTCAACAAACCTCTGAGTGCCTCTTGCAACCAGAGACTTCCTATGTGTACCTGGCTCTTTCCCAACCATCCACTGGACAGATGGGGAAACTGAGGCTCCTAGAAAGTAAGACCCTTGCCCCAAGTCCCATAGCACACCAGGCCTCCATCTCAGGGGGTCTTTCAGTCCAGAGCTGCCTTCCAACCCTGGGCCTCCGCAGTCAGTCTAGGAGAGATGGCTTCAGCCATGATTCACCTTCTCTAGTCGCTCACGGCCTTTTTCTCCTTCCTCGCTCTTCTCTGCGACCTGGCCGCCCGGGGCCTCAGGAGACAGACCAACTGGAGGAAGAAAAGGCGGAGCTGGAGTCGGAGATCGCCGAGCTCCAAAAGGAGAAGGAACGTCTGGAGTTTGTGCTGGTGGCCCACAAACCGGGCTGCAAGATCCCCTACGAAGAGGGGCCCGGGCCGGGCCCGCTGGCGGAGGTGAGAGATTTGCCGGGGTCAGCATCCACTAAGGAAGATGGTTTCAGCTGGCTGCTTCCGCCCCCGCCACCACCGCCCCTGCCCTTCCAGACCAGCCAAGACGCACCCCCCAACCTGACAGCTTCTCTCTTTACACACAGTGAAGTTCAAGTCCTCGGCGACCCCTTCCCCGTTGTTAACCCTTCGTACACTTCCTCGTTTGTCCTCACCTGCCCGGAGGTCTCCGCGTTCGCCGGCGCCCAACGCACCAGCGGCAGCGACCAGCCTTCCGACCCCCTGAACTCGCCCTCCCTTCTCGCTCTGTGAACTCTTTAGACACAAAACAAACAAACACACAAGGGAGAGAGAGATTTGGATGAGGAGGAGAGAGGGGAAGAGACAAAGCGGGCGAGTGGCCTCCCTGCCTCTCCTGTCTGACCCTCAGCTGCCACTGCCGTCGGACAGGAGGACTTCCTTGTGTTTTGTACCGCCTCTTGTTTCTGTGGCCCAGCGAGACCAGAGAGCTGGTGACTTTGGGGACAGGGGGTGGGGAGGGGATGGACACCGACCCCCTCGGCTGCCTGTCGGCCGTCTGGCTTCAACCCAACCTCTAGGGATGGGGGAGTGGGGGCGGGGGTGATGCCCACCTTTGGGCTGGAGGGAAAGGGGTGCTGGTGGTGGGCTTTGGGGTGAGCTGTATAGTCCTCTGCAGAGAGGCCCAACAAGGAAATGCCACAGGACCCCCAAAGAGTCTCCCACGCCCACCCTTCAAGGGGTGACCAGGCTGGTTCTCCCTGCTCGCCCCCCACCACGACCTTAGCTTATTTATCCAACATTTCCATGTGGGTAGATCCTCCCCTGAATTGAGCCCCCCTTTAAAGGGAAGTTGATGCCCCCTTATGATGATCCCCTTCCCCCCACCCCCGACTCAGACTTAGTCTGAAATGTGAACCTCCCTCCCTGACCGTCCAGCTGCTCCCCCCCAGCGAGACGGGCTCTGATTTAAATTTCCTGAACCCTAAGGATCCCCCGCACATTCAGCCCCCAGCCCTCTTTTTGGATTACAGTGTTAGTCTACCCTCCCCCACCGCCCGTCAGCCTTCCCTCCGGGCCTTCCTTGTTGGGCCTCTCTGATTCCCACCACATCACAGTGGGTGCTGTGGTGCCTGTCCCGCGGGAGTGTTTTATACTGTGAAATGAGTTGGCCGGATTGGGCGGGGGGAGGAGCCCGGTGGGACAGAACCCCTCCGGAGGGACTGTGCCGCCCACTCCCCAAAGCCCTTCCGTGGTCTCCCCTCCCCCACCTGCCTCCTTCCTCCCCTCAAAATGAGTTTGACTCAAGGGGGTGACAGAATCGAGAGGGGCTGACACTTATCCATTCGCGTGGCCTCTCTCCTCAGGACCCCCGCCCCTCCCCCCAGACCAAGCCCTGGCCTTTTCCTTTAAGGCCTGTCACCCTAACCCAGCCTAGGACGCCAATTTCTCCCTCCCCTCGGCACCCCACATCCTTTCTAGAAAGGGAGCAAGGGGAGATTGCCAGGGGGTCCGACGTTTTTCCGGAGAAGATTTAAAGGCTGAGGCTTTGAACCCGAAGGAGCTGGGCTCCCGCCGTCCCAGCTTCCCCTCCCCCTGCCCCAGCCCCAATTCTTGGTTTCGGCTCCCTCCCTCCTCCCCCCGCCTTTCCCTGTGTTTCACCTCATGAGAATTTTATCATGAGGCCAATTGATATTTTTTAATATCGGGTGGGTCACGCCGCCCTCCGTGCTGCATGGAGAACATTCCACTGCCCCGTCCCGCAGCTCCCGCCCTGAACCCAGAGCCCCCCCCCCTCCCGTGGCTATTTATCCCTTTCCTGATTTCCGAAAGGCACTTATATCTATTATGTATAAATAAATATATTATATGTGGGTGTGTGTGTGCGCGTGAGTATGTGAGAGCTTCCGCAACCTTGTTCTAGGTCATGTTGGCCCTCAAAGCCATGCCATTGAATTGGAAACACTGCTTCTGGAAACTTCGAGGCGGCCTGTCTTGGGCTGCCTCTGTCTCTAGCTGTCTCTTTTCTGATTGTCTCGGCCCCTCTGATTGTTTTCTGGCCGTCTTGGCTGTCTCTTTCCCGAGTGTCCCTTCCCCTCTGTCTTTTCTCTGCCTGTTTTTACTTGACCGTTTCCATCTGACTGTCCCTGATCCTCCAGCGGTCTTCCGACTCCGGGTTCGTTGGGGACCTGAGATTTTATTTTTGTGAGTAAGCCTGTGGGATTATAGATTTTTGTAATCTGTATCTTTGAGGATTCTGGGTGTGTGTGAAATTGTGAGCAGGGCCTGTCGCTGCAGACCACAATTTATTGAATATCCAACTACCCCCACCCCATGCTGTATTTGTGATTCTCTTTTTGTATTTTGCACCTGACCCCTGGGGGGGCTGGGGCTGGCTGGCACTGGGCCGCTACCCTCCCCTTCGTGGTTCTGCACTGTCGCCAATAAAAAGCTCTTAAAAGTGCATCCACCAAGCTTCAGGGTCTGTTTGCTCCTGACACCCATCGCCTGCCTTCCTTTCAGCATGAAGGAGTGAGGTTAGATTGCTATGGGACTGCACACGCACACACACACGCTGGAACTCTTACTAGTGAATCAGCCAACAGCAGGATGGAGGGAGGCTAGACAGTCAGGAGGACTTCCCACACACACAGGCTGTACCTCCTCCTTGAAGAAGTAATGAGGCAGAATATAAGCCATGAGGTGTCTGATACCAGAATGCTAAAGGTCAGGGAGGTTTCCTGGTGAGGGAAGAATTTATACAGTGAGCCCCCTACATACAAACAAGTTCTGTTCCGAGGGGGCGTTCGTTAAGTCCAATTTGTTCATAAGCCCAACAGAGTTAGCCTAGGTACCCAGCTAACACAATCGGCTACATAGTACTGCACTGTAATAGGTTTATAATACTTTTCACACAAATAATACATAAACACAAAAAATAAAACATTTAAAATTTTCCAGCACAGTACCTTGAAAAGTACAGTGTACAGCACAACAGCTGGCATACAGGGGCCGGCATGGAGTGAAGAGGCAAGAAGAGTTACTGACTGGAGGAGGGAGAGGAGGTGGGAGATAGTAGAGCTGAAGGATCATCAACAATAAGAGACGGAGGGCAAGCTGCAATTTCACTCACGCCTGACGTTGATGGCACAGGTTCTGGTTTCTTGCTGGCTTCAATTCTATCTACCCTCTTGAAAAAACGAACCAGTGACATCTGGGTAGTAGCTCTTTTTTGCTAGTCATCCAGTGATGTCTAGGTAGTCTCTCTGTTTTTCTCGTCATAGATGACATGGCAGCACTGGATTGCATTCTGAACGGCTGCTGCAACCTTCGTGCGTCATTGCACATGAACTAACTTACATGATTAGGCATGCAAATGAATGTTCACATCTTTGAAAACTCACAACTTGAAGGTTCATATGTAGGGAACTTATTGTGCCTGACCCTGTAATGTTCTGGGAATTGTCTGAGCAAAAGTTAGAGGTAGAAAAAGTTTATGCTGCTGAAGACCACTCAGGCACATGGCAACTCCTCAGGGTTATATGAGTCACAAAACTTGGATCACTTTTACAGTGAAGATCAGTTGCCTTTTGCTTTTTCACATGATCACTTCTTCTGGGTTTGGAACATATTGGGGACAAACCAAGATTGACTAAACCAAAACCACTGCCACTTTGTCCAAAGATACAGCTGAGCCATCCCCATTGCAAGAGCCAAACCTGCTCTCATTTGCATAGCAGCAAGCACTCTGGGAATGGAAGTACTGGTCCAGAGGTCAAGTGTCTTAGTAAATGACTAAGCAGGGGAATTTGTCAGGATGGAATTACTTAATTTCTTAGTTAATTCACAAAATTTGCTAAGCATTTATCGTGTGCCCAGCCCTGTGCTGGGCAGGGTTGGGGATACTGCAGAGACTGAGACAGCCCCAGGCTCCCCCCTCCTAAGGTTCACAGTCCAGTGGGGGACACAGACCTGTTCATAGTCAGGGATGATCTAAATTGGACAGGGTTGGGGGAGTCCATGGGACTTGAGGGGCCCAGTGGAGGCACCTAAGCTGACCTGGGAGCCAGGAAAGACTTCCTGGAGGAGAGGATAGCAAGCTGAGCCTTAGAGGATAAATAGACAGCATAGAAGGGAATAGAAAAAGGCTGAGTCTAATGAAATAGTGAGTGCAAACAGCTGTGAGTGGGGAGAGGGCTTGATACATTGAGGGAGCTAGAGGTTCACAGGCGCTAGAACAAAAGGTGTGAAGAGAAAGGTTACCAGGGAGCAGATTCTGCAGGCTGAAATTCCAGTCTAAGAGTTTAGATCTTCTCTTGAGGGTACTGGGGAGCTCTGGCAGGTTTTGAGCATAAGAAGGTCAGGGACAGGTTTGTGCTTTAGGAAGACTCCTCTAGCTGCCACGTTGAGGGTAGCTGGGAGAGGAAGGGGGCAAGGATAAGGCAGAAGATCAGAGATGAGGCTAGGGTGAGGACACTGAGATGTGAGGGGGAGCCTGGAATAGGACCAGGGCTGTGGGAGAGAGAGGAGGGGAAGGATTCAAAAGACTTTGAGGAGGCAGAACAGACAGGACGTGGTGAGTAGCTGATATGGGAAAGACAGCACAGGGCAGTGGTAAATAGCATTGGCCAGAGGTCTGAGAGCCCTGGGGCTGGAGGCTTCCCAAAGCTGGGTAACCTTGGACAAGAGACTTCATCTTTCTGAACCTCAGTTTCCTCAGCTGCAGAATGGGGCTGAGGGGAATCAGTGAGCTAGTACACGCCAGCGCTGAGCGCAGAGTAAAATGCAGTTATCACCATCTTTATCGCTGTTATTGGGACCACCCTGTTTCCCCGCCTGGAATATTCCCCCTCTCTGCTGGCTAATCCATTCTGTCATCCTTCAGGTGTATATTCAGCTATTACCCTGACACCCTACCTGAACTCAGGTCTCCTTGTAAGATGTCCTCATAGGTTCTGTGCCTGCCTTCCCCGTACTTGTCACTTTTGTAGTTGTTAATTAAATGGGTAATTCATTAGTGTTTAAAGTTTGTCTCCTCCACTTGACTGGGAGCACCATGAAGTCAGGGTCAGGGTTTTGTCGTCACCAGTGTGTCCCCAGGACCGCTCAGTGCAGGGCCGGGCATAGAGCAACCACCCCACAGATACTTGTTGAATGAGTGAATGAATGAATGAATGATCACATGAATAAATATTTGCTTAGTAAGTGCATGCGTGATTAAGTACATGAGTGAGTAAATGAATAAGTGAGTAAACAAGTGAAGGGGAGGAATCCAGGATCACTCTCAAACTGTAAATATCCTAGAACAGAGTGTGGACGAATTTTTCTTAATCTTTTGGAGTTCTTTGTTATTCGCGGAAAAACAGAAACGCATTGCCAAGCGCAGAAGTGAAATATCGTTTTCGAGGCCAACTCGCACTCTATAACGGATAGTTTGGATAAGGAAACAAAGTAGGACGCCCGAAAGGTGGAATTGAACCACTCTGTCGCTAGACAGCTACAGGTTTGAAGCCTGCACCCCAGACCACTGAGGATCATCCGGGCGAATAACTTTCCTTCCCACACAACTATATAAAACCCATAAATTTCCACTCTTTTAACCTATGGTGATGTAGTTTCGGAGAGTGTGAGACTGTTGACTTTAATATACATAAATTCTCCCAAGCTATTTATTACGGTGCATATCCTTCCAAAATGTTGAGTTTGCCTCATGAGTTGAATCATTGTCGCTTTAGAAACTGTCTCATTTGCATTGCGCCGCGCATTCTGGGAAACGGCGCCAGGGGACCTGGAGCCCTCCCTTCTGGCTGTTAAAGGGCCGGAAGCCCCTTTTTTCCAAGTAAGAAGTCCATTTTTTAAGAGAAAAGATCCATAATTCGGCATTCAGAGGCCCCTTTCCTGAAAAATCCGAATTCGAGTGGGTGGGTTCCTGCTAGAGTCTGATTTAGCCCAGCCCCGGAGGCTCCGAGCTGGCGGCTATAGGGCTGGGGCGACACCTGCTGTTATTTCGTGGAACTTCAGCGATCTACAGAGCCCTACGTTTTTTCACATGTTCAGTGAGCACCTAGAGTCCCAGACGCAGTCCTAGGTTCTGGGGATGACAGAATTTCTGTCCCCATTGAGCTTAGGCACTAGAGATCATCAGTTTTTGCATCTGCATTTTATGGACGAGGAAAGTGAGACGTAGAAACGGATAGTACCCTACCCTATCCACACAGCCCATCCACTTGGGAGAACAGAACTTGTGCCATTGTAATTATATTATTACAAAAAAAGTGATCCTTTTAAAATCCAAGTCAGTGATCCTTTGACAGTATCATTCCCCGACATGAAACCTTCCCAATGGCTCCCGTCTCAGAGTAAAAGTCAAAGCTCTCATCACAGCCTTACAAGCCTGATGATTAGACCTTTGCACTCCTCGGACCCGATCTCCTACTCCTCTCTCCTCATATACTCGGTTTCTGGCTCACAGATCTCTTGCTGCACACATCAGGCATGCTCCCTTCTCAGGGCCATTGCGTTTGTTGATCCCCCTGACTGAATCTCCTTTCCTCCGCATGTTCCCATGACTCACTGCCTCTCTTCACTCTGGCCTCTGCTTAAATATCACTACTTAATGAAGCCTTCCCTGAGCATCCAATCTAAAATAGCAAGCCCTGTCACTCTATCCCCTTCCCCTTCTGGACTTTTCTCCATCACCCTGATCACCACCTGCCATATTCTACTTCTGTTTGCTTATTGTCTGGCTGCTCCCGCTAGAATATCAGCTCCATGAAACCGTGGACTTTGTTTCGGTGGATTTTGTTTGTTTGTTTATTTGGCCACGCCGTGAAGCTGATGTGATCCTAGTTCCCTAGCCAGGAACTGAACCCAGGCCCTAGGCAGTGAGAGCACGGAGTCCTAACCACTTTGGTTCATTTCTATGTCCCTGGTACCCAAAGAGTGCTTGAGCACTTGCCAGACGCTCACTAAATGTTTGTAGGATGAATGCAAGAATATTATCACTATCCTTTTCTGAGCCTCAGTTTCCCCATCTGGAAAACAAGACTAGTGCAACTAGGGGGAATCATAAAGAGCAGCTGGCTATAGAAGCCTGACATGGCACCAGGCAACTGGCAGTCACTCAATAAAGGCTGTTTCCATCTCCAACCTGTTTCTTGCCTCCAGTGGGGGTACCAAGGATGGGCTTGGGGGCTTTAGCCATTCCTGAACCCATAATCGCAACCAGTCCATCTTCCTCCTTTCTTTGAGATGGACAAATGGACACTTTGTCTTATGGAAAGTATGAATAAAAGTATCTTTAGGAAATGTTGCTCTTTTATTTGGAAGTTTAAAACACTACCCCTGCTTGGCAAATTCAGATTTAAGAGAAGCCCCCCTAAGTCCTGTTTCTTTCAGTTAGCTAGCTGCTGCTAGGCAACCCCTGTATACAAAACCCGAGGCTGTAACTACTACTCCTGTAACATCATTATCTATCTCCTAAAATGTGACATGCATCACAAGAGGCAAGATTTTAGGTGATGCACAAACATTTTTTTTTTTTTTTTTTGCGGTACGCGGGCCTCTCACTGTTGTGGCCTCTCCCGTTGCGGAGCACAAGCTCTGGACGCGCAGGCTCAGCGGGCCCAGCCACTCTGCGGCATGTGGGATCTTCCCGGACCGGGGCACGAACCCATGTCCCCTGCATCGGCAGGCGGACTCTTAACCATCTGCGCCACCAGGGAAGCCCCGAAACATTTTAAATGGTAATAGTTTCGTGTTTAACTGTTATCTTCTATTTCTGGCAAGCGATACTGACTTCCTTGGTGGTGGAGTAACATTTCCTTTTAAAAGACATTTGTTTTATTTTTTTAATAAACCAATTTAAAGAAAAAATTAGGCAAATAGCAGAACAGGTGATATAAAGATCATCAAGGTCCTGAGGGCTGACTGAGGTTTGGGAAACAATGTCATAGCTAACAATGCAGCTTCTGTTTACTGGACATTTATTCTATGCCAGGCCCTGTAACAAGGGCTTTACATGTAGGTAGTTTATGGCGACAATTTTCTATTTGAGGAAATGAGCCTTCAAGAGGTGAGTTCACTTGCTCAGGGTTACGCAGCCAAAAAGTGAAGATGATTCAATCCAGGTCTGTGGGTCTTTAGACTCCAGTCTCCTGCCTCCTCCTCCCCCAGTTTAGTTTTGGAAACTGAGGCCCAAAGAGGCCACGAGGCCCTGTGCTTATTCCCAAGGCAGTTGGAATGGAGAGAAACGGGTGGAGAGGTTGGAGAGAGAGAAAAGACATGGCTTGCTGACTGACTAGATGTGGGGGGTGAGGGAATAGGAGTCCAGGGCCATACCTGGGTCTCTGGCTCGGCAGGAGGGGATGTCCCTGAGTGGGAAATCAGATAGGACAAGGAAGAGGTTTAGATATGTTTGAGGGGGGAGTCTTCCATTAGGCAGTTGGATACATGGTTCTGGGACTCAGGTGAAATGGTTGCCCAGCAGGGAGAGTGTGGGGATCGACTCGCGATGTCTGCCTTGAGCACAGGAATGGAAAGTGGCTGTCAAGGTTTGGCTAGCCCTGGGATCAGCCAACTCTCAGATGGCAGAGGGGAAGTTTCTTCCTCCGCAGAGATGGGGAAGGTTCCTCCTTGAGTATCACTCACCTGCTTTTCAGTACAGGAAGGTGAAAACTGGACGGGGCTGGAAGCACAGGAGGCCTTGGGTTTTCCACAGAAGTCTTTATTACAGTGTAAATCCAAGCTCAGGCCTCCCCTGGGCCCCATGCAAAGCCCCAGCGTTGGGGCCAGTGGCATCCAGGAGACACCACCCCCTCACGGCGCCTCCAGCGGTGGGGTCCCGGAAGTGCAGGGCGTGTGCCCTATCTAGGCAACTACAAGTCCCAGCAGGCCCCGTGGCCAAGGTGCCTCGCCTTTCCAAGACTCCTAGAGCAGAGCCTCTTGGGAAATGTAGTCCTGGCCACTCAGGCAATTTGCGCAAACTCCCTGGTGTGAGCGATCCTGACACCCACTGGGAAATGGCTTGGGATGAGGCAGGGAGAGGGTGGGGATGGAAGGGAAATGGAGGAGGGCAGAGGGCTACAGGGGGTGGGGGCAGGCGTCCCGCAGGCAGAGGCACCCCTTTCATTCGGCTTTGGCTTTGGATCCGGAGACTGCGGCTGCTGCCGAGGCAAGGGCTCCGGTCCCTGGGAACTTAGCTCGGATCCTGAGGGAGAAACAGGTGGAGTCAAGGAGTGGGGCAAGCGACAGGATAAGTAGTATCTAGGAACTAAAAACTCGATGGAGGAACTGAGTGCCCAAGCCAGCCCCTGCCCTCCACCTACTGGCCTGAGATGGAACTGTCTCTCACCTTTTAAGAAAAGCAGGCACTCAGCCCCAGGAGATTTAGGGACAGGGAATATTGGGGGTGGGGGCGCGGAGGAGCACTCCCAAGTTTTCTCATTCCCCAGCCCATCCGTCTCTACCACATGCCCTTACTTAGCTTTGATGTGGCTCAACTGATTCGTCACCAATCCCACATACTGGTCAATCTGGGCCTGGGGAGACAAGAAGGGGTGAAAGGAGAGATTGGAGGGGGTTCTTCTCCCTTTTTCATTAAGAAAGCTGCTTCCTCCCCCACCCCCAGATCAGGAGTTGGGAGGAGTGGCCCACCATTCCACCATCAACTCTAAACCTGATAAAATACCCTTGGAAATCAGAAGTCCAAGGTGAAGTGTCAAGTCAATTGGACCACACTCTGTGTGGGAAGTGATGTCAGGTAGACACACAAGAATCTGCCAGTGGCTTTGCGTCCTGGGAACTACTGTTAATCTTTGAGTGAGTTGTGTGTGTGTGTGTGTTTAGGGGCAGCGTAAGAATAGAGGGTGTTAGTGTTGGTTTTCGCGTCCCTGAGTGGATTGATTTAAATATTAGTTTAATTCAGTGTTAACTGACTTTGCGAGCCTCGGTGATTCCGGCATGTGAGGGAGTTAGGGCTATCTCCCTGGCAGGAACATGTATCGTTTGGCTCTCAGCTGTGCCGGAGAATGTCAAAAATGGAATGTTGGTCCATCTGCCTGTCTCTGGATAGGATATATGTCAGTTGGCCCTGGTTCTGTCAGTGTTCTGGGCTGGGATGGGTGTCAGTCAGACCCAGACTATGTGTAGGGATAGATGGCGTCAGTCTGTCTGTCTGTCTGCAAATGGAATATGTGTTTGTCAGTCTCTGGTGGTATCAGGGGAGACAGGGTATCGGGGTATGAGGAGAAGGCATTCATCTGTCTGCCTGTTTCTGGCTAGAAAGAGTGCTGTTCAGCCTCATGCTATGTCAGGGAGAGAAGACACCAGTCAGGCTGCCTCTCTGGAGGTAGGACGTGTCAAGGCAGACCTTGGATCATTGTTGGGGAGAAGCATTAGTTAGTCTACCTGCCTTGGGTTGGAATGTGTCAGATCCTGGCTCTGTCACAGGCCACCTATCGAAATGCCTGTCTCTGGCTGTGGAAACAAATTAGGTAGACTCTAGCTGCATGGAGGAGAGGCAGCAGGCAGACCACCTGTGCCTAGCATGTGTCAGTCAGAGCCTGATTCTGTCAGGGGTGGGAACACCAGCTTGTCCTCCTGTCTCTGGCTGGGACATCTGTCACGGACCCCGGCTGTGTGTGTGGGGGGGGGTTGTTTGGCCGGGGTACTGCCAACTGAGGGCCTGTCGCACTTACCTGGTGCTGCCGGTACAGCAGAGGGACTGTGAATAAACCGATCACTCCTGCGGGCACAGAGATGGGGGTCAGGGCTCTCCAGGGAGATTAACAGCTCCATTCAGAGCCCTGTCCTCCAGCAGACCCCAGCAACCCACCTCCCCGCGCCGCCCCTCACAGCTTTCCCAGCTCACCCAGAATGAGAAGAGTCAAACCATTGAAGACGGCACCCACGAAGGTCAAGATGTAGAAGAGAAGGGCCAGCTGAAGGTGAGGGTCGGGGTCAGCAGAGTCTATGGGGTGCACCCTGGGCTGGGAACTTCCCCAGCAATGGCCCTTCTCCCCTCCTCCCCCCAGGGGCA
Source organism: Monodon monoceros (assembly GCF_005190385.1). NCBI lineage: Eukaryota > Metazoa > Chordata > Mammalia > Artiodactyla > Monodontidae > Monodon > Monodon monoceros. The sequence goes on from NW_021703766.1 coordinate 48,867,232, forward strand.
GGGAGTTGAATGTTGGGACCCAGGAGGGAGTGTGGGGCTTCGGGGCACCTTGAGGGAATCCACGAAGTCTTCTACCAGAAAGAAATGCCGCAGCTGCATGGCCGTAGAGACCACACAGGAGGCAATCTGTTGGGACATACGTTCTGTCTGCTCCCGAGTCAGGGTCAGGTCCACATCCAGGTAGGCCCTGAGAGAACAGAGGTGTGTGAGGCCACTCAATGGGTGGATGGGACCCAGGCTGAGAGGCGTGGCTGAGTCAAGGGCAAGAAGTGAGGGTTGGGGAGTAAGGCCAGGTGTAGCGTGCTAGGGTGGAGGTCAGGGTCAGGAGACGGGATCAAGGATTAAGGGTAAGAGGTTAGGGTCTGAGGTTACGGCTGGAAGTCAAGGGTCAGAGTCTGGTTTAATGTCAGGGTCAGGTTGGAGTCAGGAACAGGAACAGGATGGGTCAGGGCCAGCGTGAGAAGTCAGTGCCTGATCTGAGGTCATGGGTCATGACTTAGGGTCAGCGCTGAGGTCTGGACAGAGGTCAGGGTTGGGGGCCAGGCTGCAGGCTCTCACTGGAAGGGGTTGGCGCCGTCTCCCCGGTGCACGGCCTGCAGCACTTTTCGGTAAACCCTGAGAGAGATGGTGCCGCAGAGCAGCAACAGGGCCACATGGGCCGCCACGGACACGATGCTAAAACGCAGGAGGCTGAGCAGGGAGACCATGAGGCCTGTGAAGACCACTCCTGACGTCCTCGTGTCCTTCCAGTACAGCAGGTCTGCCACTGTGGAGGGAGGGGGCGGCAATCAGGCTGGGGTTTGGAGCTGGCCCGGCTGACCTCCTGACCTCCTATTTCCTGTCTCGGGGCTGAAACATCACCTCTCGACACACTGTCAGAGCCTTAACCCAATTTCCGGATTTTTATTTATCTTCTTTTATTCCATGCTTGCCTCCTGGAAAACCCAAGTTAACTGTCTAGCAAGTCCGCTCAAGCTTACTCCTGCCCATAGATAATGTGTGAACACAATTTTGGGTGAAAAATCAATCTTCTGCATCATGCATATCTCACTCTATTTTCCTCCTAGAATTCCCTCCTAGTCAACGGGAATAGCTATTAATTCATTCTTTTAAGGGCTACACGGTATTCCATGGTGTGGCTACACCATCATTCATTTTATTCAACCATGCAGCTATTGCTGGGTCGTCTACTTTGTTTCCTCCCCCATCCTCTTCCCTGACAGTACTACAAGCACCAGTCTCCTGCAGATATTCTGACCTCCGGGAGGTTATATTTCTGAGATAGAGTGCCAGGGGTCGAATCGCTGGGTAGACTAAGTATGTATTTTTGAATGTCATAAATATTATCAGATTGCTTACTAGCAAGAGTGTAACAATCCTTATTTCTATGAGCAACACGCAAGTGATCTTTTCCCAGCATCCTGCCCAGCAATGGGTGTTATTGTTCTTTTTATTTTTTGCACCCTAACAGGTGTAAAGTCACGTCTCCTTGATACCCCTACCAACACATGCATCAAAGTCCTAAATGTATTAATAACATCATCCTCCTTCTTAGGCCCTAACTCAAACTTCTGACCCCTTTCAGAGATCCTAAACTCACCTCCCAAGCCCAGCCTCTGTCCTGATCAGTGACCTTTGGACCTCAACGTTTCATCTCACTCATCTTAACTTTTAACAGCCGTCCCTATAATCGGCTCTGCTTTGAGCCCCGAACTGAGAGCCCAGTACCCTGCCATCTATTTCCAGACAGTCTCCATCCTCCCACCCTTAACTCCAATCAAACTGACCCATCCCAACCAGTCCCCCTCAGAGTCTGACTCTCCTCACTTCTGTATCTTCCCTATGCACATCCTCCCATCTACCTCTAACTAGGGTAGACCTCCCCTCAACCCCTCCCCTGCAGGCTCCCCAAAGCCTGAGCCAGTGGTGGGGGAGGGGCCGGGTCGCCTGAGGCGGGGTCTAAGTTTAGGCACGATGGGGGGAGGGTGCCTCTCAGGCAGCTGTGCAGGCTTGTCCAGCTACTGAGTGACAGCACCGCCTGGGCCTGAGGCTGGGGGAGGGGGCCTCGCTGCTCTTGGGCCCCAAAGCTCCGGCTCGAGAGAGAGGGGACCCCATACTCCCTCCACGCCCTCCCTAGACACCCCCGCAGCCCCTCAGCCCCAGCCTGCCGCTCTGGGGAATCTGGGACCAAGAGGAAACATCCTCCAGATTTGAGGGCGATAAAAGTGAATCTGGGTCCCTTTCCACGGTCCCCCAGCGCCCGCGTCCCAACCCGCCCCGAAAGCCCACCTTTACTCCCCATCTCGGCTCCGAGTGAGAGGCTACAGACACTGCTGCTTCTCAGGGATTTTGCCCACTTCAGTGGAACCCGGAGGGAGGGAGTAAGGGGGCGGGGCCCCTTTGTACCCAGCCAATGACTCTCCATTGAGGTGGGAACAATTCCAAAACGGGGTGGCTCTCTTTGTAAACAGCCAAAAGCAGTGATGTCTATAACCTACCTATAGGAACCGTTCGTGGAGGCTGAGCATACTATTTAAAGTAAGGCGGGGTCTATTTACAATTGGCCAATTCATGTGGTCAGGGAAGAGGAGAGTTTTTAAAACGCACGGAGTTTACTTTTACTTGCCCGGTGGCCACATTCAGAAAAGAGCATTATTTTTTCAGCGATTTGGCCTGTCCAAAATCAGCCTCTAGGGGGAGCACTCCAAAAGAGGGATTATATTTTAGCAATTAGCCAATCCTAATGCTTCTTCCAATTTCTCAGGTGGGAGGGCTAACTTCTCAAGTGGGAGGGGGAACCATTTAAAAAGAGCCAATAGCAATCTCAGGTAACGGGAAAATTTTTTTAAAGGGTGGAGTTTACAATGTCTTGCCAGTAGCAATACCTCCTCGCTTCTCCATTCTCCTCCGTTCCTTCCAGAGGATGGTCCCTTTAAAAATCAATCCTCCACCCTCGCTGTAGTCCAAAGGAGCACGTTCCCTCATGCACTTTACCTAGAAAGTGTGGTTCCAATGTGAATTCTGATTGGTCCGTGCTATGGAGGCACTGCCCCGTGATTGGCTCCCGCTCCAGCCCTCCCCACGGCTCTTCCTCCTCCTTCTTGTCCAGCGAGGGCTCATCTGGCCAAGAGTTCGAATCCCGAGATCGATGTGGAGATGGGGTACGGGCCTGAGGGATCCCAGAGCCAGGGCTGGGCTGTGGAGTCAAGACTTCAGGCGACGAGGACTGAGCGAGTCCGAGTTGTAGGTCCAGTTCTGGTGCGTTAGAGAGAGAAGGCTGTGAGCTTTCACCATGGAGGTGCCCTAAGGAGAGACCACCCACCCCTGGTGGCTTTGGTCCCAGCACCTGGGACATCTCACCTTTCCCAGCCTCTCCAACCTCTGATCCGTCGGGCTCTTCGTCATCCAGCGGGGTGGAGCTACTGGTGGCAGAGTCCTCCCCGGACCCTGCTCCCCGGGCCGCCCAGCCCACTTGGTCCAGTTGGAGCCCCAGGTCCTCCAGGGGGCGCTCAGCTGGAGGGACAGAATCGGGGTGACCACGGCGCCCAGGCTCCGGGGATTGGCTCAGGCTGGGGATGCTCTCCAAGCTGTCGCCCAGGCCAGGTTGCGGGGGCGGCTCTCGCGGCTCCGAGACTGAGCGGCCCTGGGGCCGTGGGCGGCGAGCAGCTGAATCCCTGCGGGCCCCAGAGCCCAGCACGCCATCGAAGGCGATGTAGGAGAAGGTCAGCTCCCGGGGAGTGCCCCAGTCCTGCGATGTGGTCTCCTCCTCGTCTTCCTCTGAGAATTCACGGGCTGTATGCAGCTCCCGAAAATCCGAGTCGTCGTTCCCTCCTGCCATGAGCAAAGGAGGGCATGAACTCCTCTGACCAAGACCCTAGCCCAACCCCTTAACCCCTTTACCCAGCTGTGAGCCCCTTCAAGTCCCACTCTCACACCCTCCCTCTCTGCTTACCTTCTGTGGAGTCAGGGGTAGAGGAAGCTGTAGACGGAGCTTCTTCTGCAAGAGGGAAAGAATCAAAGACTCTTAGAAGCTTAGATTGCCCGAGTTACAGAAGTAGTGTGCTAGTCCTGGAAACCTGTCTGAATTAAGGAATCTTAGAGTTTTAATTACAGGACCTCTAGAACATTCTGTATACAGACTGTAAAACCTTAGTATCCCTGCTGTCTGAAGCTCAGTCTTAGAAGTTCAAATCCAGGAATCTCGATCTTAGTGTCTTTAAATTAGGGATTTTAGGAGGCTTCAATTAATTAATTCTTTCAACAACCATTAATTGAGTGTTTAATACATGCCAGGCACTGTTTTAGATCCTGAGGATACAACTGTGAACAAAACAGACAAAATGTCTAGTCTCATAGAGCTTACACTCTATAGGGGAGATAGACAGTAACAATTAAACTTATGATGTTGGGTGCTAAGTGTGTGGAGAAAAATTAAGGTAAGGGAAGAGAAAGTAAGGGGGTGCTATTTCAGACAGGTTGGTGAGGAAGACTTCCCGGATGCCATTTGAACAGAAACCTGAATGATGTGAGGAAACCATGTGGATATCTAGGGAAGAGTCTTCCAGGCAGAGGGAAAAGCCAGTGCAAAGGCCCTGAGGCAAGCACTAAGCTTTGCATATCTGAGGAACTGAGAAGTGTGCAGATGGGACTGGAAGAGGGTGACTGATGGGGAGATGGAAGGGAGATGAGGGCAGAGAGGAAAGGCGGGGTGGGGTGGGGGTGGGGAGATCACGTAGGGCCTTCCTTTGTAAGCCCAGGTAAGGACAAGATATTAGAATGTTGGGATGATACTCTAAAATGTTGAAATAACAAATTCTCAGAATTTTGGCAGGTTGACTCCCAAGACATGCAAGTGGCGAGGTCGGCGTTTCAATCCCCAGCTGTCAGAACCATAGGGGTGTGAGACAGAGCATGTTAGACAAGGACTGTTAGAGCCCTGGCCTCAGAAATCATAAGGCTCAGGCAAGGCGTTTTCAATTATGGAATTCAGCCTCTCAGAGTTAGCTTGGGGCTTTGCCTACAGGAGATGCTCAGTACCGTTTGGAGACTGAAATCAGATGCCCCCCCCCGCCCCCACCTCGTTTCTTCAGCTAGGGAATAGGAGGCCAGGAATCAGAGACCTGGTGGTAAAACCTAAGGACCCAGGAGTCCTAGTCCCAACCCAGGGATGGCTGTATCCCGGGGACAGGGGATTGTACAATTCGGGCGAGGTCGGGGCTGCCTCTGAGTCTGGGGAGAAAACGGAGGTGGGATGTGAAGATGGATGATGCGGGGGAAGGGGGGAGTCAGACCCTCTTCTCCATCGTGGCTCTACCCCTCTATTCAAATCCCCTCACCGCTGGCTGTGGCCAGCACCAGGGCGAGGGGACAGCTCCCGGAGAGCTTCCTCATCCCCGGGCGGAGCCCCGCGGCACATTCAAGGGCCCAGAGCGCCCCCCGTCGGCTATCTCAGTGCCCCCAGCCTCTGCCCAGTCTCACTCAGGTTGTCCGGGTCAAGTCGCCCCCATCGCCGCTAGAACACGGTGGGGAGGGAGAGCTTCCTTTGTCTCCTTCGCTTCCTCCCCATCTCGGCTCTCCCGCGGCCCAGGTCGGAGGGGAAACCGGGGAGGAGCCCACCCGGGCCTCTGGGCCCCACACCAGGCCTTAGCCTCCCCCTACTCACTGCAGTGGGCGAAGACCGGCAGGACCTGCCCCATGGCCCCCCTCGGGCCTGCATCGGGACCCCCGCCCACTCCGGCCACGCCGCCCTGGGCCTGGGGCCGCGAGCGCTCATCTCCGCCGCGCCCAGGACGCTGCCGCCGCCATCCTCGATGCCTCCTCCTCCCGGGCCGCTCCAGCAGCCGCCGCCGCCGCCGCCGCCGCCGCCGCCGCCGCCGCCGCCGCCCTCGGTTCGGCTCAGCGGTGGCGGGCGGGGCCGCTGTGGGGCGACTGCAGCGCGGGGCCCGGGGGCGGGGCCAGAGAAAGGGGGGCGGAACATGAGGGAGGGGGAGGGGGAGGGGAAACACCCGGGAGGATGGATGTGGGCGTGGCCTTCCTAATAGAGGGGCGGAGCTAGGACCGTAGGCTACCTGTGGAGAAGGCCTGGAAGGCGGTCTGAAGGGCGGGGTCTAGACAGAAGAGGGCGGGGCCTTTAGGGGGAGAGAAGCGGGACCGAGGGTAGCGTGAGGGGCTCCGGGAAATGATGATGAAGGAGCCTAGGCGGAGAGAGGATGGGGGCGTGGATCTCAGAGTGGGTTGGGGTGGAGCTAGAGGTAGCATTGAGGGGGGGTATAAAGGTTTTACCGCTGAGAGGTAGAGGTATAAGCCTAGATTCTCAATGGGCGTGGGAAAGGGGGCGGGGAGAAACTACTCGGAAAGTTTTGAGACAAGGGGAGGAGCTCAGACTTGGGGAGGTTTAAGCCAATTTAGAATTGTTCAGAGTTGGGTGGGGTGAGTCCGAGACTGAGGAGCTAGAGGCGTGGCCTAGAGGGAATAGGGCAGAACAATCAAGGGTGGTGGTGCTGCCCAGAAGGTGAGCTGAACCTGGAGTGAGGCGAGGAGAGGGGAGGGGTCGAAGTAACAAAATTAAGCATTTAAAGCTTTTGAAACCCGGATGGGACCACTGATGTGGGCAGCGATTGAACAGAGTCGGGCTGGGCAGCCGAAGCCGAGTGTTGTGTTGAGAAAACGGATTCTAGAGATTGTTTCCTTGTAACACTGTTTACTTCTGTGACTCAGCTTCCTCTTCGGTAAATTGGAGATGATGATGTATAACAGTGTGTAGCTCATGGTAAATGCTAGTTTGGTACTATTATCTTTTTTCCCTGACCCAAACCCCAATCCTCACTTTGAAAATGCGGAAGAGAGGAGAACGAAGAGTTCAATCCCTTCTAGTGATTCGACTTGAGTGCAAGTCAAGGGCATAGGAAGGAGATTTAGGTGGTTTAAAATTTCACAGTGCAGAGGATTAGTGGAGGTGACGGGGGCGGGGTGGCGGGGCTGTTAGCAGGTGCAGAGGGTGGAGCTTTCCTGATCCCCAGGCTGAAGGATGGCGGCCCTTGCCCGCCTGCTGGAACGTCTCCTCTGGCCAGCTCGCAAGCAAGAGAGGGTGGAGGAGGCAGAGGAGAGGCGCAGCTCTCCCGACGGGCCTCAGTCCCTCCTGGACGCGCCGCGATGCGCCCAGAGGCCGCACGGGGGTGCGGCGGCGTCTTGGGGCTTGAGCTTCGGGGCGAGCGCAGTGCAAGGGTGGCGCGCACACATGGAGGACGCGCATTGCGCTTGGCTTGAGCTACCCGGGCTGGGCCCGGGCTGGGCTTTCTTCGCGATCCTCGACGGCCACGGTGGGACGAGAGCCGCCCTCTTCGGTGCGCGCCACCTGCCGGGCTACGTGCTCGAGGCGCTGGGCCCAGCGCCCGGCGAGCCCGAGGGCGTGTGCGAAGCACTGCGCCGCGCCTTTCTGAGAGCAGACGCACGCCTGCGCGCGCTCTGGCCCCGCGGCGAGCCGGGAGGCTCTACCGCCTTGGCGTTGCTGGTTTCCCCGCACTTTCTGTACCTGGCGCACTGCGGTGACTCCCGCGCGGTGCTGAGTCGCGCCGGCGCCGTGGCCTTCATCACCGAAGACCATCGGCCCCTCCATCCCCGGGAACGCGACCGCATCCATGACGCGGGCGGCACCATCAGCCGCCGGCGCCTCGAGGGCTCTCTGGCAGTGTCCCGAGCACTGGGAGACTTTGCCTACAAAGAGGCTCCGGGAAGGCCCCCTGAACTGCAGCTCGTTTCCGCGGAGCCTGAAGTGACCGCCCTGGCACGCCGAGCAGAGGACGAATTCATGCTCCTGGCCTCTGATGGCGTGTGGGACGCGATGTCTGGCTCTGCCCTGGCGGGACTGGTGGCGTCTCGCCTCTGCTTGGGCTTGGCCCCACAGCTTCTCTGCGCGCAGCTGTTGGACACGTGTCTTTGCAAGGTCCTGGGGGCGGGGCTTGAGATCTTAGAGGGAAGAACCTAAGGGATTTTAGTGGGGAGGAGCTTTGATGCAGAGGCGAGAGTAAAACTAGAAAAGGAGAGGTGGGACTCCAAATAGGGGACGGGGCCTGCTGGAACGGGGCAGGGCCAAAATGTTTACGGAGCGGCGACTGAGGGAAGCCTTGAGACAAGACGGAAGAGTTGTAGTTCTCGATAGATAAGTGGGAGGGATTTACGAGAAAGGGCGTGGCTTTTGGAATGGGACAGCCCTTAGACCTAAAGATGGGTCCTGAGGTGTGACTAGTGGCAGAAGGAAGAACAGCTCAACAGCAGAGTGGGAGGAGCTTTGGAAAAGGGAAGTGGCTCTGTTTAATAGGGTGGTGCTAGGACAGTGAGAGGGCGTGGTCTAAGGAATTGGTCCTTGTGAGAGGCCTGGTTTAGACTGACAGAAGGGTGGGACTTTAGAGATATGGGCATAACCAGATTGGGAAGGGGGCACTAGAGCAAGGGGAGTGTTGGAAACTCTGTTTCCTAGGGCATGGAGCCCTGTGCTGGGGCATTCAACCGTGTTCCACCAGGCTCTCTTTTCTCTGCCTTCTCCAGGGAAGCCTGGACAACATGACCTGCATCCTGGTCTGCTTCCCGGGGGCCCCCAGGCCTTGTGAGGAGGCCATCAGGAAGGAGCTAGTGCTGGACGCAGCCCTGGGACGCAGGGTTGCAGGTGAGCAGGTGCCAGGAGCCCGGCGGAAGGGGTGGTCAGCAAGCAGGGTAACTCTCACAATCCTTGCCTCCTTTTCAGAGCTGTGTGCCTTTGGCCAGGAGCCCCCCAGCTTGAACGCAGTTTTCAGGACTCTGGCCTCTGAGGACATCCCGGATTTACCTCCTGGGGGAGGGCTCCACTGCAAGTGAGTTGGGGTGGGGTGGGGTGGAATGGGAGGATGGGTGGTAGGAGGAGGGTCCCCTCCTGAGGGCCTTCCTTTGCTCTCCAGGGCCACAGTCATCGCTGACGCTTACTCTCAGTTCCGCCAGGCCTCAGGAGAGCGCTGGGTGGTAAGGACCCTGCGTTCTTGAATGTTTCTCTTAGAAGCATGTAATTCAGCACCCCCCCCATGCCACCTCTTTAAGTGATGGGGAAATTGAGGCCAGAGGGGACAGGAACTTACCTGATATAGTAATAAATTCTCACACCTGGTCCTGTGCTAGGCATGATGGTTGGTGGGGGGGGGGGGAGCGGGTGGTGGTGATGCAGAAGCAGAGAAGGGATTGTGCTTCTCCTCCAAGAAATGTGCCCCCTACATTGCTCTGTGAAGCCCCACCACCCCAAGCACCACCCCTTCCATCCAGAAATAAGGCTGAAAAAGTCAAGGGCTGTTGATGACCAATACCAAGGGCTAACTGCACTGCGGAACCCACCAGGACATCTCTGAGGGTGGCCCAGGTCTTACAGGAGAGAGGTTGTGAATTAGGCCCAGATAGCCTATTTAGAGATGTCGAAGGAGGTGGTGAGTGGAGCCACATAAACTAAGGTATGGGGTGGGGGACTGGGAGGAAATGTGAGGGAGGAAACCAGAAGGCCTTTGCAGGGCAGAGAAGGGAGTTGGGTTATTACCAATCGGGGCGGGGGGTGGGGGGGGGTGGTTGGTGATGGTTTCTCAGCAGCAGAAAGGAGGTCTTTGTCAGGATTCTTTTGAGTTGTGAGTGACAGAAACCCCATTCAACCTGGGAAGACAAACCAGGGAGTTTACTGGGCCATGTAATTGAAGAGTACAGGGACTTAAGGCATGACTGCCTCCAGTTGTCAGGTGATGTCATCAGGAACTGTCTTAGTTTTCCTTTCTCTGAGTTGGCTTCATTCCCAGGCAGGGTCTCCACATGAGGTAGCAGAGAGTTGCTGCTCCATCCCAGAAGCCTAACATCCCCAGTGGGGAGAGCATGCCAGTTTCCCAGTAGTTGCAGCCGTGCTTCCAGAGCTGGTTCTCATTGGCCACACTGGGTCATGTGCCTGACCAGTCTCTGTGTCTCTGATTGGCCGGGCTGGGGTCACAGGCCCATCCTCTAGCGCTTGGCCTTGGGGTCCACTCCACCCAAAACTGAGGAAATGAGAGATAGGGAATGCTGGTTCCTCAGAGGAAAAATAGGAGTGGTGCTTCCAGAATACAGGGGAGTAAATGCTGAGGGGCAAGAAGGGGTTCCTATTCACCATCTTCCACATTTTGTGTTACAGATGGGGCAGAATGGGGCTGAGAAGCCCACTGGCACCCATTCAAGCTCTGCCTTGGACTTGGAGGCCTGACAGCTGTCATCCTTTAGGGACCCTCTGCCCAGCTGGGGCCTCAATGGAATTAAGGAAGAAAACTCCCCTTCCCCTGCTATGCAGACTAGCGGAAGGAAGAGAAACCAATGGAGGAACCCCAGAATGTTTATTTCCCTTTCTCCTACTTCCCTTTCACAAGACAGAAAGTCTTATGAGAGAGGGGAAATTCCACCCACCAGCTAGACCCAAAAAAAAAACTCAAAAAAACCCCAAACCTCAAAACCCCAAAACCAAATGTCTTTGAAATATTTCGAGCTGAATGGACCCTGAAAATCACCCAGTTCAATAACCTTCTCTTCCCTTCCTATTTTTCATCTGTTTGGAGGGGAGGTAGGGGAAAGTTTTTACAATTAAATTTTAATTACATAATTCAAAATACGTTTTTCTTGTGGAACAAACCCCGCACACATGATTTGCCCAGTCATTTGGCAAATACGTATGGGGCATCTGCTATGTGCAAGGCCCTGCTCAGGCCATCAACCTGGCAGACCCACTGAGGTTCCTGCCCCCAGAACCTCCTAGTGTGTGGGGTGGAGTGGGGGGGGGGACAGCAAACAAGGGAACCCATAAATAAGGTCATCTCAGACACTGACAAGTGTCTCAAGGAAAGTGAAACTGGGGGACGTGATAAGAAAATGTCTTAGGGGAGCTATGCTGGGTTTTTTACATTGTTATTTTTTGAATGGGTGGAAGTTCACTTGGTTTGAAATTCAAAGGGCACAAAACGGTATACAATGAAGTCTCTCTCCATCCCTCACCCACTGCCACTCCATTTTCCACCTGGGGATGGTTGCTTTAGACGGGGGTCAGTGAAGACCTCTGAGGAGGGGACAACTGAGCAGGAACCTAACAGAGAACTCGCCAGCCATGCAAAAACCCCAGGGAAGAGGGTCCCAAGGCAGAAGGAACAGCCAGTGTGAAAGCCTAGAGGCAGGATTGAACTCAGCATTTTCAAGATGAGGCTTGAGATTATGACCGTCAGACTCTCCATGATCCCATTCTGTGTCCTACTGGTAACCCCTGCAGTGAGTTTGGAGTGGATTTTTCAAGACCTTTTATTGGGCATGTACACACATGTATATGGTACCTTAGGTGTCTCCTTGATTTTTTTCATACCCTATGTATCATTTGGCAATTTATTTCCTTTTACTCAATAATGTGTTGGAAACTTCTTTCATGCCACTCACACACCTCACTCTTTTTAGCTGCTACTCAGCACTTCAGACAAGAGACGTGCAATGGTTTCACCATCCGTCATCCTCTTGATGGGTATTTAGGTTGTTTCCAATTTCTTGCCCTTACGTCACTGCTGCCGTAAAGATCCTTGATCAGGCTCCTGTGTACATATGCAAGAGTTTCTCTAGTGCAGGGGTCTTGCTACTTGTTTTGTACAGCACTTGAGCTAAGAATGGTTTTTACATTTTTAAAGGGCTGTAAAAAAATATGCAAAAGAGGCCCTATGTTTAATATGCCTAAAGTATTTACTATTTGGACATTTATAGAAAAAGTTTGCTGACTACAGTGTAGGTGGCACACAGAAGCACCACCCCTCCCATTTCACAGATGGGAAAGCTGAGACCCAGAGAGGAGAAAGGACTTGCCCATGGTCACACAGAACTGGGGTTTTCATGCAGTTGGATAAATGTAAATGTGTGTTGAGCTGCTGTTCTGGGCCTGGCTGGGTTAGTAAGGCTCAGAAATTGATTAAGTCTACCTCTGTCCCCAAAGAACTCAGTCTGAGGAGACACACAGAAAAACAATTATAACCTACCATAGATCAGGGTTCAAGGTTTCCCAGAGTGGGGTGGATAAGGGGAGAGGATTACTCCATTCTTCAGAGAAGAATTAATGTCAGAGCATGGCCTAGAAGAATGAGGTGAAGGAGATCAGGACAGCACCCAGCAGCAGATTCCTCTTGGAAAAAAAAAGCCTGGGAATCTTGATTCCCTCACCTAGTCAGCTGGGCCCCAAGAGTTGTTTTACACTCATACCTTGCACCACTGGAGTCCTGGTGGCTCAGGCAAGAGGGCTATACCCCAGATTTACTTCCTGCCTCCAGGCCTCAATTTATCCATTTCTAAATGTCGAACTGATTCCCCAGGTTCCTGCCCCAGCCTAAGGCACCTTACCCAGGCCAGGTGGCGCTCTATGAGAGGGGCGTGAACATATTGGTGACGTCACGTAAGGCGGAGTCTGCAGGACCAGTGGCGGAAGCCTGGGAGGGTGTTGGGACTCAGCCCGAATCTGGCGCGTGGGGGGAGGGGGCTCCCGGGAGCCGGCATAGGGAGGGTCCCCCACCTCCGTTCCCTCGGATTGCTGGATGATCCCACCATCCTCCGCAGACGAAACTGAGTCACGGCGGGGCGTGCGTGGAGAGGGGACAAGGGGCCTTATTCACACAGGGACTGGGAGTCCCATTCCCACCGAGGTCCAGCGCCGCACACACACACCCCATAACCCCCCCCCCCCCCCGCCTCGCCCCACACACACCCTGCGGCTGTGAGTCAGCGGCCAGCCGCGCCCCCTCGGCCCACTTCCTCCTCACCTTCCCAGGGCGGGCGGAGTGGGGGGGGCAGTGAGAGGGGTGGGCCCCCTCCCCACCCATTCCGCTCTTCGGCGGGGGAGGGGGTTCGCCCCTTAGTAATCCCTCATAAATTGGTGGAGAGAGACCGTTGAGGGCTCCGAAGGCAGGATTTAAGGGACAAAATTTGAGAGAATCTATGCTTGACCAGAAGGTCCTCTTCGCCCCCCAAACTGAGTAGAATGTAAAGAAATGGAAAAGTCGATGGGGAGGGTGAGAAGAAATTGTGCCCCCATTGATATTCCCCTAAGAATTTCCATCGTGGGAGAGAACGAAGGATCAAGGAAGGATCAAGGAAGGATCCCTTCCCCTCCATCAAACTTCCCCTCTAATTTGGGGGGGTGACCCCCAGAGTGTATCGCTATGCAGTAACGTTGGGGAAGAGGGAAATAGCGGAAGTCTAAGGTTCCGCGTTGCCCTTTTAAACGCCCTCCACCCCCCTCAACCTCACCGCCTTGAGGTGTCCGCGGCCCCTTTAAGGCGCAGGGCATTATGGGTGCGGGGAGTGGAATTTTGGAACGAAATGTAGCGAAGAGAAGTACAGTAGTAAGAGTAACATTGTAGCCGCCGCCGGCCGAGGGGGCGCGCCGGGGAGGGGACGCCGCACCCCCTTTCTGCTGCCGGGACCCCCGATCAGAGCCCCCGAGAGAGGAGGCGCCCGAGGACCCGCCCCGGCCCTGTCCACGTTCCCCCCAGGAAGCCGGACTCTATGGGGCGGGACCCTGGGGGAGACTGAGCAGAACCTGGAGCCAGCCCTGAACCCCTGAACCTCAAGCCAGGGGCGCCCCGGGAGCACCTACCCCGTGGGCGCTCCGCCCGCCCGCCGAGCAGCCATGAGGTGAGCCTCGAACTGCCTTCAGACCCTTCCCCGCCCGGCGCGAGCTCCCGCCCCGCCTTTGTCCCCCTCCCCCCAGCTTGCTCCGGGCTGGTATTTGGGGACCGGGCACTGGGAGCCTCGGATTTGAGGCCGAGCCCCCTTTGACGAGCTTCAAATACTGACCACTTCCCCTTGACTCTCAAGGCTCCGCGTGGTGCCGGTGAGGTTCTCCCGGGAGCCCTTAGATTTGGGGGCGCTCCAAGGACTCCCGAATTTTTAAAAGACTTTTTCAGAGGACCTTCAAGTTGGCAAATACTCCCCGCAGGGAGGCTAGGATTTAGGCAGGGCTCAGACTCCCTCCAAATCTCAACCCGGCCCCTAGAGAGATTGTGGGGGGGCCGGTTTGGGGGTCCCTGGGACCTGGAAGAGAGATTGAGACGTAGACTTTGGTTTTCGAGGGTCCCCTTTTACGTGGCGCTGGAAAAAGTCTTCCCAAGAGCGACCTTGCTCCTTAACTTCGGGGGTACTTAACCCCCTAAATTTGGGGGGCTCATCCTCCTGTGGAGGAGGTTGGTGTGGACGGATCCACGGACCCAGACGCAGCCTCCAGGGTCTGGCTGGGACTCCCCTCCCCCGCCGCTCCCCACCCACAATTTGCTTAAAACAGGCTGTGCCTAGGACCGAGCGAGCGCTCTGGGCCGAGGGCGGCTCCCCGGCCCCGGGCCAGAAGGGCGGCCCCTCTCCCCAACCTGCACGGCCCTGGGGAGGGAGGGGGCGCGGCAGCTGGGGGAAGGGGGGCCTTTGTCTTCCTGACTCACCTGTCGAGACAGCTGGTGTGGGGAGGGGCCGGCAAAGAGCGCCGTGGGCCGGCTGCTTTCCCCACCACGGCGCCTCCCCCTTCTCTCAACACCGCCCCCCCCTTCCCCAGCAGTCCCGAGTTGTGCGGTTGGAGGAGGGGGCGTTGCAAAGCGTCAAGGTCATAGCCCTCTCCCCAAGGGACCCAGGCTTCCCAGAGAGTTCCAGCTATCTTCCCAGGAATTTAATCCTGGGGCCTGGGGGCCGAAGGGACCCCAGGGATTTTGTCTTTCCCGAGCCTCCCTCAAAACTCCTGGGCTCACCTGAGGGCGGGGCCCGTGCGGCTGGGGGACCCGACTAGCCCCCCCTTATTCTCCCTTTCCCCTGGCCCCCCATAATCTCTCCCTTGAGGCCTGAGCCTGACAATACTATCTCCCTTCCTCTACGCTGTCAGGGACTTCCTGTCCCAAAGCCCCCAGCTCGAGGGGGAGGCCCCTGGGGGCGGCTGGGGATTAACCCCCTGGCGCCCACATCCTCCCACATTCCCCATACCCCTGCCCTCTGACATAGGGTGGCATTCCTTTTTATGGTCAGTAGAGAATCCCCCTCGCACATTTGTTCCTTCTGCTGTAAAGGGATTGCTGGAAAATTTGGAGCAAGGGGGCACCCACAGACACCCACAAGACTTCCTGCCTACCCTTTCCCCCATTATAGCAACATCCCTTCAAGGTCTGCCCCGGGAGAGGGGGCGGTTTTCGGGAGTCAGGCTCTCTTCCTTCACCTTCTTCCTGGGGGGGCTCTCCCCTCCCACTGCCCCCCCGCCCCCCCCCCTTGCCCCCCCCCCCCCCCCCCCACCCCGCCGCGTTTCCGGTCCCAGGCACGGTGGAAGGCGGATGGCGGATGTCCGAGTTAGTGCTGCCTCACTCACTGAGACCGTAAAAGGGCAGGAGCAGTCTGGGCCAGCCTCCCCGCCCCCAGTCCCCGAGGCCCTGGCCCTCCCACAAGGCCCCCCTACTGCTGGCCACGACCAAACCTCCCACCTCCTGGGAGGTGGGCAGAAGTCGAGCTGATGCCTGTCTCACCAGAGAGTTACTCCCACCTCCTGAGGGGTCTTCCCTTCTGATGGCCACACCCGACTTACTGGGCTGTGCCCCTTCTCCCAGGACAGCTAGGAAGGATTCAGAAAGACCCATGGCCTTGTCTGGGGGCAGCTGGGGAAACTGAGGCTCAAAGAGAGAAAGGCCTGGCCCAAGATCCCTCAGAAATCCCTAAGCAGTATTGAGGGAGGGGAGGGGGCTGGGATCCTCAGGCTTCTGGCTGATTTGGCTGGGGACAGTCTTGGGGGCAGTTGGAAGAGAGGATGTTAAGATGGAAAATTACAAGATACAGTTCCTTTTCTCCCAGTTTGACAAATATTTGTTGAGTGTCTGCTGTGTCCGGGACTCTGAGCTGGAATTCTGGGAAGTGGGGCAGAGGTCTGAGAATCTCAGGGCAGAAGGGACTCAAGAAGTGTGTGGTTCATTTCTTTCCTCTTCCAATAATAGTAATTATTATTGTTGTTTTTATTTTTTTTTAAATAATGAGAGACCATTTGATCAAGCATCTGCTTTGTGCCAGGCACTGTACTAGGTGCCTGATTCAATTTAATCCTCACAACAATTCTAAGAGATTGATACTATTAGAACCGTCCCCCTTCCCCAGATGGGAAAACTGAGGCACAGAGAAATTAAGCAAATTGCCTATTAAAGTCAGATTGGAAGTGGGCAAGCCTGAATTTGAACCCAGGCCTCTTTCCAGAGTATTATACTATTAGAGAAAAAGGAAAACCAAACCTTTAGTGGCCTTAAAAAAAAAAATAATATAAGTAACGTGCTTTCACTGTACAAACACTTAAGATAATGATGATAAACAAAAAGGAACCCAGTTACCTTCCTAATCACTTATGGGGAACTGAGGCCTGTCAGGGAGGAAGGACTAGAGTGAACCCATACAAGCCCTGCAGACCCTACATCTGAGTTTCTATCCAGGGTTTCTTCAAAGATCTGTAGTTTGGAAAGGTTGTGTGTGCCTGGGGCTTTGGGGGGTAGATCACAAGTTTTGCGGTTTAAGGGGCTATAGGATGAAGGGGTGAAAGGAAGGGCAAGCCTCTAATATGGAAGGTTTGAGTAAACTAGGGTGACTATGTTTGATTGCCTCCCGTGATGAGAAGCTCTCTCCCTCCTATATTGCCTCTCAGCTCCCTCATATGAATCCTCTGCCAAATTCCAAGTCCTGTGCTTAGGGCTTTTTAAAATCTCTTTCAATCCTTACCAAACCCCAGTGAGTTATGGTTTCCAGGGCTGGAAACTGAGGTTCAGAGACGGGAAGCCACACAGCGAGGGGGTGACTTGAACCTTCTTTTATCTACCACATGCTAGAGCTTACCAGAATGGGAGGACTTGTGGGAGAGTTCTGGGCTGGTTGGGGATTAAGGCTCTCATGTCAAATTGAGGGTATGAGACCCCAGAGACCACTGGAATTAGGCAGACCCCATTTCCATCTCACTCCCTGCTTCCTGGCTGTGGGATTTTTCCATTCTAGCTTTTTGCCTAGTTTATAGTTTTATTTTTTGAACTTAAGTAATGAATTCATTTTTTATAGGTAATACCAGCCCGTGTTAAAACAAAATGAAAAGAAAAGTCATAATCAAGCAATTCAAGAAGGTAAACGGTACAAAATGTCCACTTCCTGCCTCCTCAGGCTCCCAGGTCCCCAGTGCCTCAGAGGCAGCCACGGTTAGTCACCTGAGAAGCAGCTTCTGCATATATCACCACTCTGTGTGCAGAGGTATTTATATCGTCCCCACCTTTTCTTTTTTTAAAAAAAAATACTTCTGATACACACCACTTTATACCTTGCCTTAAAAAAAAAAAAAAATCAGCTTAGCTGTTTTCTCATCTTTAAATGAGGTTAAGAACATTGCGGGGGTGGTGGTGGTGGGGAACTTGGGTTCAAATATGAGCCCCTCTGCTTGTTTGCTGCGCGACCTGGGATAACTGTCTTCACCTCTCTGTGGCCACAGTTCCTCATCTGTAAAAAGGGTGAGCACCAGAGTCCATCTCATGAGGTCATTGCAAGGTTCACTGTGGAACTTGCAGCTCAGTACCTAGAACAATGTCTGGTACACAGGCTAACCAATAAATATCAGATGCCATTGTTAAAAACTTTTCCTTTTTTATAGATGGCTAATTTAACAACTCTTGGATACCTACTATGTCCTAGGCATGATTCTAGGTTCCAAGGACACAGCAGAAAGGACAAAAATCCCTGCCCTCATGGTCCTGACCTTTTGGTAGGGGAGACAGGGATCTGTCAGGCAGGGATCAGGTGCTATGAAACGTGGGACATGCAATGAGAAGGAGAGGAGCTTTTCCAGATAGTGTAGTCAGGGAGGGCTTCTTGGAAGAGGTGTCGGCTAAGTGGCGACCTGAAGGAGGTGAAAATCCAGGATGAGGGAGAACAAGAGCACCAGCCTGCGGTAGGAATGTGTCTGGCACGTTGAAGGAGCAGCACGGAGGCCAGTGGGGCTGGAACAGCAAGCTGGGGGGAAGGAAGGGATGAGATCAGAGATCACACAGATCACGAAGGCCCTGGAGAGAACTTGGCCAGAATAAAAATTCTGTGGGAGCTGCCACGGGAGCTTCCAAGAAGAGGAGGGGCACGATCTGACTTGTGTTTTAACAGGATCCTTTTGCTATAATGGGGACACCACAGCCTGGAGAAGGACAAGACCAGTCTGGGGTCATTCTGCAGACATCCAGCTCTCTGGCCAGTCCAGAGACTCAGCAGGGCAGGGTCGCTTGGGAGAGCAAAGTGCAGCCAGGGTTGGGTAGCAACGAAGGCCCCGGGCACCTGGGCAGAGTCTGCCCTGGGTGTGGGTGGCAGGTGTGGGTGAGGCCTTACCCCTGCCCTGCCAGGGGCAGTGGAAGCCAGAAAGAGCCCCTGAGGCTGCACTTGTCTGGAAACAGCACCTGCTGTTTGGGTAGGGCCCACACAGTCCCCGGTGGTTAAGACTGTGGACTTGGGAGCCAGGTGGCTTGGGTTCAAACCCTTGCTGTGCTACTTACTAGCTGTGTGACCACAGGCGAGTCACGCAACCTTTCTGGGCCTCTGTTTGTAGTCCTTGCAGAATGAGGATGAAATAGCCCATCTAGAAGGGCTGCAGTGAGAATAAAATGAGAGACTCTGAGGAAAGGGCTTAGGGCATCTGAGCAGCTGAAGTGCCTGATGAGAGGGAGGTGCCCCAATTATGTAAACCTGGGGGGAGGGTCTGGGGCCTCAGCTTCCTGGCCTAGGAACCCGGATCTGGGTTTGCTGAGGGGCTTTCCCTGCCTTGTCTTTTACAGTGTCAGTGTTATGCACCAGCCCCCAGCCCTGGTAGAGACAGAGCCATTGTGGGGTATAATTTCTCTCCCCGGAAACCTCTGACCACCAACTTCTTCTTTTCAGGAAAAAGTCCGGTGGGGGTGGGGACCATTGCTTCCCCCTGGTTTGTGTGTGACCTTGGGCAAGTCACTTCCTGTCTGGGAGCCTGAGTTTCCCCACTGGGGGAGGAGGGCATTGAACCTCCCCAGAAGGACTGGTAGGGGGTGGGAGGGATGTGGCTGTCCAGGGACCCAGTGGTACCTGTTCAGGGTGCCCGTGGAAAGGATGCTGACAGTTACTCAGCACTCAGTACATGCCAGGCACTATGCCAAGCACTTTACATGTCCAGACTCATCTACTTCTCCCACTGCCCTGGGGGAGGTGGGGTCTGTCATTTCCCCAGTCTGCAGGCAAGGAAGATGCCTTCTCTCATGTGGGAAGGCTGCTTGCCTGAGTCATATGGAGTAGGTGGCCCAGCGGGGATTTGAACCTACATCTGTGGATATCAGATCCTGAACCCTGAACCAGTTTACTGACCCCCTCCCCACAAGGCTAAGTCAGATGTCACCTCCTCCAGGAAGTCTCTGATCCCCAGGCTGGGGCAGGCACTCCTTCTGGGCACCCCAGGCCTGGTCTTGGATTATCACTATCTACGGACAGGACAGACCACTGTGATGCTCTCCTGCCCTGGAGGGTGGGGCCGGGGCTGTCTGGGTCCCTGCCTGACACGGAGCAGTGAGTGTCCACTGACGGCCGTTGGCGCCAGGGGGGCCGGAGGGATGGGGTTGGCAGCAGGAAGTGGAAGAGCCTGGGATCTAGCCTTGGTCCCCAACTTGCTGCAAGCCTCACCCTTCCCCTCCCTGAGCCTCAGCTTCCTCCTCCAGAGTGGGGAGAGGTGGTTGGGGGAAGGGGGGGCTCCGAGCACCACAGTGGAGATGGGGAAACTGAGGCTCCAAGGGAACCAGGCAGGGGCTGGTTCCCAGCACTGCCCAGAGCTCCTGCCCCGCCCCTTCCATCCGCTTCTCCCGGGCCCCCTCCTCCAGCTGTCACTCTGCATCTCTCTGACTGCCTCAGTCTCTCTGTCCATCTCTTTGTCTTTCTCCATCTGCCTGTATCTCCATTTCTGTATCTTTCTCTGCTCCCTGCCTTTCCATCTGTTTTCCCCCACTACTCCTCTGTCTGTCTGTCTTTCAGTCTGTCTCCGCTACGTCAGTCTGATTCCTTTCTCAGCTCTCTCTTTGCATCAGTCTGTACGTTTGTCTCTTCCAGTCTGTCTGACTCTTCCTCTTCCTGTCTTCTTTCCCCCCATCTGACTGTCTGTCTCTTTCCTTGTCTGTCTCACATCCCCTGTTTGTCTCTTTGTCTGACTCTCCCAGTCTGTCTGTCTGTCTATCCCGTCTGTCTTTTCTCTCCTAGTCTCCCTGTCTGGGTCTCTTCGAGGGTCTGTCCCCAGCCCTCTCTCCCCGTCTGCCTGTCTTCCTCTGCCTCTCCATGGGTCCCTCTTCCTCTCACACTGTCCTTGTGTCTTCTGCTCTCCCAGGGGGCCCCAGATGGAGGTGACCGGCCCCTGGAGGGAGGGTGCCAGGCTCCCCTCAGCTAACTGGCCTCTCTTCCCTTTCCTCCCTCTGGGCAGTGAGACGGTTGTCTGCTCCAGCCGGGCCACTGTGATGCTCTATGATGACAGCAACAAGCGATGGCTGCCTGCTGGCACGGGCCCCCAGGCCTTCAGCCGCGTCCAGATCTATCACAACCCCACTGCCAACTCCTTCCGGGTGGTCGGCCGGAAGATGCAGCCAGACCAGCAGGTGAGGCTTCCCTCCCCGCCCCCTCTACCCGCTGCGCCCCACCACTCCTCACCCCCTTTCCCCCCCTGCCAGGTGGTCATCAACTGCGCCATCGTCCGGGGTGTCAAGTATAACCAGGCCACCCCCAACTTCCACCAGTGGCGTGACGCCCGCCAGGTCTGGGGCCTCAACTTCGGCAGCAAGGAGGATGCAACACAGTTTGCCGCCGGCATGGCCAGCGCCCTAGAGGCATTGGAAGGTTAGAGAGAGTGGGCAGAGGGGACCACCGAGCCCTGCCGTGTGGCCTGGGGCCGCCACTTTACCACTTGGCCTCAGTTTACTCATCTGAAAATGAGGCCAATTCACAACTTCTGTGGAGAATTATTATGAGGATTTTGTGGGTTCCTGTGTGCCCCGAGTGCACCCACGTATAAAACGCATGGTTCCTAAGAGTACATTTTGCTCCAGGAAGTTTTACACGTGCACACCCCTGTGTGACCTCCCAGATCAAGACACAGATATTTCCAGCCTCCAGAAAGTTCCTTGTGCCCTTGCCCCAGGTAACCACTGTACTGACTTACGCCATCATCGGTTAGTTTTCAGGCAACAGTGTTAAGAAAAACCCCCCAGTTGGTATTTCTTAAACTGGAATGTGCCCACGAATCATCTAGGAGAAACGCAGATTCCGATTCAGTTGGGTTGGCCGGGGCCCGAGCCTCTGTACTTCTTACAAGCTCCCTGGTGACGCCAAGGCTACCGGTCCATAAACAGTACGCTTTGAGGAGCAAAGTGACGGCTATGCATCTGGGGTCACAAATCACCAAATGGCGGAGGTGTTTGCTTCCTGGAGCGGCTTCAGGGCTAGTGGGGAAGGGCTTGCTTGTCCGAGGCACAGAAAAATACATGGGAGCCAGAGGCCTGAGCGGGGGGTGAGGAAGAGGCTCTCAGCCTTTCCTGGGTCTTCAGGTGGGGCAGTCTGAGCGGCTGTGACAGGTGCCCTAAGAGCCTGGATGCCGGAGTGGGCCTGATTTCAAGCCTTGTTCCTGCAAATTCGGGTCTGCAGGACTTGGGGCAAGCGGCTCCCCTCTCTGGGCCTTTGCTGTTCCGCCTGTGACCTGGGCATCCTCCCAGCACCCACCTCACATCAGCTCAGTCAGGGGAAGCTCGTGCCGACCCCTCATCGCAGAGGCCCTGGGAGGCCCGGGAGAGCCGAGGGAATGTGCTGAGGGGTGGCGCCCGCTTCCTGGGTGACTCAGCACCCTTTACTCTCACCTTCCAGGAGGTGGGCCTCCGCCCCCGCCCACACTGTCTACAGCACCTCCCACTTGGTCTGTCCAGAACGGCCCCTCCCCAGAGGAGATGGAGCAACAGAAAAGGTGGGGCCAGTCCCTGGGTGGGGAACCTTACTGCTGCCGGAGTTGTAGATTGTTCCAGAACCCCTGACTCCTAGAGTTCAGACCTCTCCAACTTGCAGTTTTCAGAATGTTCCAACTCCCAGGGGACTAGAAATGGACCTCTTTCAGAAACCCCCCACCTCCTGGAGTTTCAAAAACTCCTGACACCCAGAGTTGCAGAACCTTCTGACCCTTCAAATATTGGTCCCCCAGATTCCCAGAATCCAGAATTTGGTTGTCTAGAGGATCCCGGGTGTTCTGTATTCTGGTGTTCTTGACAGTCTGATGACTAGATTGCTCGCCTCTTGCTCTCGCTCTGTCCCTGTCCTCCCCCTGCAACCCTTTCCTGGCCCCTGGGGAATGGAGGACATGAGTGGGGCTTAGGAGCCAGCCTTGCCGGAGACCTCTGAGGGGCGATCCGGGAAGTTGCTGGCCAGCCTGGGGCTCTGAGTGATGGCAGCTCGCCTTCCCTCCCCAGGCAGCAGCAGTCGGAGCTCATGGAGCGGGAACGCAGGGTCTCCAACGCAGGTGATTGCTCGAATGGCCTCGGGGCTCGGCTGACCACCCCAGAGGAGCGGGTGGGCCAGCCGGACAAGAGAGAATAAGGCTTCTCTCTCAGCACCCCTCCTTTTTCGTGTTTCTTACAGGAGGCCCAGCTGCTCCCCCAGCTGGGGGACCACCCCCGCCTCCAGGACCTCCCCCTCCTCCGGGTCCCCCCCCAGCCCCTGGTCTCTCCTCCTCGGGGATCTCGGCTGGGGGGCATGGAGCAGGGGGAGGCCCACCCCCTGCGCCCCCTCTCCCCACAGCACAAGGCCCCAGTGGTGGAGGGACTGGGGCCCCCGGCCTGGCCGCAGCCATTGCCGGAGCCAAACTCAGGA
The DNA here is from genome assembly GCF_005190385.1 of Monodon monoceros. Classification (NCBI taxonomy): domain Eukaryota; kingdom Metazoa; phylum Chordata; class Mammalia; order Artiodactyla; family Monodontidae; genus Monodon; species Monodon monoceros. The sequence continues at coordinate 48,890,140 of NW_021703766.1, forward strand.
AAGTCAGCAAGGTGAGGGGGCAGGCAAGGCGGGTGTGGGTTGACGGGGCCTGATATTATAATGGGATGAGGCCAGAGTTTCCTGGGAGCCTCACAGGAGGGCTGGAAGGCCAGGAGGCCCGCCTATAAAGCCCCCACCTCTTTGTAATTTGTCCAGCAGGAGGAGGCCTCAGGGGGGCCCTTGGCCCCCAAAGTTGAGAGCAGTCGAAGCACGGGCGGGGGGCTCATGGAAGAGATGAATGCCATGCTGGCCCGGAGGTGAGCCTGAGCCTGGAGCCCTCAAGAGCCGCAGAAAGCCCTTGGAACACACCCCTCAGACCAGCAGTTATCACCTGGAGATTCCTGTTCCGTAGGGCCCGGTGGGGGGAGGGCTCAGATTCCCAGTTAGTTGGTTTCTTTGGGTGAAAGTTCGCCCTTTGATAGCCAGGTTTGGGATATAATGATGGGGATTGCATTCTCCTGAGATGGCTGAGGTTTGCAACCACCCAGGTAGCCTCTGGAATGTTCTAAACCCCAGAATTCTAGGACCTTAGGAGATCCTGCCTCAGAACCTGGGAACTCCGCCCTTAGAATTGTGTGACTCCCAAACGTGGGAATCGGAGAGCCCCACCCCAGTTCAAGAGCAGTACTCTCTTTAACTTCTAAAACTAAAATTTTCTTAGCCCTGACAAATTCCAGAAGTCTGCACGCTAGAATCCACCTTTCTAGAGCTCCGGGGAAGGGAATTGAGTGGCTGAGGGAGGGCTGAAGCCATCTGTTTTTGCCTTTCTCTCTTACAGAAGGAAAGCCACACAAGTTGGGGAGAAAACCGCCAAGGATGAATCTGCCAATGTGGGTCAGGGGCTCTTCCTGCCATATACCCCTTAGGATGTACCGTTTGTGTAGGAATATCGGGGAGGGGGCTGTGACAGGGATGGGCTAGGTTTGAAGGTGGAGGAGGAAAATGAGCAGAGGTGCGGCGTCGGGGGTGGGGGGCTGGCTCATGACAGTTGCTTTTTTTTTTTAATTTATTAAATTTATTTATGTTTGGCTGCATCGGGTCTTTGTTGCTGCGCGCGGGCTTTCTCTAGTTGTGCCGAGCGGGGGCTACTCTTGGTTGCGGTGTGCAGGCTTCTCATTGCGGTGGCTTCTCTTGTTGCGGAGCATGGGCTCTACGCGTGCGGGCTTCAGTAGTTGTGGCTCATGGGCTCAGTAGCTGTGGCTCGCGGGCTCTAGAGTGCAGGCTCAGTAGTTGGGGCACACGGGCCTAGTTGCTCCGTGGCACGTGGGATCTTCCCGGACCAGGGCTCAAACCCGTATCCCCTGCATTGGCAGGTGGATTCTTAACCACTGCGCCACCAGGGAAGCCCTTGGCTCATGACAGTTTTATTTCCCACCAGCAGGAGGAGCCAGAGGCCAGAGTCCCAGCCCACAGTGGTGAGTGAGAGCCCAGTCTAGTCACAGGAACTAAAAGTCCCAGGATGCCCGCTTCTCACATATAACACACCTTGACGGGAGAGTCTGTACAAACAGTGCTGGGGATTGTAGTCTCCTGAGATGGTTCTTTGAACAGGGGCTGATGAGGCTCGGGGAGAAAGATTGCGGCAGGGCATTCCTTGTCCCTGATCTTTTTGATTTATTGCCTGTCCCCCAGAATCTGTGCGGAGACCCTGGGAGAAGAACAGCACAACCTTGCCAAGGTGGGCCATCAATACTGGGGCCCCACCCCCCAAAATAGTTGAATTTGCCAAATTTGTAGGGAGGAACACTGTGTGACCCCTGGAATGGGAGGCAGGGGAGGCAGACCCTCTCTCTAACCTCATTTCTGCCCCAAACCACACCAACTCTCCCAGGATGAAGTCATCTTCTTCAGTGACCACTTCCGAGGCCCAACCCTCTACGCCCAGCTCCAGTGATGAGTCAGACCTGGAGAGGGTGAAACAGGTAGCTTGGGGAAAGGACTGGGAGTGAGGTCCGGGGGATAGAAAGGAGATCTGGGTCCAGACTCTGCCACTGACCTGCCATGTGATTCTAGAAAAGGCCTTGGGAACCTCAGTTTTCCAATCTGAGAAATGGAGAGAGATTGGATCATGTCAGGGATGACACAGACACCATAACCACCTTATCCAGTACCCATGACAGACCTTACTAATCTTATCACTGGACTCACTTCTGTTGAGTACCCAGAATCCTTTTCAGTACACTGGCCCCAGACATTTATCACCAATTGGAGGTGGCAGGAGACTGCAATGTATTTGCCAGCCTTGGTACTGGATGTTCTCCAGTACTTTCCTTCTGGCTCCAAGGATCCAGAATTCTCCCCTAGAATTCTCACTTTGTGGCCTTGCCAGTGATGTCATGGTGTGTGTGTAATAGGGGTCTTGAACCTCCTTCCTCTGGCCCCTCAGTCATTAAGAAAGGGGGGATTCACTTTTGCAAGTCCAAGTACCCTTCCTGATTGGTACCCCATCATTTTCAGGAGCTTCTGGAAGAGGTGAGGAAGGAACTGCAGAAAGTGAAAGAGGAAATAATTGAAGGTGAGGTGGTTTTTTATTTTAAACATTTATTTATTTTGGAGGCATCATGTCCCTTGGAAAGCCCTGTTTTGGAAGGGAAGGGGGAAGAAGCTGTGCCCCTGACCTCTGCCCAGTTTCCTTCCAGCCTTTGTCCAGGAGCTGAGGAAGCGGGGCTCCCCCTGACCACAGGGCCCCAGAAGATCCAGTTTCTCCTTTCCGCACACGCCCTCCGCCTGTCACCCTGCTTTCCCTGCCTCAACTTGACTTGGAATTGGCTGAAGACTACACAGGAATGCGTCTTCCCCACTCCCTATCTCACTTGGAAAATTCCAAGGGGGTGTGGCTTCCTTGGCACCATGCCCACACCCATACTGGCTGCTGATTGGCTGGGGAGGCCCCCACCCTTTGCTCCCTTTGGTCCTTCCCCTCTGCCATCCTCTTGGGGCTGGTTCCTCTGCTGGGGATGTACCAATTAACCCCACAGTAAGGGGGAAGGAAGGAGGGAATTTCACATTCCCTTGTTCTAGATTCACTTTAACGCTTAATGCCTTTGAAGTTTTGTTTTTTAAGAAAAAAAAGTATATATATATATTTAGGTTTGGGGGGGAGGAAATGTTTTTTCTCTTTGGTTTTGATAAAATGGGATGTGGGGAGTTTTTAAATGCTGTGCCCCTGGCTTGTCCCACTTGGGACAGCTATTTAAGGGGGGTTGTCCCATCAGGCTGGGGGCACCTCCCCCCACCCCAGGGACCTCCCTTCCCTCTGGCTCCTTCCCCTTTTCTATGAGGAATTAAGATGCTGTAACTTTTTAGAACCTCAGTTTTTTGGTTTTTTATTTCGGTAGGTTTTGGGGTCCAGGCCATTTTTACCCCCTGGGGAAAAAAAGATGAGGGGGAAAGGAAAAGGGGAGGAAACCTCCCCTCTCCCACCTTCACCTTTAGCTTCTTGAAAATGGGCCCCTGTGGAATAAATCTGCCAGTTTTTATAAGTGCTAAGATTTCTGGAGTGATTTGAAGGGCTGCTCTCATGAGGATGGGGGTGTGTCCCTTCCTCCCCCAGTAATCTGCCTTCCCCTCACCTTCCTTCTTCCCACCCGAACCTGCCCTCAGACTCCTGCAGCTAGGGTGGCCTCTGGCCCCTCTCGGCCTTCCTGCCTCCCTTCCTCTCTGTGCCCCTCACCAGGCAGCTTCCTCACTCCTTCCCACCCTGCCCCAACCACTTCACCACCCTAGAGAAAGCCGGGGGCAGTCCTTCATTGACGGTGTGCCCTTGGACAAGACCCTTTGCTTCCCCTGGGCCTCAGTTTCCCCATCTGGGAAAGGGCTCAAAGGATGACACTGGCCCCTTCCCACCAGATCCCTCCCAGCCTCTAATTTTAGTGAGCCTGCCACCCATTTTGCAGATGCACATCGTGGTTCTCAGACACATTCTCAAGATGACTTTCCCCCAGAGCTCCTTAAATTATACAACACTTACAGTCTAAAAAAAAATAGAATTCAGAAATAACAGAGCTCATAACACATCCCCTTTAATGGTTCAGTGGGTTGGCAGGGGATAGGTGAGGTAGGTAACACCACTACCTGGTGGAATTACTCCATTTGGCTGGAGGTGGTGAACTTCAGGGCTGAGGGGGCAGGTGGAGGAGGCCTTTGCACGAAGGACTGGGGTGGACACTGGGTGTCCAGTTCAAAGGCAAGAAGTAAGGGGGAATCCCTGAGTACTCTGAAGAGGAGATTTGGATGGAGGAAAGGGTGGAGGGATCTGTTGGAATGATCCACTTAAAGAGGGGAGGACCCCAGTCAAGGCACCAGTGGTGGACTAGAGGAGCCACAGGGAGACCCACTGGAGCTAATGCCCACCAAGATCCATCCTATTCCCTGCCCCCCCAGAAGAGTGAGGTAGATGGAAGGTCAAGGGGTGGGGAAGTCCATCAGAGGTTTCTATATTTTCACTACAATGGTCGGTACCAGTGAAGAAGTGGGATGAGGTGTCCTGGTGTAATGGATGAGGGTCCCAGGGAAAGGACCACTCCTCAGGTAAGTTGGAGGTGTGAGTGACAAAATTAAACGGTCCATGTGCCCTGCTGGCCCTCCTATTGGTGCGTGGGTGGGGTCCAGTGGAAGACACTGCTTTTCCATTCCAAAGTGCTAAACCAGTGGATGCGGTGGGGCGATGGGGGTCGGGCTGGAACGTTCCACCGGTGGATGGGGGTGTCCCAGTGGAAGGTACCCCTCACTGGGCAGGTTAGTAGGGAGGTGACCAGAAGCCCGGTTGGATCAGCCCCAGTCCAAGATCCCTTCTGACTCTAAAGGGACCTGGTGGTATTAGCTGGGCCGGTTCAGGAAGGGACAGTGGGGACAGACATGGCAGACCAGGCATCAGTCACGTCTGAGACCAGGGCCCTGCGGCCCCCTACTCCTCGGGCGTGGGCTCTGCCTGGGGCGCGGGCGGCGGGTCCGGGGCGCAGAGCTGGGCGCGCATCTCTTGCATCTGCGCCTGCAGCTCCTCCAGGGCGCCCCGCGGCGGCGCCGCCTGCACCTGCGCCTGCAGGGCCTCCAGCGCCAGCGCCAGGCGGCCCGCCTCGTCCCGCATCGCGTCCCAGGCGGCGCGCTGCTCCCCCTCCTTGCGACGCTGATACGCCTGGTGGCGCCAGTACTCCAGCACCAGGCAGCCGCCGCCCACGATGAAGACGGTGGCCTCGCCCAGCAGCTCGGCGCCCAGCTCGGCGGCCGCCGCCTCGTTCAGCGGCTTGACGGCTTCAGCATTGAAGCCCATGAGGCGCATCTTGGCTCGCATCTCGGCCCAGTGGTACACTGCGGGGGAAGACGGGGGTCAGGCATCTTTGCTGGGAATGCAAGCCCCGCCCCTCGACGCCTCGGTGTCCGGGTCGGAGCAATGGCGACACGGCAGCCAGAATCGCTGGAGCCAGCGGGGAATGGGCCCCTTAACCAAGACCCGCGCCGGGCCTCGCACGCGGAATGCCCAGTTAGTTATCTGGCCAGGGGTGGCCCTGACGGCATCTTTTGAAAACGTCCAGAAGATTCTGGTGATCGGCTGGGGATGAGAATTGCTGCCCTGGAGGGGAGGTCCAGAGTGGGGGCCGCAATCTCTGGGAGGGGGTGGGAGCGGTCAGAAGTCCAGGGCGGGTGTAAAGCTTGCTCCTTCTGCCCCTCCCACAACCCCCCTGCCAGGCTCCTTCCCTCTCCCCGAAGGTGGGGCCGACGGTGCTGCGCTCCGTCCTGACGTGTGTTCACTGTGGGGTTTGGGGCTTTGGACGGAGCTCGGGGCTGCAGCGCCTGCTCTAACGCCAACTCCTTCCTTATCTAATCACTTACTCATGTGAACAAGGATTATCAGCATTGTGATCACTTGTAAATGCAACATAAGCCTAGAGTTGATGTTGAAACCTGATTCACTGCAGTAATAATTAATATTCATCCACTGATACATGAATTGATGGGAAAAATAAGGTTCCTTGGGCTCATTAAGGGATGAATTTCTGAAAACATTTATACTTGACCCCTTCCAACCATCCTCCACAGCAACCAGGCTGACCTAATTAGGTTTTCTTCCTTTAAGTTAGAAGAATAACATGCACATGGGGGGAATCATTTAGACTACATAGAAGGGGGTAAATTGCAAGACAGAAGTCCATCTTTCCACCTCCAGCTTTAGTTCTCCTATTCCTCAAAGGAATAGGAGGACTATTTTTTGGGGGCTGCACAGCGTGGCTTGTGGGATCTCAATTCCCACACCAGGGATTGAACCCCGGCCACAGCATGGAAAGCCTGGAATCCTAACCACTAAGAGGTTAACCACTTCTATTGGCAGACCAGCCAATAGAGAAGGACTTGAATCACCTAAGAGGATAAAATCTAAATGGCCACTAGACATGTGAAAAGATGCGGTCTTTTCATTACATGTCAGGAAAATATTAATTAAAATCACAAGGAGAAAGCACTCTACACACACCAGAGTGGCTGAAATGAAAAACCCACACATCCTGAGTGCTGCCAAAGATGTATCACACTCAGACTTGGAGGAGGTAGTTGAGGACACCCACTCTGGCAGCTGGTTGGCAGCGACTCCTAAATTTAGCATTCAGTGCTCTATGAGCCAGCAATTCCGCTCCTGGGTGGACACCCACAGAAACCTGTCACATGTTCTCTGAAAGACATGTCCCTGCATGTTCACCTCAGTGCTACGAAAAAAAAGACTCTAGACCACCCAAACGCCCACCATAGAAGGATTGGTAAAAAAGGATGCACACAGTGAAACACTCAACAGCAATGAGAACAAATGAACCACAGCGACATACAAAAAGCGGAATAAATCTCACAGACAATGTTGAGTGAAAGAGGCCACACAAGCATACATGCTGTGTGATTCCATTTATATAAAGTCCCCAAAGAGGCAAATTCAATCCACAGGGTTACAAGTCAGGATGGTGGTTACGCTTGGGAGGCATAGTGACTAGAAGGGGGGCATGGCAGGGTTTCTGGAGGGCTGGGTATATTCTGTTTCCTGTTCCTTCTGTGAGTTTATCAAACTATACACTTAGGATTTGTACACTTTGCTTTAGGTATACTGTAATGCAGTTAAAAGTTTTCATAACCCAGGGCTTCCGTGGTGGTGCAGTGGTTAAGCATCCGCCTGCCAACGCAGCGGACACAGGTTCGAGCCCTGGTCCGGGAAGATCCCACATGCCGCGCAGCAACTAAGCCCGAGCGCCACAACTACTGAGCCTGTGCCCTAGAGCACATGCTCTGCAACAAAAGAAGCCACCACAATGAGAAGCCCGCGCACCGCAACGAAGAATACCCCCTGCTCGCCGCAACTAGAGAAAGCCAGCGCGCAGCAACAAAGACCCAACGCAGCCAAAAAAAAAAAAAAAAAAGTTTTCATGACCCAAATGAACGAGAGTTGTCCAGCCACCTTCCTGATCTCTTCCAAGTGACTTTCACTTGCAGCCTCTGGTGAGGCCCAGAGAAATGCCACTGTCTGGTGCCACGCCCTTGGTCAGTCTGTTTCCTCCCTGTTGCCCATGGGGAGCCAGACTTGGCCTTGGCCACCTGTCAGACGAGCCTGAGACATCTAACTTCAAGGTGTCCTGACTGCCTATCTAACACTCTTCCTGTTGGGAAATTACACTGGCCCCTCCCAAAAGGAGCCCCAGTCTTATGATGTCCCCCAGGCTCCTGCCTGGGTGCAGGAAGCAGGGTCGTGATAGAACCTTGAACTCTCTATTCTCCCTGAGGGTCTGTTAAAAGGCAAAATGGATTCGGAATCCAGGACTGAGAAAGTCCAGGCCCCCACTCAAAATGGGAGGGGGACGGGCACGACTATGGCCTGTGTTAAAGGGACTCAAAGACATGATGACAGCACATTCCTTTCTTTTTTTTAAATTTTTTAAAATGTATATATATTTTTTGGCTGCGCTGCGGGGCCTGCGAGATCTTGGTTCCCCAACCAGGGATTGAACCCACGCCACCTGCAGTGGAAGCGTGGAGTCTAAACCAATGGACGGTCAGGGAATTCCTCACATTCCTTTTTGTTTAAAAACCAAAATTTGAATCCATCTGTCAATTACCTCCATAAATCTAGACAGTTTCTTAAAGGTAAAGGCTCAAAAGGGAATCTCAGCCTGAAATTGAGGAGGATTTTATGTCACAACCTACAAATGAAGCTATGCTTGCCGAGCACAGTAGTTAAAACAAAGCAAAAGTGGTGAAATTACTCGTTTGCTTCCCTAGCAGTGTCATATCCCCAGGCATGCTTTTGCCAACTTACCAACGCTTCTGAAATATTTCGCTACTAATAAATCTCACGATTTGCAAAGGAAAAAATTAAAAGAACGAATGAGTTTTTTATATTTCAACACAGAAAAATATCCCAAACATAACGAGAAGAAATACTAGGTCCAAAAGATACAAACAGCGTGGTAAAAACAAGAACGTGCACTACGGACACACATATATATTGAGGAAAAGTATAAAGTCTCACATGGACCAATACTCAGCAACTTCAGGACAGATGAAGGCGGAAGGAGTGAGAACGGGTGAGGCTTTTTAGCTTTAGTCCCTAAAAAAGGGAATAAAACTCAAAGCAAATAGAGCAAAGTGTTAATATCTATTAATTCTAAGTGGTAGGTCCATGGGTGTTTGTTATAGTATTTTCTCTATGTCTGCAATATTTCACAATTAAAAGTAAAAAATTAGTTCAAAAAGAATAACAATTATATTTTTTGGCCATTTGGAGAAAAAAGGATTTTGAGGAATGCACAGTGATAGAAATCAGGTCAGTTGCTTCCCTGAGGTCAGGTATGGCGGGAGAGATGGACTGCAAAGGAACACAAGGAAATTTGGGGGGTGAAGGAAATATTTTTAACTATGGTGGTGGTTTCATGGCAAATACCTGTGATAAAACCCATCAAAGTGAACCCTTAAAAAAAGTACAGTTTATTGCATGTAAGTCATACCTCAAAAAAAGTTGTTAAATAAAAAGGAATTTTATAAGATTAAGAAAGTGAGAAGTCAAGCCACAGACTAGGAGAAAATATTTGCAAATCATATATCTGATAAAGGACTTGTTGCAGAACATATAAAGAGCTCTTAAAACTCAACAATAGGGGCTTCCCTCGTGGTGCAGTGGTTGAGAGTCCGCCTGCCGATGCAGGGGACACGGGTTCGTGCCCCGGTCTGGGAAGATCCCACATGCCGCGGAGCGGCTAGGCCCGTGAGCCATGGCCGCTGAGCCTGCGCGTCCGGAGCCTGTTGCTCCGCAACGGGAGAGGCCACAAGAGTGAGAGGCCAGCGTATCGCAGAAACAAACAAACAAACAACAACAACAAAAAAACTCAACAATAGCTGGGAATTCCCTGGCAGTCCAGTAGTTAGGACTCGGTGCTTCCACTGCAGGGGCACCCGGTTCAATCCTTGGTCGGGGAACTAAGATCCCCACAAGCCACGTGGCGCAGCCAAAAAAAAAAAAAAGTCAGCAGAGAAATACCAATCAAAACCACAATGAGATTCCATTTCACACCCACTAGAATAACTGTATTCAAAACAACGGCCAGTTGCACACATGTCCACAACAGCCAAAAAGGGGAAAAAACCCCAAAGTCCATCAATTTGTGAATGGATAACAGAATCTGGTATATTTATACAGTGCAGTATTATTAATACATAAAAAGGAATCAAGTACTGATACATGTTACGACAGGGATGAATCTTGAAAACATTATGCGCAGTGAAGGAAGCCAGACACAGAAGGCCACGTAGTGTATGATTCTTTTATATGAAATGTCCAGAATAGGTAAATTCATAGAGACAGAAAGCAGGTTAGTGTTTGCCAGGGGCTGGGGGAGGGGAGAATGGGGAGAGGCTGCTAATGGACTTGAGGGATCTTTTCAGTGATGGAAATGTTCTAAAATGACTGTGGTAACAATTGCACGACTATGTAAATTTACTAAAAATAAATTGTCCACTCAAGACAGGTGAATTTTATGGCATGTAGATTATACCTCAATAAAGCTGTTTAAACAAACAAACAAGCAAGCAAAAAGTAGAGTCTCTCCCGCTGAAATTAGCAAATGCTGCTGTGCAAATGCGCGGGCTTCTCATTGTGGTGGCTTCTCTTGTTGCGGAGCACAGGCTCTAGGCATGTGGGCTTCAGTAGTTGTGGCACATGGGCCCTAGAGCATAGGCTCAGTAGCTGTGGCGCAAGGGCTTAGTTGCTCCACGGCCTGCGGGATCTTCCCAGACCAGGGCTCGAACCCGTGTCCCCTGCATTGGCAGGCGGCTTCTTAACCACTGTGCCTCCAGGGAAGTCCCTGGACCTGAAATCTTGAGCAAGGTATCAAGGATGCCAGAAGTGCCTAGGAGCCATGCAGGAGGGAGGATGGCAGGTGAAGGGCGGATGTGGGGTGGTACCCACAGCGCTGTCAGTCCTCTGACCTCAGGAGTCCACCAGTGTCTCGTGCTCATGGCAACCTGGGGTAGATGCCTTGCTGCCAGGTGTTGGTCCAGCCAGGGACTACAATTCCCAGTGCCCCTTGGGGTTAGGTGTGGCCAGGGCATTAAGTCCCGGCAAGGGGAATTGAGGTGAAGCGAATAGAGTGCCACTTCCAGTCCTGGTCCATAAAACGTGTGCTCTCTTCCTTCATGCTCTTTACTGACCTCTGGCTGGAGTGGACATGACCCCCAGGGTGACCTTGAAAGGCACAAGAAGATGGTGGGACTGCATCAGCCTGGGTCCTTGAATGACTGAGCAGAGGGAGAGGGCTGTCCTGCCACATGACTCCCCTGCAAGAACTGCTATACAAGCAAGAAATAAACCCTTGTTCTAGGTGCCATTACACATTTTGGGTCTCTTGGTGACAACACTGGTGTCCTGAACTATAGACCTCCAAGATTCCTGCTGATTTTCCTAGCCTTGGTCTCCAATATATCCTTCCAATATATTCTTTTTCTGCTTCCGTTGGCCCAGGATGGTTTCTGTTGCTGGCAATGCAGAGTGTTCACTGATGATGACAAAAATTCAATGCTTTGCTAGTATTTCCTCTGAGCTAGGCACCTCCCTAAGTGTTTTACATGTATTAACTGTTTCGATGTCGTAATAATCCCACAGAGGAAGTTCTGTTGTGAAGCACAAAGACATGCGGTGAACTCCAGCTCATCCAAATAGTATGAGGTGGATCTAGGGCTTGAGTCCAGGAATTTCAGTGTCAGAGCTCACACTCTCCTCCATGATGCTCCGCTGCCCTCCAGACAGATTCTCTAAGCCTAGAAATGACTGCCAGTTACATCCATTTTCACACAGCACTATTCACAATAGCCAAAAGGAGAAACAACCTAAATGTTCATTGACAGATGTACAGATAAACAAACTGTGGTCTATCCGTACAGTGGATATTATCCAGCCATAAAAAGAAATGGAGTACTAAAAAAAAAAAAAGAAATGGAGTGCTAATACCTGCTGCAACATGGATGAACCTTGAAAACATGATGCTAAGTTGAAAGAAGCCAGACACAAAAGTTCTGATTGTATGATTCCACTGATAAGAAATGTCCAGAACAGGCAAATCCATAGAGATAGAAATCAGATTGCTGGTGGCCGGGAGTTGGAGGGGGAGGGGGTGGAGAGTAGCCACTTAATGGGTACCAACTCTTATTCTGGGGGTCATGAAAATGTTTTGGAATTAGATAGAGGCGATGGTTGTACAGTGTGGTGAATGTACACATGCCACTTAATTATTCACTATAAAATGGTTAATTCTATGTTATGTGAATTTTACACCAATTAAAAAACAAAAAACAAAACTGCAAAACTCCACACAAGGGGCACCCTCGGCCACAGCTTCGGCTCCTACCACTGCCTGAGCTACCCTCACTGCAAGAAGCCAAAGAAAAACTGCCGTGGAGGAAGGATCCTGCTTCCTCCATGGGCCCTGTAACTTGACATGTTTTAATTTTTTTAATTGAAGTATAGTTGATTTACAATGTTGTGATACTTTCAGGTGTCCAGCAAAGTGATTCAGTTATACATGTGTATCTTTTTCCGATTCTTTTCCATTACAGGTTATTACAAGATATTGAATGCAGTTCCCTGTGCTGTACAGTAGGACCTTGCTGTTTATCTATTTTATATACAGTAGTGTGTATCTGTTAATCCCAAACTCCAAATGTATCCCTCTCCCCCTTTCCCCTTTGGTAACCACAGTTTGTTTCCTGTGAGTGCAACCTGATGTTTGTGATCTGCAGCCGGAGGAGGAGGCTGCTCAGTGGTTGCTTGGGGGAGGGGAGAGGGGAGGGGGGCAGGGCGAGGGGCTTGAGGAGACTGGGGAGTGATGAGATGTGTCTACTATCTTCAATGTGGTGGTGGTTTCACGGGTGCATACGTATGTCAAAACATCAACTAATACACACTACTTTGCATAAAAGAGGTATTTTATAGGTAGAAAAAATAGATATTTAAATATTGTAAATCAACCGCACTTGAATAAAATTAAAAAAAAATTTAAACCATCAAATTATACACTTTATATACGTGCATTGTATTGTGTGTCACTTATACCTCTCACTTAAAGCTTATACCTCACTTAAAGCTGCTTTGACAAAAAAATTCGAGATAAGGCAGGATAAGCACCTACTTAGAAACAGAGAAAAAGGACTGAAAGAGTTTGTGGCAGGAGAAAGGGTACAGAGTGGGTAGCGTGGGGCTGGGAATTGCTCCTTTGGATGACAAGCCTTAGAGAATGTTTTGTTCTTTAAACTGAGCATAAAAATAAACATTTAGTGTAATTACGCACGTGCACACGCACAGACACAGTACTCGTGGGACCTGAGCACTGTTATCTTGGATCCTTGCCCCTCACCTGATTGGTCACCGGATCTGATGAAGCCCAGTCTCTGCCCCTCGGCGCCCCCTGCAGCTCCCCAGCCTGCACTAGTTCAGCACCGTCCTCTCAATCCACGCTCCCCACGGAGTGATGGTCCCAGAAAATAAAAATGCACCGAAGCCACAGCCCTCTCCTGACGAAAACCCTACTGCAGTGGCCTCTACTTGCTCACAGAAAAAGTCCTGACTCCTTAAAATGGCCACAAGGCCCAATGGGATCTACCCCATGGTTGATGGGGAGTTTCCAACTGTTCATTCAGTGCCCAGACCCCTCTGCTCTCTCCCACCCCTGGGCCTTTGCATATGCTATTCCCTCTGCCTGCAACACTCACTCCTCTCCACACCCACCCTGAATTTTCAGCTGCCTCCTCCTGTTGGGAGTCCTTCGTGACCCCCCAGGCTGGGTCCATCACTAGTAATGCAGGTTCCCCCATCCCAGGTCCACGCACTGTGGGTCGTCACTATCTGTGGATGGACTGTCTCCCTCGTGACCTGGGAGTCCCGAGAAGGCAGGATCCAGAGTGTCTTGGTCACCACTGTGTTCCCAGCACAGCCCTGCCTAGCACAGGACTGGGCACAGAGACGATATTCATGGAATATTTGCTAAAAACATGAATGAATGAATGAATCAATCAATGAATAAATAAACTACTGACCAATTACAAAAGGGCAAAGGGCACTTTTCCAGTGGCAGACCTGGTGGTCATCACCTGAACCAAGTGATCAAACTCAGCATCATCAGGAACGGGACACACCGACATCGTGTCCTGATGGAGTTGCCAAGGGAAAGACACAGCACCACACACATCGTTTTCCCGCTGAAAATGTTCACTCTGAATCTAATTATGGTCCAGAGTGTGGGTCATTTGCTACAGGGCAACTGAGCTGGAAGTTCCAAAAACCCAAAGTCATAAAAATCCAAAAGAGCTAAGGAACTGTCTTAGCTTTTTAAAGATTAAAGAGATGTGACTATAAAATATAATTTGTGGATCATGATTGGATCCTGGATTGGAGGCGGAAGAAAAATCTACAGAAGACATTTTGACATTGTTGGAGAAATTTGAAAAGCAGCAGTTTCTTAAATGACATTATGAAATTATTAATCATTTTCTTAGCGTATAGTGGTTTGTGGATTATGTGGGAGAAGGTCCTTATTCTTAGAAGACACTTGCTTCAGTTTTTAAGGATGGGGAATTCCCTGGCATTCCAGTGGTTAGGACTTGGCGTTTTCACTGCCGAGGGCTCAGGTTCGATCCCTGGTCGGGGAACTAAGATCCTGCAAGCCGCACAGCATGGCCACACACACACAAAAAATTTAAGGACAAAGTGCCATGGCATCTGCAAATTACTTTCAAATGATTCAGCAAGAAAATCTGTGTATATATAGAGACAAAGATATAGATGTAAACTGTTATGGACTAAAATGTTTGTGTGCCCCCCCGAATCCATATGTTGAAGGCCTTACCCCCAATGTGATGGTGTTTGAAAGTGGGGTCTTTGGGAGGTAATTAGGTTTAGATGAGGTCTTGGGGACAGGGACTCCATGATGGGATTAGTGTCCTTATAAGAAGAGGAAGAGACACCAGGGCTCGCTCTCTCTCTTTGCCTTGTGAGGACACAGTGAGAAGGCGGCCGTCTGCAAGCCAGGAAAAGGGTCCTCGTCAGGAACTGAATCTGCCAGAGCCTTGATCTTGGACTTCCCAGTCTCCAGAATGTGAGAAAATATATATCTGTCGTCTAAGCCACCCAGCCTATGGTATTTGGTTATAGCAGCATGATAGAAGACATAAACATGGGTATAGATGGAGACCTAGATATTTGAAGGACATAAACAGGACACAGTGTGAACAAGGGATGGATCCAGCAAGGGCACTTGGGTGTTGATTGTGTATTTCCTTCCATTGCTCTGTAGGTTTGAAAATTTTTCCAAATAAAATATTGGAGAAAACTGAAATATAACAAACAAACAAACAAATAAATAGTATTTATGGAAAATACCCCAAAATGTAGGAGCTGATTATTTCTGCGAGATGGGTTTGGTGGTGATCTATGATTTTTAAATTTTCTCCTATGAACACTGATGACTTGTTTGTTAAATCAAAGAGGAAAATTCAAAACATATGCATGATCAGATCCAGCGGCGTCATTTCCAGGAATTATTCTGAAGAAGCTAAGGATGGAATGCACAAAGATTTAGCCCATGGTCCCTGAGGACACCCCTCTGCCTAGCATGGCTGTTTGGGAAGGTCCTTTCCTTCCAATCACCAAGGCGTCCTGATGCTGCCTTCCAGGTCAAGTAGAAGTGGGGCCACTGTTTGGTGTGTGATATGTCCATCTTCTAAGCTTAAAACTCAAAACTCATGGGAAACCTGGAGGGGTGAGGGGGCAAACTCTGGGGTACCTTATCCACTGTCTCTTGGAGGGTCCCTGCAAGACTGAGCCCCAGGTACTCACAGAAGTAACCTGCTTACTAACATACCCTGTAAAGACTTCCTTCCTTTTCTGTCTCACTTCCCTCCGGAAGAACCCCTCGTTCCTCCCCTTCAAAGAGTCAAAGAATAGCAGTAATTTATTATCCCTGTAATTACTTTCTGAAGAGGGGAATAAGGGCCCCTATTTGCAGCTAACTTGGTTATTTAAGAGTCAAAGAGTTTCCATCTGGAATGATGAAAGAGTTCCGGAAATAGATGGTGATGGTTGCATAGCACTGTAAATACACTTAATGTACTTAATGCCACTGGACTGTACACTTAAAAATGGTTAAAATGATGAATTTTATGTTATGTATATCTTGCCACAGTTTACAAAGAAAAGGTAACTTGGTAATGAGAAATTGGTTTAGGTACTGCTCTATTTCACCCCCAACTGGTCAACACCTACCAGGTATACTGCAATACGGTCCTGATGATAATCACCCAGAGTTAGTGCACACCCCACAAGGTAAGGGCTCAGTCCCACGAGACTGACCACACTCCAGACATCAGCCACAAGTGGGCCTCCCAGGCCATGTTCACTTCTGACTCACCGGCTGCAGATCCAGGGCTCCCACAATTCTCTCAGATTCAATAACTGGCTAGGATGGCTCACAGAACCCCCTGAAAATGTTATACTTACAATTACAGTTTTATTATAAAAGATGTACAGAGGGTGAGGTCTAGGAGGGAACACAGAGCTTCCTTTGCTCTCTCCCTGTATCAGAACAGCAATCAGAACAGGACTCTGGCTGCCACCCAGGAAGCACTCAGTTTCATCAAGAGTGATGAAATCTTCGGCCAAGTGACTGAACTCAATCTCCAGAGCTCCCAATATAGCTAGTTTAAAATCACAACCTGGGACTTCCCTGGTGGTCCAGTGGCTAGGGCTCTGCATTCCCAATACAGGGGGGCCCGGGTTCGATCCGTGGTCGGGGAACTAGATCCCGCATGTATGCTGCAACTAAGAAGTCCACATGCTGCAACTAAAAACCCCACACACCGCAGCTAATACAGTTATTTATTTAAATCAAATCAAATCAAATCACAGCCCTCTGGGGGCAGGGGGCAGAGATAAATTAGGAGTTTGGGATTCACACATACACACTAATATATATAAAATAGGTAAACAACAAGGACCTACTGTACAGCACAGGGAACTCTACTCAATATTCTGTAATAACCTATAATGGAAAAGAATCTGAAAAAAAAAATATATATATATAACTGAATCACTTTGCTGTACACCTGAAACTAACACAACATTGTAAATTAACAATACTTCAATAAAATAAAAACAAAATCACAACCCTCTATATCTTATATCTATACCATATGTCTAGGTCTTTCTGGTGACTGGCTCGGTCTGAGTCATTCCATTAGCATAACAAAGATACACCCATCCTTTAGGAATTTATGAATGACTCTGAAGGGTTGTGTTAGGAATTGTGGTAACGCTTACATATATTCTTTATTACCAAGGGAGTTACTTGCATCTGGAGCTCATTGGTGATTGACTTTGCAGGACAGAGGGCAGAAGACAGAAGCTGTCTTCCCCAGGTGCTGCTGGCCTCCGTAACATGTGCCAACCAGGGGCCTCCAGAGGCAGGCCAGGGCCCAGGACCAGTGTCAGCGGGGGATCCGGACTCCTTATCTCCTCAGGTACAGGCCTGTCCCCACCACCATCCTCCTCCCGCCCAGCTCCCCGACCCTCACGTCTCTCTCCCCTGCAGCTCTCTTCCTCGTGCTGTTCCCATTCCTGCACGGATGGCCCCATCTCTCTAAAGGTGACCACGGGTGCGGGGAACAGGGAAGTCTGACCCCTCTGGGGTGGCTGGGCAGCCGCGAGGGGCTCAACTTCCACCTCCGTGCTCCGTATCAGCTGAAATGCCAACCTGAGTGTGGAATTCTGACCCACTTCCCACCCCCGGGTTCTGGGGTCGTCTGTGTGGATCTCCCATGCCAGCCCCTTGCGCTGAATATGGGTGCAGGGGGGGTAGGGAGTGCTTCCCGGGAGGGAGGAGAAATGGGGCATCTGCTGGGCTGGGAGGGAGAAGGGGAGTGATCGGCCGAGACAAGAGCCAAAGTCGAGAGTCCGGTCCCAGCAATTCCCTGGAGGTCCCTGGAGGTTAGGACTCAGTGCTTTCACTGCTGAGGGTCGGGGTTCGATCCCTGGTTGGGGAATTAAGATCTCGCAGGCCACGCGGCGCGGCCAAAAATAAATAAATAAATAAAGAGTCCCATCCTACCACAGGCCCAGCTGGCGAAGCATTTCTATTATCCCTTATTTCAACCCCACTACCTGACAGCCACTTTCACTCTGGGTGACACCCCCATGAAGCAGACAATCCCATTTTAGAGATGGGAAAAGTGTGGCTCAGAGGGGTGAAGTTAACTGCCTGAGGGGGAGAACGGGGCTTAAACCCTGACCGGGCGCTACTTGCCTAAGCAACTTCAGTGACATTAGTTGCAGCCCTAGAACCAGGTAAGCGTACTTCTTTGGTTGTGACCGGGGCGCCCAAGGTGAGCGGTTGGTAACCCTGCGCACAAGGGCAGGAGCCCACTGAGGGCTGGAGAGCTCAGCACAGAACCCACGCCCCTGGGCCAGGCAGAAGGCAGATGAGAAGGAGGCAGCCAGAGGAGAGGGGTCACGACTGCTCTGGGGACAGAGGCGGATGGGACGTTGGACATCAGTGCTGGGTAAAGGATGAATGGATGCAGGGAAATGCAAATCAGAACCACAAGGAGATACGACTTCCCGCTCACTAGGGAATGGGATAATCAGAGAGTCAGATAACACGGGTTGGCAAGGATGTAGGGAAATGAGAACTCTTACACACTGCTGGTGGAAATGGAAAACGGGGAGGTCAATGTCCGGAATAGGCAAATCTATAGAGACAGTAAGTAGACTGGTGGCTGCCCAGGGCTGAGGGGTGTGGGGAGGTCGGAGGAAATGGGGAGCAAGTGCTAATGGACACGGGGTTTCCTTTTAGGGGGATGGACATGTTCTAAAATTGATTGTGGTGCTGACTGCACAACTCTGCAAATATACTAAAACCCACTGAATTGTATGCTTTAAATGGGTGAATTGTATGATATGTGAATTCTATCTTAATAAAGTTATTTAAGAAAAAAAAAAAAAAAAACAAGGGAAAAGGGAATTCCTTGGCGGTCTGGTGGTTAGGACTCCACGCTTTCACTGCCAAGGTCCCGGGTTCTATCCCTGGTCGTGGAACTAACATCCTGCAAGTTGAAAAAGAACAAAATGAACGGATGCGAGGGGGATAAGGGATGGAAGCAGGGCGCAGGCAGAGGCCCTCCGCCCAGGCCCTCCCGCTGAGCCGTGTCTGGCCCCAGGTGAAGAGCTGGTGGTGAGAAAGGAGCCGTGGCGGCTCTGTGGCAGTGTGACGCTGGACCCCAAGCACCGGAAGTGGAGCTGCTACACAGACTTCTACCCTTTCCACCGCCTCACGCAGAGGTCCTGCCAACCTGGGGAAGTTCATGGTCATCCCCATGAAGCCGGAAGAGTTAGAGGCTGAAGACTGCAGGACATACACCCCAGAAAACTCTAGGTAGGTCCTGGCCCCGCCGGCGGCTTCCCTTTCTGCTCTGGGGGTCACAGAGACCCTTTTCTCTCTCCTTCCTTCCCGGGAGCTCTGCCCTCCGCGGAGGGGCTTGTCTGCTACTGGACAGGGCATCTGTGTCATTAACTTAGCTGCGTTCCAGCTTCCCACTGTGTGACCTCAAACAAGGGTCCTGCCCTCTCTGGGCCCAGTCTCCCTGTCACCAGGTTAAGGTATGCACAAGAACTTCTCATCCACACAGAGGGGGGCTGGGGCTTTCAAAGTCCCTTCCCACAGTTCCAGAAGTGACATCGGGGGCAGCCCCTCCTGTGTTCTGCCCTCCTCTGAGCCCCTCCCCCGCTCCAGGTCCCAGATGCCCACATGTGCGTGATGGGAAATCTCCTGGGTGTGTCTCACAAGAGTGGCCGACTCCAAATGTAGGCAGGCATGGGGGCGGAAAAGAGGCTCAGCTCCTGGTTGTTGGAAGTCACAACCAGGTGGAAATCACTGGAGGGCCACTGCACCGCACTGAGGCCTGCTGCCCCCCTCAAGGGTCCCACAGACACTTCCAAGATCAGGGGAAGCCCGGTCTCTGAAGCTGGGCTGGTGGTGACCCGGGTGTTTAGTTTTCTCTTCTCTGTATTTTACAGAATAAAATGAAGACTGGTGATGAGTCATGCGAAGACGTCCTTGATGGAACAAGCCTGGTATTGATGGGCACACACGCTCATCTGGTTTTGATGAAAAGCAAATCGTACTATTAACTGGTTAGAAATGTGGGACTTTCTTCTTTTCCTACTGGCTGATTACGTTTTATGAACAGATGTTACAGAACAGGAAAGAACAAGAGCAATCTCCTTTCTAGGAACTGGAACCTCTGTGGATCCAAAAGTGAACTTCTCCCAGGAGCATGCGTCCCCCCCGCCCTGGGGGAATTGTGCGCTAACTTGCAGTCACGTGCCGTATTCCACGTTGCAGCGAAGCCCATCCGCCTGCCGTCCCGGGGCTTGTTGCTATCTGAGTCACACTTGGGCAGGAGAGAGAAGCCTTGGAACCAACCCGATGCTTTGAGTGTGACTCACCAAGCCCAGGACCTTAGCTCCCAAACTGCAGGATCACACGAGGTAACTGCACGTGATTGGTTGGTGTTGGGTGTCCTGGTCTCATGCTCCCCTGGAAAGCTGGGGAACGCTGGGGCTGTGATACTTCCCTCTGCTCCCAGACCCCCTCTCTACTCTTGCCTGCCCTTCTCTGCTCCCAGGAAGCTGAGTGCCTATCCTCTGTTTCTGGTGGGCACGACTTTGGGCAGTGCCCTCAAGAGAGGAGGGGACAGGTGGACTTCCCTGGTGGCACAGTGGTTAAGAATCCGCCTGCCAATGCAGGGAACACGGTCCCTGGTCCAGGAAGACCCCACATGCCGCGGAGCAACTAAGCCTGTGCGCTACAACTACTAAGCCTGTGCTCTAGAGCCCGTGAGCCACAACTACTGAAGCCCGCGAGCCACAACTACTGAAGCCCACGCACCTAGAGCCCGTGCTCCACAAAAAGAGAAGCCACTGCAATGAGAAACCCGCGCATCGCAACGAAGAGTAGCCCCCGCTTGCCGCAACGAGAGAAAGCCCGATCGCAGCAACAAAGATCCAGCATAGCCAAAAATAAATAAATAAAATAAATTTAAAAAAAAAAGGCGGGGGGGGGGGGGGGGAAAGGAGAAGGCGGAGGTGGGCATGTCTCCCCTGTCCCCTCCGTGGCTGGACTGCAGCTCTTACATCTGCCCATCTTGGTGCTGGTCCTGGTGCCTTTCTGACCATCTCTGGGTAGTGGAATTACAGATGATTTTTTTCATTTCATTTTTTGTTTCTCAGCGTTTGCTGCGGTTTCTATAGTGAGCCTGCTGTCCCTTGAACTCTGTAGAAAATATGATTGGGAAACAAAGTGATCGGAATGGGATTCCTTTTGATACTGACTCTTTGAGCTCCAGGCCATCCAGTGCCCTCAGCTCCCAAGTCAAGAAAGGCCTGGAGCCATGCCTTCCTTTCCATGGCCCCAGGCCCTGTATGATCTGGTCACCGGCCCCTCGTCCTGCCCACTAAGCTCCAGGACTAAGCCATGACATCTTTTTTTTTTTTTTTTTTTGCACACTCCTCCTCACTCACATCTCTGGGCCTTTGCACAAGCTGTTCCCTCTGCGCCTGGACTTCACCCCATGTAGCTTTTCCTTTGTTGAATGTAATCTGTATCCTTCCACTGCAAATAAATTATATATCAGCTTTTCTGAGTCCTACTTAGCAAATCATCGGGTCTGAGGGTGGTTTGGAGGAACCCCAGCACAAGGAGATTCGAGGATTCAAAGATAGGACTCTCGTAAAATCCTTCTCACAGTGCCTGGAGCCTAAGAAATGTGAACTAAAAGAGATTAGTTTCCTCTGTGCCTCAGTTTCCTCCTCTGTGAAATGACGGTTATCATCACCCTGCACTCTTAGCGTGGGGATGCTTACAACTTGAGGCAAAGGAGGTCTTCCCAGACAAGGGGGGAAAAGTAAACGCCATAAAGTAAAAGATGGAAATCTGGCTTATTAAATTGAAAAACTTGGGGACTTTCCCTGGTGGTCCAGTGGTTGGGAGTCCACCTTCCAACGTTGGGGATGCGGGTTGGATCCTTGGTCGGGGAACTAAGGTCCCACACGTCGCGGGGCAACTAAGCCCACGCGCCCCAACTACTGGGCCTGCGCGCCTCAACTAGAGAGGCTGCGTGCCGCAAACTATAGAACCCACGCGCCGCAACTAGAGAGAAGCCCGTGCATCGCCACTAAAGATCCCACATGCCACAACTAAGACCCGACGCAGCCAAAAATACAAGAATAAATAAAATAAATTTTAAAAATCGAAAAACTTTTGTAAAAGTACAGAAGACCTCACAAAAAAGCATTAAGGGTAAGCAAAGTAGGCATTTCATTTTTTTTTTTTGGCCATGCCATGTGGCTTATGGGATTTTTTTAAAAATTTATTTTTAGCTGCATTTGGTCTTCACTGCTGCACACAGGCTTTCTCTAGTTGTGGCGAGCGGGGGCTGCTCTTTGTTGTGGCGCACGGGCTTCTCATTGCGGTAGCTTCTCTTGTTGCAGAGCACAGGCTCTAGGCGTGCAGGTTTCAGTAGTTGTGGCACGCGGGCTCAGTAGTTGTGGCTCGCGGGCTCTAGAGTGAAGACTCAGTAGTTGTGGCGCACAGGCTTAGTTGCTCCGCGGCATGTGGGATCTTCCTGGACCAGGGCTCGAACCCGTGTCCCCTGCATTGACAGGCGGATTCTTAACCACTGCACCACCAGGGAAACCCGGTTTATGGGATTTTAGTTCCCTGACCAGGGATCGAACCCAGGCCCTCAGCAGTGAGAGCACGGAGTCCTAAGCACTGGACCACCAGGAAATTCCCCAAAGCAGGCATCTCTCACAGAATTCAAAGGTCCAATAAACAGCTGAAAATATGCTGAGCCCACTAGGGATCATCTGGGAAGCACACACCACACCCTCCATGCCAGCCTTCTCACCCCAAGGCTCTAACGAGAGGTTTACCAAGAGTATCCCCATCTCAAAGGAAGGGGTAGTATGCAAATTCTGTGAAGTGCACCATCAAATCACTAGAGAAGGACGACGGAATAGCCTAGAAAAAGTGGATGCGGTATATTAAATGGTGGTTCCCAATCCCCGGATCTCGTGAATCTTACTTTATGTGGCAAAAAGGACTTTACAGATGTGATGGAGTTAAGGATCTTGAGATGCGGAATGTTCCTGGAGTATCTAGGTGGGCCCTAAATGCAACCCAAAGTGTCCTGATGAAAGGGCGGCAGGGGGAGATCTGATCACTGTAATAGGTTGAAGGGATGAACACACCCAAATCCCTAGAACAGGTGAATGTTGCCTTATTTGGCAAAAGGGTCTTTGCAGATGTGATTAATGTTAAGGATATTGAGATGAGATCATCCTGGATTACCCCGCTGGGCCCTAAATCCAGTGACAAGTGTCCTTATATGAGAGAGAAGAGGAAAAGATACAGGCATATACAGGAGAAGGCCACGGGAAGATGGAGGGAGAGACTGGACTGATGCAGCCACAAGCCAAGGAAAGCCTGGAGCCACCAGAAGCTGCAAGAGGCAGGGAACAGATTCTCCCCTCAAACCTTTGGAGGCAGCACAGCCCTGCCAACTTCTTGATTTCAGCCCAGGGATACTGATTTCAGTTTTCTGGCCTCAGGAACTGTAAGAGAATAAATGTGTATTGTTTTAAGCCACCAAGTTTGGGGTAATTTGTTACAGCAGTCACAGGAAACTAACACGATGGACAAAAGACTTGAACAGATCTAATTATTATCGGATAATTGTATTAACAGATGCAATTATTATCTTCTCCAAAGAAGATGATGAGAATGGCCAATAAGAGCAAATAAAGATGCTCAACATCATTACTCATCATGAAAGACAAATTAAAACCACAATCAGATACCACTACATACTTACCAGGATGGTTAAAATTAAAAAGAAAGAGAGAGGAAAAAAAGACTGTCGATATGGAACATTGTGAAGAGCAGGAGAATTTATTATGGTAAAGTCACTTTTTTTTTTTTTTTTTTTGGCTGCACCGCATGGGTTGTGGGAATCTTAGTTCCCCAACCAGGGATTGACCCCAGTGCCACAGCAATGAAAGCACCGAGTCTTAACAACTGGATCACCAGGGAACTCCCCTACAGTCACTTTTTTAAAATTTTTATTTTATTTTATTTATTTGTTTTGCCGGGTCTTAGTTGTGGCACGTGGGCTCCTTAGTTGTGGCATGTGAACTCTTAGTTGCGTCATGTGTGTGGGATCTAGTTCCCTGACCAGGGATTGAATCTGGGCCCCCCCCCGCATTGGGAGCACAGAGTCTTAACCACTGTGCCACCAGGGAAGTCCCACTTTTTTTTTTTTTAATTGGCATTTTCTCCTAAGGGTAAAGATAGGCTCGTCCTATGACCCAGCGATCCCCCTCCTAGATATTCCCTAGGGAAACGAGCGTGATGCCCACCAAAGCCTGGTGCCAAAGTGGCCCTAGCGGCCTCACTCAGAACAAGCAGGAACCTGGAGACAATTTGCGTGCCCATCAGTCAGTTGGCTGGTAAACAAAGTGTGTTCTAGTTGACAATGGAACACTACACGGCACCAAAAGAGGACAAACGATTGCTACACAGAACACAGATGCATCTCCCAGATATTACGTTGAAGAAGCCAGATCCAGAGAAGAACATTCCCTATGAGTCCATGGATATGAAGTTCAGGAACAGGCAAATCTAATCTACGGTGACAGATTTCAGCACAGTGGTTACAGCTGGGAGGGGGAGGGGGTGCTGCCTGGGAAGTAGCAGGAGGGGGACTTCTGGGGTCCTGGAATGTCCTCTGTCTCCATCTGGGTGCTGGTTCCCAATGGATCCCCATTTATAAGCATTCATTGAGCCCTCCCTATACCAGTGCACACGTTACTGTGTGTTTGTTTTATTCCAACTAAAAAAAAAAAAATCAGACGAAAAGGGTAACATGCAATGAGAAAATTGACCCAAGGATAGAAACAGAGCTTCTACAATCTGGAAAAAATAAACTGCTCAATAAAGTGTGGGCTAGTTGGGACTTCCCTGGTGGCGCAGTGGTTAAGAATCCACTTGCCAACGCAGGGGACATGGGTTCAAGCTCTGGTCCGGGAAGATCCCACATGCCACGGAGCAACCAAGTGCGTGCGCCACAACTACTGAGCCTGCGCTCTAGAGTCTGCGAGCCACAACTACTGAGCCCGTGTGCCACAACTACTGAAGCCTGTGCGCCTAGAGCCCGTGCTCCGCAACAAGAGAAGCCACTGCAATGAGAAGCCCGCGCGCCGCAACGAAGAGCAGCCCCCGCTCGCCGCAACTAGAGAAAGCCTGTGTGCAGCAACGAAGACCCAATGCAGCCAGAAGTAAAAATTTAAAAATATATATATGAAAGAAAACATTAAAAAAAATGTGAGCTAGTAAACAAAGGTCTGACTAGTCTTTTGATATAGACTACTAAACGTGCTGTCAAAATACCCATGTCCAGAGTTGAGGAATAATTTTCTCTCCCAGGCAACATAGGGGAAAGCCATGAGAAGTCTCTGGAAAATCCAGGCCTTCCACACCTCCAGCAAAGTGGAGTAGGCTTGTTCTTTCCTTCTTTTTTTCTTTCGGCCACACCGCTCGGTATGCAGGACCCCAGTTCCCTGACCAGGGATTGAACCCAGGTCACAGCAGTGAAAGCACCGGATCCTAACCACCAGACCACCAGGGAACTCCTAGGCTTGTCCTTTCTTTAACTGAAAGGCCAGAGCTACTCGGGATGAGCCATCAGATCGTGGGAGCAGATTAGTTTCCTGTGGCTACTATGACACATTACTATGAACTGGATGGCTTAAAACTATAGAAATTTATTCTCTTACAGTTCCGAGGGACAGAAGTTCAAAATCAGCATAACTGAGCCAAAATCAGGTGTCAGCCGGGCTGCGCTCCCTCCCAAAGCCTGAGGGGAGAATCTCTTCCTTTTTTGTTGGTTCTGATCATACTGTGAGTCATGCTTGTTCAATGTCCTCGTGACCTATCACCTGTTCATCAAGTCTTTGCATCTCTGTTTAAGTAAATGAGGAAACTGGGGTTCAGAGAATAACTTTCTCTGGGCCACACAGGAAAAGGGCCAGGACTGTTTTCTCTTGCCTCATAGCGCAATGTTCATGTTACTACTGCCACACCATGCTTTTTTTTTTTTTTTTTTGGGTTTGCGGGCCTCTCCCGTTGTGGAGCACAGGCTCTGGACGCGCAGGCTCAGCGGCCATGGCTCACGGGCCTAGCCGCTCCGCGGCATGTGGGATCCTCCCGGACTGGGGCACGATCCCACGTCCCCTGCATCGGCAGGCAGACTCTCAACCACTGCGCCACCAGGGAAGCCCCCACACCATGCTTTGAGATCAGCCCTGCAGATGCTAATTATAAAACAGCCCAGTGTTGGGACTTCCCTGGTGGTCCAGTGGTTAAGACTTCACGCTCCCAATGCGGGGTGCCCGGGTTCGATCCCTGGTCAGGGAACTAGATCCCGCATGAATGCCGCAACCTAAAGATCCCGCGTGCCACAAATAAGACTCGGCGCAGCCAAATAAATAAATATTAAAATAGCCCAGTGTTAATAAATAGTAAAACCCCGACTGTTTTTTAAAACTTTATGTTGAATATATCGACTTTATACATTTTCAGCTCAAAGACCACGACAACTGTTCATGGAAGATCAAACCAAAAACTTTCTTCTGTATGATACTTGATAAATACAAAAAGGTTTTTCAGGTGCATTGTCAACCTTATGAAAATTATGATCATTAAGTTTTTTAACTGGTTCAGTGAGAGCCTTTTAATTTTATTTATTTATTTTTATTGGCCACGCCCCGCAGCTTGCAGGATCTTAGTTGCCCGACCAGGGATCGAACCCGTGCCCCCCGCAGTGGAAGCATGGAGTCCTAACCGCTGGGCCACCAGGGAATTCCCTATAATCAAATTTTTATTCTACATTAGAGAGATGCTGAATTTAAGTAGAAAGGGTTTACATAATGCATATTTTGTGACACGTATAGGAGAATACTCAGCTAGATGAGGCTAAGCTTTCAGCAGACCTGTAGAGACGGCTGCCCAAAACATCTAAGCAGTACAGCCGTGAAGAAAACAGGCTAAGTCACAAAGCTTGTTGGCTAATTCGCAGATACTAATTTACTGGCTGAAAATTGGGTTGTAACTTAATGCCTTTTAGCCAATGCCTCAAAATAAGTAAAAATAAGATTCTAAATATTTCAAAAGTTTCTTGAGAGGGATATTTTGCAGGGGGATCTTCTGTTACCCAAAAAGTGACAGCAATCCTAAATACCTTCTCCCTAGAGATTCATAGCCCATCTGCTTTTCTTTTTTTTTCTTTTTGCGGTACGCGGGCCTCTCACTGTTGTGGCCTCTCCCGTTGCGGAGCACAGGCTCCGGGCGCGCAGGCTCAGCGGCCATGGCTCACGGGCCTAGCTGTTCCGCGGCACGTGGGATCTTCCCGGACCGGGGCACGAACCTGTGTCCCCTGCATCGGCAGGCGGACTCTCAACCACTGCACCACGAGGGAAGCCCCTCAATATCTTTAACTCAATCACATCTGCAAATATTTTTATCAGATAAGGTCACATTCACAGGTTCCAGGGATTGGGACCTAGGCTCTTTAGGGGGCCACCATTCAGTTCACACTATAGGATGGGAGGGCCTGGAGGCTAGCTGGCTGGGATTTGGCCAGGTATCTTTTAACACTCATGGATTCACTGACTCAGCAAATGCAGGAGTGTCAGTAAGTGACAGACAGAGGTGCAGAGGGTTCATACCATGCCAAACTATGGAGAGAGTAAAGAGATCAGTGTTGCCAGGGACTCAGGGTCGGGGAGGGAGCAATGAACAGGTGGAGCACAGGGGATTTTTAGGGCAGCAAAACCATTCTGTATGACATTATAATGGTGGATACATGTCATTATACATTTGTCCAAACCCACGGAATATACAACACCAAGAGTGAACCTTAATGTAAACTATTGACTTTAGTAATATATCAATATTTGCTTCTCTGTATAACTGATTCCCTTTGTTATAAAGCAGAAACTAACACACCAGTGTAAAGCAATTATACCGCAATAAAGATGTTAAAAAAATATATATATTTGCTTCTCAATTGTAACAAATGTACACACTAACGCAAGATGTTAGCAATAGGGGCAACTACGTGCGCCTATGGGGGGAGGGGATATGTGGGAATTCTCTGTACTTTCTGCTCCATTTTTCTCTAAGCCTAAAACTGCTCAAAAAGTAAAGTCCATTAACCTTCAAAAATGCATATCAAGGAGCAAAGGCACAGGAATAACTCAGATAAGTCTGAAAATAACAACGAGACTGGCAGGTTGCCTTGAAGAGACCAAAAAATATTTTCAAGCTCTTGGCATTCAAAAGACCTGGTGTTGATGCAGGACGGACAAACGGTTGACAGAACAGGATTGAGAAAAAGGTACTTGTGTCCGGGGAACACAGCGAACGCGGCTGTCCAGTCTCAGGTGAGGAGGGAAAGGATGGGCCATGCCATGCACTTCGAGATGTCAGCCAGCCATACATTTAGAAACTGAAGAACGCAGATCCCAACGTTATACTCATTAGGAACCAAAACACAATGCAACACAAGCTCAGTGAATGACAAGCACAAAGAGAACGTCGATACAAATATTAGAAGAAGGGAGAGTTGGAGATATAAATTCTTGGGGTTGAGAAGCCCTTCTCAAATAAAGACAGAAAAAACAAGTGCCTGAAAGAAAAAAGACTCATAGATTCAGTTACTTAAAAGTGAAAAAAAACTTCAGTAGGACAAAACACACCAGAAACGAACATTAATTTCAGACAATGAAAACAGGCATTTTTCAAAAGCAGAACAAACGTCCAATAAATGGCCAAAAAGATGCTCAGCCTACAGGTAAAACAAGAAAATGCAAATTAAAAGAATAATGAAATTCTACTGTGCACTGTTTGGGTTGAAGAATTTTTAAGTTTGATAACTGCAAGTGTTGACAGCTCCTCTGACACTTCGCAGAGCTTTTAGGGGGCATTTTTATATTAACTATAAATGTTTGTAACCTATGCGGTTCTTTAGCACTTGGCATCTCCCTGAGGAAACACTCATGCTGGCCAGAGAGGTGTGTGCAGATCGCTCACAAGAGGGAAGAGGGGCACAGCGTCCATGCCCACAAAGGTGGCATGGCCAGATCACTCCCAAAAGGGTTCTGCCAACACTGCCCCCAAACCAGAGACAGGATTCCTTTCAGGGAGGGGACTTTGGTTTCCCTGGAATGGCTGAACTCTAGGAAGAGACTATCAAAATATAATAAGTATCAAGGCACAAGGATGTGGCCTCCGAGTGAGGCAGGCATCTTGGACGTGACGGACCCTGCGGTACCCCCGCCCCCAGGTCCATATCAGCCCTTACTTGGTGGAGGCGCCTCTGGGAAGCCTGGTCTGGGTGCTGCCGTTCCAGGGGTGAGGGGAGCCCTAAGACTGGAGTCCCAAGCCCGAGCCCACCACCTCCAGTTGCCTCCTTCCTCCAGGACGTCCCAAATGGACTCCAGTAGCATGCCCTGATGGAGGCGCCTGCGAGATAAAGAATGTCAGTTTCACAGCGCGAGGAGAGAGACCAGGACTGTCTTTCCAGCCCCCGCTGGCTGCAATTCAGAACAAATAACCAAGCCTGCCAGAGGGCTCCCAAATCTGAGGCGACCAGGGGCAAGGGAAGGGCAAGGCTATCCATATCTCCTCACACTGCTTCTGCTGCAGCCTCACCATCTCAGCACCAGTGTGTCCCTTGTCCATACACAGAGCAAAAACCTTGAAGCCATCAATGACTCCCCACCTCCCATCACTCAGTGAATCCTGTCTGCTCCATCTCTGATATATTAATATGCCCAGAATCCCACTTCTGTCTACCGCCACTGTCTCCGCCTGGTCCAGCCACCAACGCCTCCCGCTTGGACAATCACAGCTGCCTTTTCGCTGGGCTGGCGGCTTCCACCTTTGCCCACAATAGTGCGTCTGGGGATCCTGTTACAACTAAGCCAGCTCACATCCCTCTTCTGCTCAGAGCACCTCCCGTGGCTCCTGCTTACCCCACAGGAAACGCCAAAGTCTTCGCCGTAGCCCAAGGCAGCCCGCTTTACGTAGGTTTGTATAATCCATACGTATGTGTATGCTTTTCTTTATGAAAGAGAATAAAAGTGAATAGAAAGTAACAGAGTGCGTTGCACACGGTAAGGGCGATTATTGTTTAGCGAAACTTTTGTTCTAACAAGATATGTAATATATGATATATAATATATATTATCCTGTGTTATATAATACAATAGATTTTATATGGTTATGATACATATTAGGTATATATGATACATATCTATATACAGCTGTAGTTTTTCTTCATGAAATGCAATACAACAGGAAATATCAAACGGCACCGCACATATTAAAGGTAGTTATTTAGCGAAATTTTCCTTCCAATGGTAAATATATACACACACAACACACACAACATGGAATATATCATGTCATGTGACATATTACACAAAAAATATTTTTATATTCCATTATATGTGGCATTATACTCCATTATGTCACATAATGCATGAATTACACAGCGTTTATCCTACGTATATAGGGTGAATTGTGAATTATATAAATATGAATATGGTGGACTATATAAACTATGCGTCTCATTGTGCCTTGCTGCTGTAGACTGAGGGGGAGACTCTGAGATCTTTGAACAGCAGGGTTATCGCGGCGTCTCCAGGGAGTAGCTCCTGTGGGTGGGGAGTGACGGAAGCAGGAGCGGACAGGGAGGCCCAAGAGGACACCCGATGGGGCATCGGAGCTGGTAAGACCCTCCAGAGCTGTGCCAACTGAGGCAAAAGGGGGCCAGCCTTTGTGCTCCTGAGCCCCTCGCCCATCCTCCTCCCCTTGCTTACTCTGTTCTAGGGTCCGTAAACTCTTTACGGAAAGGCCTTGACAGTAAATATTTGCATCTTTGAAGGCCATGTGGTATTTATATTTATCGCAAATGACTCAAATCTGTCATTGCCGTGCAAAAGCAACCATAAAAAATATACATAAACACATGGGTGTGGCTATGTCCCAATAAATCTTTGTTCCCAAAGACAGGCAGCGCCAGGCCCTTGGTCCGCTAACCCGGGCTCAATTCTGATAGCAGATCCTCCCGCTGTTCCAGGGAAAGGCTGATCCCCACACCTGCCTCAGGGCCTCTGTAGATACTAACAACACTCTTCTGGCAGCTCCTCTCATGTCACCTCCTCCCTGAGCACCTGATCGAAATCAGCCAGCCCTATTACTCCCGAACTCTTTCTTCTCAGCCCTCATCACCCCGACGCTGGATCATTTTTCTTTATTGTCTGCTTCCCTGCACTAGATGTTGGCTCGTGGTGGCGGTGACCTTGCCTCGTTCCTGGCTGACTCCCAGCTACTAGAATGGGGCCAGGCACACAGCAGGTGCTCAGTCAACATCTGTCTAGCGAGCGGGTGGATTCTCCTCTGGACATGCTTCTCCTCTCCCTCTGTCTACTGGGGCTGGGGGACCCCGGCCTGCAGTCACAGCACCAGTGGCCAGCTCAGAGATGACCATATGGGCCAATGGATCAGACGGGGGCTTTACGAAATCCATCTTCTCCTGGGGTGGCTCTCCCCAGGCAAGGGCCTTCCCAACAGGGAAACCAGCACAGGGGACAATGGGGCCTGACAGGGGATAGGAGAAGCAGAGCCTTTGGGACATCCTATGAGGCTTTTGAGAGCCAGTGTTTAAATAAGAGTTTCTGTTTTTTAATGCCCTAAAGCACTGAGTCCCTCAGGAGGGGAGGAGTTGGGATTCAGCCTGGTCCCTTCTTCCCAAATAACCACAGGGCAGGTAACACTGGAAAAGAAATGTCTGTATGTGCATCCGTCCCCCCACAGGACTGTGAGCCCCCATGAGGGCAGGGTTGGGGCTGTCTCGGTCACGGCTGGGACCCCAGCACTGCACAGAACATGGTGAGGAACATGGTGGGCACCTCGGACAGTTTTTTTTTTTTTTTTTTAAATATTTATTTGGTTGCGCCGGGTCTTAGTTGCAGCAGGTGGGCTCCCTAGTTGAGGCTCGTCAGCTCTATAGCTGTGGCATGCATGAGGGATCTAGTTCCCCAACCAGGGATCAAACCCGGGCCCCCTGCATTGGGAGCGTGGAGTCCTAACCACTGCGCCACCAGGGAAGTCCCGTCGGTGACAGTTTCTTGAATGAAAGAATAAACGAAGGATATTTTTTCTCAGGTTAACGGGGCTTTTTTTAAATATGGGGAAAAAATGCATCAACTTGAAGACAACCAATTTGGATTACAAATTTATTCTAACCCCTCTCCCCAAGTCACAAATGTATACAAAATTTTAGCTAGCAGGAAACCAGAGCGATGAAGCATCCTCTGGCCTTGTGCATTTTGAGAGGGGACTCTTTCCACTTCCACACATGCTGATCCCACCCCCACCCAGTGGGTGAAGTGGATGCATCCCACGAGGTATCGCCACACGTAAGTACACGTCAGGGCTGAGTTTTGAGTCTCGGACATGCGAGCGCAGCACTACGTCAGGGTCAGGATGGCGCAGGGGTTACGGGTTCTGACTCAGACTGCCCGTCTTCACACCCCACCTCTGCTTCTTCCCTGCCTGTGTGACCTTGGGTAGGTGATTTTCCCTCACTGTGCCTCGGTTTTCTCATCAAGGCAACAAAGAAAATGTTATGGGGACTATGTAAAGCACTTAGAACAGTGCCCCGCACCTAACCAGAGCTCAATAAACTCCACCTATTTTGATAATGACCACACCTTATTGACTAGATGGGTCACTGACATTGACATGATATGGGGAGGGCACTAAAACAGTCCCTGACCTCCAGCAAC
Source organism: Monodon monoceros (assembly GCF_005190385.1). Classification (NCBI taxonomy): domain Eukaryota; kingdom Metazoa; phylum Chordata; class Mammalia; order Artiodactyla; family Monodontidae; genus Monodon; species Monodon monoceros. The sequence continues at coordinate 48,922,616 of NW_021703766.1, forward strand.
CCGTGCTCCAGAGGTGTGTCAGTGCCAGAGTGGACTTCCCTGGGGTAACCATGGCAACAGGCTCTAAGCCTGCTCACCTGGCTCCATCAATCACCCCATCATCCAGTGGTAGCTGTCTCTTGCCTTCTTCCCCTCGTCATTTAACCCACTCAAGTCACTTCCAATTTTAAAGACACCCCTACCTGGGGTCCACCTCCCTCAGCTCCCTCTACATCAGAGGGGGCTCTTCTAGAAGGAATTAAGATGCTGTTTCAGAACCCTGGTTTCTTGGTTTTCTCTCTGGGGAGGTCTTGTGTCCAGAGTATTTTCACTCTGCTGGGGAAGTGAGGTGAGGGAGGGAGGGAGGGAGGGAGGGAGAGAAAGCTGGCCCCTCCCACTTCACCTAGAGCTGCTGGGAAACGGGCCCAGGTGGAATGGATCTAACCTCATTCATTAAATGCTAAGATCTTGGGTGTAATCTGGGGCTGTTCTGACAGAGAACTGTGCCCCCCCACTCTCAATGCTGCCCCTGGGGTGCCTTTGGCCTCTGTGTAGAGATCTCTGCCCCTCTCCCAGCAATCCTTCTCCCTCTCATCTTCCTCCTTGCCCTGTACCAGTACCCTCAAGCACCCTGCATCCCTTCTCCATCTCCCTCCCTGCCTCTGCTCTTACTGCTTCATCACCTCATTGGCTTGCTGGCCTCGGGCAAGTCCCTTTGCTTCCGCTGGGCCTCAATTTCCCCATCTTGGACGATGCTCTACCACTCACCCCCTTAGAACTCTCCCAGCTTCTCTCCTAATTTTAATGAGGCTTGTACTCATTTTGGAGATCAGATCATGATTCTCTGACACATCCTTCAGATGACTTCCTCTCTCCAGGGCTCTTTTAATTGGAAAACATCTACAGTCTGAAAGACAGAATGCAGACTGGTGGGGCCCAGACCCCTCCCGCTTCAGAGGTGAGTCCTGGAAGAGATTCCAGGTAATGAATGGTGGTTCCTGGACTGTTCCTCTCACCCTTGTGGTTCCCTGAGTGCCCCACGGGGTTGGCAGGAGTCCCAGCGTACTCCTGGGGTGGGGAGGTGTAGTGGGTTGAATGGTGGCCCACCAAAAGATGTGTCCACATCCTAACCCAGGGAAAGTTATGGGAGCTTCTGCGGGAAAAGGGTCTTTGTAGATGTAATTCAGTTAAAGATTTCGAAGTGAAATCATCCTAGATTTAGGGTAAGCCCTGAATCCAACGACAGGAGTCTTTCCAAGAGACAGAGAGCAAAAGAAGGCCAGGTGAAGATGGAGGCAGAGACTGGAGATAGGGGGCCCCAAGCCAAGGAATGCCTGAGGCCAAGAGAAGCTGAAGAGGTAAGGAAGGATCCTCCCCTAGAGCCTGTGGAGGGAGCGTGACCCTGCGAACACCTTGATTTCAGATCTCTGGCCTCCAGAACTGTGAAAGAATAAACTCCTGTTGTTTTAAGCCACCGAGTTTGTGGTCATTTGTTATGGCAGCCCTGGAAACTAAATAACAAAGGTAAGACCAACTGGTGGCCTAGCCCGGTGGGATAGAGGGGGTTATGGAGGCAGAAGGGGGACAGCTGGACCAGTCCAGAGCTGCAGGGAAGGAAGGCAATAGCACAGAGATCTATAGATTTGACGGAACATGGGGGCTGTGATCATGGCCGGCAGTCCCCTGAGAGAGGCCACTGAAGAAACAGTGGGGAAGGTAGGAAAGGACACGTCAGGAAAGGCCCAGGGACTCTGAGGACAGGATGACAGGGGGCTGAGGCTGAAAGACAGGTCGGACTAGCCACAGACAGGATCAAATTTTCCACCAGAAGCAAGGTTGGTAGAAGACCCTGCAAAGCCATTCCAGTGGGTTGTACCGTAGACTGAACGATGAGGGGGGGGTTCTGTTGGAATATTCCATTTGAGTGTCTCAGGGGAAGGTACCACGGATCAGGTTAAGGTGAAAGGTGTAATATTTGATGGATCAACTGCAAGCCAAGATCCCTTTTTTTTTCCCCTCATAAGAGGAGTGATGCCCAGAGAAAGCCCACCGTAGAAGGTGGGAGAGGCAGAAGCTCACTGAAAGACACTGCGCTTCCTTACGACAGCCTGTACCAACTGACAAAGGGACGGAGGTATTCCAATGTAAGAGTCCCAGGGAAAAGTTAACACTGATCAAGTAAATGGAGGGCTGATAGATTGATCTGGCTCAAGTCCGGTTCCATTTTTTCTTCTGCCGGAGGAGTGAGCATGTTGTCCTGCTGGCTGGGACCCCATAGGTCTTTGTGGTTTGGAGTGGGCTGGAGAGACAGCACTGCGGACTGTACCAAATGAGCTAGAGGTTGGAGGGGGCTACGTTGGGACGCTTCACCTGCTGGGGGCTGGTCGCAGGGGCAGGTACCACGGGTCAGTATGGGGTGACCTAATCCAAGTTCCATCCACATCCAGGTGGTTTCCACTGGGCCAGCACAGGTAGGGGTAACGCAGGCAGAAGGCCACATCAGGACACACAGGGCAACGTCTAAGTTCAGGCTTCAGCAGGCTCCTTTTCCTCGGATGAGGACACTTCCTGGGACGTGGATGCTGCCTGGGGCGCGGGCGGCGGGTCTGGGGCGCGGAGCTGGGCGCGCACCTCTTGCATCTGCGCCTGCAGCTCCTCCAGGGCGCCCGGCGGCGGCGCCGCCTGCACCTGCGCCTGCAGGGCCTCCAGCGCCAGCGCCACGCGGCCCACCTCGTCCCGCAGCGCGTCCCAGGCGGCGCTCTGCTCCTCTTCCTTGTGACGCTGGTGCGCCTGGTGGCGCCAGTACTCCAGCACCAGGCAGCCGCCGCCCACGATGAAGACGGTGGCCTCGCCCAGCAGCTCGGCGCCCAGCTCGGCGGCCGCCTCCTCGTTCAGCGGCTTGATGACCGTGCCCCGGAAGCCCATAATGCGCATCTTGGTCCGCATCTCCACCCAGTGGTACACTGCGGGGGAAGAGAGGGGTCAGGTCATGCACTGGGAGCCCCCTGCCAACCCCGCCCCTCCACGCCTTGGTGTCCAGGTGGGAGAAATGGGGACACAGTAGCCAAAATCACCAGGGGGCACTTTATTTATTTATTTATTTATTTTTTTGCGGTACACGGGCCTCTCACTGTTGTGGCCTCTCCCGTTGCAGAACACAGGCTCCAGACGTGCAGGCTCATTGGCCATGGCTCATGGGCCCAGCCACTCCGCGGTATGTGGGATCCTCCCGGACCGGGGCACGAACCCGTGTCCCCTGCATCGGCAGGCAGACTCTCAACCACTGCGCCACCAGGGAAGCCCCAGGGGGCACTTTAAATAAACCCCTGCACCTGGCCTGGTCCCAGGAATGCCAGTCACCCCACCTGGGGTGAACTTCAGAGCATCTTTTTAAGTCTCCCAGAAAATTATGGCAAGGAGCCAGGAATGAGAAACTCTGCCGCAGAGGGGAGGTCCTGAGACTGGGGACCAAGCCCCTGGAAGGTCACTAGGAGCTGCCAGGCTGCAAACTCCCAGGAAGGTGTAAAGAAAGGGTCAACTGCTGGAAGCTTAGCTCCTTCTGCTTGCCCCTCGAGCCACCGCCCCTGGCACCGTCGCCCCACCCACTGCCAAGAAGGCAGACCCCCTTTGTTTCCAGATCTTCCCCAAATGCAAAATCAGGGCTGCAACGGAGAGGGACCTCCTGGATCCAAAGAAAGGGCAGCAGAAATGTAGGAATCGATGCTAGGCGACTGTGAGCACAGGGTGACCAACCCTCTTCGCGAGTCTGGTGCCTCCCATCCGAGATCTTCACCGGCCCTGGAGATGGAGCTGATAAGAGCTGTGAGCTCTTCCTGGTGAGGTTTTGGGCACACACCTCAGAAGAAACTCAGAGGTGACTGATGCTGCTGAAACAAAAACTTGCTTGCCCAGCTGTTCCTTTGTGAAGGAAGATTCTCAGCATTTGAGTCTTAGAAACCAAGGCCGAATTGATGCTGACCCCTGACTCACTCCTGTAATAGTTAACGTTCATCCAAGGACACATGGGATTATTGGGGAGGCCCTGTTTACTAGCTCATTTGGAGATTCATTTCCTAATATCATTTTACTTTTAACGTTTAATAATTATCCATGAAAATGCATAAAATATAAAATGTTTTAAATTAATTGTGGACTAATAATCTTAAAGGTAATTCAATCCAGGAGAAAATATTTTAACATTTAGAATCTTATGGTCTCAGGAAATTAAACAAATTAAAAATGGAATTTCTGTACATATCTTGATTGCGGACACATCATTTATTAGATAGAATTCGATGGGAAACGGAGCTGTAAATATAAGTTCAAGGACGAAAAGGAACAATGTAAAATTTCCGACTGTAAAAGAAGAGCTTGCTCATTTTTTTTTCTTATAAACTGGACATCGGCAGGCACCACATCGCAAGAGTATGTGGATTGCATTAGATACTTCAAAGAAAGGATGCTCCAGGTGCTTAAAAATTTCAGTATTCTTAACACACCAGAAATTACTGGGCTGGCCAAAAAGTTCGTTTGGGTTTTTCCATACGATGTTTTTTGTTTTTAAGTAATTAATTTTTGGCTGCGTTGGGTCTTCATTGCTGTGCGCGGGCTTTCTCTAGTTGCGGCAAGCGGGGGCTACTCTAAGTTGTGGTGCGCAGGCTTCTCACTGCGGTGGCTTCTCTTGTTGCGGAGCACGGGCTCTAGGTGCACGGGCTTCAGTAGTTGTGGCATGCGGGCTCAGTAGTTGTAGCTCGCGGGCTCTAGAGCGCAGGCTCAGTAGTTGTGGGGCACGGGCTTAGTTGCTCCGCAGCCTGTGGGACCTTCCTGGACCAAGGCTCGAACCCGTGTCCTCTGCATTGGCAGGTGGATTCTTAACCACTGCACCACCAGGGAAGCCCTTCCATAAGATGTTACAGAACTCTTTGGCCAATCCAATATATCCTTTGCAGGTACCTGAACTTATGAACAGAAGTTTTAGCTGTCAACTTGAAAATGCACTAGAGGGTATATAACTTTTCAGTTTTTTAAAGGAGTAAACTTAAAAAAATTTTTTTGTTTGTTTTCATGAAAAAAATTTTTTTTTAAGTAGAAAAATGTTTGAGAAGCTCTGCCTGGAGCTGGCGGTAAGATCCGAGGAGTGTACCCAGGGCCCTCTCAGTATGCCAGCTGCTGCGGTCACCATTACTACTAATTGTTACGTAGGCCCTGGTGCTGTGGGGTTCCTGGGGTCCAGGCTGCAAAGAACCCTCCCACACTGAGGTCCCAGCATCAGGTCATCCTGAGGTCCACGTGGGGCTCTGCCACCTACTGTGTGGGTAATGACAGTTCATTTTGAGGCTCCTCTGTAAAGGGGAGATGATGACCATACACCAGCCCTGCTGCCTCTTAACACCACACTCCCTTCCACTGTTCTGGTCCAGGCTCTGTCCCAGCTCTGACCAATGTCCCCTTCTTGACCTCCCTGTTCAGGGACCCTCCATCCCTCCCATCAGTCTGTGTATTCCTTTCAAAGCGCCTATCACAACTGGGAATGATCCTGTCATCCAGCCAGTTGTTTGTACTCCGTCTCCGCACTGGGCTGTGAGCCCCACGAGGGTGGGACCGGGGCTGTCACAGTCATGGCTGTGTCCCTAGCGCTGTCCAGAACCAGGCCAGGCACACAGATGATGCTCAGTACGTCTCGTTGACTGCGTCAATGGGTCCCCGCGCCAGCTTCCTCCCCATCTGCCAGCCCCGGCCTCACCCCCTGCAACTGTTCTCCACGGAGTAATCAGGAGCTGGTTAAAAGACAACAAAACCCCAAAAAACTACCATTCTTTTCACTAACAAAAGTAATGCACTGCATGAAAATCAAGTACTCAGACTATAAAATTAAAAGCCAGGAATTCCCTGGCGGTCCAGTGGTTAGGACTCTGCACTTTCACTGCTGAGGGCGTGGGTTCAATCCCTGGTCGGGGAGCTAAGATCCCACATGCCACCTGGTCCCGATCCCTCAAAAATACCTCTAAATCTTGCCCTAATAGGCCTCTTTGTCTCCTAGCGTCCTCTCCTTGACATCTGATAATAAGCATACGTTGCTCATCTCTATTTCTGAGTTTTCCAATTGGAAATTTGCTTGTATTTATATAACTATTTCCTGTTGGTCCCCTGGCCCCACCATAAAAGATGAGCACTTCTTCCCCGTGCAGCCTGTCTTTCCCTGGGCCCTCCGCTCCCCATTCCTACGAGTGGTTTGTATATTTCTTATTCTTGTATTTACACTCTTTTCACCATTTCCCTCAGCTCCCAACGTGGTCAGGGAGGAAGCGAGCAGCCCCTCTTCCCCTCTCCACCCTCCACATCTCCCTCGGCCAGACCATCCTTTCACATGATCACGATTTAACATACAGGCTGTTCGGTGGCTATAATACGGCCCCTTGTCCTCTGTGCGTCAGCCAAGTCAGAAAAATGAAAATAAATGGCGCACACAAGGCGACAGTCGTGGAAACACTGTTCAGTGGGATGTGACTAAGCTAGAAAGGAGCCCCTGTGATGGGATGGGCTGTGTTAGGGCGGGGCCACCTGGAGGAAGCACCTGGGCGCCTTGATGCGTCCTCAGGATCAAGGTCAGACAGCTTCTCTACCCTTACCCCACAGAGCACATGTCAGTTTGCTCTCAGCTGGACGGTGATTTTCTAGGATGACGTGATCTTCCCTCACATGACAGTTCTCAAACTGCAGATCCTGTCCCGTGAGTCCCTATCTAATGAGATCAATGTGGTGGCACAAACCAGCATTAAATATATAATCAAGAATATAATTGTTAGGGAACTGCTGACTGAAACCGCCAGCCCTGGCCAGGCACGATGATAACCACTTGCATGAGTTGTCTCTCAACAGGAGGTTCTGATAAAGAATGAGGTGCCGGGCTCCCCTGGTGGCGCGGTGGTTGAGAGTCCGCCTGCCGATGCAGGGGGCGCGGGTTCGTGCCCCGGTCCGGGAGGATCCCACATGCCGCGGAGCGGCTGGGCCCGTGAGCCATGGCCGCTGAGCCTGCACGTCTGGAGCCTGTTGCTCTGCAACGGGAGAGGCCACAGCAGTGAGAGGCCCACGTGCCGCAAAAAAAAAAAAAGAATGAGGTGCTGCCACCGAAAACTGGGAGAATTCAGGAGGGGCTGAAAGGAGGGAGGACACGCCAGCCCACCGTATGTCTTCTACAACTAACCCAGGAGGGGTCAAAAGGAAGAGGGAGGACACAATATGTCCCGCCAACCTCCCAGAATCCTCCTCACTGAAATCCATCTTGGCTGAGAGATGTGTGCCACCAGGAAGGACCCTGAGTCAAAGTGATTAGCCAGAGACAACCCGGAAACTAACCCCATCACCATATAACCTGAGACTGCGAGCCATGTGGCGGAGCAGCTCTCCTGGGTTCCCTTACCCTGCCGCTCTCCGCCCAGGCACCCCTTCCCAATAAAGCCTTTTGCTTTGTCAGCACGTGTGTCTCCTTGGACAATTCATTTCCAAATGTTAGACAAGAGCCCACTCTCAGGCCCTGGAAGGGGTCCCCCTTCCTGCAACATAACAGAAAATATTCGATGGACTTTGAGGGCATTACGCTAAGTGAAGTAAGTCAGAGAAAGAGAAATACCATATGATCTCACTTATATGTGGAATTTAAAAAACAACAACAGGGACTTCCCTGGTGGCTCAGTGGTTAAGAATCCGCCTGCCAATGCAGGGCTCGAGCCCTGATCCAGGAAGATCCCACATGCCGCGGAGCAACTAAGCCTGTGTGCCACAACTACTGAGCCCGTGAGCCACAACTACTGAAGCTCCCGTGTCTAGAGCCCGTGCTCCGCAACAAGAGAAGCCACCGCAATGAGAAGCCCGCGCACTGCAACAAAGAGTAGCCCCTGCTCGCCACAACTAGAGAAAGCCCGCACGCACCAACGAAGACCCAACGCAGCCAAAAATAAATAAGTAAATAAATAAATTTATAAAAACAACAACAAGCCAAGCTCACAGATACAACAACAACAAAAAGAAAATTAAACATCAACGCCAATCTTAAGCACTCAAGGAAAGTACCGTTTCACAAAACTTTTGGTCTTGTTTTGTATGTGACTGGAACATGGTCAAAAGGTTGAAAGCCACTGTCCTAAGTTTTGGTTGGAATTCCGCTGAGTCTACACATCATTTTCAGGACAGTGACATCTTCTCAGCATTGAGTCTTTCAATCCACGAATGTGGTATCTCTCCCCACTTAGCCTCTCATTTTCTCTGCAAGTCTTACACCTCTTTGGTTTTACTTATTACTAGGTAATGATATTTTTTGCCGTTATTCTTTATGGTATTTTTTTTTTTTTTTTTTGGCTGTGCCGCCGGCTTGCAGGATCTTAGTTCCCCTACCAGGGATCGAACCCGTGCCCCCTGCAAAGTGCAGAGTCCTAACCACTGGACCGCCAGGGAATTCCCTGTCATGGTATTTTAAATTTCATTTTCAATTTGGTTGGGGCTGGTATATAGAAATACAGTTGAGTTACGTAAATGACTTTCTTTCCAGTGACCTCCCTAAATCCATTCTTTTTTTTCCTTTTTAGTGAAATATAACGTATACAAAGTACACAAATGTTAATTGTAGAGCTGGATAATTTTTTAATATGTAGGCATCACCTAGATCAAGATCTAGAACATTCCCACACTCCAAATGGCTCCCACTTTCAAGCCCTCTTCCAGTCAATACCCCTAATGTCACTATTCTGACCTCTTATGATAGATGATATGTTCTCTTTAAATCCTATTCTGTCTTCTTCGTGATAGATCATTCGTTCTCTTTCTGGTGTGACTTCTTTTGTTCAGCAGTATGTCTGTGAGATCCACTGTGTTGCCATGTGGTTCAGTTCATCCACTGTATAGATGGACCAGTTCATTCATCCATACCCCACTGAGGGACATTTAGGGAGCCTAGAGTAGAAAGCTTTCCCAGGAGTGAAACTGCTGAATCACAGGGCATTGCATCATCCAGACAATCGCAATAAACATCTTAACGAGTTTTTTTGTTGTTGGGAACAAGTTGATCCTAAAATTTACAGGAAATGCAGAGGTCCTAAGAATAGAAAAGTTTAAAGAAGAACAAAGTTTGAAGATTTACACTATCAGATTTCAAGACAAAGTAATTAAGATCATATTGGTAGGAGGATGGACAAATAGAAGACTGGGAAAGAACAGACTGTCCAAAACTAGACCCACACATATCTGATTGCTTTTCAAATGCTAGACCAACCTTGTAGTCTTGGAATAAATCCCACTGGGTCATAATTTATTATCTTTCTAATGTAATGCTGGATTCTAGTTGCCAATATTTTTGTTTAGGATATCTGAATCCATGTTCAGAAGAGATCTTGGCCTAAAATTTTCCTTTCTTGTAATGACTTTGTTAGGTTGTTGTATCAGTATTCTACTGGACTCATAAAATGAATAAGGAAGTGTTCCACTTCCTCTATTATTTAGAAGAATTTGGGTAATGACATTATTTCTTTCTTAAATGTTTGGAAGAATTTACCAGTGAAGCCGTCTGAGCCTGTGGTTTTCTTTATGGGAAGGTTTTAAATTATAGATTCAATGTCTCTAACAGATATAGGGCTATTCAGATTCTCTATTTTTTCTTGTGTCAATATTGTTAATTGTGTTTTTCAAGGAAATGGTCCATTTCCTCTACATTGCCAAATTTTTTGGCTGAAATTGATAATATCCTCTTGTTATCCTAGAATTAGGACGAATTAATGAATTAATGTGTCATTTTTTCATCCCTTTTAATGGAAATTTGTGTTTTTCCCCTTGAGTAGTAGTAATCTTTTCAAAGAACCATCTTTTGACTTTGTTGATTTCCTCTACTAAATGCCTGCTAACTCCTAGTTGTTCTTCAAGGTGCGTCTCAGGGATTTCCTTCTTCAGGACTAGGTCAGATGACCACTCTGGGTATCCTCAGCTCCCTGGGCTCCGACATCCCAACCCTGATCAGTCTTGGGTGTCACTGGTGACAGATCTGTCTACCCCACTGGATCATGCGCTCTGCAAGGGCTGGGCCCGGGCCCGTTCTGCTCTCCCTTCCATCTCACACCTAAATTCACCTCTGCCTGGGATACCATTCCCCCACTCCTCTTTTCCCACTGTGCCCCAATTCATCTTTTAGGTCTCGCCTGGAGTGTCCCTTCCTCTAGGAAGCCCTCTCTGATACCTAGGCTGCGTCAGACACGTCCTCTAGGTTCCCAAAGCTCCCTGGGCTTCCTTCATCATGATGCTGTTTATTCTAGGTTGAATTTTTAAAAAAGAATATGGAGGCAGAACTCCTTGCTTCTAAAATGGATATAGAAATATGTTTCACCCAGCCTTGTTTGACCTTTCACCAAAAAGGCTGGTTTCACTGTTTTTAATATCCTTGAGGCCTCTGGCCTCTCCCTGCTTCAAGGGAACTCTTTCATCATTGCCTGGAGGCTAGACGGTAGCTCCTTAAGGGCAGGTTCCCAGAAATGCCCAGCCCAGCACCTGGCATCGAGAAGGCACTCGAGGAATGTTTAACGAGTGGATGAACGGCTCATCTTTCCTTCAGGTTTCCTCAAATTTACTGTATTTAGTCACGATAAGCACCCACATTTTGTCAAAACGTCGTCTGTTTCGAAGTTTATATCTTAACTGAAGTTTGATGTTTACTCTATCTCTGAGGAGTCGAGAATGCTGCTCCTCCCAAGGGGGAGAGAATTTAACAGGTTGCTTTAGCCAAGGAAAAGGCAGGACTCACCTAACCTGTTTATCTGCCCTTAGCCACCCTGCTGAAACTTCTAACCTCATACCACGTGGCACACTGCTACCTTCACTTCTACTTTTTTTTGAAGTATGTCGATTTACAATTTTGTGTTAGTTTCAGGTGGACAGCATAGTGATAGATTATACTCCATTATAGTTTATTACATGATAATGTGTATAATTCCCTGTGCTATACAGTACATCCTTATTGCTTACCTATTTTATATATAGTTTGTATCTGTTAATTCCATACCCCTAATTTGTCCCTTCCCACTTCCCTCTCCCCTTTGGTAACCACAGTTTGTTTTCTATATCTGTGTGTCTGTTTCTGCTTTGCATGTACACTCGTTTGTATTATTTTTTAGATTCTGCATATAGGTGATATCTATTGTATTTATCTTTCTGACTTATTTCAGTAAGCATAATATTCTCTAGGTTCATCCATGGAGCTGCAAACGGCACTACTTCATTATTTTTCATGGCCAGGTAATATTCCATTATACATATATACACACACATACATATATATCTCACATCTTTTTAATCCAGCTGAGGTAGGAGATAGATGAGGCCCCAGGCTGAACAGCTCCAAGCATCTCCTGGTGATACTTTGAGATAAGATACCATCATGAGTATTGGGCCTTGCCTGGGTAAACGCCAAAGCCACTACATTCTTCTCATGCTTGTGGTGAAGGGGATTTCCTGGCCTGACACATGCACAGAGAAGGTCCTCAGTCTAGGGGAGGGAAAATGGGAGGGAGGAGGCACCAGCTCAGGATTTGTCCTGCCAGCCTCCCAGAAACCTTCACACTGGAATCCACCTTCACTGAGAGATGCGCATGCACACCGGGAAGGATGCTGAGTCAGACCAAATATGGACACAGGCGAGATGATTGGCCAGAGGCGACCCGGAAGACTACCCCGATAATTAAGCAACTTAAATCCTTCCTGTTGGCACGCAACTCACTCCAAGTTCACCCGTGTGTTCTTCCACACGTACTTTGCTTGTATTAAATGCTTTATCTGTTTCACAATCTTGGTCTCTTTGCTGAATTCCTTCTTCAAAGAAGACAAGGACTGAGGTCCCTCTTCTTCCCAGAAGAATCACAACCGTCTGTTGATGGGCACTTGGGTTGCTTCCACTTGTCTTGGCTATTGTAAATAGTGCTGCTATGAACACTGGAGTGCATGTATCTTTCCAAATTAGTGTTTTCGTTTTTTCCAGATATGTGCCTAGGAGTAGAATTGCTGGATCATTTATAGCTCTATTTTTAATTTTTTAAGGAACTTTCATACTGTTTTATTCCCACAACAGTGTAAAAGTGTTCCCTTTTCTCCACATCATCTCCAATACTTGTTATTTATAAATTTTTTAATGATAGCCATTCTGGGGACTTCCCTGTTGGTGCAGTGGTTAAGAACCCGCCTGCCAATGCAGGGGACATGGGTTCGATCCCTGGACTGTGAAGATCTCACATGCTGTGGAGCAACTAAGCCTGTGCACCACAACTACTGAGCCTGCGCTCTAGAGCCCACGAGCCACAACTACTGAGCCCGTGTGCTTACAACTACGGAAGCCCGCGCGCCTAGAGCTTGTGCTTTGCAACAAGAGAAGCCATGGCAATGAGGAGCACGTGCACTGCAATGATGAGCAGCCCTTGCTTGCAGCAACTAGAGAAAGCCCGAAACGAAAGACCAATGCAGCCAAACATAAATAAATAAAATAAATTTATATATAAAAAAATGATAGCCATTCTGACAGGTGATACTTCATTGTGGTTCTGATTTGCATTTCTCTAATAATTACTGATGCTGAGCATCTTTTCATGTGCCTGTTAACCATTTGTATGCCTTCTTTGGAAAAATGTATATTCAAGCCTTCTGCCCATTTTTTGATTGGATTGGGCTTTTTTAAAAAAAATATTGAGTTGTATGAGCCATTTATATATTTTGGATATTAACCCCTTGTCGGTTGCATTGTTTGCAAATACCTTCTCCCATTCCATAGGTTGTCTTTTGGTTTTGTCAGTGTTTTCTTTTGCTGAGCAAAAGCTTTTAAGTTTAATTAGACCCCATTTATTTACTTTTGCCTTTATTTTATTTTTTAAAAATTTCTTTGTTTTATTCATTTATTTATCTTTGGCTGCGTTGGTTCTTCATTGCCGTGCGCGGGCTTTCTCTAGTTGTGGCGAGCGGGGGCTACTCTTCGTTGCGGTGCGTGGGCTTCTCATTGCGGTGGCCTCTCTTGTTGCAGAGCACGGGCTCTAGGAGTGCAGGCTTCAGTAGTTGTGGCATGCAGGCTCAGCAGTTGTGGTTCATGGGCTCTAGAGCACAGGCTCAGTAGTTGTGGCACATGGGCTTAGTTGCTCCACAGCTTGTGGGATCTTCCTGGGCCAGGGATTGAACCCGTGTTCCCTGCATTGGCAGGTGGATTCTTAACCACTGCACCACCAGGGAAGTCCTACTTTTGCTTTTATTTCTTTTGCCTTGGGAGACTGGTCCAAGAAAATGTTGTTATGATTTATGTCAAAGAGTGTATCTTCTAGGGGTTTTATGGTTTCAGGTGTTACACTTAGGTCTTGAAACCATTTTGAATTTATTTTTGTATATGGTGTGAGGAAATGTTCTAATCTGACTGTTCTACATGTGGCTGTCCAGTTTTCCCAGCACCACTTGTTGAAGAGACTGTTTTGCTCTCCATTGTATATTCTTGCCTCCTTTGTCTTCAATTAATTGACCGTAGGTGCGTGGGTCTGCTACCTTCACTTCTGCCTGTGCACTTGAGGAGGAGACACTGAGTCCAAGTTGGGCCATTTGGCGGCGGGCAAGGGAGTATTCTTCTCTAAGCCTTCATTCATCTTCAAAATAAGGACCCTCCCTCCTACAGGATAGTACTGCTGAAAAGACTAAATGAGTTCATGCAAAAACTTTTCACTCAGGGCCAGGCTTAACAAACGGCAGCACGGCCTGTGGAGTCATACAGACCTGGACTCAAATCTTGGCTCTGTCACTTCCTGGATATGCAAGCTGTACCTCAGTTTCCCCATCAGTCAACTGGGGATACCCAACTGGCAGGATTGGGAGAATGGCAATGAAAGACTAAAAGAGAAATTGCTCAATTTAATAAATGTTAGCATCCTCTTCCTGACTCCTGTGCACAGTTCGATTCCTGGAAATATGTCCTACCAAGTGGTCTGAGCTCTATGCCCTAGGGGTACATAGAATAGTTTTCAGCCTCCTCACGGGTGTCTGTATCTCCAGCCTCATTCCCTTTGATCCATCCTCCATACCACAGAGTATCCCAACTCAGATATCCTCTCCTCCCTGAGGCCCCGGCTCCTGGGCAACCCCGCCCTAGCTTTTTTTTTTTTTGCGGTACGGGCCTCTCACTGTTGCGGCCTCTCCCGTTGCGGAGCACAGGCTCCGGACGCGCAGGCTCAGCGGCCATGGCTCACGGGCCCAGCCGCTCCGCAGCATGTGGGATCCTCCCGGACTGGAGCACGAACCCGCGTCCCCTGCATCGGCAGGCGGACCCTCAACCACTGCGCCACCAGGGAAGCCCCCCACCCTAGCTCTGACCACTCTGGGCCATCGCTGTGTGGTGACAAGTCTATCCCCCCACCTGGACTATGAGCCCCATGAAGGCAGGATCTGGGCTGAGCTGGTCGCTGCAGTGTCCCCAGCCCTGGATGGGGCACAGAACAGGTACTCAGTGACAGGGCTGATCTGTGGAAGTCCCCGGGAGGGAGCCGTGGACCCCTGGCGTGGCTCCCTCTCACCTGGCTCTACGCATCACCACACTCAAACATTCGTCATCTGCCTCATTGTGATGTTCACTTTACTGTGGGGTTTGCTTTATGTGGTGGCCTCGGAACAGAACTGGCCATATTTCTGAGGTCTGTGTATATTTGAAAGTGTCTTCCTGCACGTGGGAATGCATTTGGCTGGAATGTATCTGTTTCCTCAGGAAACTGTGCTCCTAAACAAGGACAAGGGCCGGCGGGGGTTGTGGGGGGAGAGAGGCCAGGCGCCTCGGGAGTTTAAGGACATGAGACAGGACCAAGGGCCTCTCCCCCAATACTGGAAACACGCCTTCATGCACACAATGGCTGCTTCCTTGTAAAATAAAGGGAACGGGTTCCTAATATGGGCCATCATTCAAATGTGAGCAGTGAGTCACCCTAACTACACTACCTATTACATACCTACTACTTAGGCAGCCCGGGATGATGAAAGGGCCGTGACAGAGGTGCTAAATACTGAACTGCTAAATGCGTTAGCTGTGGGGAGGGGAGTGCTTTTTAAAACATGGGAGGGGGAGAATAAAAGCACTAAAACCTTACCTTCCATAATAAGAAGTCAACAGGTAATAAAAAATGGGGAAACAGGGACTTCCCTGGTGGTCCAGTGGTTAAGACTCCACGCTTCCACTGCAGGGGGCGTGGGTTTGAGCCCTGGTCAGGGAACTAAGATCCTGCATGCCGTGCAGCGTGGCCAAAAAAATAAAATAAAATTTAAAAATGGGGAAACAATCTTTAGAAATATGGTGGTAAATACCAAAAAACAGCTAAAACATTTAAACTGTTTACCTGTGGGGAATAGGAATTGAAGTGGAAAAGGTTCGGTTTTCTTCTTCTTATCATAAATCATAGATATATTTGACTTTAAACTAAGTACTCATACTCCTTTGACAATGTTAGTAATTAATGTAATTTTTAAAACACAAATACATTTAGAAGACTTGTCCAAGCCAAATATTCCACCCAAAAGCCACAGAATAGACATTCTTCTCAAGTGCACATGGAATGTTCTCTGGTATAGATTATAAGTTAGGCCACAAAACAAGCCTTAACAAATTTAAGAAGACTGAAATCATGTCAAGCATCTTTTCCGACCCCACTGATATGAAGCTAGAAATCAATTATAAGAAAACTAGAAAATTCACAAATACGTGGACATTAAACACCATGTATTGCCCAACCAATGGGTCAATGAAGAGATCAGAAGAGAAATTTTAAAAAATAGTATGAGATGAATGAAAATGAAATAACAACATACCAAACCTCATGGGATGCGGCAAAAGCAGTTCTAAGAGGGAAGTTCATCATGATAAACACCTACCTCAAGAAACAAAAAAAATCTCAAATAAACAATCTAACTTCCAGAAAAAGGACAAATGAAGCCCAAAGTTAGTAGAAGGAAGGAAATAACAAAGATCAGAGTAGAAATAAATCAAATAGAAACTAAAAAGACAATATAAAAGGTCAATGAAACCAAGAGCTGGTTCTTTGAAAATATAAACAAAATTGATAAACCTTTAGCTAGACTCACCAACAACAAAAAAAGAGAGAGGAATCAAATAAAATCAGAAATGAAGGAGGAGGGGCTTCCCTGGTGGCACAGTAGTTAAGAATCCACCTGCCAATGCAGGAGGCAGGGGTTTGAGCCCTGGTCCAGGAAGATCCCACATGCCGCGGAGCAGCTAGGCCCATGCGCCACAACCACTGAGCCTGCGCTCTAGAGCTCATGAGCCACAACTACTGGAGCCTGTGCGCCTAGAGCCCATGCTCTGCAATAAGAGGAGCCACCGCAATGAGAAGCCGCAACAAAGAGTAGCCCCTGCTCACCACAACTAGAGAAAGCCCGCGCAAAGCAACAAAGACCCAATGCAGCCAAAAATAAATAAATAAATAAATTTATTTTTAAAAAGAGTTAGTGCTGGGATTCAGGGGTTCCAAGGCTGGAGGCCCAGCGACACTCCCTGTACAAGCCTCAGTTTCCTCCTTTATAAAAAGGTTTAATAATAATCCTTACCCATAGGGTGTGTGACATCCATCAAGAAGGTTTCCACACAGGGCATCCATTGTCATTGTTATAATTAGCCCTGGGCTGGGGCTGCTGAATCTCAAAATTGAAAAGCTGTCACCTGGTGTGGTACAGGGGAGCTGACAGAAAATACAGTGGGGTGTGCTCCTCCGGGCCTGGGAGAGGAGGTCACCGTTAGCAATGCCCAGCAGGTCCTCTTTCCTCCTGCGAATGCCAAGACCACAGGATTGGAGACACGCCAGGCCTGGATCCAATCTCCACATCCTCCGTGAACCCCCTTTTCCCTCACTGCAGAATGACTGGTAAAAACAGCCCCCAAGAAGAAGGGACAGTTCTTCCTACAGTAGATTTCCAATTAATAAATGGAGAAGGAAAGAGGGAAAGAGAAAATCAACACTGGACAAATACCACAATAATAACTGTTGCAGATAAGATCCACAGATGATGCTAAAATTAGTGGGCATATAAAGCAGAAACTAACACACCACTGTAAAGCAATTATACTCCAATAAAGACGTTAATAAAATAAAATAAAATAAATCAGTGGGCAGAAGTTTGAGGAGCAACAGCCTATCTGTATAGTCTCAAAATGTCTTCCCCAAGAGATTTATTTCATTTTATGTTTTATTGAGGTATAATTAACATACAGCATTACATTAGTTTCAGGTGTACAACCTAACGATTTGGTATTTGTATACGTTTCAAAATTAGATGAACTGCAAAGGGAAAGATACTAAGTTTATACTGGACAAGCTTAGCAGACACCACCTCGACCACGTGACCAAGGTCAATATGACCACAAATCAGACAGGCTGATATCATGAACCCCCTGATGTGGTGCACGGAGAAGCACACAACGTTGGTTCTGCGGTATGTTTGCCAACAATGTGGAACTTCTTTCCACTCATGAGAAAGCATCAGACAAACTCAGACCAAAGGACAGCCTACAAAATTAACTAACCAGTATTCTTCAAAAGGGTCAAGGTCAGGCTTCCCTGCTGGCGCAGTGGTTAGGAGTCCGCGGGCCAATGCACGGGACACGGGTTCAAGCCCTGGTCTGGGAAGATCCCACATGCTGCGGAGCAATTAAGCCCATGCGCCACACCTACTGAAGCCCGCGTGGCTAGAGCCAGCGCTCTGCAGCAAGAGAAGCCCACGCACCGCAACAAAGAGTAGTCCCCACTCACCGCAGCTAAAGAAAGCCCGCGCGCAGCAATGAAGTCCCAACGCAGCCAAAAACAAATAAAGAAATTTATTTAAAAAAAAAAAAGGGTCAAGGTCATGAAAGACAAAGACAGACCGAGAAACTATCATAGGTTAAAGGGGACTACAGAGACATGACAACTAATTCAGGATACAGGATGAGATCCTGGGACAGAATAGGGACTTTGGTGGAAGAACTGGTGAAATGCGAATGACGTGCGTGGTTATGTTACCAGCACTGCACTCATGTTCATTCCCTGGGATTGCTCCCTGTACTGTGTTTACATAAGATGCTATCATGGAAGGAAGCTGAGGGAAAGGTCTACAGAAGCTCTGTACCATTTTTACCACTTTTCTGTAAATCTACACTGAGCTCAAAGTAAAAAGGTAAAAAAAGAAATAGCCTCCAGGTGGCAAGACTGGGAGGAAACGGACCCTCGCGAACATTCGTGGCTGCCAGTGGAAATCTTCTGCACACCCCTGAGTCAGCAATTCTGCTTCTGGGGATGGATGAGAGATTTCAGTCACGCAGGTGTGAAAGGCGTGCCTGCCACGTTAGTCCTGCAGCATCGTTTATGACAACAATAAAAACGCCAGGAAAGACCCTACAGGACTATCTACGGTCTCATAAATTAAAAGTTTTTCATGTGCTGATAGATAATTCTCTCCAGGATAGCATGTAACATGGTCAGTGAAAAGCAGTGAGGACCAGCACAGTGTATACTGTTTGCTGTATTCGTGGAAAAAAAAAAGGGCGGGGGGGCGGGGCGCGCTGCATACCGCAGCTGCTTGGAAATGCGTCGCTGTTTTTTGTTTTTTCTGGAAAATACTCAAGATAACAGTGGTTGCCTCTGTGGAGGAGAACAGGGTGCCTGGGGAACAGAAGTAGAGGGAGAATTTCTCCTACATACTCTTGTGAACCTGAAACCATGTGAACTTAAAAACAAAACCAAAAATGAGACAGATAATTAAAAATTTTTTTCCAAAAAATTCAACAAATAATCCTGGACCCAGGATCTGTGGTCAAACCTGTTTAGATGAAATACTCTGCTCTTCCCTCAAGCCCCACTAAGATGGCATTCAGGTAGGAAGAAGCCAGAAGCCACAAGAACAGAGGGAAGAGGGAGGGGTGGCCTGGAGGGGAGCAAGCCAGGGCAGGCCCAGAGGCCGGAAGCAGATGGCTGAGAGGCAACTGACAGAGCCAGCAGGAAGGAGACCTAGGCACCCATGGGCGGGTGTGTCTGGGGGGGGACAGGGTGCAGGCAGCTGAACTAGGACAAACTAGGATGGCATGCACCAGTCCCTCTGAGAGCGGGTATAAGCTGAGGATATCCAGAACTCCTCCCCAACCTGACAGGGAGCTGCAGAGGGTGAACCAGGGGGACTCCAAGAACAGCCCAGGGGGCGGGCGCCATGCGGGAAACACGCCTGACCCTCTTGCCTGGGGCTGGTGGCCAATGCACAGAGGTCAAGAGTCAACCCCAGCGGCCCTAGGTGGAGTTGATGACAGTGAGGTCACACCTTCCACTGAGGTACAGAAAGGGGCTCTGCTCAGCTGTGACCTCGGTAATCCAGGGAGATGGGAAAGATCTAGGCCAAGGACATCCCCGTGGCTCCCAGGCCCCCTCTCCTCTCTTCAGGAACACAGAGACCCCTCCTCTCTCTCCCTCTAAAGCCCTGGTGAAGTGGGTATCTGCCCAGCAGCCACTTCTCTTTTTCTGGAAACCTCCCCTGACTCTCCTTTGAGGAGGGCCCTCCCCTCAATGTTCCCTCATGTTGTTCAGGTAAAACCGATCCTACCCTCATGTTTAGATGCTGGCATTTAGCCCTGGGATTTTTCCTGGAATTTCAGGAACGAGGCCCTCTCCTTCTTCTGGTGTTGCTTAGTGAGTGGGCTGTGAACCTGGAGCTACTGAGGCCATCTGATCCCCAAAGGGAGAGACTACCTGAGAAAGAAAGACAGCACAGAGAAACACAGGGCCCAGGGATCGGACTGTGCCTTCCAGGAATTGTCTGAGTTCCTGAATCTAGCTGAGGCTGAAGCTATATACTTCCGGAGCTTTTATGCATCTGACCATTAGCTTAGAATTCTGTCACTTGTAAAGAGTTGAGGGAGGAGTTCAGAGTGAGGTCATCACCCCTTCTTGACAAATATTGAGAGACAGGAGTTTCAAGGAGCACTGAGGGAGAAATTCCTAGAAGAAGTGTGTACCCATGAATGTGTATATACAACAGGACGCCAACATCACAGAAAAGAGGCTAGATAGGTCTCCTGCACTGAACAGGTGTTACTTTTATAAGCAGAAATCAACTTTCTTTGAAAAATAATACAGCAAATTAATTCCTCGCTGTCCTTGATTTTTTTTTTTAAAGATAATATATTTAATCAAACCTTAATTTTTATTATTTATTTTTTGCGGTACGCGGGCCTCTCACCGCTGTGGCCTCTCCCGTTGCGGAGCACAGGCTCCAGACGCGCAGGCTCAGCGGCCGTGGCTCACGGGCCCAGCCGCTCCGCGGCATGTGGGATCTTCCCGGACCAGGGCACGAACCCGTGTCCCCTGCATCGGCAGGAGGACTCTCAACCACTGCGCCACCAGGGAAGCCCTGTTCTTGATTTCTTTTGTCATCATGACATATTGTCCCTGCTGCCTTCAGAATCAAGTCCAAATGTATTAACATGGCCCTGTGTGGTCTGTCCTTGGATGGCCATCCAGTCTCTCTTCTTGCCACTTTCAGCCCCACCGTCTACATTTCAGCCCCACCAGCCTCTTCTGATTCCCCTCGTTCACACCTTGACCCTTGCACATGCTGTTGCCTGTGCCTCTGTCTTTCCACTTTGGCTCACTTCTCCTTGAGCTCTGCTATATCCCCTTCTCCCAAAAGCCCTCCCCAAACCCACAGACTGGCTAGGCTCCCCTCCAGGCTTTCCCAGCCCAGCACTGACCCACTGACCTCTCTGGATCGTCTGGAGAAGGGCCTGTCTCCCCTCTGAATTGTGAGACCCATGAGGGCAGGGCTGTGTCCCCACCGCTGCTCAGCACAGGACCCAGCACAGAGAAGATTCTGGGGAGTCCTGGATGCATGGATGAGATAGGGATGAATAAAACAAGGCAGGGACAGGGTTTGTTTCAGCCCTGTGTCCCCAGCACTCAAGCACAGGTATAGAGAAGATACTCATAGGAGATATGTTGAAAGAATGAGACCAAAAGTGAAAAGTCTGAGGTATAAAAACGTATCAGCTTGGTGATAAAAAGACGCTTTATTCAATCAGTGCTGTTGGGACAACTGGACAACTAGGAAAAAAATAAGATGGATCCGGAGTGGGTTGAGGTATCGGTGGGAGAGTCGGGTGGCAGAAGAAGCCGTTACGGGGACTGGAGCTGTGGATTAAGCCTGAACAAGATGACAACTTCCCAGGACTTCCCTGGTGGTCCAGTGGTTAAGACTCCACGCTCCCAAGGCAGGGCACACGGGTTCGATCCTTGGTCAGGGAACTAAGAGCCTGTATGCTTTGTGGTATGGCCAAATAAAATAAAATTTAAAAAAAAAAGAATATTTAAAAGATGACAACTTCCCAAAAGCACTGAGATTTCGTGGCAGAGCCCATGGGGAAAAAGCCAGTGGGAAGCCTAGCCGGCGCTGGCAAAGTCCTGGGCAAGAAGCTGGAGGAAAGGGGCTTTGACAAGGCCCATGTGGTTCTTGGCTAGTTTCTGGTGCTAAAGAAAGATGAAGACCTCTTCCGGGAATGGCTGAAGGACACACGCGGCCGGGACTGCTTCAGGTGCCTGGGGGAGTGGTGCGACGCCTTCCTGTGATGCTCTCTGGGGAGCCCTGATCCCGAGCCCCAGCACTGAGTCTCCAGAGTTTGCAGCCAAGTGAGGACTCCTCCCCCATCCTCTCCAAGGGAAAACACTGCTGTGGTGGTGCAGACCTCCCGTGTACTCCAGGGTCTTTTGGGAGATCTCTCCCCTCATCATTTCAACTTGTTTGGAATTCTCAGCCTTGCATGCATCTCCCTTCTCCTTTCCCTGCCAAGTTTTGAGTCAGCTCTTTT
This sequence comes from Monodon monoceros, assembly GCF_005190385.1. Lineage (NCBI taxonomy): Eukaryota > Metazoa > Chordata > Mammalia > Artiodactyla > Monodontidae > Monodon > Monodon monoceros. Next base: position 48,944,466 of record NW_021703766.1, read on the forward strand.
TGGTAGAACGGTTACTGCCCTTGTAAAGTTGTTTTTTTTTTTTTTTTTTTTTTCGGTATGCGGGCCTCTCACTGCTGTGGCCTCTCCTGTTGTGGAGCACAGGCTCCGGACGCGCAGGCTCAGCGGCCATGGCTCACGGGCCCAGCCACTCCGCAGCATGTGGGATCTTCCCGGACCAAGACACGAACACGTGTCCCCTGCATCGGCAGGCGGACTCTCAACCACTGCGCCACCAGGGAAGCCCTGCTGGTTGTTTTTATACCTGGGGCAATGCATCACCAAGAAGGGAGAGGCGATTTGCCTTTCTTTTCATACTTCTCCCATAATTTCTTTTCTTGGGAGCAGAACCATCGGAAAGGGAGGGAAGGAAGGAAGGAAAGAAAGGAGGACGGAGGGAGGGAGGGAGGAAAGCCAGCAGATTCCTCAGGCAAGTCAAGTGAAGCTAGAGCTCTGGAAAGGATTCCCTTAAAACTCTCCTTGCAGGAGTGCGGGGAGTTGGGGTGGATTCACGTACAACAGCATGAAGGCTGCCTGCCAAGTGCCACATAGACTGGAATACTGAAGGCAGCATTCTTTGGGAGAGCATAACCCAGAAATAACCTAAACGTCCACCAACAGGGGCCTGGTACGATCACACTAAGTACCAAGTGCTATGGAAAAGAATGTGGGATGAATTTTCAAGGTTCTGTAGTTAAAGAGGAAAAAAACAGAGCACAAAACGAGGTGAGCAGTGCACAACCTTTTATGTGAGTTAACATATGCATACAGCACACCTGGTTATACACAGAACACCTCTGGAGGGCATCTGGGGAGCGGCCTGTGGTGGTTTCCTTTCTAACCTCTGACCTACTCTTCCCATCACCCTCTGCCCCAGCCACACAGGCCTCCTCGCTGTTCCTGGAACCCAGCAGGCATGCTCTAGCCTCAGGGCCTTTGCACTTACTGTACCTTATGCCTGAAACACTACTCTCCAAACATCCATACTTCCTCATTTTACTCAAGTCTCTGTAATCACCTCCTCAGAGAAGGCTTCCTAAATCCACTCTAATAGAGCAAATACCTTCTCCCATTACACCTAATCCTTCTTCTTTCCTGCTTCATTTTTCCCTTAGTACCACCTAACATGTAATATATTTACTTTCTTTTTTCTTTTTTTAAATAAATTTATTTATTTATTTTGGGCTGTGTTGGGTCTTCGTTGCTGTGCGTGGACTTTCTCTAGTTGCAGTGAGCAGGGGCTACTCTTCGTTGCAGTGCGCGGGCTTCTCATTGCAGTGGCTTCTCTTGTTGCGGAGCATGGGCTCTAGGCGTGCGAGCTTCAGTAGATGTGGCACGTGGGCTCAGGAGTTGTGGCACGTGGGTTCTAGAGCACAGGCTCAGCAGTTGTGGCGCATGGGCTTAGCTGCTCCGAGGCATGTGGGATCTTCCTGGACCAGGGCTCGAACCCGTGTCCCCTGCATTGGCAGGCGGATTCTTAACCACTGCACCACCAGGGAAGTCCATTTACTTTCTTATTTACTATCTGTCTCTTATCAGGAGAACTCAACTCTAAAGGGCAGCAGAGACATGGGTCTCTTTTTAAACAGCTGTATCCCCAGTGCTTGGCAAGTAGTAGGCATTTGATAAATCTTTCTTAATGAACAAAGAAAAGAAGGAAGACAGGCAGGCTGATAGGGATAAGAAGGTATGTACTTTTCATCATATTTCCTTTTGTACCACCTGAATTTTTCTACCACACACATTATTACTGACCACGATGGAACTAAATTGGAAATCATAACAGTGAGAAATCTAAAAAGGCCCCAATATTTGGAAACTAAACAACTCACTTCTAAATAACCCAGGGGTCAAAGAAGACATCACAAGAGAAACTAAAAAATATACAGAACTGAATGACAATAAAGACATAATGTGGGACTTCCCTGGTGGCGCAGTGGTAAGAATCTGCCTGCCAATGCAGGAGACATGGGTTCGAGCCCTGGTCCGGGAAGATCCCACATGCCGCGGAGCGACTAAGCCCATGCGCCACAACTACTGAGCCCGCGTGCCACAACTACTGAAGCCCGTGTGCCTAGAGCCCATGCTCCGCAACGAGAAGCCACTGCCATGAGAAGCCCGCGCACTACAACAAAGAGTAGACCCGCTCACAACAACTAGAGAAAGCCCGCACACAGCAACGAAGGCCCAACACAGCTAAAAATAAATAAATAAATAATTTTTTTAAAAAGACACAATGTGTCAAATTTTATGGAACATAACTAAAGTAGTGCTTAGAGGGAAATTTATATTTAAGTGCTTATATTAAGAAAAGAAGAAAGATTGAAAAAGCAATAATCTAAGATTCTATCTAACTAAAAAAAGAGCAAGTTAAACACAAAGTAAATAGAAAAAAATAATAAGGATAAGAGTGGAAATCAACGAAATAGGAAACAGAAAAATAAAAGGAAAATAACACAGCTAAAAGGTGATTCTTTGAAACATACTTTGATAAACCACTAGCAGGATTAGTATTCAAGAATAAAGAAAAAAGCAAACATAAATTATCACTATCAGGAATGACAGAGGAGACATCACTAGAGATGCTACAAATATTACAAGGATACCAAAGGAACATGATGCACAACTTTATCCCAATAAATTCAACAACTTATATGAAGTGACATATATCTTGAAAAACATAATTTATGGAAATTGACACAAGAAGGAACAGAAAATCTGAAGAGTCCTATAACTACTACAGAAATTGTATCAGTTATTAAAAATCTTCCCTTAAAAAAAACTACAAGCCAAGCTGGACATTTACATCAAATATTTAAGGAAGAAATAATTCCAATTTTACACAAAATCTTATAGAAAATAGAAAATGAGGGAACATTCTCCCAATTGTTTTGTGAGGTCAGCCAAACCGTGATATTAAAACCTGAGAAAAACATTACGAGAAAAAAAATTACAGACTATATCACTCATGGCTACAGATACAAAAATGTTTTGGAAAATATTAGCAAATCAAAGTCAGCATATCTTAAAAGGATACTACACCATGACCAAGTGGGGTTTATACAAGAATATAAGATTGGTTTAATATTCTTTAAGAAAAAAATCGATCATTTTAACTCATGATAGTAGTAGAATTATGGTAGCCAACCTCCAAGATAGCCCCCAACAATCCCTGTCTCCTGGTACTTACACCTCTGTATAGTCCCTTCCCACAGTGTACCAGGGTTGGTCTGTATGATCAACACAATGTGATCAGAAGTGGTAGTATGTCAATTCCAAAATTACATTATAAAGACACTGCTTCTTCAGTCTCGGTCACTTTCACTTTTGGATTACTCTCTTTGAGGGAAGCCAGCTGCTAGGTCACGGGTAGCCCTAAGGAGAGGTCCATGTGGAAAGCAACTGAGTCAACAGCCAGTGAAGAACTGAGATCTTCTACCAACAACTAGGTGAGTGAGTCACCTTGGAAGCAGATCCTCCAGCGCCAGGTGAGCCTTCATTCTGACAGACTCTGAGCCAAAGCCACTCGGCCACTCCTAAATGCCTAATTCTCAGGAACTGTGTGAGGTAACAAATGTTTATTTATTATCACACGAAAAAGTACTCAGCATTACCATTCCCCAGGAAAAAAGCAAATGAGTTGCCATTTTACACCAACTGTAATAGCTAAAATTAACCGTGAAAACATTAAATATTGGCAAGGATGCAGAGTAACTGGAACCACTTTGTAAAATTCGTTGGTAGTTTCTTATAAGATTAAACACACCTTTACCATATAACTCAGAAATTTTACTCCGATGTACTGAACCAAGAGAAATAAAAGCATATGTCTACATAAAGACTTGTACAAGAGTGTTCACAGCAGTTTTACTCGTAATAACCAAAAAAACTGGAAACCCAAATGATTAAGAGAATGGATAAACAAAGTGTAGGATATTCATATATGTATTGGAATAAAAGAAAAGAATATGCAATAAAAGAAATGAACCACTGATACATGCAGCAACAAGGAAATATCTCAAAAGCATCTTGTGAACAAAAGCTAGACATAAGGTTCATACTGCATGATTCCATTTGTACGAAGTTTAACAACAGGTAAAACTATAGTGAGAGAAGTCATACAGGATGACAGAACGGGAAAGGAAGGAACTTCTCCCAGGGTGATGGAAATGTTTTATATCTTGAGTGTTGGTTATACGGGCATATGCATTTGTTAATACTCATTAAACTACAGATCTTTATTAAACTTTAGTATTATACTGTATAGATACGGTACTTCAATAAATAATACGCAAAAAATCAAATATTAACAACTCAATGTAAGAGGAGGAGCTTGGGAGCCAGTAGGCTTGATTTCTTGTTCAGTGTTGCCTCAGGGAACTTCCTGGTCTCTGGGCTATTTCCCCACTCATACAACCAGGACGATCATATAATCTCCCTAATAAGGTGGTTCATATATTTTGTTGAGATCACAGAAAGCATAATAAATAAAAACTATTGTCATCAGTTACGAAATTACTATTCAGAGTAAACACAGCTTCGAGCCAGTCCCTGTGCTGGCTGCCCTTTCCTGGATGGGTTCCAGCCAGTTGAAAGCTGGCCCCAACAGTGCTCCAGGTGTTAACAGACTTGCGCTGCTACAAGCAGGGCGGGAGCCTCCTCTGGTGAACCTGGTCCCATCCTCCATGACTGCCCAGAGACAGCAGTGATGTGCAGCCCACCAGTCACCAGAGGAAACATGATTGGTTCCGTCTCTCAGTGCGGGAATCCCATCTCCCGCACTCTGGGTCCAAAGGATTTCGCAGGGGTTAACCCAATCCTTCAGACTGACCAATCAGAGCACTGCATTCCCGGCCCATAGTGACTGGCTCGGGGATGGGGATGTGACCCAAGCTGGACCACTGAGATTCACCCTGGGAAGAAGGACCTCTCTGTGCCCTGGAGTCACTACACAGGTAACTAATACTTTCAAATGTGAGCTCCATGAGAGGAGCGTCTTTTGTGTTGTTAGTCATACCTCCTAGGATAGTTCCTAGCAGACAGCAGGCACTAAATTAAGATTTGTTGAATGAGTCAATTATACAGCCGCTTAATGGACTGAAGCAAGTCCTTGTCCCAGAAAATAATCCCACTTCTACTCCCTGCCCATATCTGGAGACTCTGTACAACTTAACTTAGTACAGAAGGCATCTGTGGGGATTTAAGAGGCACAAGGGTATAGATGATCTTATCTGCAAAGTGGAAATAGAGACACAGATGTAGAGAACAAACGTATGGATACCAAGGGGGAACGGGGGGTGGGATGAATTGGGAGATGGGAATTGACACATATACACTATTGATATTATGTATAAAATAGACAACTCATGAGAACCTACTGTATAGCACAGGGAACTCTACTCAATGCTCTGCGGTGACCTAAATGGGAAGGAAATCCAAAAAAGAGGGGATATATGTATACGTATAGCTGATTCACTTTGCTGTAGAGTAGAAACAAACACAACATTGTAAAGCGACTATACTCCAATAAATAAATAAATAAACATCCAGTATAAAAAAAAAAAAAAGAGGCACAAGGGAAGCAGCTAACGAGGCTAAGAGCTTAGTGCGCTCTAGAGTCGGGTGTTCCTGGATTCAAGTTCTGGCCCTGCTACTTACATGCTGTGTGAGCTTGGGGAAGCTTCTCAACCTCTCCGCACCCCCACTTCCTCTTTTTCAAAATGGGGATCATAAACCCTGGTTGGCAGGGATGTTGGTGCATTCAAGGCTTGTACATGAATTAACTATCTAGTGGGAGATTCAGCATGGCTGCCTGCAGAGACTGGGGATGGGGTTGAGCACGGGGAGTGCAAAGTAAAACCAGACGATCTGGTCCTAGCTCTACCACTCAGCACCTGTGTGCCCTCAGGCAGGTTACCTAACAGCTCTGCTCAGTTTCTTCATCTGTTTAAGTATGTTAGGGATGGCAATCTACCTCACAGGGTGTGGGGAGAATAAATTAATATACAGAAAGACTACAACAACCTTAGTGCTCATTACTATTCATACTACTTTATATCATTCTGTACTGTCTTATTAACTCCATCCTCTCCTGCCATTAGTCTAGAAGCTATATTCATTCACCACCCTGCCCTCCCATATAGCAAGGGATGGTATGTAACTAAATTCTGGCCAATTAGCAGTGAGGGGAGTCCCCTGGGGGCTTCTGGGAGAATATTTTTCTCCTTGAAGAGCTTTCTCTCATTTCCCTAGAACCCCTGTCCCACATATAAATGCGTGCGCGGCGCGCGCGCACACACACACACACACACTTTCTCCCTTTGGACACTGCAGTATAAAGGTACGATGCCTGGAGCTCCAGTAGCCTCTTTGAGGCCTTGAGGGGAGTTACTGCCTGAGCACCAAGATGGTAGAGACAGAAAGAGTCCTCAGGTCCCTAATAACATCACCAAGCCACCAAACAACCACAAAGCCACCTTCCTCCACCAACAATAAACATCCCTTAGACTTAAGATTTGGGTAAGATTTATTGGCTGGGTTTTCGATCAATCACAGATGAGCACAAACTGATTTGTGTCTTGTTCTTTCGTTCACAAGAAGCATATATTACTTTTGTAAATTGAGTAAGTCCCCCCAAAACACTTCAGAGGAAAAAACCCCTAAAACCCCAAAATAAAATTAAAATTTGATTCAGTTTTAAAGAGAAAAGAGATAAAAATGGCAACACACGCAGCACAGAATTCAGCACACACTAGGCCTTCAGTAGAAGGTAGCTGCTGTGGCTGTGTGCTCATCAAAGGCAGGACCGAGGTGGGTCTGGAAGCCGGAAGATCACTGAGGAAAGAGGGGGGAGTGGGGGGCTCTGAAGAAATCACCAGCTATGTGGAGGCTTAGGGGTCTGAGGTGGGGTCAGCTGGAGCCAGGACAGCAGGAACAAAGGAGGAACCAAAAATTAGAAACAAGGGGTAAGACCCTAGTTAGAGACAGAAGCACATCCTGGGAGGCCGAGAACATTGGGGTAAACCAAGGAGTCTCAAGGACAGGTGAACAAAGAAGGGTGAACAAGGTGTTTCTCTGGAGCATAGGAAGAAAATATCAACTTCCGGTTATGTTTGGTTTGAAGAAAGAGAAGGGAAAGAAGAAGAGGAGAAAGGAAGGAGAGGGTGAAAATAAGAAGAAATTAAGCTTTACTAGGCATACAGAGACACACCCAGATGGACTACAGAGAAGCCCTCCAGTGCCCCTCAGCCGCAGGTGCCAGCATCCTCAGGCGCTGGACCTAAAGGCTAAAGGACTGACACGGGCGCCCTCTCCTGTCCATTCCGCGCATTGCAGCCTGGGCCAATTGATTCCCGGGGACATTCTCAGGTTGCAAATCAAGTCCTCACACCAGGGCTTCTTAAAGAGTCCTGCTCAGAAACCAAGCACGGAAGATTTAACAAGGCCAGCACGAGAAAATTCCAACAAACTCCTCTGCATATGAAGGGTGGGAATGAAAGCTGAGCAGGGGGATTAAATTCAGCTGACGGCACACTTCTCTCATTTGGTCTGTACCTCAGTTAGGACTTTGCCAGCTGTGACAGCCAGCCATGCACAAAGAATGTCAAAACGACTCTCAAAGATGGTTACAAGGCTTCCCTGGTGGCGCAGTGGTTGAGAGTCCGCCTGCAGATGCAGGGGACACGGGTTCGTGTCCCGGTCCAGGAGGATCCCACGTGCTGCGGAGCGGCTGGGCCCGTGAGCCATGGCCGCTGAGCCTGCGCGTCCAGAGCCTGTGCTCTGCAACGGGAGAGGCCACAGCAGTGAAAAGTCCGCGTACCACAAAAGAAAAAAAAAAAAAAAGAAAAGATGGTTACACTGAGAGTTTCCAAATGCATTAACAATGCCTGTATAAGAAAATATTTTTAGTGAGAGCAAAAACATTTGGAGGGCTATGAATATATAAAATAAAAATTTTATTATTAAAATATTAATTTCAAAAAATAAAAAATTTCATCCCTTCCAATTTTTTAATGTTTTTAAATGCACATAATATATTCACAGTAATATATGTCAGTACTATTCATGACTCCTAAATAACTATGTATACACATTCATATCACACACACACACACACACACACACACACACACACACACACACACATTCATACTAGGGGAGAACTGTCAGAACGTTTCCTTAATAGGAGAGCATAATAAAACTGTTTGGAGGTCACCAACAGCAGCCCGCTGTCATGTAACATAACTGATGTGGTGCTCTGGAGATTATAAATAGACTCCAGGGAAGTGGTTTTCAAGCGCTCATGCACACGCGGATCCTGTCTGGAAAATACTGAAAATAAAAATGGGGACTTCCCTGGTGGTCCAGTGGTTAAGAATCCGCCTTCCAATGCAGGGGACACGGGCTCTATTCCTGGTCAGGGAACTAAGATCCCACAGGCCGCGGTACAACTAAGCCCATGCACTCTGGAGCCCACACACCACAACTAGAGAGAAGCCCGTGCACCCCAATGAAGAGCCCGTGTGCCACAACTAAGACCCAACACAGCCGAATAAATTAAAAAAAAAAAAAAAAAAGTCCCTGACTTCCCTGGCGGTCCCGTTGTTAAGACTCCATGCTCCCAACGCAGGGGGCATGGGTTTGATCCCTGGATGGGGAAGATCCTTCATGTTGAGTGGCACAGCCAAAAGAATAAAAAATAGATAAAAAAATAAAGTGTCCAGCCCTTCCTTCCCCAGGTGGACCAATCAGGATCCTGGGCAGCTGAGGGGAGCACACCACAAAGCTCACATTTTTCCCTTCAGGGCATCTACCTTTCAGCTCACCAATCCTCTTAGCAGCTATATTTAGTCTGGTGTTTCTTTAGTTCTGTCGAGCTCTGAACTTCAGTTGTATCTGTCACTTCTCGAAGTTCTATTTAGCTCTTTTTGCAACTTCCTGGTGATTTTTGATTGTACTCAATCTGTCCTATTTTATCTTTTTCATATATAAACGGAGCTATTTTATATCCGTATCTGATCATTCCCACATCCACAATGTTTGCGGGTCTTTTTTGTTTGTCTGTTTGTTTGTTTGTTTGTTTGCGGGTCTTGACCTGCCATATTTTGTGTCTGCTGACTCTCGATCACGGTGCCTGCTTCTCTGTACGGCACATAATTTTTTTTTATCATGAGCTCATATGTGCCGGAACTCTACCTGAAGGAATTCTCCAAGGCCCAGGCAGAGGGTGGGGCTCCTCCAGGGAGGGTTTATGTTTGTCCTGGCCAGGTACTTAGGGGCACACAGATCCGGGTTCATTCTCAGCCTACTGTTTCCAGGACCTTCCAAAGAGTATAATTGAAGCCTCAAACCCACATGAGGGACAGACAATTCTCAGAGGAAAACTTTTTCAATCTCTACCTAGATGTAAGGCTGTGTGCCTTTGCAGGATGGGATTTTTTTTTAGTTCACACTTCCCCTGAGGGGTACCTTCCCCCAGGACCTGGCTGTTCACAAGGTGGTCCTCTGTCCCCAAGGCCATGTGAATCTGTCAATGTCCCCAGAGCACCAGGAGGCTTCAGCGCTCCCTCCCCTCCTTGGCTCTTTGCTCTGGCTTTCTCCTTGCTCTGGGAGGAGTCCCTTTTCTTCATTGCAGGTACAACCATGCATTTCAAAGGATGCTTTAAATATTTTAGGAAGCATTAGGTCATAGGAGGCTCTCTACTCAGCCACATTGCCCTCTCTCTGTTTGCCTTTCTCACTTTTCTTTACTCCAATCCCAGCTTCTGACCAGACAAACATAATAATTGCCCCGCGCTAGTTAGAAATGTTCATGGGAGAGCCCAGACCCTTCTGCTTGTTACCAAGCCTGTGAGGTCTGACTGAGGAAGAGGGACCAACGCCACCTAGAGGCCTGAAGTACTGACTGCTTGGCTGCAACAGGCCACCAGAGAAGGAATGCACTAGAAAGCTTAGTATTAAGATGACGATGATGATCAAAATAATAATGGTGCCTGATATCTCTACACATTCAACAAACAATTATGCAGCACTTAAGAGCCAGGCACTGTCTAATGCTTTATGGATATATTAACTCATGGAATATGAGTTATAATGATATAATTTACAGATACCATTTAACCAGAGAAGTTAAATAACTTGCCCCGGAAGGGACTTCCCTGGTGGCGCAGTGGTTGAGAATCCTCCTGCCAATGCACGCGACACGGCTTCGAGCCCTGGTCCAGGAAGATCCCACATGCCGCGGAGCAACTAAGCCTGTGCGCCACAACTACTGCAACTACTGAGCCTGCGCTCTGGAGCCCACGTGCCTAGAGCCTGTGCTCCGCAACAAGAGAAGCCACCGCAGTGAGAAGCCCACGCACCACAACTAAGAGTAGCCCCAGCTCGCCACAACCAGAGAAAGCCCGCGCGCAGCAACGAAGACCCAATGCAGCCAAAAATAAATTAATTAATTAAAAAAAAAAACTGCCCTGGGGCCACATAGAAAATGGCAGAACTGGGATTAACATGTAGGCAGCTCAGCTCCAGAGGCCGGGTTCTCGACCACTCCGCCCCACTAAGTTACTGAGTTCACTTTAAGTCACGGAGCTTAGAACGTGCCAGGCCTGCGCTGAGGATACTCACGCACGCAACAGACCCTCCCAACAGACCTATGAGGTGAGCGCTATACCATGCAGAGGAGGAAACCGAGGTACAGAAAGGCGGGGTGACTTGCGCGGGACGCACAGCAAATGGCAAAGCGGAAAGCTGAGTGCAGGAAGCCTTTATCTGGAAGCAGGGTTTTCAGCCTCTGGACAGTAATGCCCACATATGCCAAGAACAGATTATCACAGCCAGCACTAAAGACCAGATGCACATGCTCTGGGTCAGGCCTTGATATCCACTGGCTCTTGGATCCCCACAAGAATACTGGGAGGTGAGTTCTATCATCACCCTCATTTGATGAACATGGATTTGGAGTCTCAGAGAGGTCGAGCTGCTTGCCCAAAGTCACACAGCTCATTAGTGGCTCCAAGATGCCAAGCCAAGAGTATCTACTCTGTGGCAAACTGCCTTTGGTGACTGTCTGCATCACGCCCTGTGCGGTCCCCTCTCACACTCACTCTGGTCTGTGCCAGAGCTGCTTGGACTGATAGCGTGTTCTGGAAGTGATGCTGTGTGGATCCAGGCCCTGCCCTTAAAAGGCCTGCAGCTTCTGCTTCTTCCCTCATGGAAATCTAGCTCCTGGGGGCCCTGAGTGACCATGAGAGGCGAGACCACGTGGAGAACAGAGGTCCTGAGACAACACTGAGACGGAGAGAAGGAACTGGCCATTCCAAGATCCCAGTAGAGCCTCCTGATGACTCCAGGCCCAGCCACCCTCTGACTGAAACCCCCTGAGAGACTACCTAGCAAGACTGGCCGGGGCCCAGCTAGCCCAGTCAAGCCACGAAACTGTGAGAGAAAAATCGTCACTGTGTAAAGTCCTTAAACTGTAGGTCAGATTGCTTTGTAGCAAAACTGAAACCAACTCCAAAGCCAAAACTTGTAAGAATGACCACAGAGCTAAACTCTTCTGAAAAAATTATCCCAGCAGCCTGAATGAATCGTGTGGCATATTAGTTTCCTATTGCTTCTGTAATCAATGACCACAAATGCAGTGGTTTAAAACAACACACAGTTATTCTCTACAGTTCCAGAGGTCAGGAGTCCAAAACGGTTCTCACTAGCCTAAACTCTAGGTGTCAGCAGGCGAGAGTTCCTTCCTGCAGGCTCTAGGGGAGAATTTGTTCCCTTGCCTTTTCCAGCTTCTAGAGGCCACCTGCATTCCTGAGCTCACGGTCCCTCCTCTATCTTCAAGGCCAGCAGGGTAGCAGCTTCAAATCGGTCCCTTTCCTGTCTCCCTCTTTCACCTATAAGGACCCTTGTGATTACACTGGACCCACCTGCATGATCCAGGCTACTCTCCCAATCACCAAATACCTGAGTCAATCACATCTGTAACGTCCCCTTTGTTGTGTAAGGCAACACATTCAACAGGTTCCTGGGATTAAGATGTGGGCATCTTTGGGGGGCCGTTATTCTGCCTACCAGAGTAGCAAACTGGAAAAATGACCAGTGTTCTCCAAAGGAATAAGCGGAAACCAACTGGAATTTTCCCACTGCCCAGAGACCTCCCACAGTTCCCCTGGCAGCATCAGCAGTGCACTTTGCATGAGTGGCCCCAACCTTCCTGGCATCACCAACCTCTTTTATTTTCTCTCCCCCAGAAATCTTTGTTGAAAAAGATCTTTGTCTCCCCGACACAGTGCATCATCGATGATTTATGCTTCTTGCATTTACTGTTCTTTCCCAGGCAGAAACACCTACCCCTCCGGCCCCTATTGTGAGGAGACCGACAGCTAGGTCTACCCTACTGTGTCAAAAGAACCTTAGCCAGGGACTTCCCTGGTGGCACAGTGGTTAAGAATCCACCTGCCAATGCAGGAGACATGGGTTCGAGCCCTGGTCCAGGAAGATCCCACATGCTGCGGAGGAACACAACTACTGAGCCTGCGCTCTAGAGCCCATGAGCCACAGCTACTGATCCCACACGCCACAACTACTGAAGCCTGTGTGCCTAGAGCCCATGCTCCTCAACAGGAGAAGCCACCGCAATGAGAGGCCTGCCCACTGCAACGAAGAGTAGCCCCCGCTCGCCGCAACTAGAGAAAGCCCGCGCACAGCAACAAAAAGACCCAACGCAGCCAAAAATAAAATAAAAAATTTTAAATAAATTAATTAATTAAAAATAAAAAGTGTGAATATGAGAAGTCAGGGCATACCAACGTCGAAAAGCATCTCCAACCAAACCTGTCCCCCACTGAGCCCCTGGTACTTTCCGTCCAGCCTGCCCCTCTTCCAGTCGGCCTGTCACACCCAATCCACAGGAAATCCTGCCGCCACTACCTTTCAAACAAATCTACTGCTTAATCATTACTAAGGGGAAAAGGAAAGGTTCTTTTAGCAGTCACCACCTTAACCAAGGGATCCAAGGTACCGCCACAAATGACGGAACAAACAGACATCAGGAGCCCCCTGAGGTGATGTCCTTAGGTGTTCTGTGGTGTTCCTGCCAAATATGCTCAACGTGAATCAAATCAGAGGAAGCAATCAGAAAACCCCAGATTGCGGGGCACTATGGGACAACTGGCTTGGACCCTTTCCAATGCCAACGTCACAAAAAACAAGAAAGGACAAGGATACTGTTATAGAGGAGGGCCAGCAAACTTTTTCTGCTACGGGCTACAGAGCAAATATTTTAGATTTGTGGGCCATGGAAATCCGACTCTGCATCCACAGACAATGTACAACGAATGGGCAGGGCTGTGTCCCAATAAAACTTTATTTACAAAGACAGGCAGTGAGCCAGATTGCCCAGCCTGCTGTAGATTAAAGGACACTAAAGAGGCATGATTATCAAATGCAGTGCATGATCCTTGAGCTGACCCTAGGTTAAAAATAATAAACAGCTAAAAGGACATTTGGGGGACCAGAATATGAGCTATATATTAGATATGAGCTGTATATGAAACAATATTGTCATCAATATTATTGTTATCAATGTTAAATTTCTCAGGTGTGACACTGGTTCTGTGTCATATAGAATGCCTTTGTTCTTAGAAGATACAGACTGAAGTATTTAGGAGTTTAGAAGCATGTCCAAAACTTATTTTCAAATTGTTCAGAAAAAAAAAAGATTGTGTATATACATTCATACACGCATACATATATGGTGTTGAAGACAAAGCAGATCTGCTGAAGACTAATAAGAGATGAACTAGGTGTTGAAGGGCATATACCTGATGACCATACCATTCTTTCTTTCAACTTTTCTCAGGGTTTGAAACTTTTTTTTTTTTTTTTTGCGGTACGCGGGCCTCTCACTGCTGTGGCCTCTCCCGTTGCGGAGCACAGGCTCCGGACACGCAGGCTCAGTGGCCATGGCTCACGGGCCCAGCCGCTCCGCGGCATGTGGGATCTTCCCGGATCGGGGCACGAACCCGTGTCCCCTGCATCGGCAGGCGGACTCTCAACCACTGCGCCACCAGGGAGGCCCCAGGGTTTGAAATTTTAAAAAGAAGTAGTTGGGGAAAAAATTATCTCTGGGATCTGACCCCTCCTCCTCACTCACCTCCCACCTGGACTACTGTAGTCATGTCTTCCCTGCATCCACGCTCACCCTATGATTGCTAAAAGGATGCTATTAAAATCGAACTCAGATCCCATCCGTCCTCTGCTCAGACCCTCCAGTGAGTCCCATCCACTCAGAGTAAAGCCAAAGCGTTTGTGGTGGCCCACAGGCCCTGCACGATCTGCCCCCTTCCCACCACCTTCTCGGCCCTCAGTCTCCACTCAGTCTCACTGTTCAGCCACACTGGCTTCCTCGATGCTCATCAAACAGGCCAGGCGCACAGTCACCTCAGGGTCTTCACACCTGTGGAAACTTCGGGCTAGAAAGCTCCTCCCCCAGATGCCCGCACTGCGTGCTCCCTCCTCTCCTCATATTTTCAGTGAGGTCTCCCTGGTAATCCTATCTAAACTTCACAACCGTCCCCCAAATACTCCTCCTCCTGCATCCCTGACGTTTTCTCCAGAGCAATTAGTGCTATCCAATATCTAACTTTACATTTTAACTGTTTTCTTTATTGTCTGGCTTCCCCCCACGCCGAGAACGCAAGGTCCCCTGAAGACAAAATCTTCTACTTTTTCTTCTCAGCTGTATCCATAACATCTACACAACAGCCGTGCACTGACCTATCACTTTACATCCATTACTCCTCACAACAACTTGATGAGGTTAAGTATTATTTATAGCATAAATGCATATGTAGCATATACACAAAATAGGAATAATAACGATGTCTACCTCATAATAATTGGTGGGGACTTAATGCTGTGAAGTTCTCAGCAGACTGCCTGGCACAAAGTGAGGGCCCATTAAATGCCACTATTATATAATACTCACTGTACAGAGGAGGAAACTGAAGCTCAGAGGGGTTAGTGACCTGCCCAAAATCACCTGGCTGAGAAGGGGACGGGGTGCGTGTGTGTGTGTGTGTGTGTGTGTGTGTGTGTGTGTGTGTGTGTGTG
>NW_021703766.1:48959583-49258018 GCF_005190385.1 Monodon monoceros
GTGTGTGTGTGTGTGTGTGTGTGTGTGTGTGTGTGTGTGTGTGTGTGTGCCAGATTGGAACCCATGTCAGTCTGACTCAAGCAGCCACTTTCTAAACCACAACGCTGAGACACATCACCGTGCTTGGGAGAAAGACAGAGGCAGGAAACAGGAACCAGCTCTGGGAATCCTGAACGCAGGATTTGAGTCAGCCTCTGGCACTAACTCCACGTGTGACCTCAGCAATTCCCCTCTGCTCTCAGGCTTCAGTTTTCTCTTCTATAAACTGGGGGAAGTCATTTCCCCTCCCTGACATGGGGACAAAAAAGAGTGTGAGGCTCAAATGAGAGAGCTTATATGGAAGCACTTCAGAAACTGTAATCCAACACTTCTCCGTTCTAAGATCTGCAGCTCTGGCAGAGGACCGACCAAACACCAAAAGACCAAAAATTCCAAGCCCTGGAAAGCAAATTTTAAGCATCCAAACTTGTAAGGAAAAAAAGTGTGCTCCCTGTAACCATTTGGCCTTTGCGCATGCTCCTCCCTCGCCCTCAACATCATCCCTGTCCCCGTGTTGTCTGGTGAGACTCTCCTCACCCTTCAGTTCCCAGCCCAGAGGTCTCCTCTGCCAGGAAGCCCTCCCTGAACCCCATGTCAGGTCAGGTGTCCAGTGGGATCCCCCATGCAAGCTCTGCCCACTCTGGGTCGTCACCTTGAAGGATGGGTCTGTCCCCACCTGACTGTGAGTTCCTTGGGGGCAGAGACTGGGGCTAGCTTGATTCCTGCTGTTTCACCATCACTGCCCAGCACAAGGCCAGGTACAAAGCAGACGCTCAGTAAACACTAACTAAATGAAGTAACAGATGGATTACTGGTGGTTCCCTGACCCAGCAAATTACGTTAAATTTCCATACTTTGTGCTCCCACAGGCCCACAGCACATAGATCGCCTTTTGACAGTAGCTCATAGTTTAAATGTTTACTATGCCCTTCAGATCTCAGCTCAGGCAGCCCTCGTCTAGACAGCCTTCCTGACCCCACGCCCCCGGGTCAGGAGGTCTTTCTGAGCTCTGGAGTTCACACCGTCCTGACCACTCTGGGGTGACAGTGATGGGTCATAAATGTGTCTCCCAGCCCAGAAAAAGCCAGCATGGTCTGTCTACTGAATGAATGGACGAACAAATATGGAGTATGAGTGGATTAATGAATAGATGGACAAATGTTCAATCTGGTTAAAATTACTCCTTTAGCCGGATTCCCAGGTCACGCCCCCAGACCCCAGACTTCGCCCCGAGCCACGCCTCTACCCAGGCCTATTTCCCGGAGTACAACTGGGGCAAACAAATGAATGTCCTAAACGGATGATACATAAGCACCTCTCAACTCCCAGGACGGGAGGGAAACTAAGGCACGAGGTGGAGTCTTCAGAGCGAACCCTCCCACGGATAGTCTGGCAAACTACCCCACTTGGTCAAATGACCGGAGCTCCGGTCTCCCCCGGCTCCTCTCAGCCCTGGAATGCCCCGCCCAAATCACTCCCATTCCCCAGGTTATTGGTCCGTCTAGACGGCAGTCTCCACGCGCTCTTTTCCTCTATTGGCTAGTATTCCCAACTCAAGCGCGGTCGCCCTGCCCCGCCCTTAACCCCATGCCCTTTCTTACTATTGGGCTACCCGCATGCCCCTCTCCCAGGGACCATCCCTACTGGCTGAAAGACTTTGCCGGTTCGGGCTGTGATTGGTCATGAACAGAAGTCCACCTTCTGAGCAACCACCTGAAAGGGGTTAGAGAATGGGAAGGTTGGAGGGACGTGGGGTCAGACTCACGCTGAGCTGGCGGGAGGCAGATATAGGTCTTGAAGAACTCGCTTCGGCGGGCGGCTTCCTTAATGCGGTTGGCAAGCGGCTTGCTGACCTGCCGGACGCCCAGGTATAGCAGCTTCGCCATAGGGAACGCGCCCACCACCATCTTGGCGGTTGCAAGGGGCATGCGCAACCTTGCTGACTGGGAGGGGCGCCTCCGATCTCTCCCTCCTCCCCCTCCCGCTCGTCGCTGTGCGTGCCTACGTACGTGCGTACGCCCTATTGGGAACTGCAGGGGCGCTCCGTGACGACACCACGTCAACGCTGACGCTCCGACGTCCGTTCCGATGAATATGCAAATATACGGCGAAAGTAAGTGTCAGAGGGTGGTGCCGTTAAACGGCAGCTCGCGGAGCTTGCGTGGGTTCCCACGCCCGCTTCGGCTGACGTCACCGCCCTCCTCCGTGACGTCACACACCTGGGTGGCATCTCCAAAGGAGGAGTCTTAATTAGTCCTAATTAGGGCTAACGAGTCCCAAATGCACCCCCCCCCCCCCCCCCCGCAGTTTAGAGCTCTCACTGGGCGTAAGAAACTGTCCAGGTAGTCATACAGACCTGGATTGGGAACCCAGCTCCACTGTTTTCTTGCTGTGTGTGACGAGTGACTTAACCTCTCTGGGCATCAGTATTCCCATCTACAAAATGGGAATCATAAGAACACTTACACCTTGGGACTTTCCTGGTGGTGCAGTGGTTAAGAATCTGCTTGCCAATGTAGGGGATATGGGTTCAAGCCCTGGTCTGGGAAGATCCCACATGCCGCGGAGCAGCTAAGCCCGTGCGCCGCAACTGCTGAGCCTGCGCTCTAGACCCTGCGAGCCACAACTACTGAGCCCGTGTGCCACAACTACTGAAGCTCGCGCACTCTAGGGCCCATGCTCCACAAGAGAAGGCACCGCAATGAGAAACCCGGGCGCCACACGGAAGAGTAGCCCTGCTCACCGCAAGCAGAGAAAGCCCCTGCGCAGCAACGAAGACCCAGCACAGCCAAAACTAACTAACTAAATAAATTTACTAAAAAAAAAAAAAGAACACTTACCTTATTGGGTTGTTGTAAGCCTTGCATGCAAATTTTGAATATAAAAACATAGTGAACTATGTTAAGAGCTCAGAATGGTGCCAATCACCCAATAAACAGCCCTTATTACTATACAGGTATTAGCATTATTATTGCTAACTCCAGCATGAGGGCGCATTTCATCTCCAGAAGCAGCTAATCCAACCATTTCCCAAGTAACTGACAAACTGAGACCCAAAGAGGGGCCAGGAGAGTGGCACAAGTTCCCTCAGCCAGCAGAGGTTGATAGCCCAGCATCTTGGCTAATAAACTATACCGTTCTCAAGCAGCCCCACTTCCTCCATTGTGGGGTGAGGGTCCCTAGGGAGCTGGCTCAGGAAGGAGTTTAAGGAAGTGTCCCAGACTGTCATCCCTTACCCAGCAGGGAGCAAAATCATATAAACAAGGTCAAGAAGAGGTTGAGAGAAATTTCTGGATGGTGAAGTGCTGATGGGTAATTGAGAGATTCTCGAAGAGGCAGAGGAAGAGGGGAAGTGCAAGGAACAGAGAAGCTGTGTACAGGAGGAAACATTCAGGACACAGAGTTGGGGGACCCAGGGCTTTACTTGGCATCCTCTAGGACTCCCTGAGTGTCCTTTGTCACTTTCCTGGCCCTGATGGACTTCCATTTCTCCATCTGTAATGATGATACTGACATGTGTGAACCTCGATATTCTAAATTACTAAGAATGCCAAGACTCCATAAAAACAACTTCTCCCCAGGACCCTTTCTGGGCTAAAGATGTTAAGGAGCTTGGGACCATTCAAGGTCCATCATCCACTAGGGACCCCCCCCCCCATTTTACTGACTGACCAACTGGAGCCAGAGGATGACAAGGATTTATCAAGATGGAACTGAGGCTGGGGTTTCTGGAGTCCCAGCCCAGAGTCTTCTCCTGATCCCTGGGGGTGTTAGCCTGGGGCCTAAGGACCTACTCGGGGTGGGGGTGGGACGCTGAGTTTCCACATGATGGGTTTAGGAAGCTTCCAAACTTGTACATGACTTTTTTGTTTATAATTCACTATTGTTTCCTCAGCTCCTAGAACAATGTTTGGCACATAGTAGGTGCTCAATAAATATTTATTGAATGAATGGGAATGAGCATTTGGTGGAGGGGTAGCATGCAGGCTTTCATCTGATTCCCTGAGGGGACTGTGTTCAGAAAGCTTCTATTCCCCTACATCTCCATCCCAGTAGCTTTATAGCAGTGAGACAGGGTGGGAAAACTACCAGCCCTCCCTCCCCGCCAAATCCCAGGGCTCCCTCTTTTCTCTTCCCCACAACACCAAAGACCCAACTTCCTGCATCTCAGTGACCCACCCCTCCTCCTGCAAAACCATTTTCCTCATTAAGTTCATTTTTTTTCTCACTCCTCTCCTCCCTCCTCTTTCTTTCTCTGAGAAGGGTTTCCAGGAACCTCTTCTGGGAACTTCTGGGGCAATGGTGTATTTGTGCCTGTGTGTGTGTGTGTGTGTGTGTGTGTGTGTGTGTAGGGAGATCTTCACATCTCATCAGGAGCCTGGAGCCTGTTACACACCCGTGGGGAGGAAGGGAGGGAGATGGGCTATCAGAAGGGGCGAGGACTGTCCAGAGCTGTGTGTTTCCTCCTGCTCTCCAGCCTAGTTCTAGAAGGACAGCCATTCCTGGTTGACCCCTGAGGGCCAGGGGAGGGGGGGAACACCATCAGCCAGGACAGCAGCCGTGGCCACTCCGGGGCATGGGAACAGAGACAGAGGCAGAGACAGGGAGGGGAGAGGGAGGCCAGGATGGCCCTGGCGTTGACTCACTGGCTGTGTGACCCTGGGCTAATCACTTGGCCTCTTCGGTGACGGCCTTTGAGTAGGGCCTGGGATCATTCCCAGACGTCCTTCCAGTTCAGGTCCCCTGGTCACCCTTTTCCCAGGATGGGCAAGGGGCTTGAGTTACACAATCCCACCGGCCCTTGTGCTTCTTCCATCATCGAATTCCTTCAAGATAAATCCCAAAGCTGACACCGATCCTTCCCCACTCCACCACCACCCACCCCCGACCCCAGTCCAGCCATCAGCATCTCCTGCCTGGGCTCCTGGCTTCTGCCCTTACTTCCCATATTCTGTTCCCCGCTCAGCAGCCAGGGAATCCTGTTAACATTTAAGCCAAATCCCAATCCTTCTCTGCTAAGAGCCCCTCTGTAGCTCCCATTTCTCTTGGAATAAAAGGCAAAGTCCTCACGTGGATTCACAAAGCTCTATAATATGGGACCCTGTCCCTGGCCTGTCTCAATTCCATTCCTCACATCCTCCCGTCCCCGGTTCCCGCCACACCGCTGTGTGTGCTTGCTGGCCCTCAAATGCAGGCAGTCTCTTACTCCATGTTTTGTGCTTGCTGTTCCCTCGGCCTGCAGCACTCTTCCATCTGACTCCTTTCCTCCTTCAGGTCGTTTCTCAAATGCCCCCTTCTCCGTGAGCCCTCCCCGACCTCCTTATCTAGATCAGACTCCACATCACTGTCTGTCCCCTCAGTCAGCTTTATTTTTCCCCATTACCCTTATCGATTCCAAATGTTATGTTTATCTTTATTCATTTACTGTGAGCTCCGTGAGGGCGGGGCCTGGGCTGTCTTGGTCACCGTTTTGTCCCCAGCTGCCGGCCAGCACAGGGCTGGGCAGAGAGTAGGTATAAACAAATCTCCCTTGAATGAATGAATAAATAGTCTTCTCTTGTCCCCAGCCCCCTTCCCAAGCCTGCCCTGCTCCCTGCTCCACCAGCCCGTTTGCTGATCGCCCTTCATTTGATTCTGCTCCCTCCTCCTCAGTCCTGACCTGGAGAATGCTGTTTATCTTGAAACTCTGAAACGCTCTGTCCTGCTCTCTCTCTCCCCTATATGACCGGGGGCTTCCCAAAGGCAAAAGTGACCACTCAGCACTCGGTGAGTTTCTTCTTCCACCTTCCCCGTGAGTCACAGACTTTTACCCCCTTGTTGAAAGTAATCCTAACTTTTTTGTCTTTACCTTCCGGAAAGTTAATCTACTGGTCCCCTCCTCTAGGAGGCACTTTCTGACCCCCAGACCGGGTCTGATGCCTTCTTGGGTTCCCCCGGCCCCTGGGCTCCCCATCTGAGCCCTGCCCACTCTGGGTCATCACTATCCAGGGACAGATCTGTCTCCCCCAGTGGAGTGGGAGCCATGAGGGCAGGGCCAGCGCTGTCATTTGTCACCGCTGGGTCACTAGCACCACCCAGCGCAGGGCTAGGCACAGTTCTACTGAATTGTTAGGGGGTCATGGTGGAGGACGATGGATGACCAGTGACACATCAACGTCACTATTTTCCTATTTTCTTACATGCGTATGGAAATTAGCATAGCCTCATTTACATACAATTTGCATACACCGGACCAGGAGGGAAGGGAGGGTGGGGTTAGTATGGAGGAGTGGGGGCTCTGCAGACACAGGGTTCACTGTGCCGGCAGCAGCACCTTCAGCTGCACCTGGTCCCTCTGGGAGGGCTGAGCAGCCACCCAGCTGGCTGCCATGGCCTTGGCCACGCTGTTCCTCTTGGAAGTGAGTGGGGTCTCCAGGGTGAGCGAGACGTTGGCCATCTCCTGGGGTTTGTTACTGGCCAGAAAGCGGAGCAGGTTGTGCAGGGCCTTGGCCACGTGACTGCGGGCACCCTCGTTGACGAGGCAGTAGAGGATGGGGTCAGCCACACAGTTGAGGCTGGTGAAGGCCAGTGAGCTGTGGTACGCCGAGAACACACGTTCCTCGAAGCCACAGTCCCAGGGGTGGCGCAGGTAGACAGCGCTGCGGGAGAGCAGGAGCACATGGTAGGGCGCAAAGCAGACCAGCACGATGGCAATGAGGCTGAGGGCCAGCCTCTTGATCTTGGCCTTCTCCTGGCGCTCGGTGGACACGCTGCCCCGCACAGCCCGCAGGATGCCACGGTAGGAGAGCAGCATGAGGGCCCACGGGAACAGGAAGCCCACGAAGACCCGGTAGAGGTTCATCCAGGCCACCCAGCTTTCCATGGGGAACTTCTCGAAGCAGAAGGTGTGGTTGTAACGGTCGCGGAAGAGCTCATCGTGGAACAGGGGCGCTGAGTTGGCTCCCAGCTCCGTGGCCCAGACCACGGAGCTCACGGCCACGGCCGTCTTGACGCGCCGCAGGCGGGTGAACCGCAGTGGGTGAGCCACAGCCAGGTAGCGGTCCACGGAGATGCAGCAGAGGAAGGCGATGCTGATGTAGATGTTGGTATAAAAGATGAACCCGAAGAGCTTGCAGGAGCTGGGGCCGTGGATCCAGTTGTCGTGGTGCAGGAAGTAGTCCACCCACAGCGGCAGCGTGCAGATGTACAGCAGGTCAGCGATGCTGAGGTTCATCAAGTACACACCCAGCTCGTTGTGTTGCCGCACCTGGCGGTAGGCGGCCCACAGGGCCAGACAGTTGGTGGGCAGTCCCACGCCGATGACAAAGATGTAGAGGGAGGGCGGGAAGAGGTGGTCCACGAGGGAGTCCACGTGGCAGCCCTCCCACGTGCGGTTGCCCATCCTCGGCACTGAGGCTTTCGAGATGCTTCCCCTGGCCCACGGGGGCTGTGGGGCCATGGGTGGCGGGAGGCCATCAGGCCCCCTGAGCCCCCTCCTCGGAGGCTCAGGGGAACATGGTGGGAGGCAGTCCACAGTGAAGAGATGAGGCTGACCACGAACCGTGGGCCAGGCTGGGCAGGGAAGGATAGAGCTTGAGAGGGAAAAGTTGGAGGAGGGATAGAATTACGACAAGAGGGAGGTCTGGGGGATGGCAGGATTCACAAAGGTCTTTGTCAAGGAGGTTTTATGAACCCAATCAGAGCATAAGTGGAGGAGTATTGGGGTCACACAAAATTGACTGAGGGGGCTGTTTATAGAGGAGCTGAAGGCATCAGTGGGCAGTGGTGCGAGAGAGAGATTTGCGGAGGATGTAGAAAGTAAGCGTGGCCATGCTGAAGTAACGGTGGGGTGGAAATGTATGGGATAGTGTTGAGATAGGATAGTCTACAGTTAGGGAGTGTTGAAAAGACCAGGCAAGATGGATGGGGGTGCTAGCATTTCCTAGGACCCCAGTAAGAAATAAGGAAATAAGTAAGGTAAACAGTGAGGAGAAGATTACGGAAAAGGAGGTGTCTTGTGAGGGATGAAAGAGAGGAAGGGCTCGGTCTGGGGAATGTGGGAAGGGTTTTTAAGAAACAGGAAGGAGGTGAGTAAGGGCTAGATCAGAGCAGGGTTACTAATACAGGGAATATAAAGGGGACAAGGACGGGGCTCCAGCTTGGTCCTGGTGGGAGCTGAGCAGTTGACATGAGGTGGCCCCGCCTCACAGTTCAAAGCCGATTTTGCAGCACCTGTGGGGAGAGAAGACTGCAGTGAGAGGAGTCATAGACCACCCCCTTCTCCCCACACCCCTTTTGCCCTGACTCCAGTGGGCTGCAGAGGGTGGGGACCCTAACGATGCCTAATTGAGCCCCACTCTAAGCAACGGATCTCTGAAAACACAGATTTGAGATGCCAGGTATATTTTTTCCCTAACAGATGTTAAAATAAAGATCCAGGGGCTTCCCTGGTGGCGCAGTGGTTGAGAGTCCGCCTGCCGGTGTAGGGGACACGGGTTCGTGCCCCGGTCCGGGAAGATCCCACGTGCCGCGGAGCGGCTGGGCCCGTGAGCCATGGCCTCTGAGCCTGCGCGTCCAGAGCCTGTGCTCCGCAACGGGAGAGGCCACAGCAGTGAGAGGCCCGCGTACCGCAAAAAAATAAAAATAAAGATCCAACTCAGATTTTAAAACTTTCTTCCAGAAACCATGTAAAACTTGCACAAGTATCATATCATGCTGTGGGAAATGGAGAACTAGTCTCAACTCTCATGTTATAGACAGGGAGACTGGGCCCAGAGAGGCTGCGTCACTCCCCTCAAGGATGCACAGCAAGGCAGTGACAGAACCGGGCTAGAACCAGCCCTCCTGCTCCTAACCCAGGGCACCCCATTTTTGACTATAATGATGACGGTGGTGATAATAACAGCTAAAGTTTATTAAGTCCTACTACATAGCAGACCCTGTCTTAAGCACTTTTATGGGTATGAATTTTAAAATTTCAAGAATCCTATGAGGAATAGGGTTATTCCCCCTGTTAGACAAACTGAGGCACAGAGAGGTTCAGAGACCTGTCCAAGGTCCTGAGAGCGGGAGAGGGGAAATCTCGGCTTTCTCCAGCCTGCACTTCAGTTTTCACCCAAGAATAACTGGACAGAAGAGGGCCCTGGGCTGACAGCCCAGGGAAGCATAGCTGCAGGGGGCTGGGTGGGGGCGGGGCGGGGAAGGGCTGAGAGGAGGAGATGCTGGACTCGGTTGAGGTCGGGAGCAAGGGGGAGCCCTGGGGGCAGTGCCAGCAGTCCCCTCCCTCAGAGACTGCCCCCTTCATTGTCTCTCCCCACTCCCCTCCGAATTTCCCGAGTGAGAGTCTTGGGCCCCACTCTCCTGGTCCTGCGGAGACCTTTAAGGACAGGGCAAAGGACAATCTTGGACCAAGCCCCGGACCACTGTCAACCCCCAGAGAGGTGGGGAGCGAAGTCCTGAATTAGAGGCACCTTCAGAAGCCACTCCATCCAAGGGTTTGCATCAGTTTAGTTTTTAGGCTGTGAAACCACTTAAAAAAAAAAAAGAGAGAGACATCTCAGCTGGAAACCCCATCTAAGACCGTGACAGAGGAAGCTGCTCTGTGCTCTAGAAAAAAATGAGGTGGTGGGAAGAAGGCCACCTCTGAAGCATCCCTAGGACACACTTTGAAAACCACTGGTTGAGTCGATTGGACAGATGAGGAAACCAAGGCCCAGAGAGGGGAAGGAATGAGCCCAAAGGTACACAGCAGGTACATGGGAACCTCCCAGATACCTGAGCATCTTCTCATGGGAAAGGCCACTTGGCTCTCCCTACCTCCACACTAAATCCTGAATCCATGTATGTCCCTAAAACCCCTGCTTCTGCCCGCTCTGCTCAGCCATCACCACTGGCTTGGACTTTGCAGTAGCCTGCTCACGGCTTTCCTGGCCCCTCTGACTTCCCTCAACTCACTTCCCACGTGGCAGCCAGAAAGATCTCTCTAACATGTAAATCAGCTCTTGTTACTTCTCTGCTTGAAACTCTCCAATAGCTTCCCAGTGGACTTGGGGTGAAATCCCAAATCCTCACCCCAGGTGACGAGGCATTGCCTGACCAGCCTGGGCAACCTAGCTGACTTTCTTGCCCACCTCCCCTCCCCCACCTCAGCAGCCTCAAGGCTCGACCTTCTTTCCAGCGTCAAAACCTTTGTTCTGGGCTTCCCTGGTGCCGCAGTGGTTAGGAAACCGCCTGCCAATGCAGGGGACACGGGTTCGAGCCCTGGTTCGAGAGGATCCCACATGCCGCAGAGCAACTAAGCCCGTGTGCCACAACTACTGAGCCGGCGTGCCACAACTACTGAGCCGGCGTGCCACAACTACTGAAGCCCACGTGCCTAGAGCCCGTGCTCCACCACAAGAGAAGCCACCGCGATGAGAAGCCCGTGCACCGCGAGGAGAGAAAGCCCACGCGTAGCAACGAAGACCCAACGCAGCCAAAACAAAACAAAACAAAACCTTTGTTCTTCCTTCAGACTTACTTACGACTAGCTCCCTCACCTCCTTCACTTCCTCAGGGAAGCCCTCTGTACCCAGAGTCCTGACCACCCATTCCCAGGGCTCTCTCCTCACATCACTTTGCATCTTGTTTGTGTCTGTCTGTCTGTCTAGAACGGACATTCCAGGAGGGCAGGGACCTTGTGTTGACTGCTGTATCGCCAGCGCCCAGGACAGGCCCGGCATAGAGTAGGCACTCAAGAAATGTCTTTGGACTGAGGGCACAGGCATTGGTCAGCCCCTCCTCCAACACAGGCTCCTGCTCACCTTGAGGCGGCACCACCCCCGACTTCAAGCTCAAGCGAGCCCCTGCAGGGACCCAGAGAAAGAGGCGTGGAGGGAAAAAGTGAAAAGGGTAGGATCTATCTGCTGCACCATTGACTTTGAAAGATCAGGGCTGAGTCCCACTTAGTAAGTCCTCCCCGCTGTCGGGTCCTCCATGACGGAAGAGCTGCCCTCACCTCAGACTCACAGAGACTCCTGGATCCTGTGGAGATGGGACAGAGGTGGCTTGCTCCTGGCTGGAACAGTGCAATCCGGTCCCTACCTTTGAACTGAAACCACCCGCCCAGAGCAAATCACTCAAAACACCTCTCTCGGGCTTCCCTGGTGGCGCAGTGGTTAAGAATCCGCCTGCCAATGTGGAGGACGTGGGTTCGAGCCTTGGTCCGGGAAGATCCCACATGCCGCGGAGCAACTAAGCCCGTGCGCCACAACTACTGAGCCTGAGCTCTAGAGCCCGCGAGCCACAACTACTGAAGCCCGCGCGCCTAGAGCTCGTGCTCCGCAACAAAGAGCAGCCCCCGCTCAACGCAACTAGAGAAAGCCCACGCGCAGCAACGAAGACCCAACGCGGCCAAAACTAAATAAGTAAATAAATTTATATTAAAAAACAAAACAAAACAAAACAAAAACCCACACACCTCTCTCCCCTCTGTCTGCCCTGAGTCTCTCCTCCCTCCTGTAACACTGAGGGAATTACTTCTTCAGGAGGCTCAGTTTCCCCTTCTATAGAAAGGGGGGGGGGGTGGGCACAACTTTTATACTAGTCACATCCCAGATATGAAAATCCTTGGGACTTCCCTGGCGGTCCAGTGCTTAAGACTTCGCGCTTCCACTGCAGGGGGCCCAGGTTTGACCCTGTGCCTAGGATCCTGCATGCTGCGTGGTTCGGCCAAAAAAAAAAAAAAAGAAGAAAAAAAGAAAATATCAATTCTATATAAACTCTTCCAGAAAACTGAAGAGGATGAAACATCTCCGAATTTATTCACAGGGAACTATGGATACATTCAATATCCTGTGATAAACCATAATGGAAAACAATATTTAAAGAAAAGAATGTCTGTATGTGTATAACTGAGTCAGTTTGCTGTACAGCAGAGATGGGCACAATACTGTACATCAACTATCCTTCAATAAAAAACAAAATTAATTTAAAAAAAGAAAATCCTTGGTAGAGGTGATATCATCTATAAATTGTGCAGTATTTGAACAATTATTACTATTCCACAGGCCCTGGGGAGCTGACACAAGAATGAACCAGTTCATAATGGGAGGAGGCACTGAGAGCTGGGAGTTCCCTTTGCCCCACCCTCTCAAGAACCCCTGGGTTCAGCTGAGGCTGGGGTGGGTACACAGGCATGAGACTGATTTCCTGCAGCCAAAGGAAATACACTTCCCATTGCTAATTTCCTCGAGGGGGAACCAGTTGGCCGCCTAGCCCTCCCTCCTCCCATCCCTCCTCCTCAACCCATCTGTTTCTTGGGGGATGCTGGGCATGGGGGAGGGGCATTCAACCCTCTCTTCTCCCCCACCTGAGATCTGCCCACCACCAAACCCCCGAAAGACAGCGCGGAATGGCAGACTCTTAGAACTCCACGGTGCAACAGGCCTATATGCCACAACATATAGGGGCACGAGGCTATTTCTGACCCTTGCCTGATACAGATGGGGAAACTGAGGCCTAGAGCCACAAAGCAGTTGTCTTAAGTCACATGGTGTGTCAAGACTGCATAGATCTGTCATTCTTAACTAAAAAGCTTCCCCTTACCTGAATGTTTTCTCTCTTCACCCCCTGCATTCCCGTAATTCTTCTCAAGTCTTTCCGGGGTTCTCAGCCCCCGTTAAGAATCTGCTGAGGGACTTCCCTGGTGGCGCAGCGGATAAGACTCTGCGTTCCCAACACAGGGGGCCCAGGTTCGATCCCTGGTCGGGGAACTAGATCCCACATGCATGCCGCAACTAAGAGTTTGCATGCCGCAACTAAGGAGCCCACATGCCGCAACTAAGGAGCCAGCAAGCCGCAACTAAGGAGCCCGCCTGCTGCAACTAACACCCCACGCAACCAAATAAATAAATATTAAAAAAAAAAAAAAAGAATCTGCTGCAAGATCCACGGACTCTCACCACAAGAAAGCAAATGACCTCAACGTCTTGGGTGCCCCTCCATCACCTGACTCCCTTGCCCAGCCCCCTGGAGCCAAGACCCTGTTGGGCTGGGATCTAAGTTGCCTCCCTTACTCAGGCTTTGTGTCTGGGAGGTCAATTCCCAAATCTCACAGTGCCCACAAGAAGCTCCCCAGTGCCACAGGCCTCCCTCGTGGTCCCTGCGGGCCCCTCCCAGAGGGGCAGGGAAGAGAGATAAGCTGAGAATGTGGAGCGATAGTGGGGAGACAGGAAGGACTGTCAGACCACTGCCCCCACTTTGCTCCTCAGCTGCTCAAGCCAGATAAGTCCCTGGGCCCTGGCAGCCACCTCTAAGTCCAGCAAGGCTGAAGGACTGCGGGCGGGGGGCGGTGAAAGGACAAGATGGAGAGGTAATAGAGCCCCACAGCCCCTCACTCACCAGTCTTGTCCTAGAAGCCTCCAGGTCGCCTCTCTCAACCCCCACTTCCCTCCTCTGAGGGTTCCTGCTCCCCTGACAGCCCCGGGGGACCAGCCAGCTCCGGTCTGCTCATTAGGGGACGAAATGTGATCACCAAGCCTCGCTCCCCACCTGGTGTCCTGGCGGCTGGCCGGCGGAAACTGGGGGACAGTCCGGCCACCGTGACAGCTCCGCTGGGCCTCAGTTTCCCCAGTTCTACCGAAGGGGTCCCCGTCCATCTACACACCCCCACACCATCCAAAAGGGACACCAGAGTCCTTGACTCTACTCCTCTCATGTTCTAGAATGCAAGGTTCTCAAATCCTCAGGTTCTATTGTTAGTCCAGTTCCTGGTTTACTGTTCTATTATTATAACATTCTAGAGCTTTACCTTTCTTCCATTCTATTATTATTATCATGGTGGCTTTCCATGCCCTTCTCCTTCTAAGTTTCCAGTATCCCAGCGTCTCACATTCCAAGATTCTCAAGTTCTATTGTTAGAACGCTCTATGATTTTTTTTAACATTCTATAACTTTCAGAATCTATTATTAGTTCTCAGTGATTACTATCTTTGCCGAACAAACACTAATATGTATTTCCCTTTTCTTTTTTACAGAAATGGGAACATACTCTACATACTGTAAACCTCACTTCCTTTTTCCTCCCTATCTAATCCATTTTTTTTTAACATTCTAGCAGCCTAAAGTTCTAAGATTATGCAGAATTCTAAGATACTAAGGATTCAATGGGGGAGGGCAGTCACCACATTCACCTGGTCCCTAAATTCTCATCCCCCTGGGGGGGACATTCGGAGCCCAGGCTGCCTCCCAGGGAGCCTTGCCACGTCCCTCCCTGCTCGCTCACACCAGCTGAGTTATTATTTGTCTAGACACAAACCAAATTATAGGCCCTGTCCTGTGGGAGCAGTGGGCTTCATGGGGAGGGTCAGGAGACAGATTCAGGCGGGAGTTAATCTCTGCACTACCCCCCTCCCCTTCCCCTCACTTCCCTCCTTCTCTGAAACTCCACCCCTTCCACCCAAACCAACTCTTGTCCCCTCTCCTTCTCCAACACCATGGTTTTAGAAATATTTTCTCTCCTCTGCCTCTAAAAGGCTCCCTCCTGGGTTCCAGCCATTCACACTTACCTTGGCATTCTTCCCTCCTGCCTATGAAGACCTTCTGCCCCACAGGAATCCGACTTAGTGGCAGCGAAAGAAGCCAGATCTTTGGATTGGGGCTTCAGTGGAACTGGAGTCCCAACCTTAGCCTGAAACTGACTCACTGTGGGGACTTCTACTCTTGGGCCTCAGTTTCCCCATCTGTAAAATAGGGGGCTTGGTCTAGCTGGCTCTGCAAGCACTTTCAAGCTCTCGGCTGTGTGCGAACACTGAAAACTGCCAAGATTCCAACACCAAGCTTTTTGGATTGAAGGATTCAAATACCCTAAGGACCTTTAATTTGAAGGTTTGAGCATTCCTGGTCCCCCTCTCTGATCATTCTCACTTACTTGGGTCCTTTCATTCAAAGACTTCACATGCAAGACTTCTTGATTCTATGATTCCCAGAGTTCTGGAGCCCCTCCCCCATCAGCCTCTCTCATTTTCTACTACTGGATGCCCCACCACCAGAAAGGACAACCTCCCCAACCTCACCCCAAACCTGAAGTCAAGCTCAACCACAGAGACAGAGTTGTGAGGGGCCCTTGGTGAGTTCAGAAAGAGTGGGGCTGCTGATGGGCCCTGGTGGGGGGCGGTGGGGATGTGGCCCCCATCAACTCCATCTGTGCCCGCAAGAAACTCCCCCAGCGCATGTCCCGCCTGAGTACACAACACACGTCCCACAACCGAAATTCCAGAGCTGTCCTTCAGCGTGCTTGGAGGTGGGGGGTGTCCAGCTCAAGGAGGGGGGGATGAAGCCAAGGCAGGAAGGAGTTAACGCGTGACCCAGCCAAATCCTGGAAGGGAGGAAGTGGGGGAGGAAGTTTACCCCCCAGCCAGGAATTCCTGAAATTGGAGGGTGGGGTGGGTGCGACCTCCAGAGCAGTGGGGTGACTGTTAAGGGGGAGGCGGGGTCACAGGGGCACTCAGAGTCCACCTGCCCCAGGTGGCTACCCTACTGCCCCCTACCCCACTCCCAAGCAGCTCCTCAGCCCAGGTGAAAGTTGGAATTTGCGAGGATTTGGAATGAGATGATGACGGGGTGAAGTTGCCAGAACCGGGTCTAAGATACAGAGAGACAGCGACAGGAAGGGAAAGGGCAAAGAGATGCCCAGAGACGGGGAGATGGAAGCAGAGAGATCCACAGAGACTGAGAGTTCACCAAGACACAGGGATGGAGGCAGAGTGGGAGAGCGACGGAGAGGCAGAGATAAAGAAATCGACAGAGACATCCGGAGATGGAGAAGGAGAGACACACCCAGAGGGAGAGGGACCGCAGATCCAGAGAGACATCAGAGACAGACGGAGAGATGGAGACACACCCAGGGACAAAGTCAGACGCCGGGAAGAGCCAGCCCCAGAGAGGGGCGGGGACGGAGACGGCGCGGGAGACTGAGGCAGCGGACGGACGCGGGGACGAGCAGTCCCCGGCGGCCGCAGGACCGGCGCGGGCAGGGTAGGGACAGGCGGCTACCTGCGCGTGACGGCTGGACGGGGCAGGTGGCGTCTCTCTCCGCGGCTGGGAGAGCCGGGCTCCAAGGCGGCACAGGAACCCGGCGGCGACTTCTACTGGCCCCCGGGCCAGAGCCGCCAGCCGAGGCCCCGCCCCGGCCCGGCCGGGCCCGCCCCCATTAACCCCTCCTTTGTCGCTCCCCCTTAACTCCTTTGAGCCTTCACCCCGCTAAAGAGATGGAGAGAGGGCTGTGAGATGGAGAGATGGAGAGAGGGCTGTGTCTTCCAGCCCTGGGGAAATCTCACCTGCCGCTGGAATACCCCCCAGTCCTTCAACATCCCCATCCTGGAGACCCCCACCTCATTAACCCCTTTGGTTACCGTGCCTCCAGTCCCGCGCTCCTAGATCAAGCCCTCAGCTGGGGGTGGGGAGGGGGAAGGGGGGGTCCCTCATTGAGCTGAACCATTTCCTCCTTTCGGAGACCCCAGTCCCAAGTCATTAACTTTCTGATCATTGCATGCCCCCTTCCCCAAGGGAGAGAACGAGGGGTCTGTTAGTTCCCCATGCCCATGGTCAGCGCCAGCCCTGGAAGGAATCCTGGGGTTTCCAGCTCCAGCCCTGCCTCTTGGCGAGACTTAGGCTGGTGACCTCTCTGTGCCTCAGTTTGCTCTTCTGATAACGTGGTCTCTCACAGTCCCTTTGTCATGGGGATGTCATACCATCAAGTCTATAAAACATGACCCACCCACCCGCCCCCGCCCCCGCCATCGCCATGATCCCCTACCTCCTGCTTTATTTGCTTTTCCCCATAGAACTTGTCACCATCCAACATTCTATGTATTTCACTTTTTTTTTTTGCGGTACGCGGGCCTCTCACTGTTGTGGCCTCTCCCGTTGCGGAGCACAGGCTCCGGACGCGCAGGCTCCGGACGCGCAGGCTCAGCGGCCATGGCTCACGGGCCCAGCCGCTCCGCAGCACGTGGGATCCTCCCGGACCGGGGCACTAACCCGTGTCCCCTGCATCCGCAGGCGGACACTCAACCACTGCGCCACCAGGGAAGACCCACTTTTTTTTTTTTTTCTAATTATCTGCCTCCCCACTAGGAGGAGTGTCATTTTTGTGTTTGGTTAGTTTACTACAAGAGAGGCGTTCCATACACGTTATTTTCAGAGAGTAAATACACGAATGGTAAGTGCTTCAAAAATATTTGCTGATTATTATCATCACGTCCTTCATAAATTGGTCGTGAGAATTCATTCTTGGGCAAAGCACTTTGGACCGACCTGGGATGTAGCACTCAGAGATGGGCTTGCAAATTCTTTTTTATTTATTTTGAAAATAAAAATTAAAATGCTTGGACCTTAAGAGAGCAGTACAACGAGTTGTGATAAACAGATACGCCCATGTGACTAAGCACCCAAATTAAGACATAAACATTTCCATCACCTGAGAACATTGTTTTTTTGCCCCTTTCCAGGGCATACTCACACCCTACTTCACCCCCAGAGGCAACTCCATGCCTTTCTGTTTTTCTTTTCCTTTTTTTTTTTTTAACTGGAAATTAGTGTTGCCTGTTCCAGAGCTTCACAGAAACGTAATGAAACACTTCTGTTTTGTTTAAGGTAGCTATTATAATCATTCACCATGTGGCCTTGGACAAATGACTTCACCTCTCTGAACCATATTACTACCTTCCTCTCAGGGCCCTTGAGGGAAAAAGAAAGTGAGAGAGTTAACCAAGGACCCAAGTGACCTGCAATACACACAGGAATAAAAGTTTTTTCCTTCCACCCTCCTTCAAGGGGACAGACAGAGACACTCCAATGGAAGTGTCACGAAGGTTTTAGCCCCCTCCCCACAAATAACCCAATATAAATCTTATCAGCTTCAAGACAAGCCCTCCTGTCAGCCCCTTGGCCATCCCAAGCTCATCCTATAGAGAAATTCTGGAGTGCACTGGTGGGCGAGGGTCCCCTTCTCTCCTGGGCTCACCCTAAGTTTATGTGATTCAATTAGGGTCCTGGCAGGAAACAGGTAGCCATTCAAAGAGTTTAAGTGGGGGGAAATTCCCTGGCGGTCCAGTGGTTAGGACTCAGCGCTTTCACTGCCGAGGGCCCAGGTTCAGTCCCTGGTCAGGGAACTAAGATCCCCACAAGCCACGTGCGTGGTGCGGTCAAAAACAAAAAAAAGAATTTAAGTGAGAACATTTATGAAGGGAAGGTTTAGAGGGGTTGGCAGGGTGAAATAACCCACAAAATGTGGGGCGACGCCAGGGAACCAGCTGGAGCCAGAACCAAGCCATTACCGCCCTTCAGGCAGAAAGCTAAAGTTTGGAGTGGAGACCATAGGAGCTGTAGCTCTAGGTAGAGGAACACAGCCACTGCCAGAACTGCAAGGATGCAGGGAGGGGCCCGGAAAATAAATACTCCAACCTCTCCCTCTCTACTTACCTTCAGATTCCCTGTCAGTGCCTGTAACGGGGAGAAGCCAACCAGAGGGCAGAGGGCAAGGGACTCCCGTGGATGGAGCCCACACAGGGCAGTCTCCCAGGGCCCAGAGCAGGAGGAGAAAGGCTGAGGGTGACCCTGGGGTACACAGTGGAGAATTACCAGCACTGTTCTCCCAGAACTTTCTAGGCACATTTTTCCATGCAGGTCTGAGGCTGGGCACAAGGGGGTGACAGAGCACCAAGAGACCCAATGAAAGGGATGCTTAGCGCTGGACCACGTACTTCCCCAGAACTTGGACATTAGGGAAGGGTCAAAAGCTGGAGGACAGGAAAGAAGACTTTGATCTCATAGATCTGAAACCTGGAGATCTGGAGGGCTGATATGATTGCTGGACTGTGCCGGCTGAATAGGAGTTCCCTGGGTGGACAAGTTCAGAAAGGGTGTACCAGTGGGGAGGGAACAGCACGTGCAGAGGCTCAGAGACATGAAATGTCACAAGGAAGGGCAAGTATTGATGATTCAAGTGGCTGGATATAAGAGATGGGGACAGGAGAGGATGTTGGCTTAAAAAGGAAGGATCAGGGACTTCCCTGGTAGCACAGTGGTTAAGAATCCGCCTGCCAATGCAGGGGACACGCGTTCGAGCCCTGGTCAGGGAGGATCCCACATGCCGCGGAGCAACTAAACCCGTGCACCACAACTACTGACCCGGCGCTCTAGAGGCCATGAGCCACAACTACTGAGCCGTGTGCCACAACTACTGAAGCCCACATGCCTAGAGCCTGTGCTCTGCAACAAGAGAAGTCACTGCAATGAGAAGCCCGTGCACTGCAACGAAGAGTAGCCCCTGCTGGCTGCAACTAGAGAAAGCCCATGCGCAGCAACGAAGACCCAACACAGCCAAAAATAAATTTAAAAACAAAAAAGGAAGGATCAGAAATGATTGAAAAATAAGGACAGCTAACATTTAATGACCACTTACTGCATTCCAAGTACCATTCTAAGCACTTTATGTGAATAACTCATTTCATCCTCAAAATAACCATATGCAGAGGCACCATTTTACAGATGGGGCCTGGATGGGTAAGTGGAAATGCTGGACTCCCAACAGTGGAGCTCTAGTCTTTAACTGCTCTTATGCCACTTCTTGGGGGTGGGAAATTAGGGTTGAGGAGTTTGAACTTTGATCCTCTTCATCTAACACACTTTCAACTGTTTCACACACACATACCCACACACACCACTCTTATATTCATTCAGTAAACACTCCCTGAGCCCTTACTTCTGTACCTGGCCCTGGGCTAGGCAGTGTTGGGGACACGGCAGTGACCACAACAGCCCTGGCCCTTCTCTCCCAGGGCTGGCAGTCAGTGAGAGGGAGACAGATCTGTCCCTGACAGTCATACCTCAGAGTGGTCAAGGCTGGAACAGGGGTCCAGGGGGCTTCTGGAGCCTAGAGGGGGCCTTGTCACAGTTTGTTGGGGGAATAGGAGGAAGGAGGGAGCTGTCAGAACTGCCACTTGGAATACTCCCCTCACTTTACCTGGTTCATTCCTTACTCATCCTTCAATAGGCAGGTCTGTCGTCCCCTCCAGGAAGCCCTCCCTGATACCCACTTGGCCTTCCTTTGCCCACTTATGGTCATCATTGTCTAAGGATGGGTCTGCCTTCCCCACCGGACTGAGTCCCTTGAGGGCAGGGCTGGAGCTGTCTCAGTCACCACTCTGCCCAGCACTGCCCAGCTCAGGCTCTGGCCTAGAGTAAAATGTTTCTTACGTATATTGAATGAATTCATTCATTGATTAATCAACATTTGTGTTTGTTGAGCATTTACTGCATGCCAGACACTGCGCTAGGCCCTGAGAATACGGTCTTAAAAGCCAAAATCCTCATCCTCGTGGGCAACTGATTAGTGAATGATTGACTTCTGGTCATATTAATTGAGATCTCTGGCCAGAAATGTGGAGGGGATGAAAAGCTTTCATATGATTGAACACCCTCCCCTTCCTAGAATTTCATGTTTGGCTCTGGGGGCTGTCACTTCTGAAGGATATTGACATTTGGAGAGTTATAGCTTAGGCAGCTGTTCCTGGAGACACATGGACAATCCTCCTTGCTGGTCAAAGAGGGATTTGCAGGTTTCTCCTGCAGTAATTTTTCCTTCCCTTAGGAATTGATGGCCTTGATAAACTGTCACTCTGAAACTGCAAGGCTCTGAGCCTTCCATCCCAAGAGATCATCTGTACAGTTCAGACAAGGAAAAGAAACACAAGTGTGTAATGTTCTACAAAATTCTATGTATTGCTCTGTCTAGAGAAATCCTATAGATTTGTTACCTTATTGTAGTTCTATTAGTGCAGTGGTTCTCAAAGTGTGGTGCTTGGAGCATCTGGGAACTCTTTGGAAATGCAAATTCTTGGGCCCCACCCAGATTGATGGAATTAGAAACCCTGGATGGGGAATTGGGAGGAGGTGCATTTTCATTATAACAAACCCTACAGATGATTCTACTACTGCTCCTTCAAGTGTAAGAACTACTGAACTCGAGAATAGCGGGGGGTGGGGGGTGGGGGGTGGGGAAATGTCAGCGCTTCAAACATAAAAGAAAGAGAGAGAGAGAAGAGAGAGAGAGGTAATTAGATAGCATCACCATAAATTATCTTGCCTACCAAAGATAAAGGAATCAGAACAATTCAATCCCTACTCCTTCTGGACAGTCACAGTTAATATTCAGCTGGTTCACACTGATAGGGCTGTATCATTTGTTAAAATACTGAAATGCTTTCATACCAGGCAGTAAAGAGTCATTAACAAGAGCAGACTTCTCCTCCTTGTCCTAAGGCAATAGTTGGGGGCTGCAAAACTTGATGCTTCTGCTGGGCTAGTTCTAGGCACCCCACTTGACTTTATGATTCCTCATCCAGCACATCACTACTGACTAAAAGCACACAATGATTTCAGCCAGCCAGCCAACCTCTTCTGAAGTTGTTACCCTCTCTCTCTCCTACTTCTATTCACTGCTGCAGCACTCTGAATCCTGCCACTTCTCTGGCCCCAACAGAAGAAAGGAAACTTCAATTGTCTTACCTTGATTGGGGAACTTTCTGTACCTCTTGCAGGTTTACTAGAGACTCCCATTGAGAACGCTGACCTATTATGTTTTAATTGATGATCATTCCTGTAATGATTAATTTTATGCACCAACTTGACTGGGCCATGAAGTGCCCAGATATTTGGTCAAACATTCTGGGTGCTCTGGATGAGCTGAACATTTAAATTGGGAAAGTGAGTAAAGCAGATTGCCCTCCCCAACGTGGGTGGGCCTCACCCAATCAGTTGAAGGCATGCATGGAACAAAAAAGGCTGACCTTTCCCCGAGTAAGAGAGACTGTCTTCTGCTCAACTGCCTTTGAACGGGAACACTGGCTTTTTCCTACCTTCTAGATTCAAACTGAAACATTGGTTCTTTCTGTGTCTCAAGTTTGCCGGCATTCAGACTAGAACTGCTCCTCTGCCTCTCCTGGATCTCCAGCTTGCTGACTCAGCCAGCAGATCTTAGGACTTGTCAGTTTCCATAATTGAATGAGCCAATTCCTCATAATATATACATCCCACTGGTTCTGTTTCTCTGGCATTTTCTCTAATACAATACTTCAAAACTGAAAATAGAGGTATCCTATCACTAATTTAAGGTCTTTAGAATACAGTCCCATACCTGAGGTACGAACAGCCCAGATGGCAGACCCCATTGAGCTTATTAAGGTTTGTTAGCTAGCTAAAGACCAGAGAGCAAACATACATATATACAGACAGCAGGTATACTTTGGGAATATTTTGGAAACAAAAGGGAGTTTCTAACCTTTGCTGGAACCCCCTTGGAAAAAATCTATACACGTCATAAAACTGCATAGACACACACACACACACACACACACACACACACACGCAGGCATACAAGCAGGAGGGCATGTAAAAATGGTGAAATCTGAATAAGGTCTGTAGATTCACCAGTGTCAGTTTCCAAGTCTGGTATTGTGCTATAGTTATACAGGATGTTACCATTGGGGGAAACTGGATGAAGGATATAGAGGACCTCTCTGTACTATGTTGGCAACTTCCCCTGACTCTATAATTATTTCAAAACTGTTTAATTAAAACCACACACACACATGTTCCTCAAAAAGTTAAATACAGAATTACCATATGGCTCAGCAATTCTACTCCTAGGTATATACCCAAGAGAAATGAAAACATATGTCCAAATAGAAACTTGTATATAAATGTTTATCACAGCCTTATTTGCAATAGCAAACGATGGACACAACCCAAACTTCCATCATGGGTGAACGCCTAACACCAAACTATGAGTGATAACAAAATGGTTGTTGTTTTAAGCCATTAAGTTTTGGAATGCTTTGTTCTGAAGCAATAGATACTGGGAATAGGGGTCTTCAAACTCCCAGAAACATTATTGACCCTGCCCTCCAGGGTGTCACCCACCTTGACATAAATATGCTGAGGTTGCTGGTAGCTTCCGTCTCCTGCTTGAGTGTTTTCCCATCCCCCTTCCTTTGGGAGAACTCCCCCACCCATTCTGCGAGGTTTAGGTGGCGCTGTCAGTCCCAGGTACACTAACCCCTTCCTAAGCAAAAAGATGAGCACGTGACCCAGGCCTGGCGGATCAGATGACTCCAATCCCTAGGCCATGGAGATTGGCCACATGATCCAAGGTGAGCCAATCAGATTACTCCTGGAGACGCTTGAGTGGTATGAGAGAAAGACTTCCTCTGGCTTTGTTACCATGTGGCCTGGCAGAATGCCTGCAGCCACAGCGTCTGTGTTCTCAACAGTGTAAAAATAATCAGCTAACATTTGTAGAGAGCTTGCTACGTGCCAGGCACTGTCCTAAGCTTTTGCGTCTATTTAACTCATTGTCACAGCACCCCAATGGGGCAGGTGCTATTATTAACTTCTATTTTATACATTGGGAAACTGAGGCCTTGAGAGGCTTAAGAAACCCGCTCAAGGGGAGAAGCCAGATCCACGAGTTCACACTCTATGATTCCATCTATTTAAAGCAAAGGTGAGCAAACTACCACTGTGGACCAAACCCTATCTACCGCCTGTCTTTGTACAGCTCGTCAGCTAAGATGGTTTTCACATTTTTAAGTGGTTCCCAAAAAATCAATAGTATTTCATGACACGCAAAAATGCTGAGAAACTCAAGTTTCAGTATCCATAGTTTTATTTGAACACAGCCAAGCTCATTCATGCCTGCACCGTCTGTGACTGCTTTCACACAACAATGTCAGAGTTAGCTGGGACAGAGACTGAGTGGTTCATAAAATCTAAAATATTTACTATATGGCCCTTTCCGGAAACAGTCTGCTGACCTCTGATTTAAAGTACAAAACTGGGTAAAACTGTTTTATGGTGTGAGAAGTAGGATAGCAATTACTGGCGGGGGCCGGGCGGTGGTGTACAATGACAAGGAAGGGGCACAAGGACGCTTTCTGGGGCCTGGGGATGTTCTACTTCTTCATCTGGGAGCTGGCTGCATGGATGGGATCAGTTTGTGATTATACATTTATGATGAGCGTACTTCTCTGCATGTAGCATACATCAATACAAAGTTAAAGTTAAAAATTTGCTCAAAGTTAGATATGACACTGAGAAATCGCCAAAAGGAAAACCCCAATCACATCTGAGCCACCTGAATCTAGCTGGGTCCCTCCTGGACTACCCAGTTCCATGACCTGGCAATTGCTTCTTATTGTTTCTGCTGGATGAAGTTAG
Organism: Monodon monoceros; assembly: GCF_005190385.1. Lineage (NCBI taxonomy): Eukaryota > Metazoa > Chordata > Mammalia > Artiodactyla > Monodontidae > Monodon > Monodon monoceros. The sequence goes on from NW_021703766.1 coordinate 48,983,860, forward strand.
GTTTCTGTCTCTTGCTACCCAGAATCCTCATACCCCATCTCCTAGACATCGAGAGGGTCATCAGCCCACTTCTCTGAAAACTTTCCTTGCCCTATTTCAACCTCGTGGTTCAAGTGGAGGCTTCCGTGTTTTTACATATTCCATCTTCCTGGCCACAATCATTGGTCCAGGGTTGGCCTTCACCCAAGTGGAACCAATCACAGCAGGCCAAACAACAGGCCACGTTGATAGATCTGCAGATGGGCCAATCATAGCCCTTCCCTGGGATTTTTGGACTTGGGGCTCAAGCTGCTGGGTGCCATCCTTCCGTGGTGTGGAGAATGCTGGTCCCAGAGAAACATGCTGACTTGCAGAAGGTCAGAGAAGGTATGGAGTACCTTGGTTGCCCTCAAATCCTTGGTTTGATGGCCCTGAAGGCCAGAGGGGACAACTGCCCTTCCTTGTTTGGCAATGTCGATCAATTGAGTCCTCCTCTGGCCTAAGTTAGAGCAAGCTTGGTTTCTGTCAAGCTTAAAGACGAATAAAGACCTGATAATGGTGTCTCATCACAAACACTGTAATATATGCACACCACACACACACCTCGTACATATACACTTATAGACACAATCTATGGACACACCATATACACAGACCCTGACACTCCACCTCAGTGCATGTGTTTTTATTTCCGGATGATATAAAATAATAAACTTAAAAAACACCCCAAACCAAACACCCTAATGGCTCCCCCAAAGCAATGTGACCCCTTTTCCCACCCCAATAAATAGAGACTTCTGTCAGTCCACCCTCCCACCCCCATAACCCCCTTTGCTATAGACATACTCTGGGTATATATTACTCTACTCGGCAATAGACATCTCCCGAAAATAGAATTCCAATACTGCCACCTGACTCTACCTGGGCCCCATGTTCCTGGGAACCCCCCAACCTGCCAGTTCAGACCACCCGCCACTGCAGCACGCTGGTGTCCTTGCCCCCTGTGGTCAGGGCCACACTGTCATCCCACAAGAAGGCCACATTTGTCACATGGCTGCTGTGTCCGCCGTATTTGTGGCTGAGAGCCTGTGATACGGAAAGAAGGAAGTGAAAGGAAGTCATCTGTCTTGTTCACTGCTGTATTCCCTGGGCCCAGGCATTCGGTAAGTGCTCAATAAATATTTCTTGAGTTAATAGGAAAAAGAACCAAAGATCTCACAATGCAGATGCTCAGAACTTTAGCACTACAGACTTGGTAATTTATCGACTTTCAAGTTAAGAAAGGCCCCTGGGATCAAGCCACTGCCCTCCTTGTACAGCTGGTGAAACTGGGATCCGGAAAGGGCTGCCTTAATCCTGCCTGCAGTGCTGCTTGGTACCTCCACCCTGCCAGCCCCCCAGAGGGACTCACTCGAGGCTGACAGCAGGGGTAGCTAAACAGGTGGACTTTGCCAAAGTCATCAGCTGAAGCCAGCAACTTCCCATCATGGGAACGGGCCACGGCATTGATGTCAGTACCATCTGCTCCCTCAGACCAGATCCCTGCGGGCAAGATTGGGGGTGGCTGGTGGTAAGATGGCAGCTGGGGCCAGGGACCCCCAAGGCAAGTAGGCCCCAGCCCCAGCCTCCCTGCCTTTCTCTCACCTAGCCCGTCTCTAGCCGGGGATGAGAATTGGAATAATCTTTTGGAAATGCTTATCTGACCCTATCCCTCTATAGCTCAAAGCCCTCCCATGGGGAATTCCCTGGCGGTTCAATGGTTAGGACTCCACGCTCTCACTGCCAAGGGCCTGGGCTCAATCCCTGGTCAGGGAACTAAGATCCCACAAAAAAAAAAAACCCTCCCATGGCCCAGGCTTCTCGCCATGACCCCCAAGCTCTGCCTTGTCCCCCACACTGCTCCTGCCTTGTCCTTACCAGTGCTTCCCTTGAACTCTGCAATGATTTAGCCATCCTGCCTTCTTGCATTTCTCCAAATACCAAGCTCTGTCACCTCTAGGCTTTTATACATGGCTATTATTCCCTTTGCCTAGCCACTGCTTTCCTTCTTCACCACCCTAGAACCTAACTCCTCATCCTGCAGATCCAGTTTGGATGTCCCTTCCTCCAGGAAGCCCTCCCTGACTCCCTCCTAGGCTGGGGCCAGGTGTCCTCTCTGGACTTCCTTGTCCCAGCCCAGTCTACTCTGAGTGGTCTGGGGACAGGTCTCTCTCTTCCACTGGACTGTGAGACCCATGATGGCAGGGTCAGGACTGTCGTGGTCACCACTGGGTCTTAGCACTGCCCAGCTGGGCACACAGATGCTCAGGGGGTATGTGTTGAGTGCATTAATGCCTGAATGAATGGGTGACTGGGACACAGGCTGTGTGAATCTCCCTGGGCCAGGTGACACCCCCAATTGTTCTCATTTCATTACAGTTCCAAGGGATCTGAGTAGTCACCTCACCCTAACCTTTCCTCTTATACAAATACTGCTGCTCACATGTCTAAAGGAATGAGTTTCCCACCTTAGAGGTAACAAGAGACTGTGAAAACCACCAGTCAGGGATGTTTCTTGGAACTCCTGTCCTCAGCAAGACTTTCCCCATTCCAGAACTTACCAAACACGCCAAAACCCAGGACACAGGTAGCCGTGGCCCATTCCACGTTCCTCACGGCATCTGCAGTAGTGATCTGCTTACAGGTGGCTGGGTCCCCTGGGGCAGAAAATGGGAGGAGGTGTTCAGAGCAGAAAGAACTACTGGGAATTCCCTGGCGGTCCAGTGGTTAGGACTCCGCGGTTCCACTGCAGGGGGCACGGGTTCGATCCCTGGTCGGGGAACTAAGATCCGGCAAGCTGCGCGGCACGGCCAAGAAAACCAAAAACCAAAAACCAAACGGAAAGAACTACTGACTTAATTCACCCATTCCACAGACAACGGGCACTGAGGTCCGACACAGGAGGCTAATTCTACCTCTCCAGACTGGTGCTAGATCCTGGGTGGTGACATCTCAAGACGAGAGCAGGGGTATCTGCTTAGAAACCTGTACCCCAGCCATCCAACCCGGAGGGGGAGGAACTGGTTAAAAGTTGGGTCCACCAGGGAGGAAACCAGAAGCCAGGAGACCAGCCAATCAGATCAACCCCTGAATAAAACAGCCAGAGGAGAAGGGACTTGAAGCCCCTGCTTCCCCTTCCAGAACCCAGGGAAGGCTATGCAAATCGCACACGCAATAGAGAGGCTGAAGGAGGAATGCCTTTGGGTTTCAGAGAACTCACAGTACAGAATCTCGTAGTCCCCAGAGTTGGTGACGAAGCAGCTGCTGTCCTGGGCCCAATCCAGGTGGGTGATAAAACTGGAATGGCCCTGCAGAGGAGGGAAGGGGTGGAGTTAGAGCTGGAGCGGGTAGGATCAGACCAGGATGGGTGGAAGGCAAAATACAAAGGTAGGGTGAAAACACAGGGGGTCTCGAGGAAAGATACACAAGCCTTTGGGGTGTGGGGACGGGGCCACACTATCATGGGCGGGGCCAGACTGTGATGAGCGGGGCTAGACAAATAGGGCTTAGAACACAAGGGGGAGTTTAGAACAAGTGGGCAGAGCTAGACACGGAGGGGCGGGCTTCGAATGCAAGGGGCTGGGCTACACAGAGGGTGTGCTTAGAACGTGAGGGGCGGGGCTACACATAGGGACGGCCTTGAAACACAGGAGAGGGTAAATGTGTGGGCGGGGCTAAAACTCCTTGATGTGACCAGGGCAGTCAGTTGAGTGTTGAAGCTGTGCGCCCTTGAGGTAGAAAACTGGTTAATTCTGCACCCCCTGGACGGGGTGGCGGCGCGGGCTGGGGGCCACTGCCCACTCACCGAGCACTTGCCCAGGCGGCTGACCTTGCGGCCGCCCTGGTCCACCGTGTACAGGTACACCAAGTTGTCGTGGGAGCCCACGGCCAGGTACGCCCCGTCTGGGGGAGGGGGAGGGGGCTATGAGGAGGCACCCAGGCTCTACCCCTCCTCTCTCAGATTCAGCCCCCCACTATCCCAGACTCCTCAGTAGTCCCAAGTTCCATCCCTGCCACAGGCCTGGCCCCGCCCTTAGGCCGTGCCACACAGACTCCACCCCTTCCCCCTGCCAGTAACTCTGAGCTTCAGTTCCCAGGCCTGGCCTCTCCAAGGTCCCCTCCCCGGCCCCGGCCCTTACCTGGAGAGAAGCTGACCACTGAGATCTGTTCATTCCCATCTGTATGGATGGCCACCAGGTCATGGGTCTCCGTGTCCAGCAGCAGCCATCTTTAAGGAGAAGGCATGGTGGGAGAGGAGGGGTGAGCTGATCTGGTAGAGAAGGGTGGCAATCTGTGGGGCCTGAGGGAAGGACCCCAGAAAAGATTAGGGAGAGAGGCTGACTCCAGAGGAATGTTGGGAGATCAAGGCCTGGTAAACAGTTGGTACCTAATTATCATTCTCTGTAAGCTTTGGGGCAGTAGGGAAGGCAGGGGGAGGTGATCAAGGGATAGTTCCTGGGGGGCGCAGAGAAGCCCTCCCCAAATGCCCCTCAGCTTTACCTGCCCGTCGCCGTGCCAATGGCCAGGACACAGCCACTGGGGTGGAAGCCAGCAGAGTAGGCCGGGTCCTGAGGAGGGAGAGAAGAGGAAGGGCTGGGAGCTGGGGTCCCCCTTCCATCTGGCCCACACTTCCCCAGCCTCAGAGGCAACTCTCAGCCTGGCATGAGGGCTCTCACCTCCCTCTGCTGCCCTCCAGTAACCTGCTGCTGCAGATGCTCTGGAAACCACTCTCCTTTCCTTTAACATGTCAGCTCGAAGAGAAAATATTCCTCCTTTCACTGTTGACTCTGGATCCTTTTTCACTCCTGTTTTAACCTCCCACAGCTTTATAAACCCAAGATGATTTCCTTAGGGACTTTTCTACTAGTGAGATCGTTGGGACAAAGGCTATCCATATTTTTAAGACTTTTGATATATCATGCCAATTTGCTTTCCCTTATAAAATTATATCGACTTATCATTAGGCTTGTCTGAGTGCCTGTTTCCCCATATCTTTATCTAACTCCTAGCACAAAATTTTTAAATTTCGGGGGCATTTGGTTGATTTGCAGGCAACAGAGCACCATGGAATCAGACGTGGTTTGAAACTGTGGCCCTGACACTCCCTCGTTATGTGACATCAAATAACTTTCCCCATCGTGGCCTTGGTTGCCCCAAACGGAGAACATCAATACACACTCCCCAGGACTGTTATAAGCAAGGTGTAAAGTCCTTAGAATGGTAAGCTGGTGAGTAAGATGGCCTACAGGAAGCACTGAATAAAGGTCAGCTATGATTGTAATTACGAACGGCAAGTGATTTTACCTTTCTGGGCCCGTTTCCTGATTTTACCTTCCTGTTTCTGGGCGATCATCATCTCTACTGCCTTGTGGAGGTTGGGGTGGGGGGGAGTTAAGAAGACAATGTGGGTAAAGTGCTAAGCCAATGTCAGGCATGGTGGGCAGACTGCCCAAATCAGAATAACCCGAGGGAGCTTGTTCTTATTATAAATTGCAGATTTCTGGGACTAAACTCAGACCTCCTGAACCAGACTTCCCATGCTTGGGGCTCAGGATTCTGTGTTTCTAACAACTCAGGTGGTTCTTATGCCCTGGCTAGAGAACTGCTGTGCTGAGCACAGGTCCTGGCATATAGTAGGTGCTCAATTAGGCAGCCAGAGTGAGGATTATTATACATGGCCCTAATAATTTCCGGGGTACACCATCCCTGACTCCTAGAAGTTCAAAGGCCATCAAGTGTTCCAGGATCATAGGTAACCCTGGATTCCTGGAGCAAAACCTCAAAGGGTGGTGTGGGGAATATGATGACTGACCTTCTACTGTCCCATACCATACAGGCAGGAGAGCTTAAAAACTACATTGCCCAGAATCCCTTGTAGCTAGGGTTGGCTGTGATTTGGGTCTGACAATCAGCTGCACCACTGTGGGCTCTGGAAGGTACAAGGTGGAGGCCCCGCTCTGCCACTTCCACTGATCAGTTGGGTTGTGAAAGCAACAGCATTTGCTATGCTGGTGAGCAGTCACTAGCCTTGAAAGGCAAGGGCACAGAGTATCTGTTTTTGGCCAGTGTAAATGTAGCCAGCATTGGGTCACTCTAGAGCAAGATAGTCCAACTGAACCTTCTGCGATAATGGAGATGTTCTCTATCTGCACTTTCCAATATGGTAGCCACTAGCCACATGTTTGGAATGTAGCTAGTGCAATGGAGAAACTGAATGTTTAATTCTACTTACATTTAAAGTTAAGTTAAGTTTGAATAGCCACATGTATTGGACAGCGTAGCTCTAGAGCCAACACTTGAGTGACCACAGCATCCTGGTTCCTGGATTGCAGTTACAATGACAGCATTTTCTTGAACTCAGTGCTTCCTGACTCCCCACCTTCCTGACTGTGGCAGAGGCAGCAGCTCCTCTGGCAGGTCAGTTCTGTGGTGCTGTTCTGGGCTTCTTTCCAGTCAAGAACTCACTCCTCTAGCACTTCCAAGTGAGTTTGTAAGCACCCAGTTCCCTGCATTAAATCTTCTGCTTAAAGACGCCAAGTGTGGCTTCCATTTGATGCACTGAACCCTGACACACTGAGACAAGTCGTTCTGTTAGAATGGCGTGTCAAGTCCCCCATCCCCTTACCTCGATGATCCTACTCCACAGGGGCTGGTGGGACTCCACGCTCCACAGATGCACCAACTTATCCTGACCACATGTCACAAATTGTCCCCGGCTAGGGTGTGTGGCCAGGCCCCACAGCTCTTCCACGTGGCCCTGGCAGAAAGGAGAGATGACAGCACGGAGACTGCCAATCCAGGCCTTTCCTCTGCATCCCCCACCTCCCCAAAGTCTGATGCCAGAAAGAAGTGCTGGACTAGCCCCAGCAACACACTCTCCCCACAGGTTACCCAGGGAAGACCCTTTCCCCAGTGTATCTGAAGGAGGCTGTGATTGGGCAGACCCCTGCCCCAGTGTGGGGCTCGAGGCAAATGTTGCCCCTCCCCCCAGGTCTCTGCTTTCCAGTGTGCACAATGGGAGGCAAGAGACATGATGAGTAGGAGCTTGACTTTGGGACACAGATGGTGCCCAGCAGGCTGTAGGAACCCATGGAGGGTACTCAGCCTGGTGAGTCTGACTGCAGCTCTCTCTTATTGACTGTGGCAGTCACCTGGGCAGATGACTTTTCCTTGGAGCCTCAGTTTCATCTTCTGTAAAATGGAACCAATCACTGTATGTGGCTCATGGCATTTTTCTGCTCACTCAAATTATGGATGGAAAGTGTGAATAGATGGAAAGTGTATGAGGCTGGTACAAAGTGCTCACCAAATGGAAGTGGCTGACTATTATCAGTAGTGATAACATACACTATTAATATATAATTAAAGTAATTAACAATGATAATCAACAGAATTATAATTATTGATATTAGTATAATGATTAATGTTAATAATATAAAGCTAGTAATATATTAATAATATAATTAATACTAAATAATATTGACACTATTATTAGAGGTCTTTAAGGTCCATTCTGGTCTTGGGACCCCTAGGAAATCCCTCTAGCCCTTGTTTTTCCTCATCTTCTTCCATGGAAACAAGAGCCAGAGGGGGGGAATCTAAATGCAGCTGCTGTACGGATCTCAGCTACCATGTAAGAGGTAAAATGCATGTCAGGAGTGAAGGAAGGGGTGGGGGGGTCACTGAACAAGAAGTAATTTTGGCCAAGACTCTTTGAGCCCTTACTCTGTGCCAGGCACCATTCTAAATGCTGTGCATGAATTGACTCATTGAATCCTTACAAAACCCCATGAGTCAGTTCTATTATTCTCCTGGTTCACAGAGGCACAGAGAGGTTATTTACTTGCCTCATATCACACAGCGAGTGAGCAACAGGGCTGTGCTTCGATCCCAGGGTTTTTTTTGGCCGCACCATGTGGCTTGCAGGATCTTCCCTGACTACCAGGGATCGAACCCAGGCCCCCAGCAGTGGAAGTGCAGAGTTCTAACCACTGGACGGCCAGGGAATTCCCCTAGTAGGCTGGGTTTTTTACTTGGATGTGTGGTAGGGTTCTGGCCCACGAGGATGAAGGAATGCGCATCTGAGAAGACTCCAGAGGGTCTTCCTAGATCCTTGTAGCTGAAGACCTGGGAGGTGTGTGGCTCAAGGCCTGTGTGACAACCTGCCAGGGCACTCACAGAAATGGACACCAACCTGACCAGCAGGGGGCAGCACAGCTGGAGCAGGGCCCTGGGACCCCTCTGCTGTGCTACCAGTTAACCCATTGCTGGACCATGGGGTGTTCTGGGGTGGGGTTATGTGTCAGGAGCAGTTAAAGGGAAGGTAAGTGGTGTTTACCAGGCCAGAGGATAAGGGATGGGGCAGAGAGGTGAGGTGAAATGGGAGTGGGAAGAGAGGAGGAATGAATGGTGCAGAGGAGAGAAGAGAGGCGGGTGGGGAGGGAGCAGGGCAGGTGCAGAAGAGAAGCTCACCTGGATGAGCAGCGAGAAGCCAGTGTGGACAGAGCCCTGAAGGATGGAGTTGCGGGTGGTCCCCACGTACAGCGTGTCACCCCGGCCCTCCGCCACGGTCCGCACGGGGCCGAAGTCCTCGGGGACCTGAGTAGGCAAAGGGCGGTGGGGGGCAGGCAGATGAGTGTAGGACACACGCAGAGGTGGGGTTGGGGGGTGGGGAGACAGGCTGGGAGAGCAGGGTCTAGTATTAGTGGGGTGGGAGGAGGTATCCTCACCTCCATGAGCCTCTCCCCCTCACCTCCGCCTCCTGCAGCTTGCTGTAGTTGGAACCCCAGAGGATCACCCGCCGATCGCGGCCCCCTCCTGACACCAGCGTCCCGTCCCGCAGGGCGCAGAGCCCAAACACGCCGCCATCGTGGACACCCAGCAGGGCCTGTGTGATACGGTTCCCACCTGCAGGGTGGCCAGGGGCAGAGGTCAGCATGGGGAAGCTCCCCCATACTGACCCCAGAAAACACCTCAAACTCTCAATCCTACATCCAGCCATTCACTCACCTTTTCTTCTACCCAGCCTTCCACCCACCCATCTACTCAACCACCCATCTATTCAAATACCCTATCATCCATCTAATAAACCACCTGAAGTAACATCTACCCATCCACCCTTTGATCCTAACCCTAACCCACTTACCCACCCATTCATCCACTCACCTATCTACTGGTCTGTCCATCCATCTATCTACTCACCCATCCAATTACCCATCCAGCCAGCCATCAACGCTTCCTTCCTTCTATCCATCCATCAATCCGCCTCTCATCCATTCATTCACCCTCTCTTTCATCTGACTACCCACTCACCAGTCAATCCATCCTTCTATCCAAACATCCACCCATTTTCCATTTTTTTTTCCTATCCATCTACCCATTCACCCATCTATCCACTCATCTGTCAACCTAACCATCTGTTCATCCATCCGTTCAGTCAACAATTATTAAACTAGCATTGACTCTGGGCCCAGCCTCATGCTGGATGATGCTGGGTACTGATGAAGGCAACCTCAGATCTTACCCTCACAGGGATCACAGTCCAGTTTCAGAGACAGACCTACTACCAGTCAGTGACGACCCAACATGGCTGGGGCTGGGATGGGGAAACCCAGGAGACTGTGGGATCCGAGTGGGCACCTAGCCTGGTGGGCCAGGGAGGGCTTCCTGGAGGAGGGGACAGCTGAGCAAGGATCTGAAGGTTGAGTAGGAGTTGGCTAGGACAACAGAGGGTAGAAAAGTGTTCCAGGCAGAAGGAACAACATGTGCAAAAGGCAGAGAGAACATGGACTATTTAGGAAACTAAAGAAATCTGGTGTGACCAAGTATAACATGCAAGGGACAAGAGAAAGCAGGGCCAGACCATGCATGGCCTCATTGAGGAATCCGGACCTTGCAGACCTCAGTGAGGAATCCAGACCTTGTTCTGAGGGATCTGAACTGTGTAGTAATGGAAGGGTTCAGCAGGGGAAGGATAGGGTCAGATTTACATTTGGTTCTGACAACAAACTGAATTGGAGGGGACAAGACTGAAGGCCCGGGAACCAGGGAAGAGGCTGGGGCAGGGACTAAGTGGAGAGGAAGAAAAAGCAACTCTCTTCAATTCCATCCTTCCAGGCTCAGAAGTGGTGCCACGTGTACATACATCCTTTTGCCCACCTATCTTTCTAACCACCCACCCACCCAACATCCTGTAGCCCTGCGGGCTGGACCCAGTGGTGGGACTGGAGATATGGGAACCAATCAGACCAAGTCTCTGCCCTCAGAGAGCTTAGAGTCTGCTGGGAAAGACACACTGCCAATTATTCAGAGCTTATTCTCAGCTGTCTAATCTCAAGAAAAGCTCGAAACAACCGTGTGAGGGAGAGAGTATTATACCCATTTTACAGATGGGGCAACTGAGTCTCAGAAGGGAGATGACTCTCCCAAGGCCACAGAGAGCACACAGCACTGCTGAGACCTGAACCCAAAGCCTGCCCAACTCCCAAACCCACTCCTCACCCACTACCCCAAGATGAATGGTTACCTCAGCCAATGGATTAACATGTTATGAAGAATTGATTGTTCCAGGAAGTGGTTTGATGACTGAATAAACTCATTCATTCATTCATTCGTAACTTTACAGTAATCCACTGCCTGGGAAAAGACCTAGTCATTTATTAACACAGTCATCCGTTCTGGGGACAGCCGTTCATATATTTAATTGTTCACTCACCTAATCACCCACCCATTAAGGACAGCATATTCATCTGCTCATTCTTCTATTCACTGGGTAGGACGAACGCTTCATTCATTCATTAACTTTTTCATTCATTCATTGCTCTGGAACAAACCACCTCTCCATCCATCCGTCCATCCACACTGGGTTAACCCATTCATTTATAGCTCAAACTTGATCGCTGCCATGGGATTTGCAGAGGACAAGGGGAGGGAATAAGTGAAGATTTCATGCAGGTGGGGATACTGGAGCTGAGCCTTGATGGAGGTGTTAGAATTGGACAAGTAATGACTTGTACTGTTGTATCGTACATTCCACATCAGCATGCTCCGAGAAAGGGAGAGAAAGGGACGCACAGCCAAAGGGAGTCAGGGAGGACCGGGTTGGGGAACCAATCAGGTGGGGCTGACACTGACCTTTGCCCCAGACATAGAGGTTCCCCCCAGAGTCCCCGGTGACCACATCGCCACCCTCCAAAAAGGTCACACACAGCACGTACTTCGGTTTCTCGTGTTTCTAAGGTGGGGGAGAAGGGGAAGGTGTCAGAGGGTCGCTGAAGCCGGGAGGCCTCCCAGAGCTCACCCATCACCCAGGACAATGGTCCAGGGGATGCCCTCCATGCTTTGGGGAGCGGCCCTGTGGGGAGCATCCTCATCTCCAATCCACCTCCATGGAGTGTCACGTCGCCTACAGACCACTTTCTGACCCACCCCGGACCCCCTTCCTCCCTCCTCTCTCTCCTCCCTGACTCCTGTCCCAGTCTCTGTCCTTCGTTCCCCTGCTGTCTTCCGCTTGGATTCCTCTCTCTCTGTCCCTTGGTCTTCCCCTCTCTGCCCCTGCCCCTCTCCTCTCCTTCCCTCCCGCCCCCTCTTCTGTCTGTCTCTAGATCCCTCACCCTGCCCCGCCCCACCCTCTTCTCATCTCAATATCTCCATCTTCATCTCCATCTGAGCCTGGTGTTCTCAGGGCCTCCCCTTTTGGGGTAGAAGCCCCAACTCTCACCAAAGGCAAAGGAGCCCTGTCAGAGGTGTGCCTGCATCTTCTCTCCCAGGCCCTGTGCTTCCTGCCGTTTCTCTCTCTGTCTCTCTCGGCCAGTCAGCCTCTGACCTCGGTTTATCCAGAATATTGACAACTGCAGCAACCCATTTATTGAGCATCCACTATCTATGAGGCGTCGCTGTACTCTTCATCCCACTGAATCCTCACAACTTCAAAGAGTTAAGGTGGATCACGCCACTGGTATGGATAAGGGAACTGAGGCCCCAGCAGGCTATATCTCAGCATCCCTACAACCTCCAGCCCCTGGGGTATCTTCTTGTCTGCCTGGGTGTCCCTGCCAGCCTCCTTCAGGGCCAGCCTGTCCCAGTACCCCTGGCACTCACCTCAAAGAGGCCCTGCCGTTTGCTCATGCCGCCCCCTTCTAGGTTCCAGAAGTAGATGTGGGATTTCCCGCAGGTGATGAGCATGGTGGGGTCTGTGGGGTGGAAGGTGGCCACCAGCACGGCCTCATTGGAGCACTTTAGGGGGTGGGGGAGATTCTGAATGAGGACCTCAAAGCCATCAGGACCACGATACCCAACCCAGGAAGGACTGCCCTATACAACTGTGTGGGTTGTGCGCTTGCACACCCAACTTGCCTGTACCTCTCCTTTACGGGCAAACTAAAGTACAGGAAGCAGGGCCAGCCAGTGAAGCATTATTGTTTTCTTCATCAACATAATGGCAGGCACGAGAGCCCTTACTTTGTACCAAGCTCTGTGCCAAGCACTTAACATCCAACAACTCATTTAACCCCACAGCACCCTGTAAGGTAAGGCTCATTAGCACCTCCCATTACAGATGATGAAGTGAGGCTCAGAGAGGGGAATTCACTTGCCTAAGGACACACAGCCAGGTTGTGTCCAGAATCAAGTCACTGAGAGCCCAGCCTCTCAACTACTTCTCTTTCCCCAAACCATGGGCCCCAATCCTAGGTCTCTTGCCCCCAGCCCAGAATAAGCACGTGACCATGGGCAAGTAGCTCTCCCCTCTACCATGCCTCAGGTTCCTCATCTGTAAAGCAGGTTATCGCCCGGAGATGCAAGTCAAGGTCTGTCTTGGACATCGCAGGACAGCAGAACCAGCAGCCACCTTGTACCGATCCTCCTGTTGGGCTTGGTTTGCCCACCCCATATGCCAACATCAAAGCCAAATTTTCCCTACAAGGAAGATGCTACCATTATCCCCATTTTATAGATGAGGCAACTGAAGCTCCGAGAGGGCAAGCCACTTGCCCAAAGTCACACAGCCAGCAAATGGCAAAGCCAGGACTTCAACATGAGTCTGATTCCAGACTTGTGAACACTGAGGTCTGGCCAATCCCATGCGGAGACCCCAAGGAGAGGGGATAAGAAGGGTTACCTCACCTTGCCATCTACCACCTTGGTCTCCTTGGCCCAGTCCCACACAGAAAGCATGTGATCGTTGGACTCATCTACCGCACAGAGGAGGTTGCCCCCATTCTAGGAAGAGGAGAGAGGATGGGGGAGGGGCAGGCGGGTCAGGATCCACCCCCTCCCTCCAACACCTTGCCCACTGGGGCATTAGCTACTCAGGCCTGTTTCAAAGGCCCTGACCCAAGTCATGTGAAACACATGAAAATATACTCCCCGTCCAGGGCCACACATATTTTAAAGGCTGTTTACAATTTTCCTTTTGAAATGACTCCTCCCTAAGAATTTCCTCTAATTTCCCCTCAGCTACAATTTCTCTGCAAGTAGCCCGAGGTCAGGAATTCTTACTGAGAGCCTCTAATCTGCATTTTCCTAGGGAATGACTTTTAGGGCTGTGAAGTTTAACAGTTAATAAAGTCGGGATGATGTTGCTTTTTTATACCTGTAGTTAAACGCAGGTTAGTTTTGATTTTGCAAAGTTTTCCTTTCCCCCACATTTTGGCAACAAAATAGCTTTATTTCCCCAAAGTTCTCAAGTGTCTCCTCAGGTCTCAGAAAACCTGTGAGGTTCTTAAACTGTCTATGGGATGACAGGTTGTTTTTTATTCCCCGATCCATTGCAGCCAATACTCTGGTAAAATACAGTAAAACTGTAAAATATGATTTAAAAAAAAAAAAAAAAGCCCACCACTCACACACTTGGATGTTGTGTGAATGTCAAATTGCTGGACAAATTCCTAAAGGCTAACTCTCGATTTCTGTGCTTATCTCCTCCATACCTGCCAACACCCACTTAGGATGGTACTAGGAGCCAGGGCTGCCCTAGACACAGGGCTTAAAATGCCTAAGGGATAAGGACCCTTCCAGAATGAAAGGTGGTGTGAAAAAATAATGCAGAAAGCGTTAACTGACGTACAAAGGATCACTGAGGAGTTTCTCTGCGGAGCAATCATGACATATGGTCCCCTCATAAGGGCTAATAGAGCAGGCCTGTGAGGCCACAAATGTGGGCACACAGCCTGGAGGGCCAGGGGGCGTGGCCAGCACCTGTGACGCCATGATGAAGGTGTGGCCTCCAGCGCCAAGGGGCACCCGGGGCAGGTGAGGAGGGATGGCACAGGACTTACAGATTTGGAAAAGCCCACACAGCACACAGCTCTGTCAAACACCCCCAGGCCCAGTACGTGTAAGGTGGAGAGGGAAACGGAGTCCCAGACGCGCACGTGGGGCGGCAGTGGCTGCAGGGAAGAGAGAGGCCGGTTACCTGGGGGGCCCAGCTTCCTGACCCACCCACGACTCCATCCCAGTCTCCAGGTCCTGCCCCCTCCACTCTGTTACCTTCCCCTCCTTAGTGGTGCCTGCCACCTGTCCAGTGGCGATGGTGACCATATCAGGGTGGACAGCCAGGCTGAGGAGAGAGAGGGCAGATGGACAGGGCTCAGCAGGGGGGTGCTCGCAGCACACCAGGACCCCTCCCACAGCAGGCCACAGTCTCGATGCCTGATTATTCATTCCGCAGTTTGCTTGAATGAGTTACTTAGTCAATAAACACTGATTCAGCTCTTCAGTAGCAATAAGGGTATACTCTCTGGGTACTCCGGCTCAGAAGCAAGACTCAGGCCTGCGGTCTCTAACTCAAGTGCCCAGAGGGCTCAAGCCTGTACCACAAACGGCCAGGAGAACACACCCATTTAAAAGGGCTGTCAAAAATAAAATAAAATAAAAGGGACTTCCTTGGAGGTCCAGTGGTTAACACTCCACGCTTCCACTGCAGGGGGCATGGGTTCGATCCCTGGTTGGGGAACTAAGATCCCACATGCTGTGCGGTGAGGCTAAATATAAAAAAATAAAAAATAAAGGGGCTGTCACCACAGGGCTCCAACACACTGTGGGATTGTCTGGGGTGCCCACTTGAAGTTTTCAAAAGAAGTGAAAAATTCAGGCATCTGAGTGAATTCACCGACATTTGACGTATTGATAATCAATCCACATTTTTTTCCCCCTGAATTCAGCCTGTTGGCCAGGGAAGGCCTGGCCCCACCCACCTCCCCTGAGTGTCCCAAGCAGGAAATATTTGGCATCCTCCTCCTAGGCCTCACCACTTGATGTCATCATTGTGTCCCAGGTAGTGCCGCTGCCTCTGCTCCTCCACACTGTATAGCACAGCCACAGAGGCCACGAAGTACACTATCTCCCCTGTGGGCAGCAGGTAAAGGTTGGCCCGGCAGTCTCGGCCACGGTAGCCATAGCTGGAGGTGCCCAGGGGCTGGTTAAAGAGCCTGTTTTGCATTGCATCTGCTGACTGACTCCCAGATGAAGGTCATCAGAGCTAGGTTTTCCTGTTTCCACTCTTACCCCTGTGGGAGGTTGAATGATGGTATCCCCCAAAAATATGTCCACCAAAATATTAACCCCTGGGAAGCGTGAAGGTGACCTTCCTTGGAAAAGGAGTCTTCGCAGATGTAATTAAGGATCTCAAGACGAGATCATCCTGGATTATCTGGATGGGCCCTAACTCCAGCAACAAGTGTCCTTATAAGGGACAGAGAAGAAAAGACACAGACACAGGGTGGGAGAAGGCGGTGTGAAGACAGAGATTGGAGTAAAGCAACTATAAGCCAAAGAACCCCAAGGGTTGCCAGTAGCCACCAAAAGCTGGGAGACAGACAGGGGCCTCTTCCTCATCTCTCCGTGGCTCCCGCACCTCCTTCAGGTCTCTACTCAACTGTCAGCTCCTTGGAGAGGCCTTCCCAAGCCTCTCCCAAATAGTTCCCAGCTATTTAAAACTGCAAACTGGAATTCCCTGGCAGTCCAGTGGTTAGGACTCAGCGCTTTCACTTCCAGGGCCTGGGCTCAATACTTGGTTGGGGAACTAAGATCCCACAAGTCGCGCCACGGCCAAACACAAACAAACAAAAAAACTGCAAACTCACACACCCTCAACTGCCCCCATCCCCCTCCCTCTTCATATTCCTGCAGTACAGTCATCAGCATCCCACACGTTATCTGTTTAATTTATTTTGTGTCTCCCAAACTACAGTGTCTGCTCCAGGGGGGCAGGGACCTCTGTCCATTTTGTTTACTGATGTACCCCTCGTGACCAGATCAGGGCCTGGTACACAGCAGACATGAGTTCAATATTTGTTGAAGGAATGTGACCCTCCTCTGTTCAGAACTTTCTGTGGCTCCCCAGTTCTCCTAAGACAAAGCCCAAGCTCCTCCACTGGCCTGGTTTGCCCCTCCCTGGCCTTAGCAGGGCTTCTGCCCTCCTTTGCTCTCTGACCTTGGAGTTTCTCAAAACACTAAGATCACTACTGTCACCCAGGTCTTGGCACTAACCTTCCCCTTTGCCTAGCACACGCTACCTGCCACCCTTCTCAGTTGCCCTGTCCTCAGATCAAGCTTCAGGCTCTCTTCCTCCGCTAGATTCATCCCACTTATCTGATCAATTTGTTCACGTCACCTATTGCTTAATGAGACTATCAGTTCCACAGTGGCCAAGACTGGGCTGTTTTGTTCTCGTCTACAACTCCTCCTCTGAGAAGCCTTCCCTGATGCCCAGGCTGGGTCAGCTGCCCTCTCTGGGTTCTCCCATCCCAGCCTGAGTTGTCATTGTCACGGATTCTGTCCCCACACTGGACTGTGATTTGGGGACTGTTGGAACCCAGCCCTTAGCCCCAGAATGTTCAGGAGACATTTGAATGAATGTCGATATGTGTATCCCGACCCCACAGAAACTGCTTCACCCTGCAGCCATTTGGGGCTAGGGAATGAGGCCTATACTGACTGTTGCTATCTCAACTGCTTTTCTTTTGATGCTCACTTATCAAGCCCAGCTTGACATGACAGCATGGTATTCTTTGACTCCCGCGAATATTTCCAGCTGCCTTAAAGAGGCTCTGGGCTCCCACATTCCTCCCTCCTCCAGAGCAGAAACCAAGGTCAAGAGAGGAAGACAGGGACTGGGTCCCGAAGATGCTGATCCCAAGCCCCAGTCTGCATTTTGGGAAAAGCCTGGGGCTCAGAATCAGAGCTCTTGCCTCAGATCTGCTGACTCCCTAGAACAGGGCTTGATATCCCCTCTCTTTTTTTTTAAATTTTATTTTATTTATTTTTTTATATAGCAGGTTCTTATTAGTTATCTATTTTATACATATTAGTCTATATATGTCAATCCCAATCTCCCAATTCATCCCACCAGCCCCCTCCCCCCTTGGTGTCCATATGTTTGTTCTCTACGTCTGTGTCTCTATTTCTGCCCTGCAAACCGGTTCATCTATACCATTTTTCTAGGTTCCACATATATACGTTAATATATTTGTTTTTCTTCCTGCTTGGTCCCCTCTCTTGACCTCAGTTTCCTCATCTGGAAAGAAAGGGTAATAGTTCCCAACCTGCAGGCCTCAGAGAGCTCTCGGAGGCCACTTGTTGTAAAAATATATTCTCAATCCTACAAAAGAGAAGGATCATAGTATTCAACGTATTTATACTTGAAAGAGCTTTGAACAGTGCCTGGCATATAATAAGTGCTCAATAATGATTAGTTATTATTTTAATCAATCTCTGTTTATGGGGCCCATATGATGAGCACATTGTTTCACAGCCTTATGAATCTGAGATCACAACACCCATTTTTCAGAGGAGTCAACTGAGGCACAGAATGGCAAGGTGACTTGTCCAGGGTCACGTAGCCAGCCAGAGGCTGGGCTGGGGTTTCAACCCATTTCTGCCAGGCTCCAAAGACAGGGTTCTTAACCATTATCAACTTCTTCCATTTCTCAAATACACCAAGCTCACTCTGACCGCAGAGCCCTTAGACCTGCCGTGCCCTCTGTTCTTCCTAGGCTGGCCCCTGAATGTCCGATTCTCAGCTCAAATGCCCTCTCCTCAGAGAAACCCAGTTACTCCTCTCACTTGAGCTTAGTTTACTGTATTCCCCAGACTGTGTGAGCTCAGGGAACACAGCCCACATGTAGATGAGGATCTGACAGATGGAGGGCGCTCAGCAAACATTTGCTCCTTGAATGAATCATAAAAGGTCATGTCAGCTAACCTGCCTTCCTCTGCTCCCTCCAGACTCCAGTTCTTCCTGACCCCTAAAGCCACAGAGGCCTGGAAAGTCCCACCTTCAGTACAAAGACCCTCCCTCCAGCTGAAGTCCCACACCAGAAAGGCTCTGGTCCCCTCCAGGCTGGGGGCGGGCGGGTTGGGAGAAGTGGGAGGAAGAGATTAAAGCAAAAGGATACACCCAGTCCAGCTTGAGACGGCGGGAAGGCAGCTCGGGGCGTGTATCCAGGCTGTAGCTGGGTGCCAGCTCGTCGGGGATCAGCATGAGCACAGGGCGACCCCTCAGGAACATTTTCACGGAGCCCTCCTCTGCCAGAACACCCCCAGAGGTCAGGTGCTGACACCAGCCCCCAACCCTATTTCCTTTCCCCTTCTGACTTCACTTTTTTACTTTTTTAATTAGTAGAGGTGGGGAAAATGAGGCCAAAGAGGCAAAGGCCCAGCCAGTAGCCAGGCTTCCTGACCTCCAGCTCTGGCTTCTCACCCCAGGAAGCCCCACCCATTCTCCCTACTTACCCATGCTGAAGATAACTTCTTTGGTTTTGCTGTCAGGAAAGGGAAAAAAAAAAAGAAAAGAAAAGAAAAGAAAGAAAGCCCTAATTAGCAGGCAAGTCAGAAATTGGGAGAAACCACTTCCCCACCCCAGCGCTCCCCGGAGGTATTTGATGAAAAATGGGGGCCGAGTAAGGAGCGGAGCGCTGCCTCTCTGCAGGCCGTGTGCTTTGCTCGGTTGATCTTGCAGAGCCTAAGACACAGGCCCAGAGAGGCAGTGATCGCCAAAGATCAAACAGCACGAAGTGGCAGGGACGCGATCCTGAAAGAGGAGCGTCACAGGTACCCCTCCCACCTAATCAGCACGGTTCTCCCAACGCTCCCCACCCCCAGTCCCACAGAGCCCCAAACTTCAAGCAGAGAGGGAAGAGGTGAGGGTTTAAGGGAAGGGGCGTGTCTCCAACTCCCTTTGCTGACGGAAGGTGGTGATGCCCGCGGGTCTGGGTCCCCGGAGAAGGGGGAAACCTGGGATCCAGATCTCGGTAGCGCGAGGAGGAGGGGGGTGTGCCAGAGAGTCTCACCCAGCTCCAAAGCTACTCATGGCGGCGGCTGGCGAAGCTTCGGGGCCGGGGGTGGAGCCGGGACCGGCTCCGCCGCTTCCGGCCCTGGGAGGCGCCCACGCCGCCGCGCCCTGCCCCGCCCTCCACTGCCAACCCCGTAGCCGGAGGGTCACACTGGGTCTCAGGTCCCTGGCTGTGGGTCCTGATACCAGGCTCTTTTTTGGGGGGAGGGAGAGTGTTTTTTGAGAACATGGATTCGGGGACGTGTCTGCCTGAGTTCAAACCCCAGCTCTGCCAGTTCCTAGCAGCGTGGACAAGTTGCCAAACCTCTTGCCTCGATTTCTTCACTTTTAAATTGGGGATAATAAAAATACATACCTCCCGGGTGATTGCGAAGCTTAAATTAGTTAATTCATGTAACATGCCTTGCGTGGTGCCTGGCACATAGCTTCTGTACGTGTTTGCCATTATTTCAGTGAGGTTGAAATGTGTGATTTTTGACTCTGGTCCTGCCTTAGTCCGGACCCGCCAAGCCCTGACCACGCCCACTGCATCAGGACTCCACACTCAGGTTTTTACACCGCCCAGACCTTCAGTGTGGCCCGGGCTCTGGGAACTTGACCACGCCCAACATTCTGATCATACACACCTCTCCTTCCGATCCTGCCCCTGAACTGACAGCTCTCCATGGAACCACCTACCCTCCTCAGGTCCGGTTAAACTTCAGACCGTGACCACTTTCACCTGGAGTCCCTTCAAGCCTACTGATATCTGCCCACGCCCACATATGACCACGCCCAACTTTCAAACCACGCCCATTTCCACCTGGCAGCGCCCCAGGCTCCCCTCCGCCCAGCTTATGGCGTCGGACACCACGGCACCTGGTCTTAGCCCATTACCCCCACCCCAGGTTCTGATTCTGCCCTGGCTAACCCTCTGGCCACACCCTCAAATTCCAATCACTTCCCTCCCTCTGATTACCCCATTTCCTGCAGAAACTCCTCTGAGGGTCCTGCCCTGGCTACATCTCTGAGACTCAATGGGGACTCTCCCCTTTACCTTAATAGCCACGCCCACAAACCTGGCTCCTCCCTAACTTCTACTCCGGCTCAACCAAGAGACGCTAATCATCCACGTCTCCTAGGTTCTAGTCCAGCCCCTTAATGCTTTGACCACGCCCCTCCATGTAGGTTCCGCGTTTCCATGCCTCCCAGTTCAACCACGCTATCTCAAGATTGGTCTCTCCGAGCCTCCGGCACTGCTTCCGCATTCTGAACTAGATGACCGCCCTTTAGGTTATCACCTCGTGGCCTGGGGCATCACCCTAAATTCCCCATCCTTTTCCAAGCCTAACTGGGGTCCTGGCCCCACCCATTGTGTCACGACCCCGCTTCGGACACCTACCCTTCCTTTTTGGCGCTACAATTGCTGCTAGAGGATGTGGTGCGGCTGCGGGGGTCCTCGCGGCGCACTGAGGCGAGGCGCTCTGGTGACAAGTAGCGGCGGGCACTGCGAATAGAGAGCACGTAGGTAGGGGCAGAGCCCGCGAGGCCAGCAGGCGAGTGCCGGAGGCGAGCAAGAACTTCCCCGGACCTTCCACTGCTGGTGTTCGGACATATGAGTCCATCCGTTTCCACATAAACAGCCTCCGAGGTCTTGGAAGAAACTGGGGATCCTGGCTTCCGTGACTTACCTGCGCCCGGAGGTCGCCTCCTTTTTGGGGGAGGATGGGGACGTGGCATAGCCGCCCACGCGCCGCGGGGGTCCCGAGCCATTGAGGGGCGTCCTAGTGGGAAGGCCTTTCAAGAGCTGACACACTAGAGGAATGGGGTTAGAGGACAGAAGGGGGTAAGTGTGAGGTCCTGGCCCCAGTCCCTCCCATCTCACCCCTCCAGTTTAGTGAAGATACCCGAGGCTGTGGTGCCTAGGCGCGGAGGCGCCCGGCCCTTGGGGGTGCCCCGCGCGCGCAGAGCAGCGCCTTGCTCCTCGCATGCCCGCAGGCGACGCAGCGCGTCAGCCAGCGCGGCCTTTAGGACCGCCAGCTCGTCTTCCTGCAGCTGCAGCCGCTGCTCCAGCGCCGACACGCGGTCGTCCACCTCCATCCCGCTCGTGCCCGACAAATTGTCATCTGGAAGGCAAGGGAGCGCTGGCTGCGGGGGGCCACCCAGGAGCTACAACGCCCGAGGTGAGATGTCCCTCCAGCCTTCCCCGGTCTAATCCTGGGGCGAGCCACGCCCCCTTCCTCTCCAGTAACCTGGGGCTGGGACGCTTGGATGTGGGCCAAGAAAAGGGGAAGGAGATCCCCATAGCTCTCGGCCCTTGTCCGCACACTCCTCTCTGCTGCAGCGCCCTGGAGGCGTGACCTTAGGGAAGTCCCCTCCTCTCTAACCTTCTAGGAGACTACGAATCAAGAGCCTCTCGACTCTGGTTTTAAGATTCTATGACTAAGATGCTAAATACATATGAGTCATATCAACATTTTAAGGATGACACCAACTTTTCGCTAGTGACACCAACATTCTAGAATTGATTCCCAATATTCTCTGACAAATATCAAGATTTTATCGCGGGTACTAACATTCCCTCTCTGTTTCTAAGACTTTCCAAGCCATAAAGGTCGTGCCTGGTCCCTCGCCTTCGCATTCCCTCCTCACCAAGGGGTTCGACACACGAGCCTGCTGCAAGGACAGAGTTTCTGCGGCCCCTGACGGCAGATTTGGGAGTTGCAGGCAGCGCATCCAAGACCCGAGACCCACGGAAGGGAGATACCCGCGGGGATCTGACACCCAAGCTTTCTTCCCCGACCCGAGCTTCTCCTCTCTATTCCCCTCCTTTATTTGGCTTATGTACCCCATGCCCCTGATTCGGCTCTCCCTCTCCCCTCTAGGTCATGGGTGCAGCCGAATAACTCCTCCATCTCCCGCGGGGGCCCCCCCACCCCGCCCATTTTCCCCGAAGTGGGAGGGGCAGAGGACCAAGGTGGTCCCCCCTCCCCCCTCCCTCCCAGACCACTCATACCCAGACTCATTGCTGGCAACAACCAAGAAAGCCCTGGCTCCCAGTCGGGTAGAAGTAAGGGTGGTACCATTAACAGGAACCGGGCGTGGAAGTAGCGCCTGCCATCCCCTGTCCGTAGGCCGCCCCGCCCGTCCGCTGGGCTCCGCAGTGCAGCCGTCTATCCCGTCCCTCCCTCCCCCCAACCCCCCGCAGCCCAATCGCCTGCCTGGCCTTGCCCGCCCTGCCCCCCACCCAGCTCCTCTCTGGTCGGGTGCCTGGACCTGCATTGGAAGGTGGGGGCCTCCCGAGGTCTGAGGGAGAGAGCTGTCAGGACTTGGAACTCATAAGAGGAGGAATCTCAGGGTCCCGTTGGCAAAACGTTTTGCAAAAGAGGAAACTAAGGACGGAGGTTGGGGAGTGTGCAGAGATCACTAAAGGTCAAACAGCCAATAGGTGAGGTGCAGGAGGGCCTGGTCACCTCCTTGTGCCAAGACCCCTCTTACCTACCATTAATAATACTACCCCCCCAAATGAGATCTGTTATAGGGAGCTTACACGTGGCAGGCACTCTTCTTGCAAAACACTTAGCACCTCACCTGGCTCTGGTTATGTGCTCAGTAAATCCAGAATATAATTAACTGTTATATGGTACCCAGTGCTCCCAGCAACTCTAGCAGCTGTAAGTATTATACCCATTTTAGGAGGCAAGAAGGTGGAAGGGGACTGAGACCTAGAGAGATGAAGGTGCTTGTGCATGGACACACAGCCTTTCAGCAGAACAGGTACATGACCCCAGGCTTAGGCACCCTGTCAGCCTGCCTCTTAGAGGGGCAGAGGAGACAAAATAAGCATTCTGGAGCTCTGCCAACTCCAGTGGTCCCTGACACTGTGCTGTGTGCCCAGGGGAGTGAGCCTCCAAATGGAAGACAGTTCCTTCTCAGGGCCCCTGAGTGAAATGGGGGAGCTTTCACCTTGGCCCTTCAACCCCCATCCAGAGAGCCAGCTGCATTCTGAGGCCTTGGCCTGCCCACCCCCCACCCACCATGACTCAAGTCCTCTGCTCCCTCCTGACCATTCCCCCACCTTCAGCACTTTTGCCCGGAAACCAGCCCCCACTTCCCACTTCTCCCATCCCTCCCTCCTCCCCTCTGCCTCCAGCTTCCCTCATCTGGGCCTGACACCCACAGTGACCTTTCTTGTATTGTACCCATTTGTCTAGGGAGAAGGGATGAGTCCTAATGGGTGGGAGGGGCGGGGCCTGAGGATTTGGGGGGTATAGTAGAAGCAAAGTCCTCTGGTCATCCTACCCAGTCCCACATCCAGCCCACAAGCCAACACCAAACACCACTCTCCCCCTAATCTGTCCCTCTGCTAGGGAGAAGGGGGAGGGTCCCAGAGGATTGAGAGGGGATAGGGAACGCAGAGTTCCAGACCTCCAGGCCTCCCCCGCTTCTGCCCCAAGCTCCTGAGGTTCTGCTCCTTTCTCTCAGTTCAGCCACCTCCGAAAAAGGGGAGGGTTGAAGAGGGTGGGGGACTGGGATCAGGGCTTTGGGGATCAGGGAGCTTGCTCTAGGGTCAGGGTCCTGCTAGGGGAGAAAGGAGAATCTTCAGCAAGCGGCCAGGATGGGGACTTGGAAGGAGGAGGTTGGGGCAGGAGGAGATAGGTCCAGCCCTGGGCGGGGCCAGGGTCGGAACTGAGGAGGGGTCTCACCGTTGCAGTATTGAAGCAGGGAGGACGTGTCGTAGAGGCCGCAGAAGGCCGGGCCGCGCTCCGCCATCGCCGCGCCACAGCCACCGCCAGCCCCCCCAGCCCCAGCTCGAGCCTGGGCTCCCCCCCCAGGTCCTGCCTCCCGTTGCCATAGCAACGCCCTTCGTTCCAGCATCCCCGGCTCGGCCTGCCCGGCATCAGGCGGCCGACGCCGGGCCTGGCACCGGGGTCATCCCCCAGGATGCTCAGAAAGGGGGGGGGTCGGAACACCCCCTGCCAGGCCCCCCAACACAATCTTCGGGCCGGGATTGGCTGACCCGAGATCCCCCTCGGTACTGTCTGGTCCCGCCCACAACAGGCGCGTATTCTCTTTAGACACCCCCGCCTGTTCAGGACCAATGAGAGCCTGTCGCGCAGGCCCCCTCCGCCAATAGGGGTGCAGAAGGTTTGGAAGGGGCAGGGCCTTCTCTGCTTTTCAGCCCGAAGCATAGCCCCCGGCTCTTAGAGGAAGATAGGGTGGAAGAAGACACTCCACACCCCGCAAACCTCCCTAATCTTTTATTGGATTTTCGAGAAGCCACCTTGCAAGACTAGAGCCTGACCCTAGAGTCTCAAATCCGCCCAGATATCCACTAGCTCCGCCCTGGAACTCTTATTCTAGCTCATTTCTTAGAACTCTTGTTTATTCTATCTACGCCCGCCCCAGGGCTCTTAACTCCACCCCCAGAATCCTGAGGGGGGAGTTAAAGTTCTATTCCCGCCCCCAGAGCTTTTGGCACCGCCCCCTAAGCATCTCAGGGCGATGGTGCTTGGCCCAGAGCCCTTGACTCGGCCTCCTGATAGGATTGGCTCCGCCCTTTAAGTTTATACCCCTACCCCCAAGTCTGTTAGTCCCTCCCTAACCTTTCCTTCCACTTTCCTATTGGCTGCCCCAGGCCCTTAGCTCCTCCCCTACAGCGTTCATCTCCCATAACCTTGTTATCCAGTCCGGGTTTTGACAAAGGCCCAGCTGTGATGCCTGGATGGCTGGCGGTGTCAGTCAGAGGCGGCTCCGAAGTTGGGGGGAGAGGGGAGGGTAGAAACGCTGACAATGGACTTAAAGAATACTGGATCACCTTCTCCAAGTCTCCATTGAGGGTCAGCACCTAGAAATGACCCAGAACATGCTTTATAGCGGTGGGAAGTGAGCCCAAAGCAGAAGAGATTTGCCTCTGGATGGACACAAGCAGGCCTTGGAAGCCCAGGGCTTTAGAACCAAATTGGCCTGGGTTTGAATCCTGACTCCACCAGTTTCTGATTGTGACCTTGAGCCTCAGTTTCCACATCTGGAAAGTGGGGGGTCATTTCGTGCCTACTTCTTTCATTCATTTGAAAATTTTGGGACTTTCCTGGTGGCGCAGTGATTGAGAATCCGCCTGCCAATGCAGGGGTCACGTGTTCGATCCCTGGTCCGGGAAGATCGCACATGCCATGGAGCAGCTAAGCCAGCGTGCCACAACTACTGAGCTTGTGCTCTAGAGACTGCGAGCCACAACTACTGGGCCTGCATGCCACAACTACTGAAGTCCACGCACCTACAACCTCGCAACAAAAGAAGCCACTGCCAGGAGAAGCCCTCGCACCGCAACGAAGAGTAGCCCTTGCTCTCCGCAGCTAGAGAAAGCCCGCGTGCAGCAACGAAGACCCAATGCAGACAAAAATAAATTTAAATAAATAAATAAATAAAAATGTTTACTGAGTGCCTATTATGTGCCAAGCTCTGTTCTAAGTGCTGGAGTTTCAGTGAAAAGCAAGTCAGCCCCAGAGTTTGCCCTCGTGGTCTGTGCAGCTTGCGGAGGAAGTAAACCACAATACAGAAAACAAGTAAATAGTAATAGCTAACATTTATTGAGCACTTACTATGTGCCAAGCACTCAGTTATTTTCATCACCATTTTACAGATAAAGAAACAGGCACAGAGGTAAGATAATTTCAGGTCCTGGCATTACAGAGATAAGACAGAGTGATATGGTCAGGGATGGGAGTGTGAGGCTAATTTAGAGAGAGTGGGGCCAGCGAAAGTCTTTCTGAGGAAGTGACATTTGAGCTGAGATGTAAATGACAAGAAGGAAGCAGTCACACAAGGCGGGGTGGGGGTGGGGGTAGGAAGTAGCTTCCCACGCAGAGGGAAGAGTAAGTGCAAAGGTCCAGAGGTAAGTATGAGTTTGGCATATTCCTGGGGCAACAAGAAGACCGGTGAGGATGGAGCTGTGGAGGAGGAGGAGAGCAGGAGGTAGATGAGGTCAAGGAGGTAATGGGCCTGCAGATCTTGCAGGACCTCGAAGACTGTGGGCAGATGTTGGCGGTTTGTCACTGTATCCTCCATAAGCCCTAGTGAGGCCACCTATGTAAATCACACATGAGAACAGTGCCTGGCACACAGTAGGCACACATAAATGACAGCAGCCCCTATTCATTTCTCAGTGAAACCTACTATATAAGATCAATAACGGGTTCCAAGTGATGACCAAAATAGACGTGGGCCATTATCCTTCTACGATCACAGCTAACTGTGTTACTGACAGAAACAATGCAGGAACTCAGATTTCCTGCTTCCCAAACTCCTAATTCTCCCACCCTCCACCTCCCTGAGCTCCAATTCTAGGAGAGGAGAAATCAGACTCCAACATACAGAACAGTGCGCAGCAGGCTGCAATGTGCTAAGGGCTGTTACCGGAGTGCCCCCAGAGGCCTGTGGGAGCCCAAGGGAGTTCAGATCCTGAAGGCTCTTGTGTGTTGGGGGTGGGAAGTGCAACCAGGTTGTGAATGAAGGAACCACAGGGGGAGGAGTTTAGGCTGGTGGGTTGTTGGGGCAGGTGACACAAAAAGATGAGTCAGTCCTTGCTCTGTGTGCGCACAGTGACCTTGGCCCAATAGCTTGGCTTTTCCTTCTCTGCCAAATGGGAGTCATCCCACCACCCACTTCCCAGGGGAGAAGAGCAGGTTCAGTGAGCTCATGCCTGTTAAGTGCTGCTCGGCACAGTGGGTTTTGGGTAAGGCTAATGGAGCTAGTTTTATTACAAGTGCTTTCTCAGATAGATGTTAAAGGACCCGGGTGACAGGAGGGGGGAGGGGGCAGCTTTGCCAGGGGGCTGGGAGCAGGGCTCACTGTCATGCTTTGTCTTTTCTCTCTGCCTCTAGGTTTCCTTCTCTCTCTTCTAGGTTTCCAGCTGCTTTTCTCTCTCATCTCTGTCTCTCTTTATGTCTCCGTCTGGAAATTGGGTCCTTGATGTATCACTTATGAGCTAAGTCACCTTGAGCAAGTTACTGCCTCTCTCTGAGCCTCAGTTTCTTCTTCTGGAAAATGGAAATGAAAATGCCTCTGCTACAGGTCTGTTATGAGGATCAAGTGAGATACATACATGTAAAATGCCCAATATATGGTACAATCATTATTATTAATTAGCCTGATTTTGGACTGATTTTTTCTCAGCCTCTTTTTTTTTTTTTTTTGACCATGCCACGTGGCATGCAGGATCTTAGTTCCCCGAACAGGGATCGAACCCATAGCCCCTGCAGTGGAAGTATGGAGTCTTAACCACTGGACTGCCAGGGAAGTCCTTTCCTCTGTCTTTCTGACTCTTTCTTTCTTTGTGTTTCTCTTTCTACCTCTCCTTCTGTTAGTCTGTCTCCCTAAGTCTATACCTGGGCTGGGAGCTCCATGAGGGCAGGGCAAGGGCTATCTTGGCCATCCAGGCCCCCAGCATCACCAAGCCCAGGGCCTGATACATAACAAGTACCCAATAAAGTAAATTGAATCCAGCTCTGTGCCGAACCCGTGTTGGGTGATGCTGGGGACCCAGTAGTGACTGAGACAGCCCCAGCCCTGCCCTCGCAGAGCTCATGGTTCAGGAGAAGAAATCATTATTTGTTGAGTAACTGAGCTAATTTTGAGGTGGGCTTGGAAGACTTGACCAAAATTGTGTGGAGGTATGTGAGGTGGAAAAAACTGCTGGAACCGAGGTTGGGGGGGCTGGAAAGGGTTTGAAGAGTCGGGAAGTGATGGAGAGAAGGCTGCAGAGCTCAGCAAAGGCCTGGAAGGCTGTGAGAGGAGCCTGAGGGAGCCATGGCAGGTTCAGAGCAGGGGAGGGACAGGGACAGGTTTGTGCTTTAGCAGGACCACTCTCACTGCCTGGCTGCTCTGGGGAGGTTGGGGGATGGATGGAAAGGAGAGGGACACGACTGGGGCAGCAGAACAGGGAGAGAAGGGTCCTGGATCAGAGTAGGGGCTGGGAGGAGAGGGAGGAAGAGCCAGATTCTAAAAACCAGGAAAGGGGACTTCTCTGGCGGTCCAGTGGTTAGGACTCCATGCTTTCACTGCCGAGGGCACGGGTTTGATCCCTGGTCGGAGACCTAAGATCCCACAAGTCGCGTGGTGTGGCCAAAAAATAAAATTAAAAATTAAAATTAAATAATATAATATAAAACAAAATAAGTACAAACCAGGAGGAAAATGCCAGCCTGCTCTCCATGACGCTAGGAAATGGGCTTGAGGGATGGCCCACCACCACCAGGGGGCAGCCAGGGCTCCAGGTTTGAATGTCTCAGAGGCTCCTCCCAGGGGCAGGGAGCATTGCTCCTTGATCTGGAGGTGGTGGCAGGTGGGAGCTGTCTTTGGGGCCCCAGCGGAGAGCCCCTCTGCTCTCCTGCCCTCCCATCCTGGCCTCTTGGTTCCCTGGAGCCCTCAGTCCACCAGCAAGAGATTATGTCAACACAGCCCCGCTGCTTCTGCCCGGGACAATATTTGCCCTCAGGATCTGGGAAGGTTGCTATGGAGACTGGGGATGTGCTGCAGGAGGGTGGGGGGCAGTGAGGGGGGAGAGGCAGGGTCAGGGGAAGCACCCCCCCTCCTGGAAGAGGGTGAGGGGAGCCAGGCCTCATCTCTGTCTCATCTCTATCTGATGGTGTCTTTGAGAGTTTATCCCCATCCTCATTTATCTGTGTTCCAAGTCTCTCTGTCTCTCTGGACCGTTTCTTCATCTCTGTCTCTGATTATCGCTCTGATACCTGTCTCTGGGTCTCTGTCTCTCAGGTCTCCTCTCTCTGAGTCTCTTTCTCTGTCCTTTTACTCTCTCTCTCTCTCTCTCTCTCTCTCTTTAGGTTCCCATCCCTAGGTTTCTCCACATCTCTGTGTCTCTCTTGGTATTATGTCTCTATGTCTCGGTCTCTCTTCGGGTCTTGTCTCTGTCTTTCTGGGTCTCATGTCCTTCTTTGTCTCTGTCTCTCTCTTGAGTCCCATGTTTTTTGTGTTGGTCTCTCTAGGCCCCCATCTCTGGATCTCTGTCTCTGGGTTCCTGTCTTTCTCTGGATCCTATGTGTGTGCGTGTGTGTGTGTCTCTCTCTGGGTTACTGTCTTTCAGGCCTTGTCTCTCCGCAGTCCCCAGGGGGCCATCTTGGCCTCCCATTTCTGGCCTCAGTCCCTATGGGGCCCCCCTCTCCCCATCTCTCTCTGCCTCATTTCTCCTGCACCATCTGCCGGCACTCCAGGCCCCTGCCTGCTCCCCACAGGCTCTTCTTGGCCAGGCAGCCCCATGGAGGGAGGCACAGGTCCCCCAGCTTCATCCTGAGGTGGGGGGAGCACTGCCTGGTCAGGCCTGGGGTGGAGGGAACAACAGCCTGGAGACCCGGGACCAGGGGACATGGAGAGAGAAAAACAGACAGACACCCTGAGAGGAGATAGGAAAAGAGGGATGAGAAAGGAGAAAGCTTCAAGACAGGCAAGAAGAGACTGACCTGGAGAATGGAGTGAGCAAGAGAGATGAGGAGGGGGTGAAAGGGAACCTGGAGGGAAGAGAAAAGACAGTCTAGCCGACAAGAGCGGAAGACAGACAAACTGAGTGCGGGCTTAGAGGAAAGGAGAAAGGAGACATTCAGACCGAGGAGAGAGGAGATGGCGTGGAGAGAGATGGATGATAGAGAGAGAAGAACAGGGGGACAGGGCAGGGCTGCTTCTCTGCCTGCAGCTTCCAGAAGCGCTGAGCGTGGGGATGGGGAAGGGCCCCTGTGGCCACCCCTGTGGCCCTGGTGCCTCCTCCTCAGACCCTGGGAGACTGTAAAAGCCCTCAGGAGGGCTGAGATGGGCAGGGGTCCAGTCGGGGACCCAGGCATCACCCCTCCTGTCCTTCCCGCCCACCCCCCACCCAGTGCTCTGTTCTGCCCTGTGTTTTCCCAGAGGGACTTGATGAGGGAGGGGCGAGGGGCTCTGAGCCCCAGTAGGCTGCTCATCTCCCGGCTCCTGCCTTGGTTATCTCTCCTCAGGGTCCCCGTCTTTCAGGCTCTCTCTCCCTCCACCCCTCCCCATCTCCATCTTCCAATTTGTATCTATTCTCTCTCTGTCTTTCTCCCTCTCTTGGTCCCTGTTTTCTCTCCCCTGTTTTGTTTTGTTTTCTCTCTCTCTCTCTCTCTCTCTCTCTCTCTCGGTATTTCTCTCTACTTTTCTGTCCTTTTCTATTTCTTTCTCACTATCTGTCTCTCTTGGTCTCTGTCGTCTCTGCCTCTTCCTGTCTCTGCCTTTCTCTGCCTGTCTCTGGTTTTTCTTGGTCCTTGGTTTCTTTTCCTGTCTCTCTCACCACCTCAGTTCCTCTCCCCTGCTTCCCCCTCCTGCCCCCAGCCTCTCTCCTCCCACTTTCCAGCCTCCCCCCACCTTCCCATCCCTAGCAAGTGACCCCCAGGCCCTCTTGAGGCCAAGAAGAGACTCCCTCCCAACTCCAGCCTCTTCCCGAGGTGCCGGGCAATCTCAGACCCCTCCCCTCTCCACTTCAACTGAGCCTTTCCCAGGACCCAGAGGGCGCCAGGAATGTGGGGCAGAGAGCAGGGAGGCCAGCTGGAGGTCAGGAAGCCAGGACCCACCCATGTCAACCCCCCTCCCCCAGACTGGTCTCCTTTTAGCCTCTGGTGCTGGATCTCACGCCACCATTACTCCCTGCCCCTCCCGGGGCCTCTGGGCCTCAGTTTCTCCTCTGCAAAATGGGCAGACTCACCTCTGTCCCATTTACCTCACAGCTCTCCAGGGAGTGTGTGCTCATGAATGTTACTAGTATGATTAACGTGCAGGAATTGGTGATTTGTATTAAAGGGGGAAGCGAGTGCTGAGAGCCGGGACGCAGTTTCTAAGCCAAATATTCTCCGCATTTCAGAGCAAAGGAAAAGACTGAAAGTGGAGATTGTGAGGGGGCGTGTGATTCAGTGGTGACTGTGACCAGATCACGTGAGGCTATGGGATGATGTGTGATCCTGTGGAAAACTGTGTGACTGTGTGTGACTGTATGTGACTTGTGAGTGCGGGTGAGGCTGTGATGGAGAGTTGTATGTTTGTATGACCTTAGCACTGGATGTGACTGAGGATGACAGTGTGACAATGTGACACCAGGAGCTCATGAGAGTGTGCCTTAGTGACACTGGGGGAATGTGTGTTGTTGGAATATGACTGTGGACTCTGTAGGTGATTATGTGAAGTGTGTGACTCGATGTGTGAGCGTGTTAATGGGTGGAGTTGTGTAACATTGTGTGTTACCTTCAGATCGCGTCATTAAAGGATTGTATGACTGCGTGAGGAACCATATAACTGTCTGCTTTTATTTCGTCGACCATCATTCTTTGAGCCTCTGCTCTATGCCCCAACCTGTGCTGAGTGATGCTGGGGACCCAGTGGTGACTGAGATGCCCTGGCCCTGTCCTCATGGGGCACACAGGCCGGGGGGGGAGACAGACAGTGTTTGTGATGTGACCTAGTGATGGTGTGAATGTGTGTGTGATGGACACTGTATCATTGGGACTGTGGGAAGCTGTGATTGTGTTTCCGTGTGAGCAGAGGAGTCCATGCCCCAGGTATGTGGCTGTGTCACTGCGAATGACTGTTAGCCTGTTTGGGTCTCTGGGTGTGACGCTGGATTGTAGGACTGTGAATGAACATGAAGAACATGTTCTGTGAGGAACAGTGTGTGAGATTCTGTGTCATGCCTCCCTGCGGCTGGGTGTATGGGATTGTGCGTGACACTGTGTGTGACTGAGACTCCGTGTGCAGTGGCTGAGTGGGACGGGTGGGACAATGTGAGAGGCTGTGCACCCTGGGAGGGGGGGTCCTCAGGATGATGACGGTGACTGTTCTCCCACGTGACCCTTGGCTGTGAGTGGCTGTGACACTCACACGCAACTGGCCCCCTGTGCTGGGTCTCTGCCCCAAGCTCCCCCTTCCTGTTCCTTGGCCCGCCCTGGCCCCGCCCCCTCCCATCACCCCAGGCTGTCACCTCTTCCAGAGCCCAGGCGAGGCAGTGGAGGCAGCAGCGTCAGAAGCAAGTGATCGAGAGGAGGGCTGGGGACAGGTGAGGGCTCCCCCCATCCCAGTCCGTTCCCCCTGCCACACGTCCCCCTCAAGTCTCTGGGCCCCTCTTTCTGCATTTCTTAGCCTGTGCTTTTGTCCCTCTGCCCCTCTGTGCCCACAGTCTATATCCTCCTTCTGTCTCTCAGCATCTCTGTCTCCACGTCTCACAATCTCTGTTTAGCCTCTAGATAGCTCTGTATCTCTGCCTCTTTCTCCCAGTCTCTGTACCTCTCTCCACGTCTCTATCTCCTCTTTGTCTCCTAGCCCACATTTTTGTCTCTGTCTTCCTCTGCCTTTTGGTTTCTGGTCTCTTGCTGTGTGTCTCATCCTGTCTGTCTCTGTGTCTCTCAGTCTCTATATTTGTCTCATGTCTCTGTGACTCTGTGTCTTTCTGGGGCTCCAACCGAGATCCTCCTTGCTTTCCCCTTTCCCTACATGGTGCCAGCTGTGGGGTGTTGGGGGTTAGACCGATTTCCAGGCATCTGGACCCCTGCAGACCTAAGAGGGTCTGATGCCTCTCTGGTCCCTAGGAGAGGATTGTCCCGCTGACTCTGGGTTTTATCCACAGTAGGGAAAGTTTGATACGGTCGGGGTCCTATCCGCGATTTGAAAACCCTTTGGGAGAGTGGGAACTTCAACAGTCATTTCAAGCTCCGTGCCCTCCTCTCCAAGGTGGTCCCCAAGTTCCCCGGAGTCTCTAGGTCTATACTCCGGGGAACACTGGCGCTTTTGCCCAGCGCGGCTCTAAGGCAACCGCACTCTCAGCAAACACCCCCCTTCTACCGCCGCTGCCCCAGAAACAGCCGGGAGCGGGCCCGGGAGTCAGGTGTTGGATCTCGGTCTCCGCCCACTCCTCACCACTCCCGCCCCCCGCCCCAAATCACCACTCTTGGGGGAGGGGGGCGCTGCCTCCGGGTACCTGAATCCCTCTGCGTGGTGGCGCTGGGGCTGGGGAAGGGGGGCGGCGGCTCCTGATTCTGCCCTCGGACCCCCAGAGCCAGCTGCCCTTGCGTGACCGGACCCTTCGCCCCCCATGCCCTGCCTCTCACACGATGCCGAGCTGTCCACCCTGGTGGCTGCTACTGCTGCTCTCGCTGTGGGAGCCGCTGCTCCGGAGGGCGGAGGTGAGAACCCGAGGAGCCAAGGAGCTCAAGGCTTGGAGGGATGTCTGGGGCCGGTTTTTAAGGCTTATCCCACTGGGAAGATTGTTTTAAGACCTCGCCGCCTCCTTCCCGTAAATTTCCTGAAGGTTTTCAGCTCCCCACAGCAACTCCCCTGGTGGTTTCTAGGCACCCCTCAAGACTTAGAAGAGGTTTCTAAGCCACCCAAGACTCCTGAGCAAAACAGGACAGCCCCTCCAAGTCCCTCTAGGGTGTTTCTGGCCCTCAGGAACCACGCTGCCTGGGAGCAGGGGTCAGCGCGGGGCGGGATTGGGGGGTCCACCCTTCTCTCTTTTTGTAGGCAGGCTCTGAGGGGCAGACGGCGGGAGAGCTGTACCAGCGTTGGGAACGGTACCGCAGGGAGTGCCAGGCGACACTAGAGGCTGCGGCGCCCCCAGCAGGTGTTACTGGGGTGGAGATCTGGGAGCAAGAGAAGGGCTGGGGCTGAGAGGGGTGGGCTTGAGGCCGGCCTAGGAATGATCCGCGGGGCCTGAGAGAAGTCTGTGTTAAATGTGGGCGGTGTGGGAGCGGCCTGAGATGAACCTTGAAAAGGGAGGGGTCTTGGGCGAGGCCTATACTAGGTGGGTGGGACCTAAAGTGGACCGCGAAGAGGGAGTTTGGGGTGGAGCCTAGGAAGGGCCTTGCAGAGTGGGAAGCATCTTTGCTTGGTGGAAGGAGCCCAGAGCAGGGTTCGGAAGGTGGGCGGGGCCTGGGGTCTGGTGGGAGGAGCTGTGACGGAGCAGGGACCCGACCACTCCAGGTGGGCGGGGCTGGGGCAGGGCTTGTGTGTGGAAGGCGGAGAAGCATTGGGCGAGAGGTACAGAAGGTCCACCCGACATCTGGCCCCCACGCCCACCCCAGGCCTCGCCTGTAACGGGTCCTTTGATATGTACGTCTGCTGGGACCACACTGCACCCAATGCCACTGCCCGTGCGTCCTGCCCCTGGTACCTGCCCTGGAACCGCCATGGTGAGCTGCCTCGTGGACACCGGGCCCTCCCCTGACACAAACAGCTCTCTTTTAACCCTGGCCCCAGACACCACTGCCCCGCAGCAATCCTGCTCCTCTTTGTCCGGCTGGGTGTCTCCTTCTGTCTGTCCACCCCTGGCTGGGTCACCGCATAATGCCCCTTCTCTGTCTCTGTATCTCTCTGAGGACCACCAGGTTCTTATTTTCTCTCCTTTTCATGAGTCTGTTTCTGCACATCTTGGTCTTCCTTGCCTAACTAGCTGTGTGACCTAGGGTAGTTTATTTAATTTCTTTACGTCTCACTTTCCTCGTTTGTAAAATGATGTTTATGATAGTACCAAGTTCACAGCCTTGTTATGAATATTAAATTAATTGATACGTGTAAAATGCTACACAAGGGTTTATCATCATCATATCACTGGATCTCTCTCTGCCTTCGTCTCACAATTTGTCTTTCTGCCTCCATCTCTGTGCCTCTGATCCCCTCCCTTGTTTCCCCACAGTGGCTGCAGGCTTTGTCCTCCGCCATTGTGGCAGTGATGGCCAATGGGGACCTTGGAGAGACCATTCTCAGTGTGAGAACCCAGAGAAGAATGGGGTTTTTCAGGTAAGAAGAGGTGAGGGATTCAGGGTAGGATGTCCAGACATAGGCAGAAAGCAGCCTCAGACAAAGCCTCAAACCCCTGGTACTGTTCAGGACTCTGGGTTCCAAGTGATAGAAATTCAGCTCCTTGTTTGAAGGAGAAAGAAAAAGAAATATATTGGCTTCTGTGATTGAAAACTATAAGGCTACAGCTTCAGGCACAGCTGGATCTGGGTGCTAAAATGATGTGGTTGGGAATCTCACCATATTGTTCCTCTGTTTTTCTGTATGATGGTGTCCTCTTTTCTGTGGAGTGGAAAAGGTGGCTCTCATTGGCACCAGGTTCACATTCCACCTACCAAGCAACAATGTAGGAAGACTGAGTTTTTTTCTCAATAGCTCTAACTTTATGTCCCAGGACTGACTGTCATTGGCCTGATTTGGGTCATATAATTGCCCTCGACTAATCGTTGTGTGTGTGTGTGTGTGTGTGTGTGTGTGTGTGTGGTGTAGTGTTAGATAGAATGCTTTGATTGGCTGGTCACATGCCCAGACTTGGAGTTGAGGGGCGGAGTGCCCCACTCAGACAATGGTAGGTGGATCCCCAAAGGAACACTGGGGTGTGGGGTAGGAACAAAGAGCAGATATCTCTCCAGCACCTTTATGGCCCTAGGGGAAGAACTGAGCTCTATTTCTGTGTCTTCTTGCCCCACCCCCAGGACCAAAGGCTCAGCTTGGAGCGGCTGCAGGTTATGTACACCGTGGGCTACTCCCTGTCCCTTGCCACACTGCTGCTCGCCTTGCTCATCTTGAGTTTCTTCAGGTGGGACCCCCAGCCCTGAGTGGAGGCAGCAGAGACTGGGCTTCAGTTTTCCCAGTAAGATGGGGTAGTCAGGCTCCACCGGCAACAAGCATTTAATGGTGGTTCTGTGGGAAGGGCTGGGGGGTAGTTTAAGGGACTCTGTGTGGCCAAGGCCAGGTCCTCAGACTGCCTTCCAAATCCCCCAGGCGGCTGCGCTGCACTCGCAACTACATCCACATCAACCTGTTCATGTCTTTCATGCTGCGGGCAGCAGCCATCCTCACCCGAGACCGTCTGCTTCCTCCACCTGGCCCCTACCCTGGGGGTCAGGCTCCTATCCTGTGGAACCGGGTGAGCACCGTCTCTCTCTTTCTCAAATTGGGATTCTCTCTCCTCTGGTGAGGCCAGAGGGTTCCCATTCCATTTACTACCTCCTACCCTATCGACAGTTAATCTCTCTTGACCCTTCCAACACAATTGGAGAGGGACCCTCCCAACTCGGCCTCCCCCATCATTGAACTCTCCCACCCCATCACCTCCTCTATTGGAATTTTCCATTCCCGTTCTCTCAGTATCTCACCCATCGTTGGACTTTCGCACCAATGAGAGAATCCCCTGCTAGAGGTGAGACGGTGGCAGGATGGGAGAAACTAACTAGTGGGGGGATTTGGTAGATACCAATTTGTTCCTGAGAGACAAGGTGGGAGAGACTAAAGTCTAGGGACAGCGGGGAGGAAACCTATTAAGTTGGGCCATACCAATTGTTAAAAAGCCAAGGGGTGGGAGAGTCCATATGCTGGCGGGACATGAGAGAAAACTTTTGAGAGGTGGAGTAGTTGAGTGGAATTCTTAGAAGGAGATGGGGTTGGGAGAGGCCATATTTGGGGGGATCTGGGGGGAACTCTGATAGCAAGATGTAAGATACCAATTGTTAAAGAGGTTAGAGTGGGAGAGTTCATATAGGGAAAGAGAATAGGGCGAAAGAAACCAAAACGACATCATCCTTTGGTGATATAGAATGAGAGGAGAATATTTGATGTCAAGAGACGACAAGAGATGGGGGTGGAGGGGGCCCTGACTGCCCCCTTCTCTTGTCTGGCCACCCCCTAGGCCCTAGCTGCCTGTCGCACGGCCCAGATCTTGACCCAGTACTGCGTGGGTGCCAACTACACGTGGCTGCTGGTGGAGGGCATCTACCTGCACAGCCTCCTGGTGCTTGTGGGAGGCTCCGAGGAGGGCCACTTCCGCTGCTACATGCTCCTCGGCTGGGGTGAGCCCCGACCCTGTCCCCTGCCCAGCCCAGCGCGCCTCCCCTCTCCCCAGCTACCCTGCTGGTCTACCTCAGGGGGTCTCCTCTCCTCTCTAGGCTTCTGCCTCCCCTTCCCGGCGGGGGAATTCCTCGGGTCTTGGGCCTGGCGGGGCCCGTGCGCGCTCTGACAGCTGCGGCGGGGTGGGGGGCGGGGGTTGGGTCTGCACAGGGGCCCCCGCACTTTTCGTCATTCCTTGGGTGATCGTCAGGTACCTGTACGAGAACACGCAGTAAGTCGTGGGTCTGGGGCGGGGCTTGGGAGGTGGGCGGAGCTTTGAGGGACGCGGGAGGGGTACGATGGAAACGTGGGGAGGTTCTAATTGCACCTAGGGACCCGGGTGGGTTCTGAAGGAACAGGTCGCTTAGAAAGTTGGGTTCCAGGACTACGGGAAGGGGAGGGATGAGGGCTGGGCCTAAATAGTAGCGGGCGGGGCTTTAAGGAAATGTGGGTGTGGCGTTAAGGAAGGTGGGCGGGGCCTGGGGAGTTTAAGTGCTTAATTCGGCGAGCCTAAGGTTTTCTGTCCCTTAGCTCTACTCCTCCTCCTCCAGGTGCTGGGAGCGGAACGATATCAAGGGCATTTGGTGGATTATAAGGACCCCTATCCTGCTAACCATCTTGGTACGGCCGGCCCCACCTCTTTCAGGCTGGTCTCAGGGATTTCCTGTCCTGGGAAGCCTGGGCGGTGGGGGGTAGGCCTGAGAGGGGGGAACTGGCTCAGTCTCTCTCTCTCTCCCCCCCCGCAGATTAATTTTCTCATCTTTATCCGCATCCTTGGCATCCTCGCGTCAAAGCTGAGGACGCAACAGATGCGCTGCCCAGACTACCGACTGAGGTGAAGGAGGGCGGTGGGGACGGAGGGGAAGGTGGCTGGGTGCAAGATGGGGGACCCGGGGCCGTGGGACCACTGCCACCCTCTACCCCCAGGCTGGCTCGCTCCACGCTGACGCTGGTGCCCCTGCTGGGCGTCCACGAGGTGGTGTTTGCTCCCGTGACTGAGGAACAGGCCCGGGGTGCCCTGCGCTTGGCCAAGCTCAGCTTTGAGATCTTCCTCAGTTCTTTCCAGGTGCTTAAGCAGGGTGCAGGAGCTACACCCTTTGACTTGGGGCCCTCCTACTCAGAGGGGCACGAGGGTTACAATAATCCTCTGGCGCAGCCACAGAATGGGGTGTGAAGATAGGATTTTGTTCATTCATTCTACACAAAATACTGAGCTAGCGCCGTCCCCGGGCTGGGGAAGCAGCAGAGAGGAGACAGGAGACCAGGCAGCCCCAGCAGTACTGCCTCCCGGTTAAGATAGAGGGCTTTGAGGCCAGCCAGGGCTGGGGCCAAATTTGGGTTGTCACTCCCAGCTCTGTGGCCTTCACCTCAGGGCCAGGGCAAGGGTGAGGCATCTGAAGTACCTAAAGCGCAAATTTTAAGGAAGTGCTCCCTGAAGTTGAAGGCCCACCCTGCCCGTGCTTGCCCTACCCTAGCCTCCACCCTGCTTTTTACCTTGTTGGGCCTCAGTTTTCTCATCTCTAAAGTGGGGACAATACTTGTCTCATTTCATAAGGCTGTTCATTCATTACATTCAGCAAAACTTTATTGAACACTTACTATGTACCAAACACTCTTCCAGGCTTACTGTGGGGATACAGCCAAGAACCAAATGGTGCCTGCCCTCTAGTGAGAGAGACAGATGCTAAAGATACTATATAAGTAAAATATACAGAATGTCAGATGGTGAGACATGCCTAAAGGAGGGTGGAAGAAAGCAAGAAAACAGAGATGAGGAGCCAACAAAGAAGGATGGGGTTATAGACAGGGGGTCAGGGAAGGCCTCGCTGAAAAGACACTGGAGCAGAGACCCAAAGATGAGGGAACAAGCCAGGAAGATATTTGGGAAAAATGTTCCAGAAAGAGAAATGCGAAGTGCAAGATCCCTGAGGTGGGAGAGAGTACCTGTCATGATGGAAGAAGGTCAGCATGCCTCAGCAGGGGGAGCCAGTGAGAGCAGGCGGGGGGGGGGGGGGGGGGGAGGACAGAGGTGAGATACCTGGGCAGATCCTTGAGCCAAACGAGGACTTTGGCTTTTCCTCTGAGTGAGGTGGGAGCCAAGAGAGCAGAGGGACGTGATCAGAGTTAGATATTAAAAGGATCGTGGAAAGTGATAAGAAATATCTTAATAATTACACATAAAATAATTGTCTTGCATTAATATATCAATTACTTTCTTAATTATAAATATACTTTATATTTATTTAAATTTATATTTAAAATATGTATAAATTTATATAAATATAAAACTAATTCTTTATTAAAGTTTATAAATAGGGAATTCCATGGCGGTCCAGTAGTTAGGACTCTGTGCCTTCACTGATGAGGGCCTGGGTTCGATCCCTGGTTGGGGAACTAAGATCCCACAAGCCGCACAGTGTGGCTAAATAAATAAAATCATGTAGTAAGTTATGATAAAATTCAGAAAAAGGTTTAACTATGTGCCACGCACTACGGCTTCTTGCATATTAATAATACCTCAATTCTCACGACCACCACTGTATTATTACTCCATTTTCCAGATAAAGAAACTGAGTCACAGAGGGGTTAAGCAGCTTACCCAAGTGGGGAAGAAAGTGGGGAAGCGGTGATCACATCCAAGCAGGCTACCTCCGGGGTCACTTGTTCTTAACCTCCAGCCCTGATTGCTCAGCAAACTGGCGAGGGCAAGGGGGGATTCGGGAGCCGGGGAGAAGGTGACTGCAATAGTGTAGGACCAGGGTGGCGGCAGGCGAGGTGGTTTGGGGCCTGGAAGGGGTCAGAGCTCATTAAGGGGTGTTTATAACCCTGCCCCTGCCCCCCCAATTTAACACCGCACCTCCTCTGGCAGGGTTTTCTGGTCAGCGTCCTCTACTGCTTCATCAACAAGGAGGTAGGGAGAGCCCCGGCCCGCCGCCCACGCCCTCTGCCGGCCGCGCAGGGAATGGCGCGCCCCGCGCCGCCTCTGAGCGCTGTCCCGTTGCAGGTGCAGTCGGAGATCCGGCGGGGCTGGCACCGCTGCCGCCTGCGCCACAGACTCGGCGAAGAACCGTGCCAACCCCCCGAGCGCGCCTTCCGGACCCTGCCCTCGGGTTCCGGCCCCGGCCAGGTCGCCGCCGGCCGCGCTCTGTGCTCGAGGACACTCCCAGGTCCTGCGGGTGAGGCCAGCCATGTCTTAGAAAGTTACTGCTAGGCTGCGGGATTCTTGGGTCCATTCAGTTAGCACGTATTTATTGAGCGCTTGCTGTGTACCAGGCCTGGTGTGGAGAGCGCTGGGGAAATGGGGCGGCGCGGGGGCGGGGGCGGAGGGGAAGGAACAGAAGACAAGGTCCCTATTCTAGAAATCACAACTGAGTGGGGAAACAGACCGTGAGGATAAACCAAGTTACATATACGCTGTGGAACGGCTTATAAAGAAAAGTTAGAAGGGGACCTAGTGTGGTCTGGGGCATCTCTGAGGAAGTGACATTTAAGCCATGCCTGAAAGAGGTGAGGGAGACACCTTTGGAAAGAATTCGCGGCGAGATTCTAGGCAGAAGGAAGCACATCTGCGAAGGCCCTAGGGCGGGAAGGAGCTTGGCAGTGTCTGAGGAACAGAGAGGAGGCCTGCGTGTCTGGAGTGGGGTGAGTCAGAGCCAACAGATGGAGAGAGAAGTGGGAGGGGGCAGAAGAGTGGGAATTTTATTTCAGGTGCACTGAAGGTTCTTTGGAGCGGCTCCTAATGGAGTGGGCTAAGTTTTTTAAACAGATCTGTCTGCCCTCTGGGGCAACAGATTATTAGGGGCAAGGGTGGCAGCTGGGAGCCCAGGGAGGAGGCTAATGCAGGTGGGAGGTGATGTTGGCTAGACCAGGGTGGTGGCCACATAGGGTGTGAAACAGTTAGATTCTAGAGCTGTTTTAAAGGTAGAACTGAGAGGATTTGCCGAGGAAGGAGAGAAGCCAGGGAAGACTTCTCGTTTGGGGCTGGAGAGAGGAAAGAGGGAGATGGGGTTCAGGGTGGGGAGAACCAATAGTGCTCTTTGGACATGTTAAGCTGGGAATAAGGGTCTGGAGGTCAGAGTGAGAGACAGAAATGTGAGTGGCACTGGGGTCCAGAGAGGAGGATTCTGTGTGTAGATATCAACATGGGCAATTCAGGGCAGGTGTCAGAGCTGAAACCTACATCCAGGGAGGCCAAGACCACTGCTAGCTGGAGAGTGTGGACACACATGCATACCCTTCTTGGTGGCTCCTGGGAACTAGGAGAATTAGGAGGAAAGCCAGCAGTCTCACTGTGGCTGGACCACCTGTACACATGCAAGACCCTCACTCCTAAATCCCTCCCCCACATAGACACACACTTAGATTCAGTTGGTACCTGGGTGTTGTCCATTCTTTTCCTTGGGGTCCCCAGCTCCCTGGACAGATATGGCCCATGGTCGCTGAACTCAGAGTCCTTTCAAGCATGTGGTCCTGCTGGGCCCCTCTTGTGGGTTCTGGGAAGGTGGGGGCCTAGGGCTGGGCCCTTGTAAATAAAGCATGAGAAACAGTTGTTTTTTGTGGGGGTGGGGGGTGGGGGGTGGGAAAATCTTCTTGGCCAGGCCATAAGGGAAATGACAGAGGCGGGCTGTGTGGCCAGATGCTGGTGGTGGCCTTGCACCCTCTGGAGAGCAGTACTGCTCAACTTCAGCCACGTGTTGCCAAGAGATCATGGACACCATGCTGCCACCATCCTCCATGCCTAAGAGAACGTTCCCAGCTGGGAACGTTCATGTGATCTCCTGTTATTTAAATTATTTACAATGTGTATGATTAAAAATTGTGTGTGTGCCAAACATTTTCTGAGAGCTGCTTCTCCAGAAAGGTAGTGTAGGAATAATAAAGCTGCAGGAACCAGCCTAGTTCAAATCTTAGTTTTTGGCTACTGATTAGCTGTGTGACTTGGGGAAAATTCCTAACCTCTCTGTGCCTAAGTTTCACTTCTGGAAAATGGGAATAATGATGGTACCAACATCCTAGGGTTGCCTGAGATTCCAATGAGTAACTCTTAGGATACTGCCTGGTGCATGGAGCACACTTGGCCAGTTTGCCTAGTGCTTTTCCTGCAACCTGTTTTCACTTTCACTCACCGTAACGGAAGAGGGGATTAGAGACCATTTGGGCAGTGGGTTGGGTAGAGAGATGAGGAAATTCAGATTGATGCCAGGCAGGGGTGTCCTAGGCTAGAATCTTTGCTGCCAGCCTGCAAGGCAGGGAAAGGAATTCCTATTTCCCGGGGAGAACAGGAGGGATGTGGGGCAGGGATTCGAACTGTGACCCCGGGGCTTGTGCTGTCCCAGCTCCTGCACAAGAACCAAATCCTGGGGGTAAGTTTCCTGCGGCAGCATCATTCCCCACACTGTTATGGCTCCATCCTGCTCCCCAACAGTCATAAGGGCCTGGCTCCCTGGGTTTGAACTTGGCTCCATTGTCTCCTGAGCGATCCTGGGCAAGTCACTTACCTTCTCTGGGCCTCGGCTGTCTCATCTGTAAAATGGGGTGCCTCTAGCATCTATCTCCCAGATGGTTGTTCAAATTAGATGTGAACCACTCAGTAAACATAAGCCTTTATTACCTCACAGCCATTGCCTTGCATGTGTCAGGCCTTCTCCTGCTGCAGGGTCCTCAGCTCTGTCGCTAACGGGATCATGGCTGCGCCTTCCACAGCTCAGTGTGTCAGACAACTCATTCGACCCTGACCTCAGACTTGCGAACTGCACCAGCCTGGCACTTGGCCTTATCTGGAGAACACAGATAAAGATGCAGAGACAGAACACAGAGAGAGCTGGAGGGTGGGGGGGTCGCGGAGCATGATGTGTGTGCGTCAGAGCAAGACAGGGATTTCTCTTAATCCACCCACAACAAGTAAGGTACCCCCTTCCCACCTCTATCTCCCTACATTTGTCAGAGAATTTCTCTCTCGGGTAGTTAAGCTGTGATTTGAGGGCAGCAGAGTTCAGGGGCTAGGCCACAGGCTCAGGAGCAGGGTGGGTTTGAATGGTGGCA
This sequence comes from Monodon monoceros, assembly GCF_005190385.1. Taxonomy (NCBI): domain Eukaryota; kingdom Metazoa; phylum Chordata; class Mammalia; order Artiodactyla; family Monodontidae; genus Monodon; species Monodon monoceros. The sequence goes on from NW_021703766.1 coordinate 49,027,073, forward strand.
TCACCACTTCCTGGCTGGATACCCCTGGGGAGGCGCCATCACCTCTTTGTGCCCCAGTCCCCGCCTCCGGAATTGGAAGTAATAAATCACAGTGCCTGCTCAGAGTTGTTAGGAAGTCTGAACAGCACAGAGTGTAGGGCCTGGCAACCGCACAGGTCAGGTGTCAGCTACAAATGCTGTTGGTATTGAGTACTAACTGCTTTAACTGCAGCTCTTTCTCCTGTCAGTGAGGGCAGCCTGGGGGCTCTTCTGGGCACGGCTGTGTCCCCGGCATTGCAACACAGGGCTGGGCACAGAGCAGGCACTTGGGGGAATGTCTGACTGAACAAATGGAAAAAAAAAAAAAAAAAGACTGAAAGAAATTTTGAGTGAGACCGACTTACTGAGAGGTGGGGAGAAGGAAGAGAAAGAGAAAGTGACGAGAAGCTAGAACAAATTAAAGCACAAAAGGCAGCAAAAGCTCCCTCTGCCCAATCAATTCACTTCACAGAAGGGGAAAGTCAGGCCTGGAAGGGGCAGAGACCAGGCCTCTTCACCTGCTCAGAGAGGTCCCAATCCCCGTGCTTGGCCCCATGCCCGGCTGTCCCCCTCCTGGGTCTGCCCCACTCTCTAGGCCCTGTGAACAGACAGAGGCCACTAGAAAAAACACATGACTTTATTATTCCCAGCACAAAGGGCAGGTCTTTGCAAAACGAGGGGGTAAGTTCTGACGGCAGGGAGGAGGCCCCTACTTGCCGGCGATGAGCGGGTTCCGCAGGACCACAATGACCGAGTCCCCGCGCAGGAACATTTTTGAGATGTAGCGGTCCTTGTTGACTGGCTTGGACTTCTTCTTGCCCTTGCCACTCTTGGGGACTTCGGTCCACATCTCCTTCACGTTCTCCAGCACCATGTTGCAGTGCCTGGTGGGCAGAAGGAGGCATCAGGAATGAGAGGGAGCCTCCTGACCCCCTCCTCTGTGCAGCACTGCCTCTTCCTCCATCAGCGTGGCATGGGGGAAGGTGCAGGCCCGGGACCAGGATGGCTGGGGCTCCAAGGCCACCTCTGCAAGTCCTCAGCTTGAAGCTTGGGCAAAGGACTTCACTCCTCTGTGCCTCAGTTTCCTCCTCTCTATAATGGGGACATTCATGGTGCCTACCTCCTAGGGCTGTTGTGAAGATTAAATGCATCAATACAGTATTCTTGTTAAGTACTTAGAACAGGGCCTGGCACAGGATAAAGGCAAATGAAATGGTGCTGCTTGTGCTTTTTAACTCCGAGTACTTCTGGTGGCATAAGCAAAGGTACAATTTCTCTTTGGAGAACCAGAGGTCCCTGGGGCCTGAGGCCGGTACATGACGCCTCCACTCCAGTCCTGCTTTCTGTCCCTGTCCTCAGGGTGCTGGGTGGGCACGTGTGATGACAGTATGGATTAGCTCAGTCAACAAACGCTTGCAATGAATACAACAATGAATAAAAGAGATGATATCCCTGCCCTCATGGGGTCTGCAGTCTAGTGAGGGGTGAAGAACACTAAATAAGTAAACAAAGACACCTGTAATACACTGTCAGGTGGTAGCAAGTGCTATGAAGAAAAATTAAAGCAAGGTAAAGGGATAGGAGGATACAGGGAAATATTACCAAGCATAAGAAAGATGAGGGGGCTTCCCTGGTGGCGCAGTGGTTAAGCATCCACCTGCCAATGCAGGGGACACGGGTTCGGGCCATGGTCCGGGAAGATCCCACATGTCACGGAGCAACTAAGCCTGGGCGCCACAACTACTGAAGCCTCCGTGCCTAGAGCCCACGCTCCGCAACAAGAGAAGGCACTGCAGTGAGAAGCCCACGCAGCGCAACGCAGAGTAGCAACGAAGACCCAACGCAGCCAAAAATAATAAATAATAAGTAAATTTATTTAAAAAAAAGAAAGACGAGGAAGCTCGTGAGGAGCACATGAGGAAGCTCTGTGCCTTGCTATGTAGTAACCTCCAGAAGATACTGCTGAGTGAAAAAGGCAAGGGAGGGAACAGGATGCATGGAAAGCAACCTTCTGTAGGAAAAAAGTGGGTAGGAAAAACATACATTCCACCACCTGCTTGTGCAATACTAAATCCCTGAAATACACCTAAAGACTGGTGGCAGTGGGGTGACCTAGGTAGACTGGAGACAAACCAGATGGAAACTTTTCATTGGACTGTTATTACTGTTTTGGAAATCATGTGAATATATTACCAATTCAGAGAAAATAAGTTAAAAAAAGGAAGTAGCATACCAATATGGGAACATTTCCAAGGTATATTGTTAAGTGAAAAAACCAAGGTCTAAAACGGCGTGGCATGCCATTAGTAGTGACTTAAAAATAAATAAAAAGCACCCTCCTGTATCTACATGTATGATGTTCTGTGCAAGTAATCCTCCTGGAGGAGACCGGAGAAATTAGCCATGATGGGTCCCCGGGGAGGGCAACTGGTGCATGGAGAGGGAAGACTTGCTCTTCATTGGGTGCCTTTTGTATTTTTCAAATTTTGCATCCATTGCTCACTCAAGAAAGTAACATAATTAAGTAAATAAAGTGGTTAAGAATACCCTAGCTAACTTGCAGTGATGTCCTCAGACCACTGATTTGTGTGAAAAAACAAGATGCAACAGAGCACACGAATGATTCTACCTTAAAAACAATATTATGACAGATCAATTATGCCTCAATAAAGCTGTTAACTACCACCACAAGGGAGTCTTTGGGTGAATCAAACATGGCAGGACACATACTAGGGTGGTAGGCTGGGTAGGGAGAGGGATGAGAGGATGATATGGGGGCACAGGAGGAAGCTAGGGGAAAAGGAAAGAGTCAACTTAAAAAATTATATATATATATATATATATATATATATATATATATATATATATATCCACCACCTTGAGCACTTACCATATAGGCACTCACCAGGCCCCTTTAAGCACTTTCTAAGCATTAACCCATCAATCCTCCCTGCATCTCACCCCCAGGAGGTAAACACTGACTGGTTTACTAGTTCTCTCCAGCTTCTAGAGCAGGAAACTGAGCATAGTGGGATGAAGTGGCTCACCCAAGGTCACAGAGTCTGGAAGTGGCAGAGCCTGTGTTCGAATCCAGACCTATCTGCCTCCTGTACCTGGCACTTCCTGTTGTTCTCATTCTCATTTTATTCAAGGGGAAACTAAGGCTGAGTGAAAGACTTGTTCATGGTCACATAAAAGCTAGTGGCAAAAGCATTCCAGGAGTAAGTTTCATCACACCACTGTGAGGAAAGCACTTCCCAAATGCTAACTAAAAGCTGCAGGTCATATGTTTACTGAGCATTTATTATGTGTTAGGTACTGAGCCAAGTGCTCTTCATACATAATATCATTTAAGCCTCACAACTGTTCTGAGGGGTATTATTATGATGCATATTTCACAGATAAGGAAACTGAGGCCCAGAGAGGAAAAATCATTTGCTGCTCCCTATGGCTGAAACACTCAGACCCTAGCTTGCACCTTCATTTTATTCATACCTGTCCACCGTTGCGTCTTCCTTTGAGGCCTCCCATGTTATCTACCTAAGACAGCACCTCCTTCCCAGTACTTCAAACTCTTAACCTGTCTTTACTTTTCTGCATAGAATTTATCATCACTTGTCTTTATGACATTATTTACATGTTTGCTGTCGGCTTCCCTGCCTACAGCATAAGCTCCCTGAGTATAGGAACCATGTTTGTTTCCATCATTGCTGTATCTCTGGAGCCTAAAACAGTACCTGACCCAGGTGGACGCTCTCATTATGCAATAACTGCAAAAAAACTGATTAAGAGCTCTGGGTGCCAAATGCTCGACTTCTAATGACTTACTACGCTTCACATATATTAAGTGATTGAATCTTTGCAACCACCATGATTACTGCCACTGTACGGACAAGATAAAGTCACTTGCCAAAGGTCACATGGCTGTTAAGAGGCAGAGCTGGGACATGAATCCAGGAAGACTGGCTCCCAAGTACATGACCATAACCACTGTGCTTCACAGCTGGAGGGACAATGATAGACCACCACATCTTGAGGTCCTGAGATGCTTCTGCCCTGGGCTTCGGACTGGAGCTGGGACTGCTTCTCCAGGCCTGGAAAGAACACCTCCCCAGACCCAGGCGTTTACCTGTCAAAGGCCTTTACACGGCCCAGGAGCTTCTTGTTGTTGCGGCAGTTGATGAGCACTTGCGTGTTGTTCTTGACCGACTGGGTGAGCACGGAGAGTGGGCCTGTGTTAAACTCCTCCTCCTCCCGCTTCTGCAGCTCCTCCGGGGTCATCTCACTCTTGGGCTTGTTGAGGAGGCTCCTAAGTGGGCAAGTATGGAACCCATAGGTGAGAGGGCCCAGAGCCGGAGCCTGGGTGCTCATGGCCTCTGGCTCGGTGTCTCCCTCACACACCCACCCTCCTGCTCGGTCCTCTCTCGGCATCACCACTTGGATACTTAACAGACATTTCCACCCTTCAAGTCCTAGGCTGAACTCCAGATCCCCCAATACCCCCAACTTATACTATACTATCCACAGCCTTCCTCATCTCCATCAATGGCAACTCCATCCTTCTAGTTGTTTAAGCAAAAACTCTTAATGTCAACTTGACTCTTCTTTCCTTCTCCCACATCCTATATTCAATCTGTCAGCAAATCCTGTCATCTGCCGCTAAAATATATCGGAATCTGTCCATTTCTTACCATGGCTTAAACCTCCATCATCTCTCTCCTACTGGTCTCGCTGCCTCCATCCACACTCCCCAACAGTTTGCTCTCCACAAAGCAGTCTCGGGGATGGTGCCAAGACTCAAGTCATATATCATCTCACTCTTCAAAACCCCCTCATGGGCTTCCCTGGTGGCACAGTGGTTAAGAATCGCCTGCCAATGCAGGGGACACGGGTTCGAGCCCTGGTCTGGGAAGATCCCACATGCAGTGAAACTAAGCCCGTGCGCCACAACTACTGAGCCTGCGCTCTAGAGCCCGCGAGCCGCAACTATTGAGCACGTGCTCTAGAGCCAGCGAGCCACAACTACTGAAGCCCGCACGCCTAGAGCCCGTGCTCCGCAACAAGAGAAGCCACCGCAATGAGAAGCCCGCGCACCGCAACGAAGAGTAGCCCTCGCTCGCCACAACTAGAGAAAAGCCCGCGCGCAGCAACGAAGACCCAACGCAGCCAAAAATAAATAAATAAAAATAGATACATTTATATTAAAAAATAGATATTAGGCAAACTTTCTTCTAGAGTCCCTGCATTTGCTTTTCCCTCTGCCTGGATACCTCCCCAGATATCTCTGTAGTACACTCTCTCACTTTCTTCAGGTTTTTGCTCAAGTGTTGCCTCCTTTATGTGTCCTGTCTCTCAAAAGTAGCGTTCCACATTGTTTCACCCTGCTCTGTTTCTTTATTCATAGTCCCGGTCACCTAACACACCACATACTTTACCTGTTTATTACCATTACGTTTACTGCCTGCCTCTTCCCATCCCATAAGATGCAGAAGGGGATTTTCTTCCTTGGGGGAGTGGGGTAATTTACTGATAGAGCCTATGTGTCTAAAGCAGCCTGATATAGGAGCACTCAATAAATAATTGTTGAATGAATACGTAAGGAAAATCATTCCCGTAACTCGTTATCCGTAAAAATCGAGAATGTAGTTGGAAAGCCAACCGTCTCCAGCTCAAATTATCCGTATAAACCCCTTATCTAAGATCGTTTTTCCTACAAGTCCGTACTCCCCTCTTCCAGGTTCTTTATTCGTAAAAGCGCTTCCCCTTAAAATTCATTTCAGTAAGATTCATTATTTGGGAAAGCCCAGCCCGTTATCAGATAAAGCTTTCCCTCCTCCCGAAGTCAGAATCCGTCAAAGGCCCCACGTCCGTTCTCAAACGCATCAGTAGAAAAGTACGCCACTTTACCCCTAAAATGTTTGCCTCCGCCCCCGGCTCTGACCATCCCCTTCCACCGGTAAGTGGCCAAATATACACCCTCAACCCCACTCCCGCCACCTAAGCCTAACCCGGCCTCACATGTTGGCGATGGTGGTGGCCGCACTCTCAAGTCACTACCGTCTCCGCGTTGCCTCAGCCTTCCACAGAGAGCGCAACAGAGGCGGGACTTCCGCTTCCTGCGGCCAACTTCCGTGGGCGCCTGCGCAAACCCAACCAGCGGGTGGGGGCGTGGCCAGTTGCCATAGCGATTTCCACCAGCCCTTCGCGGCTTTGGGATAAAAGCTTCACATGGTGATTCCCGGCCATTCAGGACAGTACGGGGCGGATATTCACGATAGTGGAGAGGAAAAGAAAGCGGGACTGATTCAAACCATTTTGTTGTAGAACCGCACAGGTTGATGGAAGGAAAGGACAAGCTATTTCCACATGCCCGCCCACCCTGCCTTTGGGGGAGCGGCCTCCGCGAAGCCAATCCGCTCCTCGCTTCCGGGATGGACACCTCCCCTTTTCCTTCGGAGACCGTTCATTTAAGTGTCTATTGATCTTTTGACTAGGGGTAACCAATCCTTTGCCTACATCCGGGAGGGGCGTGGACCTGCGCCCGGCAGGTCGAATGTTTTCCATGATCAAACGATTCTCATTGGCTTCCCCTCCTCCGCTGAGGCGGTGCCTACCTCTTTCGCGCTCCCTTTTGGGTTGTGCAACCCTCAGGGGAACCAACCCCCAAAGCTCCGGGGAGACAGGGAGGCGTGTCCTCAGAACGAAAGTCCCATTGGCTTTACTGTCCGCGGAAGTGTGGGATGGTGCAGCCGCTCTTGTTGCTCATTGGTCCCGTGATTCCACGGGGTGGGACTTGGCTGGGCCTAAACTCTATCCGCTGTCCCAGACCGGTTTTCAGGGCAAAGCTGCCATGCGTTCCGGGGGCCGCGGGCGGCCCCGGCTACGGCTCGGGGAACGCGGCCTTTTGGAGCCACCCTCACCGCCCAAGCGCCGCCTGCTACCTCGGGCGCAGCTGTTGCCTCTGCTGCTGCTGGCGCTGGCGGTGGCCTCGGTGTTATACACCAGTTGGAGCGGCTGGCACAGCCAGTCTGAGGAGCTGCCGCTAGGCCGGGAGCTGCGGGTGAGGCCGGGAGGGGACGCGGGCACTGCGGGGGCCCTTATTCCCCGCCTCCCCTTCTCCGAGGTTTCAGGTTGACGTGACTTTATCTTTATCGGATTGCCCTAGCCGCAGGTGCCGCCGTCTCCGTCTTTAGAGCACATGCCTCTTTCCAACGGAATGAGGCTTCGGGCTTGTTCTGTAATAGCGGTTACCCCGTAAGAGGAAGGGTCTGGAGGAGTAACACTGGGAGTTCTGGGTTCTAATCCTAAAGTCATTTATTTGGAAGAGTCCCTTACTCTCGCTGGGCCTCGATTTCCCCCATCAAGATGGGGGTGGGCTGGGCCGGATGGGCTTGGGGGTACTTTCCCGAGTCTAGGATTTATCCTAGAAACCTCCGATGCTGGAGGCTGCGATTAGGAAGAGGAACTGGGGCTTCTTAGGGACGACAGCTCCCAGGGTAGGGTTGGAATGAGTGTTGCTTTCACGCTCTGCTCTTCTCTTCCCCACCTCCCTCCCAAGGGCCCGTCGATCGGAAGTCTCCCCGAAGCCGGGGTGCGGAGGGTGGTGGGGCAACTGGACCCTCACCGTCTCTGGAACAATTATCTGCGCCCCCTGCTGGTTGTGCGGACCCCCGGCAGCCCCGGCAATCTCCAAGTCAGAAAGGTAAGGGGCCCCACCTCCAACCCCTGACCCCGCAGCCCACCAAGGAAATAGGTATTCTGCCCAAGAGGCAGAGCTAGGGCTCTGGCTGGGCGTAATCTGACTCTAGAGTCCTGTCCTGCTAACCACCAGACCATTGCCCTCTTTACTGCCCCCACCAAAATCTTACTAGAGGCTAAGCATCAGCAACAGCCGGATAAGGTGGGCACCAATCTGATCTTCATTGTGTAGATGGGGAAGCTGAGGCGCAGAATAGGTAGGCATTTTGCCCAAGTCCCACAGCTAATGAATGATATACCTAGGGTTTCAACCCAAATGGGTTGGCTCCAGAGCCGGTGTGGTAACATCTCTACATTGCCTCTCAGAAAGTATGGAGAGTCATTTGAACACTGCCTGAGTTCAAATCCACATCAGCCACTTGGAGTGTGACCTTAAACTAGTTTCTTAACTTCTCTGTGCCTCAGTTGCCTCATCTGCAGAATGGAACCATTGACAGTCCCCACTCCACAGGGCTCCTAGAACAAGGGCTTGGCACAGAGTGAGTGCTATGGAAGGGTGAGCTGTGATTAGTCTTGGCATCAAGAGACAGGGTCACTCCACGCCTGGCACTTAGTAGGTACTCAGCAGAAGTGTATCAAGGGAACGATTAAACTAAAGTGAGATTTGTGAGTCAACCTGACTGCTCGGCATGGTTCAGGTCACATGGCCCTTCTTCCGACCTTCTCCCCAGTCCCCACCCACTCTCCCACCTCTCTCTTGCCACTAGTTCCTGGAGGCCACACTGCGGACCCTGACAGCAGGCTGGCATGTAGAACTGGACCCCTTCACAGCCTCGACACCCCTGGGGCCACTGCACTTCAGCAACGTGGTGGCCACGCTGGACCCAAGGGCTGCCCGTCACCTCACCCTTGCCTGCCATTACGACTCGAAGCTCTTCCCATCTGGGTCAGCCCCCTTTGTGGGGGCCACGGATTCGGCTGTGCCTTGCGCCCTCCTACTGGAGCTGGCCCAGGCCCTGGACCTGGAGCTGGCTAGAGCCAAGGAGCAGGTGAGGAGCCGGGGTAGGGTGGGGGTGGGTGGGTGGGGACTGCCTCTGCCTTGGTCCATACCAACACCATCCCGTGCTTGGTCTTGTCTTCCTCCGCTCCACAACACAGCCACAGGGTCTTTCCATTTCCTGAATGTCAGATCCTGTCCCTTCTCTCCCACAGCTCTCACCTTGTTCCACAAGTAAGCCAGAGCCCTTCTCTTAGCCGAGGTGTGCCCTCTCACTTCTCTGGTCTCCCCTCCCACCTCTCACCCCTCACTCACTCCACTCTAGCCTCCCACCTCCTCTGTGTACCTCAAGCCACACAATTCACTCCCACCCCAGGCATTTGCACTTGCTCTTTGCTCTGCCTAGAATGTGATTTTCTCGGATATATTCCTGGAGGGCTGCCACCCTTCATTCAGATGTCCACTTTGATGTCGCCTCCTCAAAGAGACCTTCCCAGCCACCCTAAAATAGCTCCCTGTCACTCTCCCATGCCTCATGGTGCTTTATGTTGATTTGTTTATGTTTCCCCAACTAGAATAAGCTCCAGATAGCCAGGCCCTTGGCTGCGTTTATTTCCTGCTGTATCCTCTGGGCTGAGAATATTGCCTGGCATAAAGTAGGATGTCAATAAAAATGTATGGAGGGACTTCCCTGGTGGTCCAGTGGTTAGGACTCTGCGCTTCCAATGCAGGGGCATGGGTTCGATACCTGGTCGGGGAACTCAGAGTCCACATGCTAAAACAACAACAACAAAAAGATAAAAACATCAACCCTGTGGGAAAAAAATTTTCTTTTAAATGTATGGAATGAATGAACGGAAACACAGATCTCCTCACGCTCCTCCCCTGCTCAGATCCCTTCCATGGCTCAAACCCCAGTGCCCCTGTAACAAAGCCCAAGCTCCCTGGACCTTGCTGACCCCTTGGGTCTCTACTCAAACCTTTTTGGCACCTTCTTTGGCCCCAGGTCTGATTCATGTTGCTTCCTCACCGGGGAACACTCTTCCCTCTGCTCCATTTTACCAGGCCAGCTTCTACTCAGCCTCAGTGCAAACATCCCTTTCCGACAGACCTGACATGTTCCCTAGGCCAGATCAGGACGCTGTTGTTCTTGGAAGCATTTGCCCGACTGCATTTCATCGTTTGTATAATTATTTATTTGTGGGTCTGTCTCTTTTGCTACATGAACTTGAGGAATAACAATTACAATCAGAGCTAATCCTTGTTTAGTTACTATGTGCCAGGCGCTGTCCTAGGACCTGGGTTCGAATCCTACCCTATGATGAGGACTGGTATTAACCCCATTTCTACATAAGGAAGCCGGTGCTTTGAGAACTTAGTAACTTACCCACGACTGCTTGGCTACTGAGCAGCCCAGCCAGGATTTGAACGCAGGCAGTCTGGCTCCAAGTCTGTACTCTTGGCCACCGTGCTCTTCGAGCGAGGAGACTTAGTTTGCCCTCGTCAGCTGTGCAAGCAGGCAGGAAATGTGTGTGCACTGAGGCTGAGGGCTGGCACTGCGCTGGCCCTGACCACTGGCCCTCACAGGCAGCCCCAGTGACCTTGCAGCTGCTCTTCTTGGACGGTGAAGAGGCACTGAAGGAGTGGGGACCCAAGGACTCGCTTTACGGCTCCCGGCACCTGGCCCAGCTCATGGAGTCTGCACCCCACGGCCCCAGCTTCACCAGGATCCAGGCTATTGTAAGACCAGGCCCCACTGGGTTCCGGTGAGGTGGGAAGCGGGTGACACGAGGCTGGCAGCATCCCGCCTGGCCTCTCCAGTCCTGGCCTCTCTCCCTAGGATCTCTTTATGCTTCTTGATCTCCTGGGAGCCCCCAACCCGACCTTCTACAGTCACTTTCCTCGCACGGCCCGCTGGTTCCATCGGCTGAGGAGCATCGGTAAGGAGGCAGGCACCCACCTGGGATGCTGGAGGGAGGCCAGGCACCTGTCCTCTAAGGGGTCATCCAGCCTTCCCTCTACCTCCCTAGTCTCTCTCTAAAGCACTAGGACAGAAACACAAAAAGACCCCACAGCAGTCAAATGAAGTGATTACAAACGGGGGCTCTGGGGTCAGATAGCCCTGGGTTCAAATTCTGGCTCTCTTTCTTACCAGCTGTGTGAGCTTGGGCAAGTGGCTTCCTCTCTCTGAGCCTCAATTTCCTATCTGTAAAATGGGCATGATGGTAATAATAGGGGTATCTACCTCTTTAGACTCAGAGGGATTGAGACTGGGAACATCGTCGGCCTGCGGTAAGGGGTAACTAACATTCATCCTTGTTGGGACGATCAGAGCTTCGCGCCCAGACCCCCTGCCCTCCTCTGATTTGTGAGCAGGGGAACCTTTGACCGCTGAGGGGCTGACCCTTGCTCTCTAATCCCCACCGCCTCCAGAGAAGCGCCTGCACCGTCTGAACCTACTGCAGTCTCATCCTTGGGAAGTGATGTACTTTCAGCCCGGGGAGCCCCCTGGCTCTGTGGAAGACGACCACATCCCCTTCCTCCGCCGAGGTACTTGCTGTGGGGAGGAGTGGTGGGCAGGGGTCCCAGGGAGCCACAGATACGACCTGGCCCTGGCCCCTTCCCAGATTAGGGAAGGTGGCAAACAGCTTAACCTCTTTGTGCCTTGATTTCCTCATCTGTAAGGATGGGGATGATAACAGCCCCCATCTCAGAGTTGTTGAGGGGATTGAATGGAAAGACCTTGGACCAGTGCCTGGCACTAGCGAGTGTTCAAGAAATGTTAGCTATTACTGGTTGTGCCTCAGTGATTGCAGTTTCTTCTAGATCTTGCCTCTCAAGCCCTCGGCCACCCAGCATAATCACCTGAGCTTCGAAAAATGCCCAGTCACATTTCAGGCCTACTGAACCACAATCTGGGGCCTCTACATTATTTTTACAAAACTCCCAGGTGATTCTGATGCACAGCCAGGGTTGACGACATCTGGTAGAGGGGTTCAAAACATAGGTTTTAGAATTGGATAGGTCTGGGTTCTACGATCTGCAACTTACCATTGGTTGACCTAAGGCAAATTACTGAGCCTCTCTGTGGCCCCATTTCTTCTGGAAAAGGAAGAGATAGATACATACAAACACATACGTATGTATGTATTCTTTTTTTTCTTCATATGGCAGTTTTATTTTTAATTTTTTGAGGAACCTTCATACTGTTTTCCATAGTGGCTACACCAAATTTATGTTATGTATTCTTAATCACAGGGTTGGGAGGATTAGATGAGATTAGATATATAAAATGCCTTCTTACACGGTGCTTGGCATATACAGTAAGTGCTAAAAACTGCTTTTTAAATTTTTATTCTATAATTTACTCATTCAACAAATATGCATTTCTTACAATGCCTTTATTGATTCATTCACTGAATACTTCCCAAGGCAGGTACTGAGCCAGCTGTCAGGGATACAGTGACGGGCCATAATCCACCTGGCTCCTGTCTAGCGGGGGGACAGATATTTACCAAATCTGGACAAACAAAGAGTGAAACACTCTGAGGACAGGAACCCAATGCAGTGCAAGGGTTAGGAGCACACACTCTGGAGACATGTGGCCTGGGTTCAAATTCTGACTGTGCTCTTTACTAGAGGTGAGACCTTAGGCAAGTCACTCTGCCTGCCTCTGTGTCTCAGTGTCCACATCTGTAAAACAGGGGTATTATAGTACACCTTACATGATTATTGTAAGGATAAAACTGTGTGTGTTTACGGCCTTAGACTCGGGCCTGGAATAGAACATAAATGTTAACTATCAGTAAAGAAGAGAAAAAGAGCCTAATAATGTACACCCGGCGAGGAAGGTCAAAGACCTCCTTCCCTTCTTCTGTCTTTCCATAATCCGTTAAGTTTTGAGTTTTTCTAATTTGCGTTATGAAAATAATATACTGGATGTATTTTTAAAACGGACATGTACCCTCACACACTGAAAATCATTGTTCAGAATTCTTCAAGTGCTACAACAGAGTGTCTTCTGCTGTGGGGGACAAGGCAAGGTTTCCCAGACGTGGGCCTGGGCTCCTGGGTCAGTTGGGGGCCACGCACAAGCCTGAGCCTCCTCTCTGTCCTGCAGGGGTCCCCGTGCTCCACCTCATCTCCACACCCTTCCCCTCTGTCTGGCACACGTCCGATGACTCTGAGGCCAACCTGCACCCACCCACGGTACACAACCTGAGCCGCATCCTGGCCGTGTTCCTGGCTGAATACCTGGGGCTATAGCCTGCCTGGCGGACTCTGAGGGAGAAGCACCCAGCAGCAGATGTGACGAGGGCACCTGGAGCCGAGGAGCTCGGGCCAGGCCTGCTTGCGGTGTGCTGGCTTGTCCTTTTTTAACACCTTTGGCTCTGCTTGTGCTCTGACTGGAAGACCCTCTTTCTTTATCTCAAGCTGCCACTCTTCAAAGACATGGAAGAGACAGACCACTGTGGTGTGAGAGCCAAAGGAATAAGAGCTTGGCCGCTGCCCTGAGGGAAACACTTGGGCTGCAGGTCTGCAGGGGCCAAATGCCATTCTCCATTTTAGTCAGCAAATGGCATCTGGACCAGCAATACCCCTGACCAAATGAATTCTCTGTGGCTTATGTTTTTGTGGCAGTTCCTTCTCCAGAATGGCAGCCTTGCTACCGCATCAGTCCAAACCCAACTCCCACATGGATGTGCCATGGGGAGCCCGCAGAAGATGTGCTCGTAAGCAGGGAACAGAGGAGATGGAAGCCAGTACTTGGGAACTCCAGATTCTGCCAGATCCAATGGCCAATAAACCAGTGTTTCTGCAAAATATATCCTGTAGAACTAGCATACATAGGTGTTGCACGAAAAGGGGGACCAAAGTGGGATGAGACAACATTAAATGAGTTTCTTCATTTGCACAATGTGAATTTTCAAGAAAGAGAATGCAATGTTTCCCCAAAGTATTTCCCCACGGAACCCCTTTGGTGGGAAGCACCTCACAGAGCCGTGGTACCTCAGAAGATACTTTGGGAAACGCTGGGTTTTGGCAGTTTGAGTGTACTTACGGTAGAAATGGGCCAGCTAGTTACACCAAACCATCCTTTCCCTTCTGGCTGTGGGCACAGGAGCGGGAGACGGTGTGTGTAACTGCAAACTCCCAGCCCTAATTTTCAGACCCAACTGGGGTGCTTATTTAAAAATGCGGGGAATTCCCTGGTGGTCCAGTGGTTAGGCCTCGGCACTCTCACTGCTGGGGCCCGGGTTCAACCCCTGGTCAGGGAACTAAGATCCTGCAAGCTGCGCAGTGAGGCAAATAAATAGATAGATAAATAAATAAAATGCAGACTCCCAGGTCCCACCTACTGAATCAGAACTTCAGAGAGGGGCTGGGACTCTGTAACAAGCACCTGAGGAAGTCTCATGATCAGCAAAACTTTGGGACATGCTGTCCTTAAGGATTCAAGTTTGGTTCATTCACAGCTCCCTAGCAAACCTAAAGGGCACCCAGACAGGAAGTCCCATGTTGGGCTCTGTACCTGCTGATTTCGTGACTTTGATGGATACCTGGTAGGCCACAGGGATGCCAGGCCAGGATGCAGGGTTAGAGAGTGAAGGTGAACAGCAGCCTCGCAAGCCAACTCAAGGCTGGCGAAGACTCGAGAGAACTCACGGGCTGAAGGACAACTGCAGTTCTCATTTTGCAAATGAGGTGGCCAGGGCTGAGAATTACAAACCAGTTATTAACAGAGCCCAGATTCTCACCCACAGCTGTGCTCCTATCCCCATGTCCTACCTCCCTTCCAAAAATCACCTGTGCTGGACCAACAGATTGTTGGTCAAAAGTAGCTCCTCCTGAGGCTTTTAACTGGCTGCAAGTCTGAGTGAGGTTTGGGCGGTGGGGACTAACAGCCTCTTAGAGGTGGAATTGGCAGAAGTTGAGTTCAGAAAGGAAATTGACAGATATCAACAGCCAGGGTGGCAGGAGGGTCTCAAATCACAAAGTTAGTTCCTGTTTGTTCATTTCTTGTGTGGCAGGCATGGTGCCAAGCGCTCAAAAGTGCAGCACGTCCCCTTAGCCTCACAGCCATCCCAGAAGCAGCTGAAACCATCACCTCTGTTAGGGGAAGCAGTGTGTTCAGTGACGTCCTTGGCCCCTTGCCTCCCTGCAGGTCATCGTGCTGAGTGTACTACACGCCAGGTTCTGGGCAAGGCGCCTGGGCACGTTTTCCACTTGAATCCAGGGTAAGCTCCCATCTGTCCCCCAAACTTAGGCTCCCCCAGCTTCACACTATGAAGAGGCCATGAGGTGTCTTTGGTGAGCACAACTGTTGAACATTCTAGATGCAACAGCTCACATGTCAGTCTTTTGAGGAACTGTCAGTATTCTCATTTTTCAGATTAAGAAACTGAGCTTCAGAGAAATCAATTGCTGAAGATCACAGCTGGACACTTTCACTGCATGTGTCTAGGTATTCATTTCTTTTTATTTATCCTGCCTATGACTCACTGGGCATACCGGTCTTTTTACACCAGTCTGGAATTTGCAATCATCGTGTCCTTAAATATTATCATTGCACCATTCTCTCTTCTGATTCTAGAACGCCAGTTAAATGCGTTAGACTTCCTCACTCTATCCTCCATAACCTTGCTTCCTATTTTCTTTCTTTTTTTGGTCTCTGTGCTACTTCAGACCTAGCTTTAGTTCAATAAATCTTTTTAAAAATTTATTTATTTATTTTATTTTTGGCTGCGTTGGGTCTTCGTTACTGCGTGCGGGCTTTCTCTAGTTGCAGCAAGCGAGGGCTACTCTTCGTTGCGGTGCGCGGGCTTCTCATTGCAGTGGCTTCTCTCGTCGCAGAGCACGGGCTCTAGGCGCGCAGGCTTCAGTAGTTGTGGCACGCGGGCTCTAGAGCGCAGGCTCAGTAGCTGGCACAGGCTTAGTTGCTCCATGGCATGTGGGATCTTCCCAGATCAGGGCTTGAACCCATGTCCCCTGCGTTGGCAGGCAAAGGATTCTTAACCACTGCACCACCAGGAAAGTCCCTCCCTCAGCACCTAAAACATCTTCTCTGCAGTGTTCTGGGTCAGCCTTACCTGAGCTTGTAGTTCGGTCGGATCCCACCTCCTATTAGATTCACCTTGGACAGGCTTTGACCTTGACTTCTGCCTGCTTGTCCCAATAAGGCTACAAATAGGAAATCCAAGTTTGTTCACATCAGCAAATACCCTCAGAGCAAAAGTGGCTTCAGGGCCCCATGGGCCTTTCCCTTAAATTTTTGGCTTAGTATATCCTTAACTGTATTTTATTGAATATTTGATGCTTTTCAGATTTTTTTTACTTCTGGTTTTCAGCAGGAGAGTCCAAATAATCTGGCCTTCCTGCTATAGGAAACCAAAAATCCCACAAAACCAAGCCAAGATTCAAACCCAGGTTTCTTTGATTCTAAAATCTAAGTATTAAATAACTGCTATGATATAGCCTAGTCTCTGGAAATTTTGATTCCTTGATAAGAATGTCAGAGACTGTTAGCCACCGCTCAATATCCATTTTTCCTTCTTCTTTTAGTAAATAATTATCTGAATATTTTAAAGCTTTAATTACAGGGTTCTTTAGCAAGAGTTTTTTGTTGGGCATAATGCATCCAACTAAAGGATTGCATTTCCTAGTCTCCTCTGCAGCCCTTCCACGTGGCTAAAGTTCTGACCAGTAAGATGCGCACAGAAGTACACTGTGGTACTTCTGGGAGGCAAGAGACTTCCTTTCCTGCAAAATGGTGATGGGTGGAGTTCCAGCAGCCATCTTGGACCATGAGGATGAGGGCCGCAGCCAAAGAATAATGGAATAGTGGGCTAGAAGGAGCCTGGGTTCCAGATGAATTCAGGTCCACCATACCTGCCAAACGCTGGGTTTCTAAAGAAATAAAAACTACCTTGTTTGAGCGTCTACTATTTTGAGGTTTTCGAATCCAAAAGGACACAGATGAAGAGTCAAAAATAATCTCAGGCTAAGGGACTCGGCTAAGCATTCTTCTCTCAACTTTTTCCATTTCACCACGCACTGGCCCATGACTCCCTTCTCTCCCAAACCCCTTCCCTGAACAACACACAAACCAGTCTGGGCCCAGCCTTATAAATACTGATTTTATAGAAAGGACCAATTCAAAATCGGTCAGATGCCACACATTAGAAGCTTTCCAGAACCACAAGGATGAAAAACCAAAACCAAGACAAAACAACAAAAAAACAACAAAAACACATCTCAAACAGAACAAACAAAAATACTCCAGATCAAACTGCCTGAAGGTCAAGGTCTTGGTTGACCAAAGGCTTCTAAAGAAACACATGTGGATGGGGGGTGGAGAGACCCCAACACCTGAACAAGTACCCAGAGTAGAAGGAAAAACAACCCAGAAATTCAAAGCCACAGTCCCTGCCCACCGGCCCCCGACGCTGTCCAGAGCGAGGCAAAGGGCTTCACAGCTTTTTTGCAGGGGGGGAGGGGGGAGAGTCATGGCAATAGCTTAAATATTGGGAGGAGGAGAATTTTTACACTTCAACTTTTTTCTCCTCTTCCCCTTTAGGGGAAGTAGAGAGACTGGTAGCTTGAGGTTAAGGAGAAAACTGATTTTTATTGTTTTAATGGGGAAATGGCAGGTGGCCATGAAAACTGCCAAATGTGATCTTTGATCTAATGGCCCCAGTTCCTAAAGAGGAGGTGAGCCCTGGTGTAGTAGGTTAGGAAGGGTACCAACCCTGGGTGCTGCAGCCTCCTGGGGAAAAAAAAACAGCTCCAGAGGGAAAGAACCGAGGGGAGGGAACGGAAGGGGGCCAGAATGGGGGAACCCTTAAGTAGTACCAAAATTAGCTGCCGTCTTCTCCCTGCTTGTAGGTCCCTGGGGTATGAAGAGTGGCAGGGAGGGCGCTGGGGCTGAATGTAGAAGAAATTGAGATGCTGATAAAAAAACACCCTGCTTGAGGGTCTGAAGAGTAGAAAACCAGTAGGGGTCAATCAGAGTGCTTTCTTGGGTCATCCCCCTGAACACCATCGCAGTTCTGGAGGGGGATCAATGCTGCCTGGGCTGAGGGTATGGGCTGGTGACCCAGTCCTGACCCTCGGCTCCCAGGGGGAGGGGGTGGGGGTGGGCATGGTGGGCTCTTCCCCCCCCCTCCCCCGGCTTCACCTCCCCTCCTCCCGGCCAGCCCGGCCGCCCCCACCGCCTGGCCCATTGCAGGGCAACACCCAGTTGTTATCGTGCAGACCCAGGCGGCAGCCGGGCGTCTCGCGATCGGCTCGGCGGCAGCACATCCAGTAGGAACGTCCATAAGGCAGGTCGTGGTGGTAGGGCTTGGGGTGCCAGCGGCAGAGCGACACATCGCCCTTCTCGTATCTCTTGCGGCACTGCTTGCAAGGGTCATCGCGGTAGAGCGGGTCGCGGCTCCAGCGCGAGTCTGTGGCCCGCACGCCAAAAGCCTCAATGATGCCCTTGAAGTGGTGGCAGGTGCACTTGAGGGCCGCCAGGGCGCGCGTGGGCAGGAAGCTGAAGATCTTGACCAGCACGTGCTCAGGCAGCAGCAGCATGTACTGTCGCGGCTCCAGCAACCGCTGGATCTTGAAGCGGATTTCCAGGAAGTCGTGCGACACGTGCCGGTACAGGCGGCACAGGGAGGTGTCCACCGTCCCCTCAGCATCGTCCGGGCCGGGTGCAGTGGCGGGCGAGTCAGTTGGCGGTGGCTCGGGGGGCCCATCAGGTCCCCGGGGCTGGAGGAAGAAGAGCTGGCCAGGCGGGGGTGGCTCCTCGGGGCTGACGGTCAGGCACACCGTCTCCTCCTTCACGTTTTTGGTGCCATCTTTGCCGAAGAAGATGCACTCATCCACCACCCCCGTCACCACCACATCCACATGGAAGCCTGACGCGCCACAGTCCCGGGCAGGGGGTGGAGGGGGGGCCGGGGGAGTGTCCTCGGGCCTGGCAGGGGCTGGGGTCTCACCCTCGCTGGCTTCATCCGCCCTAGCCAGCAGAAACTCCACATTGCTGGGGAGGGCATCCCGAGAGGGGCTGATGAGCTGGTACAGGTCGCAGGTGATCTTGTCCTTGGCCCGGGCCCCAGGACCCGGGCTGCCAGGGTAGGCGCAACCCGGCCGGCCCCCGCTCCCGTTGGGCAAGCTGCCATCCGGTGCACGGGGCTCTCGGCCATTGGAGATCCGGAAGGCGATGCGCACCTCCCCAGGGCCTGGCCCGGGCCGCTCCTCCTTGCGGAGGCCTTTGGCTGGAGGGTTGTCCCGCTGAGCCTCGAAGTGGGCCACGGCCTCCGCCACACGGCTGCAGTCCCCGCCACCAGACCGCCGTTCGGACCCCAGCCCCTTGGCAGGCCCACCCTGTTCGGCCGACACATAGACCACAGGCGCTGGGGTGCTCGGGCGCGGGTAGCTCTGCAGGGCCAGGGCGGCCCGCTGTTCCACCAGGGCCACCATCTCGGCCACAGAGAGCAGGTCCACATCCTCACTGGCTGAGGCTGGGACCCCCTCAGCAGCAGGGGGCCCGTCTTGTCCCCCTGGGTCCGGAGGAGCCTTCGTAGGCTCAAGACAGCGCCTCCTCCGCTTGGCCTTGGAGCTGTCACTGCCCCAGTGCCCCTTGACCTTCATGGAGCTGGCCCGGCTGCCTCCACCGCACTGGTGGGCCACAAAGAAGGCCACCTTCTCCTTTGTATTCCCGGGCTTGATAACATACCACGTGTCCAGCAGGACTCGACCCTCGTCGCCGGCAGCGGCTGCTGAAAGGAGCGGGGCAGGCTGGGAGGCAGGAGCCTCCGTGGCCAAGGCTGGGGGTGTGTTTTCTGAGTGGGCCGGGCCATGGTCTGGCTCCGCCCCCCCACCTGGCTCAGGGCAGGCTGACGGCTTGAGGGCTGCGGAAGGCGGGCGCGGCTGGTTCTGGGAGTAGGTGCCAAAGGGCCGGGGGCACCACAGCTGGAAGGGAAGGAGGCCCCCTCGGTCCATTCTGGGGAATGGTGGCAGACAGGCGGGGGTTCACCACATCTCAGGACCTGAATGGCGGTGGGGGGCTCCACAGGCCACCTGGAGACAGGGAAGAGGAGGCTGGGGAGCTGGGGAACGGCCTGCCCTCCCAGTACCCCACTGACCTCAACATCTCCTGACCTGAGGGGACAGACCAAACTAGACCACTGAGATCCTGTTCCCGCCCCCCTGGCACAGGTGAGCAAGTGGAAGGCTGCAGACGGGATAGGACCTGCTCCTGTAAAACTCAGAGTGTGACCGGAGCTGGTAGTTTGCTCCAACCCTCCGCTGCCTCACAGCCTGACTGGTTTCACTCACGATCCAGAGGTCTCCTGCTGCCATAACTTTATAAACAGAAATGAAAGTACCAACTGACAGCTCCTCCTTTTTCTATTTGCTCACCTAGTAACAACTTCCTGAAAACACAAGAATTCCCAGCCCTGCCCACAGCTACTGCGGCTTGAGCCCAGAGGAAGCAACAAGGTAGGCTGGGCAGGGGAAGAAAATCAGAGGTCGGAGACAGAGAGGTCCTTAAGAATTCAGCTCCTCACTTTGCTCGGGTCGTGAGGCTCTTGAAGGATCCCTTAAAGCTGTGTATCGTCACCCAGAAAAATGCACACACTTGCACCAAGACTGTGCAGGTAATTCCCTTAAGCACAAACGCAGACCCTTGGGACGAGAAGGCCCTTCTAGTCTAGTTTCCTCAAGTTGCTCACAACTTGCTGAGTTTGAGGCTCAGAGTGGGGAAGGCTTACATAGTGTTAACACCAGGCCCTCAAACTTGTTTTCCAGACTTTTCAATTTAGGGCTTGCAATAGTGACCGTTTTATTTTGCAATGACTTTGTGTGCTTGACCTAATCTGGAAGCAATTTTGCTAATGACTCTGACACGACCACGTTCCACTGCAGGACCAACAGTCTCAATCCCTCAGTCTCAATCCTTCCCTGGCCCATTTCCCTCCAGACGTCTTGAAACCAAAATACCCTTCAGGGCTTCCCTGGTGGCCCAGTGGTTAAGAATCCGCCTGCCAATGCAGGGGACACGGGTTCGATCCCTGGTCTGGGAAGATCCTACATGCCGTGGAGCAACTAAGCCCGTGCGCCACAACTACTGAGCCTGCGTGCCACAACTACTGACCCCGCGCGCCTAGAGCCTGTGCTCTGCAACAAGACAAGCCACCACAACGAGAAGCCCGCGCACTGCAATGAAGAGTAGCCCCCGCTCGCCGCAACTAGAGAAAGCCCACGTACAGCAACGAAGACCCAATGCAGCCAAAAATAAAAAATAAAAAAACAAAACAAACAAAAACAAAAACAACAAAATACCCTTCAAACATCAAAACTTCCACATGCTTACAGACTGGTAAAAGTAGTTTGCTGACTCCTGGTCAGACTATTTTGAGCCACAGGCCAAATGTGGCCCACTGCCTGCCTCTGCAAATAAAAGTTTTATTGAAACATGTTCACTTGTTTATGATTGCTTTCATGCTATCATGGCAGAGTTAAGTAGTGGCAACAGAGAACATATGGCCTGCAAAGCCTAAAATACTCATTATCTGGCCCTTTATGGAAAAAGTTTGCTGACCTCTGCAGTATATATGGTCCCTCTAAATTCAGGCAATACCACAGACACCACTAAATCACCATTTACTTCATAACCCTGTAGACACCATTCAAGATCTAGACAGCCTCCAAACATCCACAGACCCCAGAAACAGAAAGTCCTAATCCTAAAAATCCTTGCCCCCCATAATCCCCAATCCCACCTACCCCAATACTTACAGCCCCTGCCGAAATGCCAGTTTCTTGCTTAAAACAACAACAACAAAAATGCCACACAGCCCCTAAAACCTACAGAAGGCTAAGTTTACCAACCACCAACACATCTAAAGTGTCCAGGAATAGAAGCTACCACATCAAAGGCCATTCATTCTCTATAGATGCAAATGAATCCTGACGTAACATATCCAGACCCCCTCAAATCCTGCTTTAAACTTCCAAACCTAAAAATATCCCCTCCAGCACAGAAAGCCTCAATCTCAACGAACCCCTCACAGATTCCCATGCCTAACCAAGAACTCGAACACACACAGCAATTTCCCAACCTCACAGATGACCTAAAAGACCAGTTTCCTGAAATCCTATACTCACCTCAAACTCTTTCTAAACCTCCACATGTATTCCCTAATTCCACAGAAGCCCCCCAACCGCAAAACAACTCACTAAAGCATAAAATCTCCGTAACACATATAACTAATCCCAAACCAGATATTTCTCAGAAGCCAAAAGAACCTCCAAAATACTCCCAAAGAAACCTTACAAAATGTTAATAAGCAGACATGAGCTTATGTCACGCTCGCTGGCAGTTTTACTGGGTACTGTTCTAACAACTCCTGCTAATCCTCCCCCGTCCCTAGGAAGCAGGTAGTGTTATCAGTCCCTGTTTCCAGATGAGGCACAGAAAGGTTAAATCCCGTGTCCGGAGACAATCAGGTAGGAAGTCGGGAGAGCCCAAAGCCCACGCATTCTGGGTCCAGAATTGGTACTCTTGGACTCTTTTCTTTGCTTCTCAGTCTCTCCGTGGCTCCCCAAATCCTATACCCACCAAACACCCCAATCACGAGAGATCCCCTACAACACAACCGAACCTTCCACACTACAACAGAACGGAAACCAGAATCCCAAGGTGCCCCCTAAACTCAAGGGAACCCCAAAGTATCCCCACACGCACGCAAGAATATCCCCAAGCCCCCAAATATAGCCTCCCCGGAATCCGCCAACCCCTGGGGCTACCCTCGAAACCGAGACCCGCCCCCAAAGCGCCCCCACCGGCGAGCCACGCCCCCTACAGCGGGAGAAATTGGCTGCACACACGCGTGCGCACGAGTGGGAAGAGGGCCCGCCCCCTCGCTCCTTCCCTCCGGCTGTTGCGCGGGCGGGCACCCGACTAGTTTCCCTCCGCCTCTTTGTTTACAGACGCGCGCGTGAGGCCCCCAGCCAATGAGCGGCGGCCGTTCGGGGCCATGCCCATATAAGGAAGGCCTTGGCGAAGGGGCCCAACTTCGAAGAGGGAGGAGTAGGCGAGAGGTGACGAAGGGGGGTGTGGAAACAGCCGAGTGCAAGAGAGCGTGGAACAACTCCCAACTTTCTGCTAAACGGCGGGACAAGGCCAGGACCGAGGCCACGGCATTCGAGGAGAGGTTTATTACGACGTTTCCTCTAAACAGGAGCCTTGATTGACAGTTGAGATTTAAAGCCCCAAGCAGTTTAGGGATTGAGACTCCAGGGCGGAAGGAAGGGGGTCTAAAAGTGCCTAGCTTTGGTAGGGAGCCCTGGGGGGCTAGATTTCCTGCGGGGGAAACTGGGCAGCGGGATCACCTAACCCTGAAAAACAAATGGGCAGAACCCTGCGATGGCTCCCGCGGCACTGAGTCTAAGCCTCTGGGCCTGGCATTCAAGGCTCAGGCCTTGTGGCCAAAAGGACCTCTCAGCCCAGCCCTTCCAACCAGGCGCCGCAAATCTGACTCTGAGTTGGTACAATAAAAGACTATGAAATACCTCAATAATGTTTTTTTAGTATTGATTACCTGTTAAAATGATACTATTTAGGATATAATTGAGTTAGAATACTTAAAATTAACTTCATCTCCTTCTTTTGACTTTTTAAATGTGGCTACTCGAAGATTTTAAATTGCACGTAAGGCTCACTTTATATTTCTCTTGAACAGCACTGGCCTAGATCCTTTCAGTGCCAGGCGGACTCAAGAGACACTCAAAGGTGGCCCCACTGCAGGCATCTGTCCATCCCCACCACCCTGCCTGCTACCAACCATCCCACACATCAGAGCCAGAAGGGTCTTCTAAAAGTATAAACCTGACCTTGTCCCTACCCTTCTCAGAACCTACCATAACTCCCCAGTGCCCTTGGGAAAAAGCCCAGATACCCCACTGGTCCAGCCTCGTCCTTCCCCACTCTTCCACACCCCCAGTGGACCCAGGTAAGCACCTGATCTGGCATACGGAGTAGTTAGGATACTGGGGCCCTGTCTGATCCTCGATAGGAGCTGTTATCTCCATTGTATAGATGAAGAAATTGAGGCAGGACAGGTTGCCTTACTAGCCCAAGGTCACACATAACTGGTGTGACTTCGAGTAGGGGTATGAACCCAGGGAATCTGATTCTAGATTGCTGCGCTCTATTGTTTAATTATATATTCTCTGGGGTCTCAGCTCAGCCATCCCCTGCTCCAGGAAGCTAACCTCCCAGGCTGGGTCAGGCTCCACCTCTGGGCTCCCACACTGGCCTCCTTGCTATGTATTTCTCAGAGTCACCAAGCTCTTTCCTTCCATGGTCTTCGCATCTGCTGTTTCCTCTGACTGGAATGCTTTGCCCCCAGATCTCCACATGGTTCAATCCCTTCTATCATTTGGGTCTTTGCTCACATGTAACTTTAATGGGCCTGTATCTTTAACAGAGAGGCCTTCCCCGAGCTCCCTTCCTGGAAACCTCCCAACTGCCCAGAGGGGGACCTCTGGGTTCCCAAGTCCCAGCCCTGCCCACTCTTGAGTCATCACTGTCTAGAGATGGATCTGTCTCCTCCACTGGAGAGTGAACCCCCGGGAGGAGAGGAGGGAGGAAGGGTCAGAGGTATCATGCTCATCATGGTGACCCCAGCAACACTGCCCAGCATGGGACTGAATGGATCAAAGCTCCTTTTCCAGAGGCTCCATGTCGTAAACCCCATGAAGCCTGACAGTGTAAATTCTGTTTCACACCCAAGTATTCTATCTGTGTCCGAGGTCACTGGGGCAGAATTTTCTAACTTCCACACACTGAGCCCAGCACAAAGCCCTACGCTAAGACAGCTTTTAGAGAATGCTCCGTGAAGCTCCATTTATTGTAAAACATCAGAAGCCAGAAAGACTGAAAATAAAAAGATGGGAAAAGACGGACCAGGCAAGTATGAACCAAGAGTCAAGGAGAGGAGTGACATTGCTGTTTAAAAAAACAGTAACAACTGACAAAAGCAAAAGGTATTATCAGGGACAAAGATGGTGACAAAACAAACTGACCCATTATACACAAAAGTTCTCAACATACGTGCTCCTAATACTATGGCCTCAAAATATACAAAGCAAAAAACAACAGAATGACACACAGTTTGGCAAATCCACAAATGTAATGGGACACCTTAATATATCTCTCCATAAGACATTGGTTGAAAAGATAAAATCAGTAAGGACCTGAACCCCACAACCAGCACCCTTGCTGGAATGCCCCCGACAATTAGAGAATCCAGTTTTATATCCCTCATCTGACATTCAGAGGTCCTCCCGTGTGCTGGCCCTGGGTTGGATGCTGGGGATACAGAGATGACACTGAGTTCACCAGAAAGAGCTCATGGGAAAGGGGGCAGACATCCAAATAAACAATCATGGCCAACATGAATATATTACAGAGCAAATGATCACAACAGCAGTTAACACTGGAGCACTCACCGTGAGCCAGGCTTTGCTGTGAGTACTTTACAAATATTAACTCATTTAATTCTCACATCATCTTACTATTTTTCATCTCGTTTCAGGGATTAGGAAGTGGAGGCACAGAAGGGCTAAGTAATTGCTGTCGGATGCAGCTCTGTGGCTGAGCTCTGACTCCAAGAGTCTGGCTGACTCCAGAGTGCAAGCAGCTCATTCACTGAGTATACGGAGCACTTTTCCTGGATCATCTTGTTCCTGGATCATCTTGTTCAGTCCACAAGGCCTTTGCACTCTCTGTTCCCTATGCCTAGAATACTCTTCCCCAGGTATTCACAGGGCTCACCCCCTCCTCAGATCACCTTCATGGGACCTTCCTTTTTTTTTTTTTTTACCTTATTTTATTGAAGTATAGTTGATTTACAATGTTGTGTTAATTTCTACTGTACAGCAAAGTGATCCAGTTATACATATATACATATTCTTTTTTCATATTCTTTTCCATTATGGTTGATCACAGGATATTGAATAGAGTTCCCTGTGCTCTACAGTAGGACCTTATTGTTCACAAGACCCTCCTTGATTGAAAACTGCAGCCCCTGCCACAGACAGGCATATACACTCTCCTTCCCTGATTTACTTTTCTCCTTAGCATGTGTTACTATCTAATACACTATAAACTTTATAAAGTTTATTGTCCGCTCCCCTCACTAAAATGAAAGCTCCCCCAAGGCTGATACTTTTGCCTAGTTTTTTTTCACTGCTGTGTCGCCAGCGTTTAGAACAGCGCCAAGCGGTTGGCTACTATTAGTGTGGTCCCCAGAGCGGCAGCCTCTGGGAGTGTGTTAGAAATGCAGTCTTGGGCTCTGCCCTACACCCACTGAATCAGAATGTGCACTTCAACAAGCTCTCTGGGGGATTGCAAGCACAATTAAGTGTGAGAAGCAACGCCCAAGCACATCACAGGTGTGCAGTGCACATTTGTTTGAACAAACCCCTAACACTGCCGTACTGTCTGCCTTCTGCACAGTTGCTACTGGGGACCTGTTGTGAAAAACTAGCTGGTCCAGCCGAGTCCACCGGTGGAAATCCTGCTCCCAGGACCAAGGTAGGATGCCACCTCCTCCAGGAGCTGTGCTGGTGCCATCCTAGGCTACACAGGATCTCTTCCTCCTCAGGCCTCCTCTGGCAGCACCTGTCACCTGCCCTTGCTGAATGACAATGACCTGGGTGAGGGCCTCTCTCCCCTTCATCCTCTGGATTTCTGGAAGGCTGGGACCTCTTCTCAAAGGTACAGCTGCTCCAGCCTCCGCACGTGGCTCCCTGGCCTGGTTTAGCATTTCCGGCTCCATCCTTTCCATGGTAGCCAGAGAGAGCTTTCCAAACACAAATCAGACCACAGCACCCCCCTGTTTAACATTCTTCCATGAGAGGTGCAAGTTGGCAAAACAAAATGAACAAACAAACAAAACATGCCCAGGAGCCGTTTCTCAGAAAGCTACTGGAGGATTTGCTTCACCACAGGAAGGAATAAACCAAGAAAAAGGAAGCTATCAGATCAAAGAAATAAGATCTAGCCCAGAAAAAGGCAAAAGGAAGGAATCCCCAGATGAAGGTAAAGGGAGCTCCAAGGAGGACAGCTGTGCAGCATGTGGAGGGAGAACCTGCTTCTGGCAATGCACAGAGAAAGGAGAAAGGCTGACAGTTAACAAGCTGAGCCTGCGACTTGAGAAGCTGGAAACAGTAGCAACCACAGAATAAGCCAAAGAAGGAAGGAAAGGATAAAAAGCAGATGCCTGACTCCCCCACGCTGAGTCAGGGGATACCCCCTCCCCCCACCTTGGGGTACCTCCATCCCATGGTCCAGGAGGTCAGGGTCGTGCCAGCACAGGACTGGGCACAGAGTGGTGCCCAGGGAACGCAATTGCCCACTGCCAAACAGGCATCGGTGGCAGGACCCCGGGGCTCTGCTCCTGGCCCTGCTCTTTCTATCCTCCACTGTCTCTACCCCGTCACCCCCACTACTACTTTGTCCACAACCCTGATCCATCCATGTCCCGTTATTGGCTTTTTGGACTCAGGGTCTGCTGGTCTCTCTCCCCCTCTCAAGTTTCCCTTTCTGACTAACAGCTGATGGTAGGAATCACCCGAATCCTCAGGATCTAGAGATCCAGGGTGCAGACAGAATCCAGACAGGGCCTCCGAGCACCCCAGCTTTCCCACTTCTAGGGGTGTGACCGTAGGCCGGGTTTTTATGCTTCTGTGCCTTGGTTTCCCCCACTGAAAAATACAGATAATCACAGTACCCACCCATGGGTTGGCTACTGATTCACTGAGATCAACCCAGTAGAGCGCTCACTGCCAGCGAGGCACCAAGGAGAGGTTCAATACAAAGGCACCAGGATTATTAAGAAAAGGTGAGACAGAGAATTCCCTGGCAGTCCAGTGGTTAGGACTCCCCGCTTCCACTGCACGGGACACAGGTTCAATCCCTGGTCAGGGAACTAAGATCCCGCAAGCTGCACAGTGCAGCCAAAAAAAAAAAAAAAAAGTGAGACTGCTGAAGGGTTATCACTGATGTAGCCAAAGACATCTCTCTTTATTTCACACTCTGAAATGAAACCGATCCTTGTCCCCCACAATAATCAAAATATGGCCATGCCTTTCTTACTGTTGGGTATTGGGTCTCACCTAGTAATTACACAGAATTTACAGAGCAGCTACTGGGTGCCAGACACTGTTCCAGGCATCGGGGACATGCAGGGCACAGGAGACAGAATTCTTTGTCCTTATGGATTGGAGAGGGCACAAGGAATAGATAGTAATTTTCAAGGTGCTACAGGGAAACAAATATACCAAGTGAGAGGGATGAGGAGTGTAAAGCGGGGGTTATGATCTTAACTGAGGCGTCAGGAGCAGGTGACAAGCCAAGTCTTTGAGAAAACCTGTGCTTTTAGGAATAACGCAGCTTTACCAGAGCCGCTAGATATATACCATTCTCAATGATAAAAAAAAAATCATTTTGTATGAGTAAGCTTCAGATAAGCACAGGCTGAAAACACACTTAAGATCTGAAGAAAAGGCAAAATAACTTGGAAAGGAGAAACATTTTCTAAGAGAAACAAATAAAGGGGGAAAAAGGTGTCACATCACCCCAGGGCACCCAGATGTGACAAACTGGTACAGGGAAGAGTAAGAGGTTGGCAACTTTTCCCCAAACTAACAGGAGACCTGGAGACAAAAATGTACCTGGTACAGGCCCTGGCACATAGTAGGTGCTCTATCAACATGGTGGACTACTCAAGGGATGAACCCCCATTTTCCAGAAGAGGAAACTGAGGTCCAGAGGGGTTAAGTGACTTGTCCAAAGTCACATAGCTGGTGGGTGATGGAGCCAGGATTCAAATCTGGGTGTTCTGGTTCCGGAGCACATGTTCAATAAATTTTTCTTGAAAGAATAAAATTAATCAAAATACTTCACACTTATTAAGAGCTTAATATGCACTAGGCGTTTTATACATGTGACCTCATCAACTGCTTACAAGAGCCTCACGGCTGGAATGTGGCCCCATTTTACATATGAGAAAACTGAGGCCCAGAGGGGGAAAGCAACTTGGCCAAGGACACACAGCAGCAGAGGTGCGGGACAGGAACGTGGTCCTATCTGACGCTGATGCTATTAACCATAAGCTTTCCTATCAGGGTCAGAAAATTTATGGGATAAACTCCGGAAGCCTCAAGACAAATGAACCAAACTGTTTCAAAATGACTGACAAAGTTGCCAAACTGCCCAGTGAGGTCCTAATGACCAAAAAGTTGGGAGAAAAAAGCACACAGTTGTTAGAAATATTTCATATTCACAGAAATACCTGGAGTTGGGCCAGGCTGGGCATTGGCAAGTGAAATATTTATATTTGGCTGGGGCTAGGAATGGGAATGGGGACAGACTGACTTTCTGAGCACCCCCTCGAGGAGTCACCCTTGGGCTTGGGTGCCCAGGGGTAGAGGGTGGGTAACTACAAGAGTCAGGATATGGGAGGAACCTGGGAGAGAAAGGAAAGGCAGCCTGGCTGATGTCTCCCTCACTGGTCCTTCTCTACTGCCCTCTCTCAGGTCTGTGTTTCCCATTCCCATTCCAAAAAAACGACAACTCAGGTGTATAAAGCACTTACTCCAAGCACTTCACGTGCTTACCTGCCCAAACCCTCTAACCTTCCTAGGGGTTCTGATCCCATTTTATAATTGAGGAGAGGCCAAAAGACTTGCCCAAGGTCACACAGCAAGTAAATGGCAGAACTAAAATTCAAACTGAGGACTGCTTCAGTTCTCAAGTCTCTGCCCTACTCATGACATCGTACGTCAGTACAAGGAGAGGGGACTAAATTACAGTGGGGAGAGCACAGATTCTGAGCCAGGATGTCTAGGTTGGAATCCTGAGTCTATCGTTTAATGCTGGATGACCTTGGGAAAGTTGCTGAACCTCTCTGTGCCTCTGCTTCCTTTCTGTAGAATGGAGAAAACAACAGAACCTACAACTTAGGGGTGTTGTCAGAATTAAAGGACTTAACACATACAAGTAGCTAAGAACACGGCCAGGCACTTCCTAAACAATAAGTGTTAGCTGGAATCGACTGTGGCTAAGCCCCCCCCCTCCCGCCCCCGCATGTTTCTGAGCTGGGGTGTGCCCAGCTCAGTGCCAGGGTTTGAGATAACGCCCCTGGGGCTGGACTAAAAAGGAGGGAATCCACTAGCACCTGTGACCCAGTCACATTCCTGGGGTGGGGAACTTCCCACCAACAGCTCTTAGACTAAGGACTTACCCGGAGCCGGAGCCGGGATGACGATCTTAGGAAGCCTCCTCTCTTCTCAGTGGCATGTTGTTCCCACAATAGATAAGGGCACTGAGTTTCAGAGAGGGGACACTTGCCCAGGTCACAAAGGAGTAGCAGAAGAAAAGATCTGAATGCTGGAATGTCCATACACATAATCCGCTACACTTTTCTAATTCCATTGGAGAAACGAGAGTGCAAAAGGTCGTCTTTATGGCCCCTGCTGGCCATATTATCCTACAGTTCTGTGACTGTCCAGTTTATCGGGAGTCTCTGGCTGGACCAAGCAAACTATCGCTACAGGCAGGCCCCTCATCTCATGCTCCGCACTCCACCCACAGTTCTGTATCCTAACCTACACACCACTCTATCACTGATTTCTCTCTTCCACCATCTCAGCTTGCCATCCTGTCCCCAATCCGATCCAGAAGCTCCAACCCACAGCATCCACAGCTGGCCTTTCCCTCGGAGCCTCCAGACCCCCTCATTCATCTAGCACTGACTCCCATGCCTTTCCACATCCCCTACGCTAAATCCCTCGAAATTGCCCCCTTCAGGGCCTCTGCCAGGACGCCCAGCCCCTTCTCCAACTCGGGACTCATTTCCCCAGCTCTGAGCTCCCTCACAATCAATCCCAAAGCTCGACTCTCTCCCCACCTTCAAGACCCATCCCCAGCCCCCATTCTTCTACTATTCCCTCCGGCTCCCATTTCTCCCAATCCCCTCCCCCAAGCGATCTCCCCTCACCCAGTCCCTTCTTTAGCCCCTGCCTCTTCCCTCTAGCCACAGGGTCCCGAACCCCCGCCCGGGTTCTCGAGCGCCCCCGGCCCCCTCTCGGGGTTCTCACCATCTCCCCGCGCTGCAGCTCCCTCGGCTACGCGGGTTTCCCCCACTCGCTCCTCTCCAGCCTCCCCTTCCGGGTTCCCGCCCCGAAGCCCGCTGGGAATTGGAGTCCGGGCGGCCACGGACTACAACTCCCAGAAGGCAGCACGGTCAAGCTTGGAGGTGGGGAAGGAAGCAAACTGGGCGGGCTGAGGAAAAGAACGACTCTAACTCCCAGGCGGTAGAGAGGGGGCCTGACAGCGCAGGCGCACAGAGCGCCCCCGCCAGGCGCACTGGGAGTTGGAGTGCAACCTCCTCCATTTTGGCCCGGGGCCCTTGGAAAAGGGGTTGAGAAAACTGCAAAGGGGCAGCTTTTGTGAGGGGTGGAGAGGTGGGAAGAGCAAGTTTACCGATTCACTTAAACTGATTAACATAATAATTAACAGTGCCTTGTACTTTCTCAAACACTTTCCCATCCATTTTTCCCCCTGGTTTTCTTACCACCACCTCCTAATTTACAAATAAGGAAATTAGCCTTAAGCTTTAGGAGGGAGGATAGCTCCATGCACTAGAAATTTGTACATATCATAGTTAAAAGATTCACGAAGACAGGCACCTTTTTGTATCTTGTTCAAGCACACAGAAGAGTGTAAATAAATGTTGAGTAAATATCTATTGTATGTTAAATTATATGCCAGACACTATGCACAGAACCCAAGAATTATCCCAAATTTATAAAAACTAAGGCAGAAAGAGATTGAGATTCTTCTCCAGGGCAACACAGCAATAAAGTGATTTGAACTGAAATGTGTTGGACCCCAGGGCCTCTGCTCTCCACTAGGTTGCTAGATCGTCTCCCCTTAAGCTATATTTTCCTGTCCATCCTCCTCACGGGCCATGAGAGTGAACTTTCTAAAATGGAAAGTTTGCTATATTAAGGAACATAACAACTTCATGAGGGGAACCGCTATTAAGGCTCGATTCCAATGGCCCTCCTCTGAATCTTTTCTCAATTTCTCTCTCTTTAATGCAGCCTGTGCCTCACTAGATTCTCACGGTCTGTGAGCCTTCCCAACTGCACTGGGAAGACTTTGGCTAAATTCCCAACTTGTAGCATAGCGCTTGGCATAGGCCCTCATTAGACATGCGCTAAAGAGAAAAGTTGGCAACGGGACACCAGAGGTTGGGAAGGGAGACTGGTCACATCTCCCTTGCTTCCGGAGAATTGGCAGTTAGGGAGACCCCGCCTCCTCATTAGGCTCCACTGGCTCGGGACCTCAGAAGAGGTCTGGGGGCGTGGCCTGAGGGGCGGCACCTGCCGAAAAGGCGGGCAGCTGAGCGAGCGCTGATTGGTCGGCACTTTGGCGCGCACCGGCAAAGACTGTGTCAGGAGGCGCGAGGCCAGGCTAGCTCTGTGGTGGAAGACAGGGCCTTCCCCAGTCGCGCGTGCGCACGGCCACTCGAACCCTGCCAGCCTCGCACCCAGCACATCTTGGCGGGAACTGCTGAGGGCGTGGCCTGGCCTCAGGAGTTCGCTCTTGCTCTCCTCCTCAGGCCTCGCGCAGGAGCCTCGCGCCAAAGGGGATTCGCGTCCACCTCACGCTTGGAACGTGGTGGCTGAGGCCGGCCTGAGGTTCGCGCACGCAGCTAGCCTACCGGGACCAGCACGAGACGCTGTCTGATCGGGCTCCCAAGTGTGGGGCTGGCGCAAAACCAGAAGGGGGCTGCTCACGCCATTGTGCACGTCCTGAGGCGGGTGCTGGAGGCCAAGGGGAACGGGTCGGGTGACTAGCCGGCCAGAGGGGAGCCTGGGGTCCACTTCGTGGTCTTGGCCTCCCTCTGGGACTTTCAGACAGACGGGAGGGCGGTTGTGCCTTGGGTGCCCGGGCCCTGGGGGAGGCAGGACCCAAGCAGCAGTGCCGGAGTTTGGGTTTGAGGCTGGGCCTAGGTTTGGGGATCCACGCTCAAGTTTGAGATACGAAGTCTCTGAATAGTGTTGGGGATTTGGGGGTCACAAGTTAGGATCTGGGGTCTCGGGATTTGTGTCTGGAGAGAACTTGTTTTGGAAATCTGAAGGTCTTGGGTTTTGTGGCTGGAAGCTTTCCTGTTGGAATCAGAGATCCTAGTCTGGGGATCTGGAAGTCTAGAATAGCATTTTGGGGGTCCGGGGTCTAATTTGGGAGGATTGAAGCTTCAGTGTAGATTTAGGGTCTAGAATCTCAATGTAGAGTATGAGGTATGAGATTTAGGGTCTGGAATCACAGTTTGGAACTTTGAGAATTGTTAGGGCCTGCAGTCCCCCACATTGAGTATGAGGCTTCAGTTTTAGAGTTTGGGTTTCAGAGTGGAACTCATGGGTGAGATCTCAGTTTAGGGTTGGGGGTCACAATTTGAGGGTCTGAAGTGACAGTTTGGGGATCTAGAGGTCTTTGTTTTAGGATCTGAGGTCAATTTGGGGGACTGAGGTTTGCTTTGGGGAGATTGGATTTTTTACTTTAGGGTTTGGGTTCTCAATATTAAAGTTTGTGGTCTGTGTTTTTTTCTTTTTTTAATTAATTAATTTATTTTTATTTTTGGCTGCGTTGGGTCTTCGTTGCTGCACGTGGGCTTTCTCTAGTTGCGGCGAGCGGGGGCTACTCTTCGTCGCGGTGCGCGGGCTTCTCATTGTACTGGCTTCTCTTGTTGCGGAGCTTGGTCTCTAGGCGTGCGGGCTTCAGTAGTCGTGGCACACGGGCTTAGTTGCTCCAGGGCATGTGGGATCTTCCCAGACCAGGGCTTGAACCCGTGTCCCCTGCACTGGCAGGCGGATTCTTAACCACTGAGCCACCAGGGAAGCCCTGGTCTGTGTTCTTAATACTAGGATTGGGTTCATATTTGGAGATCAGAAATTAACAGTTTGGGGGTCTAGAGCATCTCAGTATTAGAGTTCAGGGCGTTTAGGTTTGGGATGGCCTCATTTTTATGTTCTAGGTCCTCACTTTGGGAGTTTAAAGACATAGTTTTAGTATCTTAATATCACAGTTTAGAGATCTCAAGCCACAGTTTTCAGATGTGGTTCCCATTGCAGGGTCTGACATTTCACTGTTAAGACTGAAGTTCTGAAGTCAAAGTTTGGGAATCTGCTCCTTTTAGTTTTAGGTCTGGATCATGATTTATGGGCCCCAATTTGCAATTTGAGATTCATGGACTTCAGTTTAGAGTTTGGGCATTTTAATTTGGTCTCTTGACCTGTGTTTATGGGGACTGGGGACTTATTTTGGGATCTCTGAGTGCTCAAAGGAGTATGGTGGGGGAAATGAGGCTGCCTGTCAAGCTGTGCATTCCTCCTGGAATCCCAGAGGTCACTAATAATTCTTTCTTTTCCCCTCTTTGCAGATGTGGGATTCCAGCAAGCACTTGTGTTTCCCTGAACAGCCCAGGACCAACTTCCTGGGTCCCAGGGACAGGTAAGTGTTCCCCCGGCCCACCTCCCTTACAGCCCCAGCCACTCTGGTTGAATAATAGTAACAGTAGTGTTTACTGAGCATTTACTAGTTTGCCAGACTTTTTGCTAAGCCTTTTGTTTGTATAAAATCCTTTAATCCTTACAACAACTCCACGAGGAAGTAGGTGCGAATATTACCGCCATTTCAAGATGAGAGAACTCTGAGGTAGTTGGCAAAGATCATCTCTAAGCCCTTGCAGGTTTTGACATCCTGATATTCTTAAATGCCCTTCCTTCCTTTCTTTAATTCACATATTCATTTTGCCATCAAGCACCTACCAAGTGTCAGGAATCGTACAGAGGGGATTTTCCTAGCAGATTGAGGGTTGGATCAGATTTCTCCCTTCCTCCAAAGTCTGGATAAAGAAGAGAGCCAGAGTTCATCTTATTCCCCACTGTCTTCCCCAGTGACTTCCCGCCCACCTATGTCTTCATTTATTAACTCCAAAAATAAGTGTCTGCTTTGTTCAGGTTCTCTACTTAGGTACTGTGCTCAGAAGGGGCAAATGAAGAAAATGAAGAATGCCTCTCTCGCTTGCCTTTTCCTCCTGGAATTCCAGAGGTCACCAACAATGCATTCTCTTTCCCCCCTTTCTAGATGTGGGGTCTTTGTATTAATAAAGACTCTTAGTTGCAATTAACAGAAACCTAGCTAAAACTGGCTTATGCGTAAAAGGGGATTTATTGGTTCCTTTAAACAAAAAGTTCCGGGGCATCAGGCTTGGCTGGTTCTAGTTGAGGAGTTAAATGATACGGCCAGGAATCTGCCTCTCTTTGCTCTGCTCTTGTCTGTGTTGGCTCTCCATTTGGGAGGGCAAGATGGCTCCCAGCCACTCCAGGTCCATATCCTGCCAACTTGACAAGCCTAGCAGAGAGTCTCTTTCCAGGATCCGTTGACTCTGATTGGTCAAGCCTAGGTTACAACCGCAGTCCTGAATCAATCACTTGACTTCTTGGCTAGACCTTGCTTCAGTGCTCCCTAGTGGAAGGGGAGGTTGGGGTCAGCTTCTCTGAACCATATGGACTGAGAGTGGGGAGGGATCATTCACCAAAGGAAACTATTACCAGAAAAGGGAGGAATTGGATGTCGGTCAACCAAAAACAACAGTTTTATCAACAGTAGTCACCCAGTACAATACCCCCACCCCATTCTCCAGCATCCCTTATCCCTAAATCGTTCCAACAAATGACTGTCTACCTTCTGTCTTGAACTAACATTTCGTGAGCGCTCCCTATGTGTTAAACACCTTCTGGACAAGATCACACTTTCCAGCCACCTCCATTTTGTAAATGAATTATAAACAGGCTCAGAGAGATGAAAGCACTTGCCCAAAGTCACACAGCAAGTGGCAGAGCTGGGATTTCAACCAGATCTGTTTGCTTCAAAAGCTGAACCTTGTAACTAATTATTATGCTGCTTCTTGGGACTGCCCCCTGCTTTGTCCCACTTTGGGACAGCTCTTACTCTTAAGTTCCTGCACATGTTAAAGCAAATTAGGGTTTGGGCCTTGGTTTTCCCATAGCTAATGTGACACATTTGGACTGGCTCTTGATTAAGGCTTCTTCCAGCTCCTGCATTAAAAACACATTAAGGGACTTCCCTGGTGGCACAGTGGTTAAGACTCTGTGTTCCCAATGCAGTGGACCTGGGTTCAATCCCTGGTCAGGGAACTAGATCCCACAGGCCGCAACTAAGAGTTTGCATGCCACAACTAAGGAGCTGGCAAGCCGCAACTAAGGAGACCACGTGCCACAAAAGACCCAGAGCAACCAAATAAATAAATAAAATATTTTTAAAAACATTAAAAATTATAGTTTATGACAGCACTGGTATAAATATGAATATAATCCAAGTTGAATTATATTCATTTATTTCTCTTCTGGTTTTAAAAGAAATTAAAACATTCTCATAAGCCCCTAAAAGTAGCACCAGCCCTAGGCACTGTGCTTACACTACCTGATGGATAAGTCAGTCTGGGATATAGCAATAAATAAAAGAGACAGGGCTTCCCTGGTGGCTCAGTGGTTGGGAGTCCGTCTGCCGATGCGGGGGACGCGGGTTTTTGCCCCGGTCCGGGAGGATGCCACGTGCCGTGGAGCGGCTGGGCCCGTGATCCATGGCCGCTGGGCCTGAGCATCCGGAGCCTGTGCTCCGCGGCAGGAGAGGCCACGGCGGTGGGAGGCCTGCGTACTGCAAAAAAAAAAAAAAAAAAAAGAGAGAGAAAAAAATCCCTCTCCTTATGTTTATATTTATAAGAAAGAAAGAGAGAGAGAGAAGGAGAGGAAGGAAGGAAGGGAGGGAGAGAGGAAGGAAGGAAGGAGGAAAGAAGGAAGGGAAGGAAGAAAGAAAGAAAGATTTCAGATGCTGATAAAGGATATGGGGATGTGACCAAGAATGTGCTTATTTAGATCAGGTAGTCAGGAAAGGCCTCTAGGGAGATTACATTTAAGCTAAGCGCGGAATGGCAAGAAATCAGCCGTGTAAAAATCGGGGCAAAAGAACATTCCAGGTGGAGGCAACGGTAAAGGCCCTAAGGCAGAAATAAACTTGGCAGTTGAAAGAAGCAGAAAAAGACCCATGTGGCCGGAGCTGGCCTGTTCCCCACAGAATCAGAGGGGGCAGAGCTGGGATTAGTGGGTGAAAATTAAACAGACTCTGGGGAAAGAACTTGGCTGAAACCAAAACCATCCAGCCAGGAAAGGAGCAGCCTTGAGAGCGAGTGCCCAGTTCCCTGAGGCCCCTGTAAGCAGAGCCCCAGGTCACACCTCTTCAGGACCGCTGCCCAAGAGCGGCCAAGATTTTGCATTTCCTAGTCACCCTTTTTCTCCCTCCAATTTTTTTTTTTTTTCCTGGAACTCCTGTGTTTGTGCAGAAGGCTCTCTCAGTGCTTTGCAAAACCCAGAGGAAACACCCAGGGACTAGTTGATATGAAACCCTTTTTCTCAGACATGATCAAATAGCACCTTGAACTTAAATAGACCTGGATACTTTTTCTTCCTGGCTTTCTGTGCTGTTTCTCTTTGGAGTTTCTAGGGAGTCCTCTAGAACAGCAGGAAAGTTGCATGCAGAAAATAAATATCAGGGCCAGGCAAGCCTACCCAGTGTTTCTCCACGGATAGAAACCCAGCACCCATCCTTGCCCCTCGAAATTATGGTTTCTATCAGGAAAGAACTAGAGACCAATTGGTGGTTTTGTTTTTCTTTCATTCCTTCATTCAGCTGACTAATACGTATAGTCTCCTGTACTCGTGGTGGTTCTGGGAGGGTGCACTAGAAATGCCATCCCCTGCAGAAAACACGTTAATGCTTCCCGTTGGGCTTCAGATAAAGGCAAAACTTCATACTGTGAGCCTGTAAGACCCATAAGACCCTGCGTCATCTGGCCCCTACCTCGTCCTCCAGCCTCATCTCACCCCACAGGACTCCTTGCTTTCTGTGCTCCAGACACTTCAGCTTTATTTCCTCTGACTTCTCCATGCTCCCTCTATCTGAAACATTCCTTCTCCCCCTCCACTGATGCAGCTCCACTCATCCTTCAGAGCAGCTTCTGGCCAGGTTTCCTTCCTCTGGAAAAACCTCATAGGTTAGATCAAAACCACCTATCACAAGTTTCCATAACACCGAGCAGCACCTCTCCTTTGTCCCCAGGAGGGACATGTGATTCATGCAGTCACAGAGCCCTGAGCTTAGAAGAGCCCAATGCTTGGTTTAATGCTCTGCTCTCACCATCCTGAAATTCTTCACTTTTTTTTTTTGGCCAGGCCGTGCGGCTTGCGGGATTTTAGTTCCTGGACCAGGGATTGAAGCCGGGTCCTCAGCAGTGAAAGTGCGGCGTCCTAACCACTGGACCACCAGGGAATTCCCAGAATTCTTAATTTCTGAACAAGGGGACCCACAGTTTCATTTGCAATGCCCCCCACCCCCAGCAAATTATACAGCTGGTTCTGGTCCTAGTTGCCATTTTATGTTTATTTGTGTGACAATTTGATGAATGACTTTATCCCCGACTGCATTGTAGGCTCTAGAAGGGGCTGTAGTGGTTTTATAGTCTTTTGTCCCTGTCACCGATCACACTTCCTGGCACATAGTAGGGGCTTACTAAGTAATTGCTGAATGAATGAGCGAGAACGATTCTTTCAGGACTTCAGAGTTGGGTTAGGGAGATAAGTGTCTCCCACACTGCTCCCCCATGTCCTCAAGGGCAGGACAGTGATTCCTCTCCCTTTCCACAGTGTCCAGCACAGGGCCTGGCAAAGAGGGGCGTGTCAGTTCTTGGGTCTGAGTAGGAACCAAAGATACATCTGTAATCAAGGAAGTGTTTTGGGCTGGGCAGTGCTGCAGGTGACACAAAGTGTTGTGGACATTCAGAGTCGGGGAGAAAAACAGGGGAGGTCGGGGGAGGCTTCCTCGGGTGGCAATTGAATCAGGCCCTGAAGGAAGGTGAGATAAGGATTGGTGGAGACGAGGTGTTTGGGCCTTCCCAAAGAAGTAGCAGGAGTAGTGGCAGCGGTAATTTGGGAGAGAGACTCCAACGTCTTTGTGTCTCCATCCATCAGGAGAGAGGGGTACAGGTGTGCGTACATGGATATATTATGAATTATGGATTCCTGGAAGTTCTGCATCTGCTCAGGAGTCAACTTCTTTCATGCCCTTATTTATTCAATCATTTAGCAAATAGGCGATGACTTCCCGCAGTGTGCCAGACCCTGTTCTAGGTGCTGGAGATACAGCGGTGCCCCCTACTCAGCTCTCACCCAACTGCAGGGACCAGAGAAATGCATGAGCACAGGGGCAGGGGGACCTGAGCAGAGATACCTCACCTGTCCTGTGGAGTTGGGGTCCATTGATGGGAGAGAACGAAAGGAAGTAAGAGATGAGACCAGAAGGGTCAGGCGGGCCAGGCCATGGGGGGCATTATAAGCCATGTTAAGTAAGGGTTTAAACTTGATCCTTCATAATGGGATGGCATTGAGAGGTTTGAAGTGCTTATTAAGTAACTAATGTATTCAGTCCTATTGGTAGCCCTCTGCCTCTGAAAGAATATCCTCATTCCTTTTGCACAGATGAGAAAACCATAGGCAGGTTTGTGTTTCAGAAAGATCACCGTGACTCTTGTAGAGAGTGTGGCTTGGAGGAAGCCAGATGGAAGGCTGGGAGAACTATGTCAGCACATGGACTAGGGCAGGAGCGAGGGGACGGAGAGAAGGGATTGGAGGAGGAATGGGCAAGATTTGGTGACTGATTGGACCAGGGTATGGGGGAGAGTGAGCAGTGCAGACAATGCCCAGGCTTCTGTCTTGGGTGCCTGGGGCAGGGAGCTTCTCTGAGCTGGGGAACCCTGAGACAAGCGGTCTGGGGGGTCAGATGCCAAATTCCATTTCGGATGTCCTAACCCAAACCAGCTCTTGCCCCAAAACAGGAGGGCGAGTAAAAACCACACCAACAAACTGCAAGAGCTGGCGTTGCTGCTACCTGTGGCCCTGAGGACCAGTACCAAGAAGCTCACCAAGGTAAGGGGGCTGAAGGAGATGAGGTGGATTTGGGAGGCAGATCTGAACATATCAGCAATCGGGTTGACCTCCCTTGTCCTAGGAAACCTAGACAGACCCACCCAGTGACAGCACTGACATGGCAATGGTCCTGACTGGGAATTTCTGGGAGTCTGTGATCCCATGACTAGAAGCCTGGGGGATTCTTTCCTGCAAAGGAGGCAGGGGGAATTGGGAGGGGAAAAATAGGCAAGGTGCTGGGTCAAGGTCATCCCTCTGGGGGTCACACAGCCTGCATTTGAGCCCTCCAGCCCCACACCTGCAGAACTCTGGGCAGCTCGCTCAGGTTATCAGCCTCTCAAGCCTCAGCTTTCCCAGCTATAAAACAAGAAAAAAATAACTCCTCCTACTCAGCGATATTGTGAGACCAAAGTGAAATGATAGCCATGACAGGGCCTGAACAAATGTCGGTTCCCTTTCCGGGTGCCTTCTTTTGTGACTTTGTGGGGATCGTCTCCATGAGGTAGGGATAAAGCTTCTCGGTGCCTCCCCAGTGGCCACTCAATAAATGTTTATAGTGCTGAGCTAACACTTGCTCCCAGGATGAACAACTTAATATGAGACTCAGAGATCTGGAAGGTTTGGTGTGATGTTTTCTTGCTATAGTTTCTCTCATTCAGTCCCTCATTCATTCATTCATCAGCCATTTATGGAAAGATTGTCAGATGTCAGAAGCTGTTCAACCGGCAACAAGGGGAAGCAAAGAAATTTGAAACCCAGCCCTCCTCCTCTGAGAACTTAGAATCTGGTCAAGAAGATAAAGATTTAGGGACTTCCCAGGTGGTCCAGTGGTTAGGACTTGGTGCTTCCACTGCTGGGGTCCGGGTTCGATCCCTGGTTCAGG
Organism: Monodon monoceros; assembly: GCF_005190385.1. NCBI lineage: Eukaryota > Metazoa > Chordata > Mammalia > Artiodactyla > Monodontidae > Monodon > Monodon monoceros. The sequence goes on from NW_021703766.1 coordinate 49,067,803, forward strand.
GAACTGGGACCCTGCAAGCTGTGTGGCATGGCCAGAAAGAAAAAAAAGAGGAAGATTTGAACGCACAATAACTGATCTGACCTAGAATGTTATACTTGCCTTCAGAGAGGTTCAGGGCAGCGGGTGTTTGGGAGAGATTTGCCCGACCCTAACCCTATCCTTCTCCCTGCCAGCCACAGCCCATCCATCACCAGATCATGCTGCTTGTCTCTCCTAAATCCCTCTTAATTGTAGGTGCTTGTATCAGTTTCCTGTGGCTGCTCTAATAGATTACCACAAACTTAGTGGCTTAAAACAACACAACTTTGTTCTCTCAGAGTGCTGGAGGTCAGAAATCCAAAATCAGTCCCACTGGACTAAAGTCACGGTGTCAGCAGGAGGGTCCAGGGGAGCATCCATTTCCTCTCCCTTTGCCAACTTCTAGAGGCCGCCTATGGTCCTTGGCTCACAGCCCCTTCCAAGCCAGCAGCGTAGCATCTTCTAGTCTCTCCTCTACCTCTGCTTTTGTTGTCATTTCGCCTTCTCTGCCTTTGACCCTCCAACCTCCTGCTCATAAGGACGCTTGTGATTACACTGGGCCCACTCAGACAATCCAGAATAATCTCCCCATCTCAAGATCCTTAACTTCATCACATCTGCAAAGTCCCCTTTGTCATACATGGCAACATATTCACAGGTCCCGGGGACTAGGACGTGGACGCCTTTGGGGGAGGCATTATGCAGAGCACCACAGTGCTCAAAAAATATCTGAGGGATTTTGCCCTCTGTCCTCCAACATTTGAGTATCTGGTGTGCGTAGGCACTATAAGTTCTTGTCGGGCAAGGCAGAGATGACTGGGACACAGCCCCTGCCCTGGAGGAATGACAGTTGAGTCAGGGCACAGGCAGCATTTCATCACTGACTAGATGACCACATCTCTTCGTGGAATCCTCCCCAGGCCTCAGCCCACTTTCTTTACCATTGATTCTCTGCTGTCTTAATAATCCCACTTCTTCCCCATCTTCATCCTCCCTTAAATTCATTCCTGGGCCCCCTGCTCCATGTACAACCAGTGTCCCACTCAGTCCCCAGCCTCCCACCAGACCAGGCTGCCTGACATGCATCATCACACCTCGTCCAAGGGCTGTGTGACGTGCTCAGTCCACTGCTGAATAAACTGTGGGAGCTATTATGCGTTGTTTTGCCCGTGTTTGAGGTTTAGGCTTCAGCTTAGGTCCGTGGTATCCTTCCTCACCATCCTGGCTGATTAAGTGCCCCTGCCCCATGTGGTCCGTGGCTTCCCATCCCTCTGACCATCACAGCCCTCTGCTCATTACTGTGATTGTTTCCATTTCTCTGATTCCCTTTATCTTATTTTATTTTTTCTAATTTTATTTTTGGCTGCATTGGGTCTTTGTTGCTGCGCGTGGGCTTTCTCTAGTTGCAGCGAACGGGGGCTACTCTTCGTTGCGGTGCACGGACTTCTCATTGCAGTGGCTTCTCTTGTTGCGGAGCATGGGCTTTAGGCACGTGAGCTTCAGTAGTTGTGGCGTGCGGGCTCAGTAGTTGTGGCTCGCGGGCTTAGTTGCTCCGCGGCATGTGGGGTCTTCCTGGGCCAGGGCTCGAACCCGTGTCCCCTCCATTGACAGGTGGATTCTTAACCACTGCGCCACCAGGGAAGTCCCTCTCTGATTCCCTTTAGATGAAGGGTTCTGCAAAGGTAAAAACCATAATGGATGAATCTCTATCCCCAGCACCCCAGGGCCTAACACAGAGCAGATAACAATAACAGTTGCTCCCCATTGACTGAGAGTTCTAGGTGTCAGACAGTGGATGCCAAGCTTCTTATATACATTTTGTCTCTCTTTTTTTTTTTTTTGAGATGGCTACTTTATTTATTTATTGGCCATGGCATGAGGCATGCAGGATCTCAGTTCCCCAACCAGAGATGGAACCCGCGCCCCCTGCAGTGGAAGCGCTGGAGTCTTAACCCCCAGACTGCCAGGGAAATCCCTACATTTTCTCATTTAATCCTCCCCCCAAGGCTTGTGAGATGAGTATGAGTATGCTCATTTTTTGGTTCGAGGAAACAGGAGCACAGAGGGGTCATATTGTCCAGAGAGGCACGGCTGGCTAATGGCAGAGTGAGTCAGATGTGTCTCATTCCAAAGGCCCACACCCTCCACCACTCTGTCACTCGATGCTCGATAGATGTTTGCTGAATGAATGAATGAATGAATTTCCCTCTGTTGAGACAGTTATAGTTTGCATCGATCTTACCTTCAGGAAGTTTCTGGGATTTGAACCTCTGGTGTAGCCCCTGAGCTAACCTTCCCAAAGTTTCAATTACCAAGCTTTCTTTCTGTCCTGAAATCTGAGTTGATGCCCAGTTGCCTTCTGCATAAAATCTTTGTGCTAGTAATAATAAGTGACACTTTATATTGCTTTACAGTTTACAGAGAATTAGCTTAGTGAATGCCCACCATGTGCCAAGCCTGGTGTTGGAGATACTAAGCTAAAAAGACAGGATTTGCTCTTGAAAAACTCATGGTCTATTTATACAAAGATAGAAAAGGTCTTTTTTTTTTTTAGTAAATTTATTTTATTTATTTATTCTTGGCTGCATTGGGTCTTCGTTGCTGTGCACAGGCTTTCTCTACTTGGAGAGAGCAGGGCTACTCTTTGTTGCGGTGAGCGGGCTTCTCATTGTGGTGGCTTCTCTCATTGTGGAGCACGGGCTCTAGGCACGTGGGCTTCAGTAGTTGCGGCACGCGGGCTCAGTAGTGTGGGTCACGGGCTCTGTAGTTGTGGGTCGCAGGCGCTAGAGCACAGGCTCAGTAGTTGTGACACATGGGCTTAGCTGCTCCGTGGCACGTGGGATCTTCCCGGACCAGGGCTCAAACCCGTGTCCCCTGCATTGGCAGGCGGATTCTCAACCACTGTGCCACCAGGGAAGCCCCCAAAGGTTTCTATTTAATCCCTTGAGAAGCCGATGAAGGTGTTCGTTCTCATCCAGATATCAACTAAGCATTTATTGGACAACTAACTGATTTATCAGGCTCTGTGCTGGGCGATTTCACACACACCAATTTATTTCGTCCTAATGATAATCCTCTGAGGCTGAATGAATATCCTCGTTACCATTGCACAGATGAGAAAACCGAGGCCCAGAGAAGTAAAATGACCCGCTCCCAGTGCACAGCCAGTAAGTGGCAGGTTGGAGCCAGGCCCCAAACCAATAATCTCTTGGCTGTGTCACGTTATTCCTTAGTTAGATTATAGCTTCCTTCCCTGGATCAGGTTAAATAAGTTCAGTGACTGTATTATATTTTATGGAACGATTTCACATAAGTCACCTCATGAGACCATCCTTTTTTAAAATTAATTTTTATTGGAGTATAGTTGATTTACAATGTTGCGTTAGTTTCTGCTGTACAGCAAAGTGAATCAGTTATACATATACATATATCCACTCTTTTTTAGATTCTTTTCCCATAAAGGCCATTACAGAGTATTGAGTAGAGTCCCCTGTGCTATACAGTTGGTCCTTATTAGTTATCTACTTTATATATAGTAGTGTGTATATGTCAGTCCCAGTCTCCCAATGTATCCCCCACCCCCCCAGACCATGTTTCCTGATTTGGGGTTGGAAGATTCCTGCTAACGGTTTTGTTGTTATTCTGGGGATCCAGTTCAATCCAAAAAATATTTATGAGTGTTCTTCCTTCACCAGGCTAACTCCTTTCAGTCTTCAGTTTAAATGCTGCCACTTCAGAGAGGCCTTTCTGGACACCCAAGTCTAATTTCAGAGTCACCTGTTATGCTCTTTTATTCATAATGCTTATCACACACTTGATAATTTTTTATGAATTATGAGTTTATTAAGGTCCGCTGCCCTCCCTGGATTGTAAGTTCCATGAAGGCAAACAAAAGTGTGTCTAGTTCACCCTTCCACATGGCTCTTAGTGGGTAGTATCTTTTTTAGCTTAGTGTCTCCAATACCGGCCCAGCCAGTATTTGGTGGCTGGTTGGGGGATGCCCGCTGATGCTGTGGGGAAGAGGCATTCCTTCAGTGATAACTGACTAAGTCACCTCTCGATTCTGTGTGCTTGGGATCCAGAAATCAATTATCTACAGTCTCTACCCTCAGCTAGTTCAAGGTCAATGGGAGAGAATGATACATAAACAGATAATTATAAAACACTGTGGCAAGCGCCTTGGTGGAAACAGGCCCAGGGTTTTACAAGAATGCAGAGGAGGGACATCTGACCCAGCCTGGGTGAGGGGTCAGGAGGGCAGGAAAGCTTCCAGAAGGGGAGAACACTGTGCTGAGGCTCAAAGGAGGAGAAGCCAGGGAGGGAGTCTGGGGAGAAGAGGAGGGCTTTGCGTGTGCCGAGGGCCAGTGGTGGGAAGCTGAGCAGTATGTGTCCCCAAAACTGGACCAGGAGGCAAGCAGGCCTGGGTTCAGATCCCAGCTCTGCCACTTCCTCTCTGTAACCCAGCAAGTCCCTTTAACGCTCTGGGCCTCCGTTTCCTTAGCTGTAACCGCCGGCTTACTGGGCCACAGTGAGGACTAAAGAGCAGAATAGGAACCTCTCTGCCAATGGGGGGATTGTTGGGGCAGGGTCCCCGGTCCCCAGCAGCCTCACATCATCTCAGGCCCCCGCTCAACCCTGTCTTTCTTTTGGGGGCAGAAGGAGATTCTGCTGCACGTCCTGTACTACATTCACTACCTCCAGAGAAAAATCGATGCGGCCAAGGCCTTGCTCGAATTCCACACCACCGATGGGAACGGAGGACTGGGGGGTAAGTAAGTTCAGCCGACGTTTCCCAGCGCCTGCTACGTGCCAAGCATTGTCCTGGCTGTCAGGGACGCTGAGTGACTTAGACTGGTCCAGTCCTTCCTGGATCTCACAGCCTGTCTCACGGGACAAGTCAGAGGGATGTCCAAAGTGCTGTGACCCCAGAGGAGGGTGTTGGGAAGACTGTGGTGGGAGGGGCCTCGGAGCTGGGCCTTCGAGGACAGGGAAGGGGGAACCATGCCAGGCAGAAGAAACAAGGTGAACAAGAGTCTGAAGGCACGAGAAGACACCTGTGGGACGTCCGGGGACAGGCAAGCAGTTGGGTATGACTGGAGGGGTCGTGTAGCACCCAGATGATGTGCGCAGACTCCTGAGCCAGGTCCCAACTCAGGCACAGTCCTATCAGCTTCTGATAGGGACGTGGGATTCCAGAAACCTGTGGGTGACCTACACTGCTCTGTGCCTCAGTTTCCTCATCTGCAAAATGGACCCATACCCCCTTTCTGTGTTTGTTGTGAGGATTGAATGAGTTAATACATGTAAAGAGTGCTGTAACACGGCGCCTGGAACAAGCCAGTCATCCCATGCCATGTGTGCCGGCTGCTGTGGTTACTGGTGGGAGGAATACACGGGCAAGAGGGGTAGAAGATGAGGCAGGGACGAGATTCTGAAGGGCCTCAAGCGCCTGGCGGAGGAGGGAGATGAAGAAGATGAGAATGACTGAAGGCCTTTAAACCAGAGGAAAGCCATGATCAGAGTTTCTTTGAGGAAGAGGTGCCTGACATCTAGCGTGGGGACTTGCTATTAAGTAAGAAGCTGGAGTGGGGGAGATGAGTGAAGATACTTTTAGGGGTGATCTGGATGGGAGATGATGAGGCCAATGTAGCACCGTAGCTGAGGGTGTAGACAGAAGTAGGTAAATTTGGGAGTATTTTTTTTTGGCCATGCCGCACAGCACGCGGGATCTTAGTTCCCCAACCAGGGGTCGAACCCATACCTCCAGCCTTGGGAGTGCAGAGTCTTAACCACTGGACCGCCAGGGAAGTCCTTGGGAGACGTTAATGAGGAAGAGTTGAGAGGCCCCGGGCCACCCAGGGTGGGTGCTGGAGCCCCTACCATCTTGAGGAGGCTGGAGGAAGAACTGATTTGGGAGGCAGAAGACGGGGAAGCATCTGGGAAGTGCTGGGTCTGTCTTTCCTCTCATCCGAGGCCCGGAATGGCCCTGAGGACAACTGAGTTCTCGCCTGTACTTCTGCCACCTGGCTACACAACCTCAGCCAGGTCCCATCTCCTCCCGGGACCTCAGTTTCCCCATTTGTAAAGCCAGTCTGGGGACCGTGGCAGCCTCCCTGCTCCCTGTCCATCATGAAGTGCTGTCCAGAGGCAGCATTCACGATGGATAAGGGTGAGGGCATCTGACCTGCCTCATTCTCCGTCCTGCGCAGGGCTGGGTTGGAAGCCGGCCGCAGGCCCAGCAAAGTGGAGACACTCCACCCCATCCAGCACCCCACACTCTCATGAGTCCCATCTTTGGGGAGGCTGCCAGAAGCCTCGGAAGAAGAAGCCGGCCCAAGCATCAGGTACAAGCCGTCAGTGGGGACAGAAGAGGGTGCAGGGGTCAGATGGGAGCGGGGCTCCTTCTCCAGGACCGTCCCCACTCCCGGGAGGCCCAGTCGGCAAACCTGAGCCCTTGACAAGGCTCTGGATTCAGATGTGCCTGGGTTCAGCTGTGGTGCCTCCTCTTCCTAGCTCTGAGGCCTGGGGGTGGGTCACTCTTCTCCTGTGAGCCTCAGCTTCCTGGTCTGGAAATTGGAGGGCCTGCCACAGGGTGGTCCTCAGATTAGGAGCCAGGCGCATGCCGCTCAAGCAGTGCTTAAGTGATGGGGCACATGGCCAGTGCCCAGGAATGGAAGCTGCTGTCAGCATTTATCATCCCTCTGCCCAGTCATCCATCCCCAGGCCAGGGCAGCAGGGAGTGTGGGGTGACAGAAGGACCCCAGTGCGGGAGGCAAGTGTCCCAGGTCCCACCTCAGCCTTGCTACTAACACTACCTGTCCCTTCCCCTTTTCGAGCCTCCGTTTCCATGTCCTTAAAAAGGGAGTTGGACCTAATCAATGATTTCCAGCTCTGGCTGCACATCTGAATCACTGGGGTGCTTTTAAAAATGCCCATTACCTGTGCCTCACACCCAGAAAGTCGGGCTTCAGTGATCTGGGTGGAACCTGGGCATCAGTATTTTCAGAGCTCGCAAGGTGATTCTAACGTGTGGGCAGGGCAAGGGGGTGTCCGACTAGGTGGTCTTTAACTGAGGATCTGGGCCTCTCCGGGAAGGACTGAGTGACCAGGCCAGACAAAGCTTTGAAGCAGGTTATTGGGCCCAGAGCAAAGACCCCCACCTCAGCCACCCTCCGGTGACAGTCAGGCCCCCAGCCCTGTCTGACGCCATCTCTCTGCTCTCCCAGAACGCCAGACCCGGGCCCAGAACCCTCGTCGCTGTCTGGCCCTGGACCAGCCTGAGAAGCAGGTGACCCCATCCCCAGACCAGAGAGGAGGAAACATGGTGGCGACCATCACCCCTCCAAGATGCCTCGACTCCTGCAGTCACCCCAAGGCTGTGTCATCCCTGTCTCAAGGTGACAGAAAGGGAGGAAGATCCTGGCTGACACTGCTGCATATGGCTGAGAACAGCGTCCACTGTGACATCTCAAGTTGGTGTCTTTCCTCTCCACTAACTTAACCACTCGTTTATATACCACTTGTCGGGCACCCTCGATGTCCCAGGCACAGTCCTAGTCGCCAGGGATTCTACAATGGAATCCCTTCAGGCTCTGTTGGGGGTGTAAGCAGGGGACAGGGTCACAGAACTGGAGGCAAGAGCAGGGCCGCCTCGTGAGCCTTCCTTCACTTGAAGCAGCCAGACAGACGCTCTTGTGAATCCCCATCCCTTTGCCAGCTTGCAAAGGTGTGACACCCCCAGGAGATACGGGCGCGACTGGAAGGCGAGGCCTCAGGTCATCCTATTCCTCTGTCCCTTCAGCCTTTCCTCCCAGAGCATCTCCTCTGGGCCAGGCCACGTGAGCAGTGCCGGTGACAGTCCAGTGAAGAAATCCCACGCTCTCACTTCCTGGGGTCGCCCAGGAGGCTGTGGGAGCCCCAAGGAGGCGCCTGACCCACCTGGGGAAGGAGGGTGTCCCAGATCTTGAGCTAATCTTGTGACCTTGGGCCAGTTACTTGATATCTCAATGCCTCAGTTTACTTAACTGTAAATGGGTATTATAAAAACCGTACCCTTTGGTAAAGGGCTACCGAGTAGTATGTAAAACTTAAGATTAAAACCGTGCTGCCTTGGTAAGCACTATATACTTGTTTGCTCTCGTCGTCTTCATCATCATCATTCTGCTTAAGGACTTTATCTTCCTTACAGCTTCTGACAGGGACGTGGGATTCCAGAAACCTGCAGGTGATTCAGGGAGCCCCCAAGCCTCACACAGAGGCCCCAGAGCCTGAGGTTTTGGCTGGGATGGGGGGAGGGATAGGCTGTGGCGTACCCCAGCACCTCTCCGTCCCTGCCTCTGTGAGTCCCAGGATTTGGGCCAGACACAGGAGTGACCATCCTGACTTGCCCCACCCCCCCGTAGGCTGCTGTTGCAAAAACAGTGCCCAGGATGCGGGGCCTTACCCTGCCTTCGAGGCCCAGCAACGGGTTGAGAGGATCCATTTTCTCAACAGGACCCAGCCCCGTCCCAGGTAAGGGAAGCCCAGGGATGTGAGTGGAAGAGGCTGAGGCGTTTGGTGGGATTGGCTAAGGCTTGGTGAGAAATGGGGTCAATCACCACCCTTGACTGGTATCTGTGGAGTGAGCACCTCTGAGGGCCTAGCTTTGCGTCAGGCATCGTGAGCTCGAGGGAAAGCCTTGCTTCCTACGTGTTGACCAGGGCCGCATCCTCTCCCTGCCTCCCGTCCCGCCCTCTAGCCTGTCCCCAGTAGTCACCTGCATGGCTTTTCTAACACACAAGACCTTGATCATGTCAGTTTTTGGCTTTAAGCTATTCCCTCCTGTTGGGTAGAGCCCAGATACCTTAATTAGCATTTGAGACCCTCTCTGGTCCCAGCTCACCTTGCCAGCCCCCTTTCCTGCTCCTCAACTGCAAACCTTACCCTTAACACCACCAAATATTCGCCACTCCCTGCGGGAGCCAGGCCCATGTCCCCTCTGGGCTTCTCACCCTTTGTTCCCTCTTCCTGGAAGCTTGATCCCTTCGTCCACCTGGAAAACTAGCCATCCTTTAAGCTTAGCTCAGCTTGGTCCTCCCTCCTGCCCTGCCCACCGTCGGTGTCCTCCTCAAAGCCCCATCCAGCTCTGCCCCCGTTTAGTCAGCTCTGATTACAGCTGGCCTCTCCTTACAAGCGCTGAGGCTCCTTGAGGGCGGGCACCCCCCAGCGGCCGGCACGGAGAGATCCCTGTCTTAGTCCACAGTGGGTGACACTGAGACACCCAAAGGGGAAAGGGCTCGCCCCAGGGCCCACGGTGTTTCCAGCCCGGGGCTCCAGGTCTGCCTCTTCAATTCCTCCTCTTGCAGGCAGAAGCTGGTGTTGTGCGATTACAGCGAGGAGGTGGACAAGGAGTCCCCAGATGCTGACCCTTGGCTTCCTGCCTGGACCCCAAAGGGCAGCGCCCATGGTGACTGAAGCTCTGTCTGTCCTCCTTGTAGCCTGGAGTGGGGTCTTCTTGGTACCTTCCTTCTGAGGATGTCTGTGGAAGGGGGGAGAGTGGGAAAGGGATGGATGTCCACTAAGCACAGGGATGGCAACACACAGCCTGCCCACTGTCCCTGAGCCATCAGTTGCCATGGAAGACGTTGCTGATCAATCATTACTCTTTCTGTTGATCCCAGACACTGCCTCAGAATCTTTCTCAACACAGAGCTCCAGATAGCTAAAGTCAGTCTATTGGATCTGGCACGTGATGATATTGATTTTTTTCCTGGCCATTCCTAACAAGATGCCAGGCACCGTGCCTCTTAATTTCCTCTTCCAAGCACTCACCACAAGGAACTGACAGTCACCTTTCCCCAGTGTCTGGCACCATCTGCTCAAAGCCAGCTGCTGTGCTGGGGGAGATGGCAACCTCTGACACACCCTCGAGCCTGATATTTCCTTTTCAGGGAGCCCACTCGCCTTGGGGCCTCCCCAGATTGACAAGTGGAATGCGACAGGCCACCGGAGCGAGATCCTAGGGCTCAGCCCCTCCCTCTTCAGCTCCCCGGGGAAACTGCAGCCAGATCAGATCCTGGAGGATGGCACCAAGTACCTGACCCAAGGTGAGCACCCAGGGCTGGACCTGATGCTTGGTTCATTCAGAAAAAACACCTGCAGTGACACCCACCAAGTGTGCAGCCCTGTGCTGGCAGTGCTGGATAACCAGGGATGAATCCCACCCAGGATGAATCCCATCCCAGCCCTCAAGGAGCCCACAGCCTGGTGGGGAGCAGCCCCAGGCCAGCGTGGCGCGTGGAAGGCTCCAGGAGCCTGGAATAGGGACCCACTCACTCTGCCCAGGTTGGTGGTTCCCCACGGGAGCTGGCCTGTGAGCTGGATTTGGACTTGGGGCAGAAGATCCCAAAGCCAAAGACAGAGAAGGGCACTCCGGCTAGCAGGGGTGGCGGGACAGAGGCACGGTGCCCTGAGAGAGGTGTTTCTGTCCCAGCCACCCCTCTGGTCTCCCTCCCCGCCCCCGACAGCTCTCTTTGAAGAAGTATTCTTAGATCCTGCGTCTTCACCTTCTGCCTGCACGCTTGAGGGACTACAGAAGAAGGTAGGTGTCTGCCCATGCATCTGTCCACACACACGTCCATCCTTCTCTCCACCTGCTTGATCCACTCATCTGTCCCCTCGACCTTTCAGCTACTCCCCCACTCACCCGTCCATCCATCATGCTTCTCCTCATCCTTCCAGAGACTCATCCACCATCTGTGCCCTCACCTGCCCGCCCATCCTTTGAACACTCCCTGCTGGCCACCAGGCGCCCTGCTCTGTGCTGGGCCCTTAGAATGAACCAGACACAAAGGATAAAAGCTGAAAGCTGCCAGGTGCCCAGAAAAGACCCCACATAATTTTATGACTGCTCTATGAGTCAGGCTCTCTTGTGAACCCATTTGACAGATGAGGAAATTGAAAACAGCCGGTGACCCCCAGGATCCTCAGTTGGAAAGAGCCTCCTTCCCAGGCCCCCGGGCTGATTTCTGTAGCACCGTCTGCTCCAGCAGTTCAACGTCTGACTGCCAGGGGGGCAGCCCCAGCTCCGGTCCCCAGTGTGTGGCCCCCTCCAGTGTGTGGGAAGGTGGCCCCCTGCCTCAATGAATAGCCGAATCTGCTGTAGAAACAAAAATAGACACCTTTAGCGGAGCTCTTGGAAGTGCAGCCACTGCACCAAGTGCCTCTCGGCCTTGCAGAGGATGTGTAGTGACACCATCTGTGCATGAAACTGAGGCTCAGAGGAGTTAAGACTTGCCCGGGGCATCACGGCTACTTTGCAAGGTGGTAAACTGATGGGATTGAGAGAGAGTGCCCCAGAATAGGAGGCAGAAGACCCCCATCCACCTCCTCTCCAACCCCCTGTGGGAACTGGGGAAACTTAGCTTGAATTTCTGAGGAGGCATCTGGAGGCTGTTTTGAGCCTGAGCTGTTTGTGATGATGCTCGTGTGACCTCCTAGGAAAGCAGTGAGTGGGGGCCATGAAGGGACAGCACTGTCCCCCTCCGTCTCCTCCCATCTTTCTCCTTCACCCCCCAGGACACACCCCCTGAGGCCCCCGAAGACCTTCCCGACTCCCACAGCTGGTGCCAGTCCTTGGTCTCGCTGGACCACTGCTACCTGTCGCTGTGTGAGAACAGCAAGGTGCTGTGCAGCCCCAGCTCGGAGGACACGGACACAGACTCGGTGTGGAGTCAGCAGGAGGTGAGGGAGACAGAAAGCCATCCGCCTGGTCAGTCCGCGTCTCCTGCCCGCCCTCACCTCTCTGTCTCCCACCCAGGATGTTCAGGCCAACCTCGAGAGCCTGCAGTCCTCCAGCGATGAGGATGAGAACTATATGTGGACCCCCACCCAGCGGGCCTCAGCCCTGCCCGCAGCCGGGAGGAAGGGCAGGGTGGTCAGGGGCCTTGTGAAGCCCAAGGAGAGCAAGCAAACCCCCTGCCCCACCCAGATGAAGAAGAAGTGTGTCAACGGCTTCATCATGTTCTGCAGGATGAACCGGAAGCAGTACATCAGGTGGGAGGGCGTCCTCTTCAGCCCTGATTGGGGCCCTACCTCACTGTCCATCCACCCGCAGAGCATGCCACCCACTGCTGCCGACACATTCCTCAGCCACGCTCTCCCGGCCTCCTCCTGGCCCCGTGGCACTGGTCAGGGCCTGTGCACTGCAAGCAGTGAAACTCAGCTCAGACTTAGGAAAAATAGGAAACTAACTGGCTTGAATTAATCAATATAATGAACTAATTAATATAATTAATTAAATTTATATAACCTGAAAAAAGAGGAGCCACCTTCAGACGTGGTTGGTCCTTGGGCTCAAAGGACGCTGCCCGGGATCCTTGTCCCCCTCCACTCCGCGCTCTGGGTTGGCTTTGTGCTCCATCACGCTGGGCTGGGCTGGGGCAGGCTCTCCTGCAGGAGCTTCAGGCTCGCGTCCTGTCTCCCGCCCCAGCAACCCTGTGGGAGGAGAGCTCCTCGCTTCTAAGATTTCAAGCAAAAGTTCTTGGGGCCGACTTGATATGATCTATCAGGCGCCTAGCCCTGAACCGATCTTGCCAGTCTGCAGCCTCTGTGGAGAAGAGGTGGTGCTGGTATTGGAGCAGCGGATACAGGTCCCAAGACACGGGGTGGCCCCTTTCCAACCACCATTTAGTCCAGCCCCCTTCTTTGCCACCTCTGCTCCAGGGGGCGCGAAAGGAGGCATCTTTCAGGGCAACACGGAAAGATCCGAGTTCTCAGCTTTGGAAAGCTGTGGCTCTGAGAGGGCCAGGGACCCTTGTGTGGTCACACCATTGGCCTTCGCCCAAGCCAGGCGAGGCTACAGGCCTCTCCTCACCTCCTGCTCCCTCCTGCCCCAGAGCCTGCCCTGGGACCGCATCCACGACTGCCACCAAGGAGCTGGCCCACCTCTGGCGGACGATGACCCTGAAGGAGCGGAGGCCATATTGGTGAGAAGCCCCTGCCCAGAAGGTGTGGGCGGCAGAGGCGAGGCCCCTGCTTCTCATCCTGCTCTGATTTTCAGAGCCTTGAGCTCTGTGATGTTGGAAACAGGTTGGGAGTTTCCTCGGGCAGGAGATTTGGGTGTCACGAGCTCTTATGAAAGAGTTGGGGTGACAGAAGCAGAGCAGCACTCTACCCCTGCCTGTAACTTCGAAGGGCAAACAGCTTAATTCTGGATTTGGACCCCACTGCCCTAAATTTCCTTTGCCCTCTCTGCCACAGGGAGTTTCTCAGAGCACAAAGCTGGGTCTTAACTTCCCTGTCGCTTGGTCTTCTCCTTCTCTTCCCCTCTTGATGCCCCCTCCCTCCTGAAACCCTCTCCTCTCCACCTGCCCAGCTTGTAACTGGCCCCGGAAACACATGTGCACGTGTGCAGATGGTGACAGGTCCTCACGGGAGCCAGTGGCTCCCCCGCTGGGGCCAAATAAAGCCCTGGACGCCCCCTCAGCCCAGGCCCTGGTCACTGCTGGGGCCAGAGCACTGGGGGTGGGACAGAGATGGTCGGGAGGCAACCGAGGAACCCTGCCCATCCTGCCACCTCTCTCCCAGCACCAAAGCGCGCAGGTTCAGTCGCCGGCACAACCGGATTGTGAAGAAGGTCAGCTCCAGCAGCGAGGACGAGGACTGGGAGACCCCCAAGCCCTTCTACCAGCTGCTGGCTGAGAAGGCCCGCCGCCCCCATACCGCGCGTGAGGGCAGCCTCACCCCCTCCGCCACTGCCTCGCAGCCCCTGCAGCCGTGGTCTGAAACGAGGCGCCGGTGGTGAAGAGGCTGCCTCGTCCTGGGCATCACCGCCGCTAGTGCAGAGCCCCTCAGTCAGGCACCCCCAAGTGGGAGGTGGCTATTTATTGACCCCGGTGCTTTGTGCGTTTGCCTTGGTACGGGGCAGCCAGAACTTCTCCAGCCCGGGGTCAGCAGGCATCTCACAGCCCCTTTCACGCCTGGCCTGGCCTATCAGAGGAGCCGCAGGTGGGGAGGAAGGACCCCCACCCCCACCCCGCCACCCCCAACAATGAAATGCAAGGAGGTGAAGTTGCCCTCTGCCTGTCCTTTGCCCAGCCCAGAATCAAATGCTTTCACCCAGTCGTACCTCACTCTATGCCTCCGGGCCTGTTCTATTTATAGTTCTATTTATAGATTATTTATTGTTTTTAACTAAATAAAGTGGAAACTGTTACCAGCAAGAGACAGGGCCGGGCCCCTGGTCTCCTGCTTTCTCAGCTCTGCTCACGGCAGGCACCTTCCCAAGCAGCACCACAAATCTGACCTCCAACCCTGTTCCCCCTGAGAACATCTGGTCAGAAAGCCAGAGTCTCAAGGTGAGCTTTTTGTGGTTCAGCTTTTCCTTGGGCAAAAGCCGTTGGAAGATAGCCCACACCCCCCGAGGTTCTAGTTGTCTGTTAACTTTATTTTAATTGAAATGAAGGCATAACATGTCCTAGAAAAATAAAGATTTAGGATATAAACTAGACACAGGGGTCAGGGTTGGCCCGAGGGTCAAGGGATCTTTGGTCTGGGGCTGGACGTGCTACTGAAGGCTCTAGTCCAGGAGGAGCTAACGGAGGACCCTGGCCCACAGACCACACACCCGCATCCCTCGTGGGCAGGAAGGGCCTGGTGGGGAGGGTCCATCAGTCTCCAGGCACAGGACTGCCCGTCCTCCACCCTTGGATTCCCGAGCAGTTCTGGGAACACTGGATGTCAGTGGAGCTATTAATAGTGTTTCAGGGAGTGATAGGGAGAGGGCTCAAGGGGGTTGGAAATCCAGCCATTCGGCAGGGCTTTCAGCTCACAGCTAGTACCAGGTCGAGGGGGGCAGAGCCCCTGAGTCAGAAGCCCCAAATCTCCCCATGTAGATCAGGAGGCAGAGCAAGGAGAGGGCTGTAACAGAGGAGGCGTCCCGTCAGAGGACGTTGCCCCGGACAGAAGTGGGCCTCCAGGGCGTGGAGAGGTTGAGCTGCCGCGGGGAGGGTGTAGTGTGTGTGGATGGCAGCCATCTTCGTGTTTGAGAGGCTCCCTCCTCCCCGCTGTCCTCGAGCACCATTGTCATGGGAGGCCACGGGGCCCGGCGGGTCACAGTTCCAAGGGCTCTTCCACAGGCACCGACTGTAACTGGGTCAGGACCTTGGTCTCCACTTCCAGCCCCTCGTCAACCTCGCCCCCCGCCGTGGCCCCCAGGAGCAGCCCCTCGGGGTCAGGGTCCGGCAGCCTCAGCACCGTGTGGGGGGCCTGCGTCCCCAGCCCCTTCTCTGCCTCTAGCAGCCCCTCAGTGCCGGTGCTCAGTTCCAGCCCGGCTGGCCAGATGGGCACCGCTGCAGGCGACAGCAGGAGCCCCTCGGGCGGGGGCGCCTGGAAGCCGGACAGGAGGCCGGAGGAGTCTGGGGAGAAGGGCAGACTGGCGGCGGCCGGGGCGGGGGGCGGCTGCGCAGACAGTGCACCTAAGGCGTGGGCCTCCGGCAGAGCGGGGCTGGGGGCCACCGGGAGGGCTCCTTCGGGGACTGAGATGGTTGCGTCTGGCTTCAGGGGCAGGGCCAGGCTGGGGGCCGGCGACAGGACCTGGGAGACCAGCATGCTGGTGGGGAAGGTGGCGGTGAGGATGATCTTGCCCTGCTGCACGGCCACACCTGTCACGATGGGGCTGCCAGACACGGGGTTGGCCAGCAGGAAGTTTCCTGTGGGGAGAGAAGGGCCAGGCGCAGAGGTGAAGAGTACGCCGCTGGAGAGCAGGCAGGGAGATCAGCCAGAGGCAAAAGGAGCCCCTTCAGGGTCAGGGTGAGGCCAAGTCTGCGTGGCTCGAGCCTCAGGGTACTGCCTGGCACGGGAGGGTCTGGGACCCACCCGGGATGAGCTCCCCACTCCCCACCGTTGTCCCAGGAAGCCCACTGACAGTGCCATCCCTCCCTGAGGTAACTGTACCCCCCCGCCCAGCCACCAGAAAGGGGTACCTGGGGCAGTGGCCGAAGGCAGCTGCAGGGCAGTCACGCCCACCCCAGAGTTTATCAGGTGCACGTTGGCAGGGCCCGGGGCAGCTGCCACCTTCACGGGGCTGCCTGGCCCAGCTGCCAACAGCTGCAGTGGCCCCACAGCCTGAGGCAAGGTCACCACCTGGGAGGTGGGCACCACCTGGGGCAGGTTCAACAGTGGGGAGGTGGGGCCCAGGCCCGCAGGGTAGCCAGGGGGTGGGGAAAGTGGCACCACTTGTGGAGCAGCCACGGAAGTCACTGGTCCTGGGGGTAGAGGAAAGGTGGCAGCCGGCGGGGGGCCAGGCACCACTTGGGGCAGAGGCCCTGGGACCTCCTCTCCAGGCGGCCCTGAAGCAGCCACCTGGGCCCCCTTGGTCTCAGGGGCTTCAGGCTGAGCCTCCTCCAGGCGAACCTCCCCAGTCTGAGGGTCCAGGACCAGGGAGGTCTTGCCCTCGCTGGCCCCCTGGGGGCTGGGCTGCGGGGCAGGGGCGCCCCCGCCCCCGCCGAGCAGCAGGGGGCCCAGGCTGGAGGCCTCGCCCAGGGCCAGGCTGTTGATGATGACGGGGCTCCCATTGAGGAGCACCGCTGGAGAGCTGCCAGCGGCCAGGAAGCTCCCGTTCACCAGGATGGAGGAGGAGGCGGGGCACGGCGCGGGAGGGGCGGCCCCGGCCAGGAATATGGAGCCCTGGGCGGGGGCCTCGGCCGCCACTGGAGCCGCCCCCCTCTCCAGGTCCTCAGGGCTGCGGCTGGACTCGTCCTCCGTAGTGGGGTTCCCATCAGATTCGCTGGCCGGAGAAAGGATTGTGAGTTGTGGTCCCGAGTGCTGTGTTTCCCCGCTGGCCAGCCCGATTCCTGCACGGAGCCGGCTGCAAAATGCTCGGAGGAAGCACAAGCCGCCCACTGCCTCCCCACCTTTCCCCAGCCCAAGTTCCTGTGCACCATTTCAGGGGGTTATGAAACCTCCTCTCTGAGACCACCCAAGGGCCCCAGGGAGGAGCCTCTGCAATACCACTGACTAAAGGCTCAAGCTTGCCGCTTTGGGGGGGAGGAGGCCCTCCTCTCCCAACTCCTCGGCCTCAGGGCCCCGGAGGCTGAGCAACCAGGCTACCTGAAGTCTCCTGAGTCGGCCTGAAAGGAGCCGAGTGGCTTTGGAGAGAGTAAGGAGGTAGCCGTCCGCTCAGTTCCCGGTGCCCTCCCCCGACCCCCCTCCTCCCCGGGCGTCTGAGGAGTAGGAGGCCGACGCGCAGGGTGGGAGGAGAAGGGCTTGGGTTACAGGGAAACCGGAGCTGGGGAAGGTTCACGTTTCACAACAAAGACAGAAGACGGACCACGCTGTTTGGGCCCTGAGGGGGGGCGGGAAGGGGGGAGGTGAGACCGAGCAACGGTCAGGGAGGGCCTGGCCGCCAAGGGGACTGAACAAGCCCCTACGCCCGGTGGGGAGGACAAAGGCCCCTCCTCCTTTCCCGCAACCCCTCATTTTCTCACTGCCGCCCCGAGTCTAGCCGCGGACACGGATGGGATCTGGGACGGAGCCTTGAGTGGAGCAGAGAGAGGCGGTCTCCCGGCCTCCGCGAGAGGAGCATTGGTGTCCGGGTGTCTGGGAGAGCCGGGGCGCGTGCCCGTTCCATGCACACGGATTCCCCGCGCTCGGCTGGCGCCTGAGGGTGTGAGCGAGGGGTGTCCGAGGACAACAGGCATTGGGGGGGGGGGCTGGTGGATGGCACGTCTCCGGGAAAGCGGGACTGGCGCCGCCCGGGTCCCCTCACCTCTTGCAGGGCGCGCCGCCGCCGCCCCCGGTCCGGTCGCGCTGTCGTCGGTTCTTGAACCAGTTGCTAACCTGCGTGAGCGAGAGGCCGGTGAGCGTGGCCAGGCGGCGCTTCTCGTCCGGCGTGGGGTAGCGGTTGCCGCGATAGCAGGCCTTGAGCGCGGCGCGGGACCGCTCCTTGAAGCAGTAGACGGTCTCTTCGCCGTCCCAGATGGTCTTGGGCAGCGGGAACTTCTTGCGCAGACGGTACTTGTCCACCGCGCCCAGCGCGCGGCCGCGGGCCCGTTCGGCCTCGTGGTAGCGCGCGCGCAGGTAGAGGTCCTGCAGAAACGCGTGGTGGGCGGCGGGGAAGGGGCGGCTCTCGAGCAGCCGGTAGAGCTCGGCGTACTCGCCCCGCTGGAAGGCCACCAGGGCCCGAGCGCGCAGCACCGGATCGCTGCCACGTAGGCGCTCGGCCGGGGGCAGTGCGCCCAGGAAACGGCTCAAGCGGCCGGCGTGGCCCGCCTGTAGCAGCGCCTCGCACACGCACGCCACCTGTTCCGGCGAGAAGCGGAGACCCGTGGGCGGATCGGCAGCGGCCTCGGGGGGCGACCCGGGTACGCCCGGGGATCCCGGGCCCTCCACTTTCACCGCCGCTTCGCCCGCCCCGGCCCCGGCCGCCGCCGCTGCCTCACCCTCGGCCGCCTGCAAAGTCTGCAGAAGCTGGCGCGCTTCCTCCTCCTCCTCTTCGGTCGCCGCCGCCGCCGCCACCGCCTCCCCCCCAGCCGCCGGCCCCGCGCTCGGCTCCGCAGGCAAGGTAGCCATGTTTTGCAACTTTGGGAAGTTCCTCCCTCCTTCTCCTCCTCCCTCGGGCTTTCCCCAGCCCCCTCCCCCGCCCGGCTCCCCTCCCCGCACCCCCCCGCAACTTCGCCCTTCCCGATCTTCTCCCGCCGACCCCGCGTCTCCCCCCTCACCACCGATGCCAGGCCCAGTTCTCTATTAGGGTCTCTGTCCCAGTGTGTGTGTGTGTGCCCGTCCCCCTCCCCGTCTGTCCGTGATTCTCCCTTTGTTTTCCCTTCGCCTCAGGCCGCGCTTTTTGCCTCCCCCCCCGCGTGTGCCTCTGGTTCAGGGCCTCAGTTTCCCCATCGGGACAACGGAGAAGGCAACAGGCCGTCCGGGAGGGCTAAGGGCGCGAAGCCGCCTCCGCCCCGAGACTGAGCTTCTGCACGCCTCCGTCTCCAGGGTCCTCCGAAGGCCCCCCTCACTCCCCATCTCGGCCCGCGCTCCGCCCCTCGGAATTCCCGGCTCCGCAGGGGGGCGGGTCTGGCTGGGAGAAGGGGCGGGGGAAACGGGCTAGAAAGTTTGCAGCAACTTTTCTTGAGCGTAAGTCAGTCTCTGGAACGGATGCGCGTGGCCCGCGCAGGCGCAGTGGTAGGAGGATGGCTGCGCTAGCTGCCAGCCCAGCCCCCCCTTCACCGCGGCCTGGTGGCACAGCTGGGCCACAGCTGGACAAGAGGCGGTGCCTCCTGGTGGCCCGCTCTTCTTCTCCTATTGGCCGGATGTCGAAGCCACGCCCCGCATCCCACCCCCCACCCCTGATACGTCCGCTTCGCCTCCCGCTAGCTTGCTGCCAGGCCATTGGCCACCTCCACTCGCCTTCCTATTGGCCCACCGAAAAGCCTCCTGCCCTCAAAGCAAACAGCGGACACGAAGGAATTTCAGAATTTTGGGCAGACGAGAGGGCCTTTTATTCGCGAGGATCGGGGGTGGGGTCCTAGGTGGGGAAAGACAATAAATACCGAGGAATGTCGGGGTCTCAGTGCATCCAAAATGTGGATTAGGGTGCTGGGGTCCTGGAGCCTGTCAGCGAGTCGGAGGAAAGGTCAATAAATACCCATACTGCCGAGGCGGGCGGAGCCGGCTGTGGCTCCGAGAACAGCGCACGTGAGGAGGGCGCGAGAGTCCCCGAAAAAAGCGGGGCTGTCAAAAGGTAAAGGCGGAGCTCGCGCTAGACGTTCACCGCGGCAAGAGAGTCTTCCCGGGAGGGCAGGGCCTCATGCACAAGGAGGATTTGTGGTTTGCAAGCCGATGTGGGTGGGGGTGCCTGGAGGGTGAAAAACAGATGCCGAGCCCTGGCCCTGCTGCCTTCTCTAGGTCGCAGCTTGCCCATCCACGTCGGATGCCTCAGCTAGGCCGGAGAAAGGAAGAGGTCCGCGATCCCCCCAGCAGCAGCAGCAGCAGCAGCATTCCCGGCTACAAGCCTCCCTGGAGCCGCGGCCCCGGCTCCTCCCTCCCCGGCCGCCAGGGGGCGGGCCCGGATCACAGGGCTGGAGCTGGGGCGGAAACCCACGCTCGGAGTGCTCTGAACTGGGGGGCGGTGGGAGTGGCTTCTGGGCCGTGCCTGGGTCACCAAACCCTCCAGCGGAGCCCAAGTGAAGGACAGGCTCGGGTTCTAGGGTTCAGGCGGCGAAGGCGGCTCCCGGGCGGGGTCAGACTGTGGCAAGATAGCCGGCGCAGGCCACCAACCCAATGCAGCCCAGGGCGGCGGCACCAGCCAGAGCAGAGGCGAACAGGAGCAAGGAACGCGCCTCCGATAGGCCAGGCCTAGGGACCTGCGGGGAGAGGGCGGGGGTCAGCACTAGCGACGCGGGCCTCTGATTGGCTCCTGGGGCCAGCCCCGCCTACGCCCATAAGAGGGTCCACACACTCCCTGCACCTGCCCCGCCCCCTCACAGCGCGAGTAGCTGTGATTGGTCGGCTCACAAGCCTAAGTCTTGTCCCAACTCCTCATTGGCTGCCTCCTAGAGGCCTGTGTTGATTGGCTGCCCGAGTATCCTCCCTCCCCGCCGCGGGCCCCACCCCGCAGAGGCGCAGCTAAGCAGAGGCGGCTTGGGGTACGTGGAGCTGGGCGGGGGCGCGCGACGGGCGGGCGTGAGCAGCCGGACGTACCCTGGCAGGGAGCAGCAGGTGGCGGCGGTGCATGGGGCCTGGCCCCACCAGCGGGCACTGGCCCAGAGCCACGGCCGGGGGGCCATCTAGCTGGAGAGAGAAGGGACAGGTGACCCGATCCGAGCCCAGCTCGGCACGGCCGCCCTCGGCGGGGTGCAAGAGACAGAGAGGGGAGTCGAGGTCGGGGAGGTCATCTAGGGAGATCCTGGATGGGATTTCGGGAGAGGCCTGAACCGAGGGAGATCTGGTAGATTTGGGCATGAATGGAGGGTGTCTGCTGACTGGAACCTCAAAGAGGTAGGGGTGAGCCTCTAAGTCTGGACAGGGGTACGGGGAGATGGGGATAGAGTCTGCAAAGGGGGCAGCAGGCTTGACGCAGGGGAAAAAGAGGGGTCTTACATGGGAAGGTGGATCCGTGGCCCGGGGACTGGGGACCCCCGTGACAGCTGGAAGGAGAAGAGAGAGGCATAGGGCGCGTGGAGGGACGGAGAAGGGCGGTGGCGCGGCGTGCCCCAGCCTGGGCCCCTCACCCTCCCCCAGGTGTATACACACGCCGCGGGCCCACCTCCCCGCCCACCCCCCCCACCCCCGCCGGCGCCTCAGGAAAGGTAGTGGATGAGGGACTCGCCTGCGGCTCCCCCGGCCTGAAGCAACTCCATCCGCTCCTGCAGCTGCCGGACGTGCGCCTCCAGGTCTCGGTTACGGGCCTGGGCCTCGCGGAGTTGGCTGCAGGGGAGGTAAGGACCATGAGCCCTTCGGGATTTCGGCTAGAGAGGCTGCTAAAGGTAGTGACTGTCCCCGACTCCCGACCCTCACCTGGCGAAGTTCTGGTTGGCCGTTCGGATGGCCTCCAGCTCCTGGCTCAGGCTCTGTCGGGTGAGCACCTCCTCCTCCAGGGCCTCCTGGAGTTCCCGCAGCGTCACCTGGGCCTCTGCCACCGCCTCCGGAATGGCCTCCGGAACTGCCTCTGGAACTGCCGCTTCAGCCTGGGTATGGGAACCGGGCTTAGGGCTGCCTGTGGCTCCTGGAGCATTCGAGACTTAGGCATAGGTTCCAGGCCTGGGATCCTCCTTTGACCTCTATTCCTGCACCCCCAAGATCTTTCTGGAATCCCCACAGCTCCTGCAGTGATCCAAGCCCCCTCCTTCCCTAACCCAGCCCAGCCCTCATCTCCAGCCTTTAATCTGGTCTCCTCCCATCCACCTTCCACACCAAAGAGCTGTTCCTGTAACAGTACGCAGCTTGACCACGTCCCTCCCCTGGAGAATCTCTCCGGCCCCTCAGTGCCCTCAGGAGGAGGCCCACCACATGAAAACTAAAGGCCCTGTCTGGTGTGCGTCTGCTGGCCTCTCCAGCCTCCCCTCTCCTCACTCCTCACCCTCCTTCCTCCTGGAATAGCGCAGCCTTACTACCCTCCTTTCATGTTTCAGAGCAAACCAGCTGGTTCTCACCTCAGAGCCCTTACCCTTCTCTTTGCTGACCAATGGGTGGTCCTCCTGCTTCTCCAGGGCTTCCCCTCCCCAGAGAGTTCCCCTCCATGCACACTCACTGACCTGTTTTAATTTCTCTGTGAGGATCATTTCTGACTGAAGTAACCTTGTCTCTACTTTGTTTTCCATCTCTTTCTGTCAAGGAACCTCCCAGAGGGCCTAGCACTCCATGGCGCACACTATCCCTGAAGGCCTCCACCTTTCTCTCGATTCGTCCCTCACTGACCCTCTCCTCTAGAGACTCCTAAAGACTCACCGTTTCCTCTGGTGGGGGCACCGTGGGTTCCAGGCTGGGCTCTTGCAATGGCTCAGGCAACGCCTCGGCCTCCAGTTCCATGGGCGTGGAGCCCGGGATCTCATCATCCCTGGGGAGAGGAAGAGGGCGAGGGGAGGAAGAGCCGATCCTCTGCGTTTACAGCCAGGACTCCCTAGCCTGTGCCCTGGGGCAGCCAGACCTGAAGGCTCCAGGCTTGAGGAGGGGGAGGGGCAGAGTGAAGGGAATAAATGGCCAGGCTGGTGAGACAGGTCCTCCTCTTGTTAGGAAAAGGCCTGCCCCTGGCATGGCCTCAGGCCCCTGGAAGCTGGCCTCTCTGCACCTTCCTTGGGAACCTGGGGTCAGGAAACCCATGTTCTAGGATCTGCCCATCTCCGTCTCCATGTGCGCTTTACAGGCCCCTCTCCTAAGGGCCTCAGGAAGTGAGCGAGACACTCCCAGCTCTGGCCACCTCCAAAGGGGTGGTCTTCAGACTGGGTGTTGGACCCCAAGCCTGACTCTAGACAGCAGCCACCCCTCCCACCCCCAGACCCAGGTGCTGGGAGGAAGACAGACCCTCCCAAGGAATATGAAATTGCAGTAAAAGTGACGTCCCCTCCAAGCCAGCAGTCCCTCTTGTAGAAATATGTCTCAAGGACCCAATGATGCTCGACAAGCGCCAAGACCAACCTGCGGCTGTTCATCCAGCCTGGGTCATGACAGAGGCGGGTTAGCTGAGTCCTGACCCGCCCAGTAAGGAGAACACTCCCCAGCGGGTCAGGATTGTGTTACAGTTTGTTCAAGAAATGGCACTTGCGGTACATTGTCCAATAACAAAACAGATCAGAATCCAGCATGTTCTCGCAGCTGTTAAGTACGTGTGCTGTGAGCCAGGGACACACAAGGCCGCTGCTGGCGGCCTTCCTTTTTCTCATCCCTATTTTCTAATATACTTGTGATAAGCAATGTATTATTTTCAGAATCAATGTTTAAAGAAGGCTTTGTGGTTATGTAATTCAGTGAGTCCGTGTTCTTTTAAGATTGACGTAACAATTCTAAACTTCTTATTCGCTAAGATTTTGAGGTCCCATGACTGTATACTAGAAATCTAAAAGTGGAAGGTCAGAAGATTCCGGAAGGCTGAGCCTGTGACTCTGAGGTTTTACATTTGAATCTAAATTTCAAAGTACTTATGGTCTGAGAATTTAACGTCCTACAATTCTGGGCTTCTAAAAGCCCTTAGTCCCAAGACAATAAGGTTCCGAGACTGACCCTGCAATTCTCCTGGGCACCAACAGGCCAGGATGTGATAACCCCGAGCAGCCTCCTGGGGCCTCTGGAGGCAGGACCCCCCCACCCCCACCCCACCCCCGTCCACTCCTCTCAAGCTGCACAGGGTAGCACTTACCCAAGGGCCATGCAGGAATAGGAGGAGTAGCCCACGAAAGGCAGGTGGACCCCCAGTGGCGTGCCTTCCTGCATATCCGACAGCGTCTCCTATAGGAGAGAAACAGATGTGAGGTGACCAGCGGCTGTCAGGGATGGCCCCTCACTCACCCCTTCCCAGTCTTGGCTTAAGTGCCCTGCCACCCCCCCACCCCAGCCTGGGGTCTATGTAAAGTGGACCCTGCGTCATTTTCTTTCATTATATCCTGCTGCTTCCCTCAGGGCACTTGCCACGGTATAATTATATACTTCTCCAGACTGTAAGTAGATGAGGGCAGGGACCAGGGCTGACTTGGTCCATGTGTGTCCCCCGCTGTGCCCAGCACAAAGGCAGTCAGGCTGAACAAGCACGGGATAGCTCATACGACAGCTGAGAGAGAGATGGCCTAAGCAAGGGAGATTCCTCTATGGTGCTTTCTCACCTCTCATCCTTCCAGGTCTCAGCTCAGATAGCCCCCTCCGCCAGGAAGCCCTCCAGGACCTTTCATGCTGGGTCAGGAGGCCCGCCCCCCTGCACCCCCCGCCCCCATCTCAGCCCTGATCTCTCTGGGGCATCATTGTCTGGGGACAAGTCCGTGTCCTCCACTGGACTGTGAGTCTAGGTCACTGCTGGGTTCCCAGCCCTGGGGCCAAACAGAGCAGGTGTTTCTGGGGAAGGAATGATTTCAGGACCCCAGGAGGAGGGTACTCTCCTAACCTCAGTGTTACGGCGGTCGGATGCGGGGGTACCCTCTGCAGACCAGGGATCGATCGCAGGTACCTACCCCGCCCCCGCTCACCATGGCAGTGAGCCCGTCTTCCACCACATCGAAGTTGCATGTGTCCGTGGCACCCTCGAAATCCGGCGTAAAGGGGGGCGCGCTGTCTCGGAGGCTGTCCCAGTCAAGGCCGAGGAAGAAAGGATGCTTCCGGAAATCGCCTGCTCCATTCCGGCCCAGGCGCGTCTCGGGGGGACACAGCAGCTGCTGGATGAGATCGCGAACCTCGTCGGGGACCCCTGCGTCTGCCAGCGGTAGCGACAGGTGCTCCTGCTCAGAAGGAGGGGAAAAGAGGGGACGTTACCTGGGAGCATGTGCAGAGAGGTCAGGGGCTCCCCGGGCTGTGCTCACCTTGTAGTGCACGATCTTGCCGTAGGTCTCAGCCGTGGAGTCGGCGTAGAAGGGCGTCTGCCCATAGAACATTTCATAGGCGAGCACGCCCAGCGCCCACCAGTCACACTCGGGCCCGTAGCTGCCAGTCCCGGGCCCACCGCCCACGGCCTGCAGGATCTCGGGAGACAAGTAGTCCGGGGTGCCCACAGCCACCAGTGACCGCACCTGAGCCAAGAGGATCCGAGCTAGGCTTGACCCCGCCCCTCCTAGCTCTGGCTCCGCCCCCTCTTAACCACTACTCTAGAGCTTAGTCCCTCCTTTTGCCTGTTCTAAGCCTGAGCCACAGGCAGGCTAGGGCCTGGGTCGCCTCCTTCTTTCCCCTCCAAATCTAGTCCTGCCCTCACCCTGGCTCTGCCCGCACGCCTCAGCCCCGCCCCCACGCTGCACCTCCGGTTCCTGCTCCCGACCCGTCATTGGTAGTCCGAGTTGCCCAAGAGCGGCGCACCGCTCACCGTTCCATCCGCCCGCAACTTGAGGCAGGAGCCGAAGTCGGCCAAGCGGATGTGGCCGCACCGGTCCAGCAGGATGTTGTCCGGTTTGATGTCCCTGCGCGGAGGGAAGAAGGGAAGGGAGAGGGATAAGTGAGCCTCTCTCCTGCCATCTCACCAGGCTCCATCCCACTAGGCAGCACCGCCTGGGCCCCACCCTCTTAAGGACCACTCTCTCCAATTCCCGCGGCCTTCAGCCCCTGCAGCGCCCACCTGTGCACGTAGCCCAGCCGGTGCACCGAGTCTATGGCCATGACAATCTCGGCCAGGTAGAAGCGCGCCATCTCGGCCGGGATCCGCTCCCCAAACTTGCTCAGCAGCGTTAGCAGGTCCCCGCCCACGTAGTACTCCATGACCAGGTACTGGGAGGGGGCGTGTCACGGGGGTCGGTACCTCGTCTGGGCGTCCACGGCCGATAGCCCGGGACAAAGACTCCCAGAGACGCCCCATCCCTGGGCAGAGACTCCGCAGCCCCAGCCCCAGCCCCAAGAGATCTCCCAGGCCAAATCAGAGACACGCCCACCCCCAATCCTCGTTCCCCCACGATGTCACTGGACAGAGATTCACTTCCCCCACCCCCGACCAAGAGAGTCAGGAAAAAGAGAACCCAGAGACCTCCCGATTATCCAGGGTATGGAGCCCAGATACCCCCTGCCCAGTGGCTCCCACATAGACTCTAGAGACTATCTCATTCCAGGTGGTGCCCCCCGGAATCAACCTGGGGAAAAAGGCGGTAAGGGACATCTCCCATCCCGGGAAAGGAAGGCCAGCTCCTACCACACCCAGGGACTGCCGCATGCATTTTGAGGCAGCTCCCTGATCCCAGAACTTCCTCTGCCTGCCCACACCTCGATAACTGACAGCCTCAGGGGTGGGGGTCCGCCTCTCTAGTCGCCCGGCCTGGGGCTCACCAGGTAGTTCTCGTCCTGGAAGGCGAAGTGCAGCTGCGTGATCCAGCGCTGGTCCCCGTTCACCAACACATCCCTCTCTTCGCGGAAGCACGACACCTGCGGGGCACCCGGAGGAGCTGAAGCGGACGGGGGTGGGAGGACGGAAGGGGGGATCCTCAGCACCCTGCACACCCAGCCCGGCCGTCACCTCGCCTCTCTTCAGCATGTCCCACTTATTCATGATCTTCATGGCGTACACCTGGCCCGTCTGCTTCATCTTCACCACCGCCACCTGAAAGCCCAAACAGGGTAATAGAGCGGAGGTGGCGGGGAAACACCAGGGCTCCCCCAGATTGGATTCCACCCTTAACCCGGGCCAGACTTGGCCCCGCCCCCACTCGGCAAAGCCACGCCCATTGGCCTCAAGCCCCGCCTTAGGGTCTAAACTCAGTCATTCATCAATTTCTAAGGCCCCACTTCCGGAACTCCAACATCCCGCCCACTGCAGGAAAAGTCAGGTCTCTAACCCCACTGAGCTGCCTCCGCTGCTCCAGGCTCACCTCGCTGAACGCCCCGCGTCCGATCACCTTCAGAATCTCGAAGTCATCCCTCTGCAGTCGGGCCTCCTTAAGCCTCTCCGCGATGGGCTCCACTGGGGGGGAGGGGGCGAAGGGGCGGGGATAAGAACCGAGAATCGGAGGGACTGACACTGGAGACGAGGAGAGACAGTCCCACCTTCTGTCGCTGAGTCTCCCCTGCCCCTGCCCCTGCCCTTCCCCTTAGCACTAGTCGGCCTCCTTAAAGACTTCACATAAACATTATGTGAGGCTTTGGGGACCCAAAACTGCTCTTGTACAGAGAAAAGTGGGATGCCTGGGAACCCCTTTCTGGGACAGGACACTGGGCCAGAAGGCTCTAGGGGGTGCAGGATGGACAGGGTGAGGTAACAAGTCTGCCGAAGGGAGGCCCTGAAGAACAGAGGAAGAAGAAATAGGCCCAGTTCTTAGAGCTCCCTGGGCTTCCGGGCCCCTACTCCCGGTGACCCCGCCCACCCCCAGGGCTCTCATTCAGTCTGTTTTGGGTCATGGCCCAGAGCCTGCAGTTTAATCCTAGGCTCAGATACTGGTGGCTCTTGGACAACACTCTGGGAAACCCTGAGTTTAGGGCTAGGACCAGGAGAAGGAACGGGAGAGGGAGACAAGGCCAGCGTGGATCCGCATCCCGGCTCCAGGGCTGCAGGCACAGTCAAGTGTGTTATCTCTACGCTCTCAACTCCAGGAGGAGGTTTTACCATTACCCCTTATCTACAGATGAAGAACCAAGGCTCAGACAGGTGAAGTCCTCTGCCCAAGGTCCTACAGCTAGCAATGTTACAGAGAGCAGTTTGGGAGGGGGAAGGCGGAGAGTGGAGGCAGGGGGAGAGGGAAGCCTGGACTCCCGGAGATGGAAGAAGCTGGGAGCTTCTGAGGCAGGAGGGAGAGAGCAATGGGTGCAACTAGGAATGAGGAAAGATACAGTGGGTTATGGAGAGGGTTCGGGGTTCAGGAAGAGTGGGCCAGCAGGGAAGCAGCAGCCAGGGCCCAGGATGGGGGAGGGAGGAGAGAGCCAAGACACTGAGCCCTTTTAAGGCAGCGGGAACCCAGGCCCCCTCCCCCGCCCCAGCGGCCTGGCAGGGGAGGGGCCGCAGGATGCTGCTCGGGCCACAAAAGGAGTGCTCCTTACAGGAGAGCTGCCCCCACCTCAGGTCTCAGTTCATCCTCTGCAAAAGAGGAGCTGAGAGAGTTACTAAGGGCTGGGGGGATGTGGGGAGAAGGTTCTCCCAGAGGCCAAGTGGTCTAGCCCTTGGCCTCCACCTTCGCATCTGCAAAATGGGGAGAGAGAAGCGGGGCCTGGGTCAGAAAGAGATGGACACAAGAAAAGAGGGAGCGGGAGAAGGCAGAGAGACAGGAAACAGGGACGGGGACAGGGACACACAGAGCCTAAGGACCAAGAGCTAGCCACTGAGGGACAGACCAGTGGAGGGACAGAATGGCAGATGTTAGAGAGACAGAAACCCGAGTGAGCCTGAGCCTGGGCCAGGAGGGAGTGGGGCAGACAAGGCAGGAGGCTGGGGCTAAAGATGAAGCATCTTCCCTCTGGACCTGTCTCCAGGGCAAGACTTGGCCAAAAGGGACTTTGGGTGGAGGAGGAACCTACAGAGAAAGTGGGCCCACTCAGAAGAATCCTAATTCTTCCTCCTCCAACCAGGGGGTGGAGGGGGTGCTTGGTGGGGCCTGTGTGCAGAGCTGGTTCTCCCCGGGCCTGCCTGAGTCACCGCGCCCTCCCAGTGCCTGGGCACCTGTTGGAGCAGCTGGAGAGGCTGGCGCCAAACACCTGCCCGTCGGCCGCGCCCCTGGCAGCTGCCCTGTGCTGTCCCTTCCGCTTGCCCCTGCGATCTGGGGAACCAGGGTGGAGGGCCACAAGGCCCATTTTGGTGGGGAGGGGTCCTAGAAGACAGGGCTCCCCAGCATGTCCCTAGGCCTAGACTCGGGAATGGGGTGCAAGGGGACCATGAGAGGCTGTGCCCAACCCGGCTTACCATGGCTCCCAAGTCATGATTCTGAGTCATGGCTGCCCTGGCCTCTGCTCATCTCACTCTGCCCTGCCAGGGTGGCACAGGGGTAGGAATATGTCGCCCCAAGACCCAGCCCCAAGTTCTGGGCCCCTGAATGGGAGGTTTTCTCCGTGTCCGTCCTGCCCCCAACACCCAGCCCACACCCCCCTTCCCCCTCTGCCCTGCCCCCACCCCCAAATCTGTGGGGTGCCATGCAGGTAGGTAGGCACTCACCCCACTCCAGGAAGTCGGCCACATACTTGTCCTGGGCCAGGTCGGACGCGCCCAGCTCCTGGTGGACGCCCAGGAGAAGGTCGAGCAGGGGCTCCAGCCCCAGGAAGCTGGGGTCCAGCACCAGCTGCTGAAGCCGCCTCAGCCGCACTTCGGCTGACATGTCGGGCAGGCAGCACCATGGCCCCCTCCCCGGGCCAGGGGCTCGGGGTCCTCCTGTCACGGGGCCTGGAGGGCCCTGTCCAGGCCCTGGGGCCCTGGCTGCATGTCTGCCTGTCCCTGGCTGTCCCCTGGGCCTCTCTGGCCACTTCTCTCTGCTGGCTGCTAAGGCCTCCTCCCCTTCTCCCCACCCCTCGGTCCAGCCCCCTCCAGCCTCCCAGCCTTAACCCCTCACAAGCCAGGCCCCCCCAAGTTGCTCCTTCCAGGGCCCCTCGGAACGCTTCAGTGTGAGATGAGGGGTGGTGGAGAATCTCTACCCTCAAACTACCCCACCACTGAAAAGGCAAAGCACAGAGGAACGCTACAGGTATGACAGATGCCAAAGATGAGCCCTCCCATTCCCCAGAGGGGACCAATTGAGGTTCACAGTGATTTGGTAACACCCCTCCCAAGCTCTCGAGTTGGGAGGTGGGGGGAGAAAAAGGGGTGAGGCCTGGGAAGGGGGGCGGGAGGCCAGGGCGGCGGGAGGCCAGGGCAGCTTTGCGGGTGACTCAGCCAAGGATTCAGACTTTGGGATGGTTTAAATTTAGCCCTCAGGCCCTCTGCTTTACACTGACTTTTTTTTGGCAGGAGATGGGGAAGGGGTGGTGAGAGAATCGGGAAGGGAGGCCCTCAGGAGCCAGGATCAGGGGTGACCCACTGGCCAAAGCCTGGGGGAGGCAAAGGAGCCCCCAAAATAGCTCCTTGGACCCTGGCAGTGCAGCCACATTCCTGCCCAGGCTAGGATTAGAAACAGAAACATTTCGGGGGGTGGAGGGTAGAGCGGGAAGACACCACTCCCTGTGGCTCCAGAGAGCCAGCCAGGAGGGATTTTCGCTGTTCTTTCCAGGGTGGACAGTTCTCCCAGAGGAAACCATGGTCTCTAATTGGTCCTGGATGCCTGGGCCCGGCCAAGCCAGGCCTGAGGCAGCAGAAGGCCAGGGCCTATGCTGTGGCAGCTCACTCTGGGCATCTCGGGAGCTGCCGGGGGGGGGCCCTATAATATCTGGACACTTTGAAACAACTTTTAAAACTCCCACTGAAGACTCTGAAGAGGGGGTCCTGGTGGCTCTCTTCCCTCCGAGCGTTTGGAGTGGGGTGAGGGATACTCTCCTCTGTCTGAAGGGCCCTGCCCGGGGCTGGCCAGCGGCAGATCCACCAGCTGTGTGCCTCAGGCACATCCCTCCTCTGGTTTTCAGTTCTTCCTGCCCTCAAAAGGGGGTCTGGGGGGGGGAGGCAGGGCCTAGCGCTTCCTCTGGATAAAGTGGACTGATTCTAGGGCTGCATCGAAAGCACCCACACACTTCCTCCATACCTCCGCGGAAGGGAACAGAGACGCTGTGAAAACAGGGTACTTTAGTATAAATAAGAGGTCCTGGGGGACAGCGAGGACCCCAGGGGCTTCCATAATTTAACATTCTTCAAAAGCACAAGTAACAGCAAGGGCAGGGTGGGGGCCAGGGGAGGGGTGGGCCACCCCCTGCCCTGCACACAGGACCGAGAGGCGCACTGCAGAGCTGGGGCTCTTGTGGGTGGGGAGTTTCTCCCCCAGGAGTGACCAGTCACATGCTGGGGACAGGGATGAGGCTAACACTGATGTTTCAGAGGAAGGGGTCATTGTACTTGGCAGTGGGTGGGGACAAGGCTGAGGCCACACGGGCCACTACATCTCCCCAGTGTCTGGGTCAGTCTGAGGGACCCTCTGCCCCAAATTTGTGCAGGGAGAGGGACCGGAGCAGTCCATCCGTCACGGTTAGTCTTGTTAATACGTTGATCCATGAGGTCAGCGGGGACGGTTATGCTAGGAGCTGGGTGCATGGGGTGGGGGACCCCGCCATCCATGGCTTCACACCACCGTGCCGCTCGGGGAGTTGCCTGGTTGGGAGGAGATGCCCTGGGGAAGATGAGAGCGGAGACAGGAGGGGGTTAGAGACAGCCTGGGGCTCTCACCAGTCCCACGGGGCGGGGGTTGGGGAGGAGGGAAGCCAGCCTGGAGTCCCCCAGGCTGCTGCCACCCTGGCCTTGCCCTTCAATCCACCCCAGACCACCCAGACAGGCCGCTGCTCTAGGCTCAGGAACTTACATCTCGGCTAGCTTCCCTGTCCCAGCAGGTGGCACTCTTATACAATTAAAGTCCTCAGGTGATCCTGAGCAAAGAGGATGGGGTAGGGGTGGAGGTAGGGAGGAGAGGGGGAAACTGGGGTCCCCTTCTGACTGCGGAGGGGGTCCTAAGATTCTGGGAGGGAAGAACTTAGGGACAGTCCTACCTCTACCACTGACTTGCTGGGTGACCTGGGCCAACTTCCTTCCCCTGTCTGGGTCTCGGTCTCCTCGTCTGTGAACTAGGGAGATAGAGGGATCTCTTTCAGGACTTACCAGATTCCCCAAATCCCAATGCCCCTGCCTCTGAGACTGTACTTTAAGTTCTAGGGATTCAGGACCCTACAATTCCAAAACTGCTCTTCCAGGGAACCAGGCACAGCCCTCAGATCTGGCATCCTGGGCCCCAGAGCCCAAACCCTTAGGAGACATCTGAGAACACAGGTCCCAAGTTATAAGGCACCAGGCCCGCACTTCACCTTACTAGCACCTTTCTGAAACCCATGGCCGAATCATCTTCAAGCTTCCCTATCCTAAGAGGTGAGAAAGGTCATAAAGAGGCAGTGACTTGCTCGAGGTCACACAGGGAGCAGAAGTGCTGGACTGGACCCTGAGCCTGGGATCCCACAGCCCACGCCTCCAGCAGTGGGCTCGGATCCCAAGAGTCTGACACTCAGGCTGGAAGCTGGGTGCACAGGCTCAACCTTGCCCATAGAGCTCAAACTGCAGTATTAATAAAATTTCACCATTCCGTAAGACCTAGCCATGCTGGGCCCACCGGCTGCCCTTCTGATAACTGGCCATGTTCTCCACCACTCCCAGATGTCTCTTATGCCTGACCCTCTCTCTGCTTACCGTTGCTTGCCAAGCGTTCTAGAAGTCACTCTAAGATCTGAGACGGCTTGTTCTGGGACACAGATTTCCATGGCTTCCCCTCATCCCACACGGCTAGAGGCTGTGATGCTACCAAACCTCTCTGCCAATGCCCGCCTCTGCCTGGGTCCCAGGTGGGCTGGTGTGGGGTGACTCACCACCTTGCCCGGCCGGGCCCAGGTGCAGATGAGGCCCTCCTGGCAGGCGGTGATGATGCAGTCCTCCAGGAAGAGGAGGACCGTGAGCCGCTCTTGGGCGATCTTCTTGCACACGAGCGGCTCGAGCAGCGGCACCTCGTGGATGCGCGGGCACAGCGCGGTGCCCAGCACCTTGGCTGGGTCCAGCCGGCTTCGGGGGGCGGGGCCGCTGGGCTTGTCCCCGCCGCCCCCGCCCCCACTGCCGCCCCGGCTGATGTTGCCCAGGCTGTGGTAGCGCTTGTGCTCTTTCTCGGCCCCCCGGTCCCGCCGCTCCTGCAGCGTGAGCGTGGCAAAACGGCCGATGCTGAAGGGCGTCCCTGGCTCCGCCGCCGCACCCGGGCCGCCCGCCTTGCCGCTGCCCGCTGGGTGTGGGAGGCTATTGGACCGGGACAGCGAGCGGGGCAGGGGCCCGGGGCCTGGCTCACCACCTCGCGAGCTGCCGGTGGCAGGCGGCGTGGTGCCAGGCGTGCCGGGGAGGGTGCGGGTGCGGGCCAAGGGAGGGTGAGGGTAGAGCACGTCTTCGGTGAGGTCCCACAGGCAGAACTGCGTGTCCTGGCCGGCCGAGCCGAAGCGGTAGGTGATGGAGCCGGCCTTGGGCAGCGGGGAGAGGGGGGCGCCCCCGCCCGAGCCCGTGCCCGCGGCCTCCGGTTCCTCCTCCTCCCCGCCACTCCGCTCCCCGTCGCCACCGGCAGCCGCCGCCTCCTCGGCCCTCGTGGTGTAGGGGTCGAAGGCCACGGCGTTGACCCAGGACTTGTGGCCGTGGCCTCGGGCCACCACGCGGCCCTCGGTGAAGGACCACACGGTGACCAGGTCATCTTCACCACCCGTCACGACGTAGCGCCCGTCGGGGCTCCAGCACACACAGAGCAGGCCCCCAAAGTAGCTCTTCATGAGCCCCCGCAGCAGCATGGAGTCGAAGTGGAAGACGCGCAGGCAGCCGTCCTGGCTGACGCAGGCCAGGTGCCGGCCGTCGGGCGAGAAGGCGAACTCGTTGAGGGGCCCCTCGCCCACCGCCCACTTGGCCAGTGGGTTGCGGGGCGCCTTGCTCTTGGCGGCGTAGACGGCGAAGCCCTCGCCCTGCTTCAGCAGGCTGTACTGCGGTGGGGCCGAGGCGCACGGGTGGCTGACGTTGTACAGGTACAGGTGGCCGCTGGCGTGGGATGCCAGGAACAGGCTCTCTGACTCAGGCAGCCACTTCAGATACGTCACCTTGGTCTTGTCGATAAGCCGCTGCCAGGGGAGAGAGCGGGGGTTGGGAGAAGGCCATCCTCCCGTGGCCCACCTCCTCCCCAGCCTGGTTCCCCGGAGAAGGTCATCGTAAGTGGCCCGGGCCTCCTCGGAGAGGAGGGACTGAGGGAAACGGACAGACACCAGGTTAGGGGAAAGCAGGGGGAGAAGGGCTGTGTGAGGGGAGCGCCGTGGAGCCTCGATGTCCCTTCTTCGGCAGGAGGGCAGTGCTGCCTTCCAGAGAACTCTCCTCTAACCCCCTCCACCATCTTTACCATGTCATGCTTAAGGCAATATTGAGTCACGGAGTATTAGCTCCCCCAAGGAAGGTATCTTTATTTGGTTCATTGTTCTAGCCCCAGAGCACGGAGCTGTACCCGCAGGAGGTGCCTGGAAAGTAGTTCCAGGACACCTGAGTGACAACCCCATCCTGGCAGCCACGCATCTTTGCTCCTTTTTGTCCTCACAACTCACCTCCAAACCTGCAAGAAATCCTGTGGGCTTGATCTGCAAAATGTGCCCAGAACCTGATCTCTTCTCACCATCCCCAACTCCAACCACCCTGGTCTCAGCTGCCGTCAGGCCTGCAACGGCCTAACTGACTGGCCTCCACCACCTGGGTCTCTTCTCTGCACAATTGCCAAAGAGATGCTATTAAAACCTAAGTCAGCACCCGGCACTGTCTCTCCCATTCTGAACACCATGGCAGCCTTTCTCAAGCAGGACTCCGGGGAGAACCAAGCTCTATCTAAAGCCCTTTGGCATCCACTGTCTGTAACAAAGTAACTTCTTTCCCAGGTACCCAAGTTGCTTCCCATTCTCCATTCTCTGGAGAATTTAGAAATTAAATCAAATTGTTTCTATGTTCTTGGCTCAGATGAACCCCAGTGGCGAGAGGCTCTAAAAGCCAAGGTCTTTTCCATGACCTGCCAGACCCTACATCTCCTGGCCCCTCCGAGTTGTTTCTCGGAGCTCATCTACTACCCTCCCCCTCAACACTGCTCTGGCCACACAGCCTTTTTGCTGTCCTGCTTCCGGCATTTGTCCTAGCTGTTCCCTCTACTCAGAATGTCCTTTTCTCCAATAATTTGTCTTGCCTCCTTCAGGAATTTATTTCCATGTCACCCTCCATGAGACCTTTCCTAACCTCACCGAGCACTCCCCACTCACCTTCCCTGCTGGATTTTTCTCCACGACACTCTGACACACAGCCTACTTAGTTATTTGATAACTATCTGTCTCCTCCAGCTAGATAAAAGCTCCACAAAGGCAGGGGCCTCTGTCTTGTTCACCGAGATGTAGTATTCCCAGTGCTTAGAACAATGCCTGGCAAAGAACGAATGCTCAATGAATATTTTGTGAATGGGTGACCTAGTCCACTTTAATCTATTCCGTGTTCCACTCATTCCCCTCTGCCATTCATGCACTCTGTACATTTGAAACACCTTCTCAGAACAGAGAGAAAGAGAGGACAAGAGTAGTTCTGGACACAGATAAGGTCTTTCACTGGCATTTCCCCTTCTGCCAGGTCCACCCAGGACTGAGCAACCTCCATGTATGATTTTACAACAGTCCCGTGAGGTAGGGATGGGAATCCCATTTTGCAGAGGAGAAAAACTGAGGCTAAGCGAGGAATAGTCACTTCCCAAAGCCACACAGTGAGTAGATGGTGCAGCAAAGATTTGAATCCAAAGCCCACAGGGCCCAGAATTTGAAAAGCAAGGGCTGTGGCTTCAAACGAATCCCAACCAGTGAGTAGCTTCAGTTCTCTAATCTGCAAAATGGGTATCACAATCCTAACCCATTGGTTGATGAAAGCTCCAGGGGTAATGTGTTCAGCATAGGGCTAACACAGCATAGGGCCTGTGCACAAGAGATGCAACCGTCACTATTAGCTGTCATCACAGCAGCTGCTGTCACCCCACCCTCCATGTCTGTCCGTCCATCCCCCATCTCTCCCTCGTCCTGCCCCTCAGGTCTACACTGCTTCCCAGGCAGCTGCAGTCTCACGGCAAACAGTGTATGGGTGGGTGGGAACGGGAGCAGTTCTGGGCCCTGGGGGCCCACAATCACCTCCTCATTGAATAGCTTGCTGGTGTCCTTCTTGATGAGATCCAGGTACTGCACTTGACCGGCTGAGAATCCCACCAGCAGGGAGATGGTCTCTGTGGCAGCAGTGAACTGGTTGAAGTCGTGGCAAGTGGGCTGGGTGCCCTTATAGATCCGCTTGTCAATTGGCTTGTTGAGGTCAATGGACTTGGGTGGTGGGAGAAAACGAGTTAATGGCTTCTACCACTGAGAGGAAGGAAGAGGGTATTGAGGTTGGGGGAAAACCACAAAGAGGAAGCAGGGTTAAATCCCTGAGAGGAGTGGGTAGGTGGATGGGTGAGCGGGGAGGGAAGGCGCAACCACAGACAGGAAGGAGCACCCAAATCACAAACAGAGGAAAAAACCAGGAGGAAGCTTTGCCCCCTGCCACCACATGAGACCACAGTGCGTCCTCCCCAAAGTTGGACACCCCCAACTTCTGGTACACCCTTGGCCACAGTGTCAGTTTCAGGGCCCCTGTAGTCCCTGAGCTCCAATTCCTTTCTATAATTTCAGCAACTCCCCTGGGTCTTAGCACCCCTATATTCTAAGACCCTCAAAACTCAGGATCATCCAATCCCCAGAATTCTAAAGTCCAATGTCCCAGGATTCTCCTTTGGAGTCCTTAAATCTCAGCATCCCCATCACAGTTCAGGGACCCATTAAACCTCATGGTCCCCCAAATTTTAGGTGCCTTCATCATTTCTGGGCTCTCAGGATCCCCATCACTTCTGGGGACCACCATAAGCTCCAAGCGTCTCGTGTCCTCTGGGACTGACATCACTTTAGAGACACCCATCACACCTGAGGATGTTCCCTCTGGGATCTCATTATCTCCAGATCTCCCATCAGCTCCGAGATTCTCATTTTCTCCAGCACTCTCATTACCTCCAGAACCCCAAGTTTCTCTAGGATCCCATTCACCTTCAGGATCCCTATTACCTCTAAGCCCCCACTACTTCCAGAATCCTCCTCACCTCTGGGCTCCCCAAGTCCCCCCAACACCCCCAGACAGCAATACCCCTGGGCTCTCCATCACTTCTGAGCCTGCATTTCCCATCACCTGCAAAATGCCTGCCAGCCAGCACCTGGGAGCACCCCATACCATCTCGGATTCCCCATCACCTCCAGAATAGTCACCATCCCAGGACCCCCACGCATAACCTCGGGATCTCACATGATCTCGAGGTTTCCCAGCACCTCCCAGCACCCAGGGAGCCTCCCATCACCTTTTAGAATCCTGTATTACCTCCAAGAATCCTTTCCCCTTAAGATGTCCGTCACATGTAGGATGCCTATCTCAGGGCCCCCTATCATTCAGGGACTCTCCTGTCACTTGTGAATCACCTCAGGGATCCCCATCCTCTCAGCCAGCACCCAGGGCCCCACGATGCGGGCCGCTCACCCGTTGGCTCCCGCGGCGACAGCAGCCCGGGTAGAAATAGAGCTCGCGGCCCAAGTTGAAGCAGACGCGGTCTCCCCCAGCGCCCAGCCCTGCGGGCGTGGCGGGAGGCTCCCCGGCCCCGGCGCCGTCGGGCTCCCCGAGGCGCACGAGGCTGAGGCGCACCGCAGGCAGCGCGGGCCCGGGCCCTGGGCCTGCGGGCGGAGGGGACGGCGCGGCGCCCGCAGCACCGGGGCCGGAGGTGGAGGCAGGGCCGGGCAGGGGCTGCTGCGGCGGCTGGGGCGGCGCCGGGGTCTGGGAGGAAGCCGGACCCGACCTGCGAGCGGCGCCGTCGCCGGGGAGCAGCTTGTAGAAGCCCTCGCGGGTGCGGAACTGCGACTTGATCTCCGCACAATCCCCCATGGCAACGCCGGGGCCCGAGCCGCCCTCCGCGCCGCCCGCCGCCATCTTGGGCGACCCCCACCCCAGCCCAGGGCCCCGCTAGTGCCGGACAGCCGCCTGCCGCCGGGCCCCCTGCCGGAAGCCGGGGATCCGCACCGGAAGAGGTGGTGTCGTCGCCCGGGCAACGCCTCTTCGATTGGCAACAGGATAGGGAGGCGGGACGAGCTCCAGCCGTCGCTCTGGTAACGGTCCTGGACTGAAGGCGGGGCTACAAGGTGGGCGCGGCCTTCGTGCCTGCGGCCGACGTGGTTGGCTGTGGGGGCGGGCCCCGTAGGGAAAGGGGCGTGGCCATCAAAAGAGCACAGGTCCCTAGCAACGGCGCTCTGGGAACCGTTTGCCTAGCAACGGGAGTACCCTCAAGAGAAGGCCTCATCCAAACCTTGTCCTTCCCATGACGTCACAGATGACTCCAGGTGACCCTGGAGTCTCCCGAAGACTCCCAACATACACCCTCCGGTGTTTCCCACTTACATCTTAAAGTCCCAGACTGGCCACAGCATCTCCAACCATTCCTCCCCACCCTTGATGATCCCGCAAATCCCACTGATCTCCATTGCCTCCATAAAACTCCAAGGACTTCATCTAACCCACTACTGATTAATACTAATACCAAACATCTCCACATTTCCCACCAACCTCCTATGTATCTCCATAACTCCACAATCTTCAACAATCTCACTCGGCCCTCTGACGCCCACCAAAATTTTATTGATCCCTGCAATGTCCCCAGTGTCCCAATAATCCACTAGTAACCCCAAAATCTCTTCCTGATCCCATCAGCGCCCTGATAGCCAGTGCCCCTGACACCACCCTGCCCCCATCACAGATCTTCCTAGACCCACTTATTCAATCGCCTCCCAGATTTCTCACCAGAATGTCCCAGAAGCATCTCACACTCAACAAGTCCTGCAATGAAATTAACATCTTGGGCTTCCCTGGTGGCGCAGTGGTTGAGAATCCGTCTGCCGATGCAGGGGACACGGGTTCGTGCCCTGGTCCGGGAGCGGCTGGGCCCGTGAGCCATGGCCGCTGAGCCTGCGCGTCCGGAGCCTGTGCTCCGCAGCGGGAGAGGCCACAACAGTGAGAGGCCCGCGTACCGCAAAAAAAAAAAAAAATTGACATCTTACTCCAAATCCTGCTCCTCTCCTGTGTCCTCATTTTAGGGCTGGCACTGACATCCCCTCCAGTCACCAGGCTGCAGAACTCAGTGTCTCCCTAGACTTCTGCCATTTCCCTTCACTCCCTGATTCCAGTCCCCAAGTCTTTTGCATTCTGTCACCTGAATTCCTCTGTTCCAGTCCATTCCTCTGTGCAGCCCTGGTCTAAACTCCTCCTCTCCTGCTTGGGCCCTCCCTGTATGAGCCTTGTCTCTGCTCTCCCAGACTCCTGTCTCACCCCTCTATCTGCCCTCCACTTGGCATCTAGAGAGGTCTTTCTAAAGAATGATAATGATCAGGACCCTGCCCTGTTCAAAGCCCATCTGTGGCCTCCCTAGGGTTCTCAGGACAAAGTTCAGCCCTGGGTAATCTGTTCCTGCCAACCTCTCTTTCCAGCCTCATTTCTCACCACTGACTCCTCACACCATGTCCCAAAAATGAGGTTTGAGAATCTCCCCCAACACAACACACTCTCTCTTGCCCTTGGGTCTTTGAATGCCCTGTTCCCTCTGCTTGGAACGGCCTACCACTCTGTTTTTGACCATTTATGAGCCAGCTCAGGAGCTCTGTCAGTCCTCTGGGTTCCCCTATCTGGGTTGTCATTGCCTAGGGAATGTGTCTGTCTCTCCTGTAGAGTGTGAGCCCCTGGAAAGCAGATCTGGGGCCACTGGGTCAACGCTGTGTTCCCAGCACAGGGCTGGGTTGACCCGGGGCACTTCAAGAGTTGTTTGATGGCCCGATGAATGAATAAATGAACAGATGGGAGAGACTATGCCGGGCAATGTCTGTGTTCCTAGCAAAGTGCCACTGTCCTGACTTGGAGGCCATGTCAACAAATGTGGTGAACAAATGAATGAGTGACTCGGCTGGAATGCCCTGAGGAAATTTTATTTAGAGCAGCTGCCTTCCTCTTCTACCCCTGCCCTCTAGGGGCAGGAAGCAAACCAAGAATGAAAAAAAACCAAGCTAAAACTGTGTATAAGGGAAAACCTGCTATCTACCTGCTTGAGGAAGGGGGCTATGGGGCCTCAGTCATCCTGGCCCTCATCCTCCTCTTCCTCCTCTTCCTCCTCTTCCTCTTCCTCTTCCTCCGCGGCTGCCAGGGCCTGCTCCTCCTCCACCGTGGGGTCGCTCATCTCCACGATCTCCGGGCTGCTGGGGTACTCTTGCTGAACAGGGGCTGGCAGGGACGGGTTGAAATTCTCAGGACTGTACTTGTGGCCCCAGCCGATGTAGATGTTCTCAAACTTCCTGGAGGGGCAGAGAGATGCTGGGAAATCCTCCCTCAAAGACCCCAGCCTGGACTTTTGTTAAAGGTGGGACCCAGCCTAGGCATGGCATGCCTGCAAAGTTATGTGTGGTAGAGTGGAATGTGCCCACCAGGTTTCCCTGTTCATTGGTTCTTTCAGTATTCACTTAGCACTTACTAAGTGCCAGGTCTTGTCTAGAGCCACACTGTCTAACAGCACATGTAGCTGTTGGGCACCTGAAATGTGGTGAGACTGAAGAACTGAATTTCTAATTTTATTTAATTTTCAAATTTCACTTGTGGATTCTTCTTTGACCCATTGATTATTTAGGACTTTGTGGTTTAATTTCTACATACCTGTGAATTTCCCACATTTCCTTCTTTTACTGATTTCTAATTTCATTCCAGTGTGGTAAAAGAAGAAATTTTATATGATCAATCCTTTTAAATTTATTGAGACTTGTTTTATGGCTTAGCATTTGGTCTATCCTGGAGAATGTTCTGTACACACTTGAAAAGAATGTGTGTTCTACTGTTGTTGGAGAGGATTTTATTTAATTTTAATTAACTTAAATTTAAACAATAAAACTGATACTTCATTTATTGGAAGACATCTAAGTATGTCTGGGACAACCTGGGTACACGAATCTACTTTTTCAACTGTACGTGTTGTGAAATCTGAATACAGGTCAAGTATTTCTTTTTTTTTTTTTTCAGGTCAGGTATTTCTGATGAAAATTTAGTACCCGAATTGAGATGTACTGTGAGTGTAAACTTCACCCCAGATTCTGAAGATTTAGTATGAAAAAAAGAGTGTAAACTAGCTGGTTAATAATTTTTACATTATTGATTTCATGTTGTAATGAGAATATTTAGGATATTTGGGGTTAAATACATTATTAAAATTTTGTTTATATTGACCAGCACTGGTCTAGATATGGGAACCTAGCAGTGAACAAATTAGACAAGAATCCCTGCTATGGTGCCTACATTCTAGAGAGAGGAGACTGACAATAAACAAGAGCATAACTGGTTGCATCCCAGGCCCACCAATTCACCTCTCCCCAGAATTTTAATGGGAGAAGGAAAGAGGAGTAGATGGGGGGAAAGGGAGCGGACTAAGAGACAGGGAGAGAAGCAGAGAGTTTGCCACGGGGAGCAGTTTGGATTTGACCTTATTTTCATAGCCTTGCTCTTCCCTCGAGAATCATTTTCCTCCGGGTCTTCCTCGGAGCCTTCAAATACACTGCTTCCTTGGAAGCCCCTGACCTCTGCCAGCCCTGGTTCCTGGGTCCAGGAACCAGCAGCCTCACCCAGGAGGCTGTGCTTGCTAGGAAGGCAGAGTCTTGTGCTCCAAGCCAGACCCAGGCGATCAGAACCTGAGCTTTAACCAGAGCCCCTGGTGAGTCCTACCCATTCACAGTTTGGGAAGCTCTAGTCTAGAATGTCCTTCTGCCTGCTTTTCCCCTAGTTACTTCTTTTTTTCACCCAAAGATTTCCGATCAAGTCTGCTTTTCTCAGCCTTGAATCCTTCCTTGATCCCCTCAAGACAGGACAGGTATGAGCTGTCATTGGTCCCTCCACTCTCCCTAGTGGTACTTCTCTTAGTTTGTAACAGGATATTTCATGGGGGTAAGGGGGTGAGGGAGGGTGAGGCTCGATGTACATACATCTAACACCTATGCTTCCTCTGCCTGCTCCCAGAGTAGGATCCATATCTGCTTTTTCAACAAAGTACTTGGGGCCCAGCGTACAGCTGGTAAACGGTGACATTCAAGAGTCTTTTATAAAGAAGAAAAGTGGCGAGATGGATGCATGGTTGGGTGGTGGATGGGAGGGTGGCTGGGTGGTTGGGTAAGTGGGGGTTGGAGGATGGGTGGGTGAGTGGAGCTCCAAGTTTGGATCCTTTGCTTTCAGAGGGATGCTGGCAAGTTAGGGTGTGGCCAGAAGAAGGGCTCTGGCAAAAGCAAGCATACCTCTTCCATGCTTCTGGAGGCGAAAAAGAAATTGTCAAGAATGTGGTTAAATTATCAAGATGATGTAAAATCCCACCTTGACTGTGAAGCATAGCATGGAATACAGTGCAGGCTGTTCACTGATATGGAGAAGGAAAAGCTATGAAAAACCGTCATGCCATCTGCTGGACAGAGCCGGTAAGTGCATGCCCTGTGGCTGCAGGCTACGCTCTCTAGTGGCTGAGCAGAAAAGCTGGGATGGTGCCTGGTGAGAGGCTGAGGGACTTGTCTCGAGTGTGTAGCCGAGGTGGGAGGATGTGGGAATGACCTCCACCTGCCAATCTTCTGGGAACAGCTGGTGGGGGATCCTGGTGGGGAAGATCTGTGCCCTTAGAGAAAAGATCCTTCAGATTGGAAGAACTGTGGAGGAGGCCCAGGGAAGGAGTTAGCTTCCCTAGAAATGAGACTCTGCCCATCAAGGCCACCCCAAAGGGGACATCTGAGTCCTGTCTGGCTCCATGCCTCAGACAGCAGGAAAGCCTGGGCCAAGGGGCCAAGGTATCCACGTTTGAATACTGCACAGGCAGTGTGATCCCTGAGTCCCTTCCCCTCCCTGACCTTCCATTGTTTCATCCCAGGGGCTCACACACTTGGTATGGGATTTCTAATTTTAGCCCTAGTGGGACCCCTGGGAGCTGAGTGAGGAGGTTAGCCCCTGGGGGTTTCCTGAAGGGAGCTGTCCCAATCTCTGCCCACCCTGGTGAGTTGCCCCACCCGGCCTGGCTCTGATGACGTTGTAGCAGCGCCCTCTGCTGGGAGGCACTAGGAGAAGACCTACTTGCCACTGGCGTAGGCATAGGCCCCTGGCCAGAGATTGGAGCGCACGACAGCCACGGAGTACTGTGGGCTGAGGCTGCAGGACAGGCGGGCGGTCCAGGGTGACATGTGCATGATTTCTGTGGGGGAGCAGAGAGCACCAGGGAGGTCAGAGGCTAGGCTGCAGCTCCCCCTGCCCTGCACAGCCCCCTGGAGGGAAGGTAGACAGGAGGAAGAGAGGGAGCAAAGAGGGAGGACAAGGAAGGGCCTGTGGGGCCAACAGCATTGGCTTCAGTGTTTGAACCCTGGCTCTGACCACACTCTCACTGTGTGGCCCTAGGAAGCCACTACTCCTGTCTGAGCCTCAGTGACCGCACCCGGGAAAGGAGGCACTTATCTCACCTCCTTTGTAGGGTGGCAGTGAGCCCTGAGGCCCTGACAGGGGAGCTACTGTGATTCTCCTTAAAGGTTGGCCATCAGTTTGGACCAGGGATCAGAGGACAGGGCACAGGCTCCAGGCTCATGGAAATCGGGGTCCACATCCAGACTCTGTTCACTCGCCCACTCTCAGCCTCTCCTTTCTTCCTTCAGATGCCTGAGATTCCCACCTCAGGAAATTCTTGTCCAGTCTTCCAAAATCCAGCTCAAGTCCTGCCTCCTCTGCGGAGGCCTCCCTAGCTATCTCTCCCCCTCCCCAAACCCATATGGGACTCGAAAGACCATATCTCACCATCTGGACCATTGCCACGTGCCAGACAAGGTTCACAAGATGGACACATTCCTATAACCCCATGGGATGCCCATTTTATAGATGAGAACACAACCAAAGCTCACAGAGGTGCCCCCCGCCACCAGTCTCGCTGCCCCTCCCTTTCTCCCAGTCTCCACCAGAGCTGTGTGTGAAGTGGGGGCTGTTACCTGCATCTTCTGAGACTGGCGTCAGCAGCGGGGGGCCGACCTCCTGCCCCGCCTCGTCTATCCCCTCATCTGCTTTCTCTTCCTCCTCCCCCAGCTCCTCCTCCTCCGTCTTCTGCAAAGGGTTCACCCAAGTGCAGCGGCCCTGGAGGTGGGGAGGAGGTCAGGTGCTACCCCCAGGGCACAGAGTCCGGCCTGTACTCTGGGAGGAGGTGAAGGACCAGGAAAGGATACTGGGGACGGGTCCTGTTCTCAGGGACCCAGAAGTGGGTAGAAGGACAAGGTTAGTCGCACAGGTAGGAGGTGAGGGGAGAATGGGCTGAGAGCTGCAGCAGTGAGATGGGGACTCCTGCCTCTCTCAGGTTCTGTGGCCTCCATTTGTGCATCCATTCATCCATTCATTTACTGTATATTTAAGGAGCACCTA
This sequence comes from Monodon monoceros, assembly GCF_005190385.1. NCBI lineage: Eukaryota > Metazoa > Chordata > Mammalia > Artiodactyla > Monodontidae > Monodon > Monodon monoceros. The sequence goes on from NW_021703766.1 coordinate 49,112,081, forward strand.
CCATATACAGGCACTGCTCTCAGTGCTGGATATGTATCCTTGAGAAAAGAGACCACCCCCAATGTCTGCCCTTGTGGAGTTGACATTTGGCAGCCCAAATGATCTTCTGTTTGCTCATCTGTGAAATGGGGGTGTCATGGGTGCCTCTCTCATTGGATTGTTGCTGGGTTGCAGGAGGTACTGAAGAGCAATAAATGTTTGTTGAATGAATGAGTGAACCTAAGTGCAGAGCATATAGCAGACTTCAGTTTCAGCAACTATGAAATGCGAATGACCATTGTACCCATCTCAGAAGCAGTTATTTGGATTCAATAAAACATTGTGGAGTCAATCAATGTTTATTGAAAAAACGAATGAATAAAAAGTTCCTAGCACACAGCAGGTGCTGCCTTGAGTGAATAAATAAATGTATGTCAAGTTCAGACACACTAGGCATTCAATAAATGCAGGTCCACCATCTCTTATCCACAATTCCGAAATCTGAAAAGCTTTGAAAACCAAAAGTTTTTCCATAAGTCATTTGGCAGAAACCCTGACCTGAGTGATCGGAAGCTCTTCAGTTTTGCTGCAGAAATAATGACGCCTTTGAATACAGGCTGCAGCCCCAGCCCCTGCTTGAGATGTTGTGTAATATGTAGTATGTGCACTGTGTCACTTTTTTAGTGTGTGTCACCTTTATTTTTATTGATTTTTTTAAAGTACTTTTATTTTTGTAAGTACTGTTTTTTTGGCCGCACCAGGAGTCTTGTGGGATCTCAGTTCCCCGACCAGGGATCAAACCAGGGCACCCCCCTCCGGAAGTGAAAGCACTGAGTCCTGACCACTGGACCACCGGGGGAATTCCTGTCACCTTTTTAAAATCGGAAAAATTCAGAATTCCAAGGTGCCTCTGGCCCCAAAGGTTTCTGACAGGGGACTGGCAACCAGTATCTGTTGAATGAACGAAGGAATGGATGAATGAATGCTACTGAGCACGAGGCCTAGCGGCCGAGCAGGTGCTTGCTGTCTTATTTTGGAGTCACACCTGGCGCTACGACCCGCGGGGAGGCTGGAGTCTGGCCCTCACCTGTGGCAGGATGTGTTGCGTATGATGAACCCAGTTGGCCATGGAGTCCACCAACTCGAGGACTGGGATGCCCTCAAAGTCGGGGTTCTCCTCGTAAGAGTCGCGCCCGGCACCGCCTTCTTCCTCCTCGTCGCCCTCCTCCTCGCTGAACTGGTAGAAGCCGAGGGGGCTGATGTGTGTGGCGGCCGAGATGCGGGCGATCTGGGCCCGCAGGTAGTTGGCCTCGTTGCCCGGGAAGGGCGGGTAGCTGATGACCGGTGCGTCCAGGAAGCCAGTGAAGAGCTTCTTGATCTTGCGGGCCTGCACGATCTGGGTCGGCGTGACGTGGGGCAGCCTCACCCACGGCTGGCCCGGCTCGTTGCACACGAAATACAGGTACTTGTTGGCACCGTTTCGGCTCTCTTCCTTGGGGACGACGGGCGGCGGCTTCCACGTGGGCTTGGGGATGACGTCGGTGGCCTTCTCCTCGCCCTCGTCGCCCTCGTCGCTCTCCTCCTCGCCGTGCGCCTCCATGACCTCGCCGCCCTCCATCGTCTCCTCCACCTCCTCCTCGCCCTCCCGGAATTCCACCTCAGCCACCAGGTAGCTGCGACTGAGCCCCAGGATCTTGCCCCAGAAGCGGCAGGTGTGGATGGGCTGCTGTCCCACTAGCTGCTTCAGGGCCATGAAGATGCGGAAGCTCTCGTCTGAGCTCAGGCCCACGCCGGCCTGCTCGAGGTAGAAGGCCTTCTCCATGATGTTGGGCACAGCAGTCCCAGCCTGCAGAGGGCGGGGCGGAAGGCAGAGGGAACCAGGCTGAAGCCATGCTCCCCAGCCTGACTTCTCTAGAGTCTACAGAGTGAAACGACTCTGTAACCCAGTTGCTCATGCCACCGTTTCTGGCCACTGAGATGTAGGGGTAAGTGTGCCAAGGAACGATGATGCCTAAATTGTACAGTTGATGTAAAAGATTTAGGGACAAGCATCCTGAGGTTTTTCCTAAAGGTATACACTGCATTCCCATTTTCTTACAAGCTCCATTTGTGAACAACACAGTGTTAAAAGGAACAATTATTGCGTCCTCTTCCTGTGCCTGCCAGACTGCTTCGTTGTTCACAAATGCCTGAAGTTCCTGTCCACAGGAGGATTATACGTTCCCACCCCCACCCCACTGCATTCAGGAGTGGCCATGTCACTTGTTCTGACCACTTGAAATGGCAGTGAAAGGGACACAGGTCATACCCAGGCAGGAGCTGTAAGAAACAATGTGGGTTTTGCTCTGCCTTCTTTTTCCTGCTCTGCAACTGTGGAAGCCTGTGTTACAGTGGCACTTCCATCACCCTCCAGCTCAAGTGTCTGATAAGCCAAGCCCCCTTGCCAAGCCTGGATGGGCAGGTAGTGTGAGTGAGAAATAAACTGTGTGGTGTTAAGTCACTGAGATTGTTTGGCTGTTTTTTTTTTTTAATGTTTATTTATTCCATTTTATTTTTTGGCTGCATTGGGTCTTCGTTGCTGCATGCGGGCTTTTCTCTGGTTGCAGCGAGCGGGGGCTACTTTTCCTTGTGGTGCCTGGGCTTCTCATTGCAGTGGCTTCTCTTGTTGCAGATCATGGGCTTCAGTAGTTGTGGCTCGCGGGCTCTAGAGCGCAGGCTCAGTAGCTGTGGCACACGGGCTTAGTTGCTTTGCGGGATGTGGGATCTTCCCAGACCAGGGTTCAAACCCATGTCCCCTGCATTGGCAGGCAGATTCTTAACAACTGCGCCACCAGGGAAGCCCAGGCTGTTTGTTTTCTCAGCTTGAAACGGCACGCCCTGACTAATACTCTATAGGAGGAGAATTGTTATTTTGAAAGGGATTCTGGCAGCTGCCCTCAATCTTTTTTTTTTCCTTTTTGTCATGCAGTCCAGCTTGTGGGATCTTAGGTCCCCGACCAGGGATTGAACCCACGCCCCGTGCAGTGGAAGTGTGAAGTCCTAACCACTGGAACGCCAGGGAATTCCCTGCCCTCAATCTTAAACGCAGTGCAAAAGCTTGTCTGCCTAGGGGACTTCCCTGGTGGCACAGTGGATAAGACTCCGTGCTCCCAATGCAGGGGGCCCGGGTTTGATCCCTGGTCAGGGAACTAGATCCCACATGCATGCCACGACCAAGGGTTCACATGCCACAACTAAGGAGCCCACATGCCACAATTAAAGGAGCCGGCGAGCCGCAACTAAGGATTCCTGGAGCTGCAATTAAGGAGCCTGCCTGCCACAACTAAGACCCCATGCAACCAAATAAATAAATAAAGCTTGTCTGCCTAATTGATATTGACACCAGCAACTTGGGGACAGGGTCAAAACTTAATCCCAAGACTCACTGTGCTGCCAGCAGGGAAGATAAGGGAATGAGCATAGAAAACTCTCTTTGGGGTGTGTGCCTAGCCCATGAGCCAATGGCCATCACCCTCTTTCTGGTAATGTCTTCCACCCACTTGGCAATGGAGTGGCCTCACCAACCGTGATTAAATGATATCACCTGGCCTTCTGGCCACTGGTGATTGGAGCAAGTGAGGACAACTGCTCCAAAGTGGCAGATCAGGCTCTCCTTCTCTACCTCTGCAATTTGTAACTGGGTGGAGAGAAAGTACATCTGGAGTCTCCCTGCCTAGAAATTACTTCTTTGGGATGGCTGGGTTTAAACCCGGGTTGGTCTGCCTCCAGAGGTCATATTCTTAGTCCCTACTCCTTAATTCCTCTATTAACTATGGTCAGAATCTTCCTTCCTCTTTCTTTCTCCCAGTTTCCAGGAAGATCCTATCTATGATCTGGGAGAAAAGATTTCCTAGTGGCACCTAGGTGAATTAAAAAAAAAAAAAATTCAGGAACTGTGGGGCAGCTGTATGCTACTGTGTGAGGAGGTAGGGGAGAGAGAGGAGCAGAGGTGAGATATGGGCACTGAGATCCCTGAATACCAGCTTGGCCTGGGGCCCAGCTACATTCCTGCCCTTGGGTTTGACGGCAGATGGCACCATCCTCAACCCCCTTCTCCACTGCTTGCCTTCTCCACAGTCACTTTCCCAGAGCCCCTTGCAGTCAAGGGATAGTTATGTGACCCAATCTGGCCAATAAGATGCAAGCAGAGGTTTTCTGAGGTGCTCCTGGGAAACTTTTGCTCCCCTGATTGATTGATGTATGTATTTATTTATTTGGAGGGCCACACTGCATGGCTTGCGGGATCTTAGTTCCCCAAGCAGGGATTGAACATGTACCTTCAGCAGTGAAAGGGCAGAGTCCTGACCACTGGACCGCCAGGGAATTCCCTTGCTCCCCTTGTTTAAAAAAATAAAGGGAGAGGGAATTCCCTGGTAGTCCAGTGGTTAGGACACAGCGCTTCCACTGCTGTGGCCTGGGTTCAATCCCTGATTGGGGAACTAATATCCCACAATCCCGCAAGCCACACGGCTCAGCCAGAAAAAAGAAAGAAAGAAAGGAAGGAAGGAAGGAAGGAAGGAAGGAAGGAAGAGAATTTATTTTTCTTATGTTTTGGTCATGCCACGCGGCATGTGGGATCTTAGTTCCCTGACCAGGGATCTAACCTGAGCCCCCTGCAGTGGAAATGGAGTCTTAACCACTGAACTGCCAGGGAAGTCCCCAGAAATAGGATTTATAACCAGGCTTCTATGATGCTGAAAACGGCTTTCTTGGTTTGGGTGGAGTGGAGGGGAGGGATGAGGGAAGAAAGCCCTCAGTGCCCCTTCACCGGGGAGCCAACTTACCAGCTCTAGATTGCTTGCACCTATTAGGTGTGAGAAAAACTATCTCGTCTAATCCACTTGTCTTCATTTCTGCGACAACTATTTCCTGTCTTAAAGTGATCTGTGTTGCCAAACAAGTACAAGAATAATACTAAAGTTAGTTTAAAACTATAAATGTGGGCTTCCCTGGTGGCGCAGTGGTTGAGAGTCCGCCTGACGATGCAGGGGACTTGGGTTCGTGCCCCGGTCCGGGAAGATCCCACGTGCCGCGGAGCGGCTGGGCCCGTGAGCCATGGCCGCTGAGCCTGCGCGTCCGGAGCCTGTGCTCCGCAACGGGAGAGGCCACAACAGTGAGAGGCCCGCGTACCGCAAAAAAACAAAACAAAACAAAACTATAAATGTGAGGATAGTAGGAACTTTTCAAAACAGAGGTGCTGTGATGGGGAGTCTTATGCTACCAAACAGCCAAACCTGCTATGCAGCGGTTGTACACAACAAGCAGGAGTCCCAGAGCAGAAAGCCATCTACAGAGCAAGGCACTAAATAGAGACTCCAGAAACAGACTGGAGTCCGTGCCGGTGTAAATAAATGGTAGAGGTGGCATTTTCAAAGCAGGAGAAAGGATGGATTTTTCCATAAATGCTGTTGGGGATCATGGAAGAAACAGAAAATGAGAGAAATGAGAGCCCTTCCTTCCCTCAGACAGAAAAACAAATACAAAATGCTGAATCATGGATTTGAGTCTCTTCCTAGAAACATGCACAGGCCACAAACGCCCACAATTTTGCCCTTCTACAGACCTCCTCATATTAAAAACTCCAGCTCAAAAAAAACCCCCAAAAAACCCCGAAACCAAAACCAAAAAACCTCCAGCTCCAAGTTCTAAGGGGATGGGACCTCTAGGGACCAAGCGTTCGAAGAGGACGGAGCCTCTCTCAAGATTGAATTTTAAGGGGGCGGAGCCTCACGGGCTGTGGAATTCTAAGCGAGTGGAGCCTCTAGAGGCACAGCGTTCTAAGGAGGCGGGGCCGACAGGGACTTGCGTTAGATAGGGGTGCGACCTGGAGATGTCGGGGAGGAAGGGTGCAGTTCTAAGGGGGTGCGGCCTCCCAAGGAGAGACTGCTGATCTGAAATTTAAAACCATATTCTCAGGTAAGACTGTTCCTCATGTCTAAGACTTGGATTCCGACCTGCGCTCTGCTCACCCAAGGAAGGGCTCATTCCTTGCTCAGATTGTCGTTTCCAGTTCTCTCACTATCCCACCCCACTGTCGCCAGAATCCTAGAATTTCAGAAGCATAAAACGTGAGCACAGACCAACAGCATCAGCAGAGATGGCAGAGGTGATAGCCCGGGCTTTGGAGGACATGGTCCTGCCTTCCTAGTCCTGTCTTTTCTAGTTTCGAGCCCTCTAAGTCCTTCCTCCACAAATAGGAATAATAAATGGCACTTGCCTTACAAGGTTGCTTCAGGGAGGAAACGAGCCCATGCTCCTAAAGCTCTTAGCCGGGGTTGGCGGGGGAGAGGCTAGGAGGTGTCAGAATTATGATAAACAGAGTTCTCAACAAATGTTTCTTAAACGAGTTAAAGAACATTTCAGCCAAATTTTAAGCCATCGTCCAATGCTGGAAACAGAATCGTGGAATTAAATATTCTGAGGATAGTAGAATGTTCATCAATCATGGGTGGAAGAGTTCTCAGCGGGTCTCAACTTGTAAAAGAGGAAACTGAGTCCCGGGGATAGGAGGCAAATTCAGTGTTGAGAGACTCCAGGAGTCAGTGGGTTTCACAGAAAACATCCACAGAGCAGTTATTTGCAGAAAGGAGTAAGGGATGGTAGGAGAAATCAGCCTCCACCTCCATGTGGCGCTGGAGTCAGCTTTCTACAAAGCAGAGCTGTCCAACCTTTCCTCTGCTTCAAACCCTCCCATGGCGCCCCAGTGGTCTCAGGAGAAAGCCCAAGCCCCTTAGCCTGGCGTTCAAGGACCTCTGTGACCTGGTCCCCGACCCACACTCTGGACTGAAATCGCGTGTGTTTCTGGGTGGTGCTGTGCGCTCCCTCCCCTCCAGGCATTAGCAGGAGCTGTGCCTAAACCCGGGCTACCACCGCTCTTCCCCACCGGTTCACTCACTGCCTCCTCCTCCATCTCCTGTTCGCCCTCGCTGCCGCCGCTCTGGCCGAAAAGCGCCTTCTGCCTCTCGGCCATCTCGTAGGTGGTCTGCATCTCCGGGTCGTCCCGAAGCGTGTCCAACTTGGGGTGGAACCACTCCCACTGAGTGGTGCGGTTCAACGACTCCAGGAGGAACAAGGGGTCCTCGGGCCGCTGGTTCAGGATCTTGGTCAGCAGGTTCACCAGGTGCTCATACCTGCCTCCGGGAGAGGGGAATGGGAGGTGGGGGACTCAGCTTACTGAGCTTGCTGCTGTGTTTCTGGCCCTGTGCCTGGCTCTGGGGACACAGGGAAGAGAAAAGGTCCCTGCCCTGGTGGAGCTGATGGTCTGGTGATGGAGACATATTAACCGACTGTGCAAAATATATAGTGTGTTGGGGGTGGTAATTTATACGGAGACAAATAAAGCAGGAAATGGGGACTGGGAATGCCAGGGATAGGAGATGGTTTACAATTTTAAATAGGGAGGCCAGGGAGGGGGCATACCATGCGAATATTGGAAGGAAGAGTATTTCAGTCAGAGGGAACAGCATATGCATAGGCCCTGAGACATTTTATGAGTCTAACATAATCTTGATACCAAAACACAAGGAAACTAGGAGAAAGGAAATTCCATGTCATTCTCATTTAGAAATATAGATGCTGAAATCCTAAGCAAAATATTAGCAAGTGACATCCAGCATTCTCAAAAGGATGACACACCATGATTAAATTTGGTTAAGAACAGGGATGCAAGACTGAACTGATATTAGAAAAACAGGAAAAAAATAATTCAGCATATTAACGTGTTAAAGGAGATATGTAAGATCACCCCAATAGGTGCAGAGAAACTGATAACATTCAACACCCATTCGTAATTTTTAAAAACCTAGCAAACTAGGAATAGAATGTAATATTTTATAATCTTATAAAGGGGCGCCACAAGTAACCTGCAGCACACACCAAACGTAATGGTAAAAGACTGAATATTTCTCCTATGAGACTGGAAATGAAGATGCCTTCTTTCACCACGTCTATATAATACTGCACTGCAGGTCCCAGCCAATGCAATCCGACATGAAAAAGGTAAAAGAATTACAAAGGAAGAAGCAAAACTGTCATGGTTTGCAGATGATATGGTTGACAATGGAGTGCAAAGGCCTTGAGCCGAGGGTGTGCCTGGCATGTTGGAGGAACACTGAGGAGGTCTGGAGTAGAGTGAGGAAGAGGGGTTGTGGCAGGAAAGGAGGCCGGATTGGTAACAGTATCATCATGGCTTCCAATCACCTGAGTCAGGCACTGTGCTGGGCACTTGAGAGCAACGCTGAATTCTCACCACAGTCATACATCTGAGGAACAATTACGATCTCCACTCTCCAGATGAGGAAACTGAGACTTAGAAAAGTTGAGGTCATGAGGTCACACAGTGGTAACACAGCCAGGATTTAAAACCAGGTTGGCCTGATTTCAAAACATGTATGTCTAGCCCTCTTCAGTGTGCAAACCCTTTGGCAGCAGTCCTGGGTGTGGTGGAGGGCCATCATTGAATTGGGAAGGGTAAAGAGGAGTGAGACTTTGGCTAGGGCTTTACAATAAGGGACCTTGAAGCTCCTGAGGGCTGGGTACTATTGGGGAAGAGCTGGAGGTTAATTTTGACTAGATTCTAGGATCTGAGGTAGGAGCTGACTAAAGATGAAGTTTGAAGAGGAAGAAGGGGCTGAATCATATAGGGCCTTGAAGGCTGTTATGAGGAGCCTGAACCTTCTCCTGAGGGCACTGGTGAGCCACAGCAGGCTCGGAGCATAGGAGGAATGGGAGTCAGCTTTGTGCTTTAGCAAGACCTGTTACTTCAAACGCTTCTTCTCTCACTTCCTCTCTTCCTCCCTTGGTTCCAGTCACACCAGCCTCCTTGCTGTTCCTCAAACACGGCAAGCTTCAAAGCCTTGAAGCTCACTGTGTTCTATATCTGGATGACTCTCCCTTCAATTACCTGCAAGATGCTCTCCCTTACCTCCTTCAGGTCCCTGATCAAGTGTCACTTCCTCAGAGAGGCCTTCCCTGACCTCACACTATTTAATATCCCGTCCCTATCCCCCTTACTCTGCCTTATTGCTCACCTTAGCTCTTATCATCACCTTATACCTTATTATATTTATTGTCTGCTCTCCCACTAGAGTGTCAGCTTCATGAGGATGTGATAGAGGGCTGAGAGGTGTATTATGACTGCAGCTAAGTGGCCTTGGCAAGTGCCTTCCTCAGGCAGGAAATTTTAGTGGATAAAAGGGCCTCAGGAGCCAAATCACTTGTGTTGAAATCCTGGCTCTGCCACATCTTAGCTGTGTTATTTTGGATATGGGACCTAATTCCTCTGTGTCTGTTTCCTCTCCTGTAAAACAGGAACAAAAGATGTACGAATCTCAGCCATGAGAACCAGATGTTTCTGTGTGAAGTACTGGCACAGTGTCTGGTAAGTAAATGCTAGCTATTGTTAGTATTTATTCCCCGACTCCTGAGTTAGAGGCCCCCAGAGTGGTCGCTGGTTCTCAATGAGGAGCAATCTCGTCTGAGAGACCCCAGGCCTGAGGCAGGGCCTTGCCTGGGGCTTCTCCCTGCCTGGGCCCCTCCCTCTACCCACTCCGGGGGCCCCCTTCTCACAGGCTGAGGTTGCAATTGACGCTGGTCTGCAGCAGGTAGGCCTTGGCGTTCTGCACGGCCAGCTCTCGAGGTTCTGGCTCAGTCACCTCCATATTGAAGGGCATGAAGCCCAGCTCAGAGGGCGAGAACTGGAGCGCGGGGTCATCCCGTAGGTAGGGCCCATGCTGGGTGTCCTGGCTGAAATGCAGGTCTTCTCTCTGGTACCTGGTGTACTGGCCCAAGAGGTCAGCCCGGGGCTCCTGGTAGGCAGACTCCAGTTGCTGGAATAGGTTGCCTTCGCCCTGCTGTAGCTGCTGCAGGATTAGGCTGGCGTTGTGGCTGGCCTGGAGCCTGCCTTCACTCAAGTAAGTTTGGGGCTGTACCTCTGAGGGAAAGCCCGTATTCAGGGAAGGGTATTCAATGCCCCCCCGCTGGGCTTCCTCGGCCTGAGAAATAAAGTTCTCATTTGGGGTCAGACTGGCCCCTTGTGACCAGCCCCGGTTGATCTGGTTCGACACCATCTCCCGACTACCGCGCAGGATCTGAGCGTCAAGCGGTATCTGCTGCACCTCTTCAGGGACTGTGGGCTGGGGCCTAGAGTGTTCCCGACTGCGCCGCCGCTCGGAGACCTGTGAATTCCTAAGGCTGGAGGTCAGCTGAGGAGGGGGCTCGGGGTCGGGTGGCAGGTCTCCCATAGTTCAAAGGGATCGCAGACTTCTAGGAGGAAGGCTTGCAGACAGGCAGGCCAGACCAGTCGCCCGGCTTGTGTGTGTTCGGCAGCCGCTAGGCCAGCGGTGCCGGTTTCTAAGGAGGGAGGGGGCGGCCCGTTACTAGGGGAGGGCGCGCGGAGACGCTGGGGGCCAAGAAGCTGGTTTCCGCGCAGGCGCAACAGCACGCCAGAAGGGCTTCCAGTTTTCCAGGGAGCTCCAGGGCACGCCCACTAGCTTCCGCAGTTCCACAGCTGACACGGAGGCAGAGAAGAGACTGCACCCTTGCCCCAGACCAGCGATATTTTTAATTTTTAAAGGCAAAGCACCGCCGGCCAAGCCCCTCCCAGGCCTCCCTGAGCTCCCAGTCCCACTCCCCTTCCCCACCAAGCGCCGTCAGCTGTTCCCCTTGGTCTCGGGTTCCCCGGCTTCCTCAGCAGTGGGGCTGGGAGTCTTCACGGTGTCTTCTCCGGCAAGGGTGAGGGTCTGGGGGCTCCGCTCTTCCTTTGAAATCAATCCGCCCGCTGCAGCTTCCTGATGACAGGAAAATGGGGAGCGGTCAAAGCGCGGTCCCACCTCCAATATTTCTTCAGGCCATACCCTTTCTGCCCCCTCCCCGCCTTGGGCACTCGGCACACACACTTAACCCCAGGCCCCTGATCTTTCTGGTCCTCTGTTGCTCTGAGGTTGTCATCCCTACCTTAGGTAGGGGTCCCTCAAGACTAGAGTCCAGCAGTGCAGCTTCAGTCAGCCCCGAGTCATCATCCATGCTGATGAAGATGGCCGGGGTCTCACACTCAGGCCCCTCCTCCCGGAAATCAATGGCTTCCTCCGGCTGGGGAGGGCCTGGCCGGGCCGAGGAAGAGGACAACGACGAGGAGGACGAGGAGGGGGCTCCCACTCCCCCAGGCTTCAGCTTCTGTTCCTCCTCCAGCTGCCGCTTTAAGGCCTTCTCCTGGGCCAGCCGCAGGCCGATGAGGTCTTGAGGGGGGCGGGGGGCCGGGGGCGGTGCCAGGGCCAGGGGCTCTAAGTCATCCTGGGGGTGGGGAGGGATGCACAAAAGCTCAGGGACGGGTGAGACCTAGGACCTAGGCTGCTCTCAAGAGGTTGGTGGGAAAGAAGACAGAAACCATCCTAAGGCAGACAGCAGACTGGGTATAGGGAGTAAGGGGCAGCTGTCTCCCCACCCCCAGTTCCTTTCAGTAGAAGCCTCGGCAGAGAGATGGCTGGAGTGGGTAGGAGGGGACGGGGCCTTTCTGGCTTGGGGAAGGGGCTGCAGGCCCTCACCTCTTCCAGGGGCCCGGCAGGTGCTTCCTTAGTCTCTGGCTCTTGCTTGCCGCTGGCCTCCAGGATGGTCATGATGGAGTTGGGGATGTGTGCTTGCTAGGGGAAGAGCAGGATGGGGGCGCTACGGACAGCTCTGACCCAGAGACACCCCACCTCACCCAGATCCTTGGTGTCCTTGACCCTCCAGAGGCCCAGACCTTCATGGCGGTGCAGGGCTCCCCTCTGCCCATCCCACCCAGTCCCCCAGGGCTGGATCCATGGGGCCACCCACCCCACACCCTGGGGTACCTGGTGGGGGGTGAAGGAACGGACGTGGGCCAGCAGGGGCTCCCGGAGCTCCGGGCACTTGTCAAAGACGGCACCCAGCTGCTGGGGTGGGAGCTGCAGGATGACCTGGAAGCTCTGGGGCTTGGTGCGTTGACAGCACTTGATGAAGCCCTCCCACACCTTGGGATACTTCCACACCTGGACCAGGCAGGGAGGAAGCAGTCATCAAGGGGCCTGCAGGCAGCCAGCCACTCCAGAAACTGGGAGAAAGACCTTGCCAAGATGGCACCGCCTCATTTCTTTCACAGCAGCCTCTAGAGGGCGACATTAACCCTGCAAAACCTACGAGGCCCAGATGCGGGAACTTGTCCAGGGTCACACAGGTATGGTACCAAGGGGCAGAACCAACATCTGAACCCAGGTCTGTCTGAATCTGCACTTAACCTCTAAGCCAGATATTGCAAAGTAGCAACCTGTGGCCTAAATCCAGTCTGAAGGCTTGTGCATGGGGTTTGTTTTTTGTTTCATCATGGTATTTCTAAAAACAATTTCTAGCTTCTCCTGAAAAACGGAACCATCTTTCAGCTCTAGTATGCATCCTGGCTGGGTGCACAATGGTGGGGGGCAAGGGGCGGCCATACCTCTCCTGGGATGTGCACCCCCTGAAGCCTTCTGCTTGCTCCTACCACCCAACAGCCCTCACTCATCACATTGCCACCCTATACCTGTCTGACTCAGTGACCCCTAAAAGGTTGTATTGTCTCAGCAGAGGGCAGGGCAAAGGAGCTGGCTGTCTTGGTAGAGCTTATTCTCTGCATCACGGCTCCCTTGGGGTAGGGGCCAAGCAGGCTGGAAAAGCCTGGGGTTTTGCCTCAAGTCTGTCTGTAGTGTGTCCTGCTGCAGTCCCCTGCTTGGGAGACTGGGGTAGTCAGGGGTGGGTTACCTGTTTCATGATGAGGCGGGAAAGGATGTTCATGACGAAGCCCCCCAGGCGGGGGTACATGGTCAGGGACTGGATGACGGTCCTCATGAGCAGCATGGGCAGGGGACTCTGCTCCATCAGCTGCTGCATCACCACGGCCAGCACCTCCGACGTGTACACGTTCCGCTCCGCAAAGCACAGGTTGGTGGCTGCGAGGAGGCGGAGAGTGGGCCTGTCCCCTTTGCCCAGCTGCCCCCTGGGAAGTGGGAGCCCCACCCCTTAGAGAACCTCAGCCCCATTATGTGCCCGTGTGAGGGGAGACCCAGCCCTGACTTCCTGAAGCTCCAGGCAAGACAGACCTCCCCCACCCAGCAGAAGGTCTCCTTCTAAGGGGACACTGTGGCCTGGTCCTTGGAAAGCCTGGGAGCTGGGTCTAAGGGAAAAGACACTTCCATCTCCTAGAAGCCCCACTGGGCAGAGTGGGAAGACTTTGGCCCTCTCTGTTTGGGGACAACCCCCAGAAAGGATGAGGTGAGAAAGATATATTGCCAACCCCTGGGGACCTATTCTGGCTTGACTGGTGTGGCATAGCACCTCCACCCCTACTGGAGAGGGAAACAGCTTTAACTTCCGTTAAGTAATCCCATAGGAGACAGAAAAGATGGTCTCCACCAGCAGGCTGGTCAAGAGATTGCCTACTCTCAACCCAGTGCATAAGGGCTTGCGCTGGTGCTCAGGTGTTACCAGGTGTAGGATTACACGGAAGGCACGGTCCACAGAGTAATGAGAAAGGGGCGAGAGGAGGATGTCTGGGCATACGATGAGCTCCCCAGCTCAGCACCCAGTGCCAGGAAGGGCCCAAGGAGTGCTGGTACAACACAAGCACCCACGAAGGCAGGCAGACCAGTGAAGGCCCTGGGGTCTGTTCCCTCAGGAGTGGGTTGTGGTACCCCAAAATCAGTGGTGCTCGGATCCACTGTGTTAATGGGGAGACTCCAGGAACTGCCTCTGAACCCCTTCTTCCCCAAACACCACTTGCCATGTGAGTCTGTCAACCAGGAAGTTTTTATTGAGCTAGAAGAGACCCCCAATCCTTGAGAGGCTAATGGAGAACAGGGGTGGGTGCCTATAAAGAATGGGGGGTGGGGGGCTTCTATAAGGAAAAGGGGGAGGATGGGGGCATTACAGGTAGACAGGCAGGGAGGAGGTTGGAGGCAGGGTAGTGAGGATATCTAGGCTGAAGAAGCAGAAAGGAGAGTAGAAGGTGAACAAAGTACAAGAGGACCTGTCAGAAACTGAGGCTGTTCCTCCTCCCTTCTAGGTAGCTGCTGGCTTCTGCCTGCTCTGCCTAAAAGCCTCCAAAATCAACCCTCTTCCCTCTCCTCCGCCTCATCTCTACCCCAGCCTCCTCCTGGGCCTCCCACCCACCCTCTAATCCACCCTCCATACAGCAGCCTGAGGGGTCTTTCAAAAGCTCAACCTGGGGCTTCCCTGGTGGTGCAGTGGTTGAGAGTCCACCTGCCGATGCAGGGGACACGGGTGCGTGCCCCGGTCTGGGAGGATCCCACATGCTGCGGAGCGGCTGGGCCTGTGAGCCATGGCCGCTGAGCCTTCGCGTCCGGAGCCTGTGCTCCGCAACAGGAGAGGCCACAACAGTGAGAGGCCCGCGTACCGCAAAAAAACAAAACAAAAAACTCAACCTGACCCTGTACCTCCCACAGGCCCTTAAGTGAGCAAGTCCACACTTGAACTGTGGCCTATGAGACCCTGTGTGGGCAGGGCCTACACGGTTACAGCCTGACCTCATCTCTTGACCAAGCCCCCTCCCCCAAACCGCCAGATCCAGCCAGGGTGCGCTCTGCAGTTCCAGAACCAGGCCACGCTAGCATCTCTCTTGGCCTGATGATCTCTGGGATCATCTTCTCTCCTGTTACCTCACCCCTATTCATCCTTCTGTGGTCTCAGCTCAGGTGTCCCCTCCTCCAGGAAGCCCTCCCTAACGTCCCATACAAGGGAGAGTCAGTGGCCGCGCTGGGCCCCCTGTCCCAGTCCTGTTCCTTTTGGACTGTTACTCTGGGGATGGCCTGTGAGCCCCAGCAGGGCAAGGCCAGGACTGTCCCCATCCCTGTTGTATCCTCAGCACTGCCCAGCAAAGGACTGAGCAGAGGTGCTCAGTGAGTTTTCTTAATCACTGAACCAGTCCACTGGACAGGTCCAGTTGTAGAAAAACTCACCAGAGAAAAAGGGTGGTTTAAGGAGAGACTGAATGCCTGGAATGACTGCTTATACTGCTAGGCACTGGGGATTCCACTGGGGCCCAAAACAGGACTAGACTTTGTATCTGGACTTTGGATCTGGAGCTTACAGTCAAGTAGGGTTACTAGTGCAACTGAGAAAACCACTGGTGCCTGAGCAGAGAAGCGTGCTCTGGGAGCTGACTGGACTGCATGCTGGCGATGAACAGCCGGTAGGGTGACCAGCTGAAGGGTTGCCAAGAGCTCACCAATATAGAGGCTCCGTGTGGGCCTGGGTTTGTAGGAAGAAACACGTGGGGTTCTAAAGGCCAGGACTTGCTGACATCTCCAGGGCCTGGTCGCTGGCTTCGTGTGTGACCTGTGCTAAAGTCCTTTTTCTCCCTGGGCCTTGGTTCCCATGTATAAGATCAGGGACTAAATCTGGGTCCATGAATGGGCTTTAGTGAGGTGGCAGGGGTGGGTGGGGCCTACACGGTTACCACCTGACCGCATCTCTTGACCAGGTCCCCTCCCCCAAACCACCAGACCCAGCCAGGGTCAGCTCTGCAGTTCCAGAATCAGGCCATACTAGCATAATCCGAACCCCTCAAATTGTACATAAAAACATGTGAGGGTACCGTCCTTGGGAATGGGCTTGTAACTTTCCAGAGATCATCTAAGGGGCCAGGTCGTGTAAAAAGACTACTCCTGGAGCCTCAGCTTTGAGACACTTTTCACTTTACTGCTTCCACTAGAGGCCTTAGTTCCTTCTCAGTTGTAGCGTGTGTTTATAATTTTCATAAGCTCCTCTCTTGACCTATTTTAGAATTTGCTGAGGAAGACTAGGAAATAAGTCACTGAAGAAGCTACTTCAGGCTAGACATGAAACTAAATGGCAAGGAGGGAAAACCCCGTCCCCGCTTTTAAAGGAGACAGGAGGAAACAAAGGACAGTTGTCTTCCGAGAAGAGCAGGGGACAGTAAGGGCTTCCACCTGTGGGGGAAAGCATGGCTTCTGGACCAGAAACCTCTTTCAGGGAGGAAGTGGAGGGGAGCGCTGGGGAGAGCTGAGGGAGAGAGATTGTCCCACAGGAGGCAGCCCTGGGACCCAGGATGCCATCTGCAGGAGGAACCAGCAGGACCGGGTTTCCAACTCAGATCCACCCAACTTCAGATTCTGTTTTTTTGCACTATACCACTTAGCTTCTATGTGGCCCTGAGCACGTTACTTAACTTCTCTGGAACTTCCATTTCGTCTACAAAACGGAAGTCAGCATACTTCCCAGGTAAAGAGTGGTGTGGACTGGCAGGCAGGCCTGTAAGGTACTGAGCAAAGCCTGGCTCAGAGTAAGTGCTAGGTAAACAGTGACAACAGCTATTATGAAACTGCTAACTGTGGTGAGCCCACCAGGTTGCCACCAACTCCCCTGCCCTGGAGGCACACTCTCCAGTCTCAACTGGAGGCCAGACTAGACTCCTGGTCCAACAACTGCCCTGGTGCACTCTGTCTGCTCTGCTGGCTGTGCATCTGCCCAGCTTGGCCAAGGGCTCTGCTTACTTAGTTCCTCAGGCTGGTGCTGGGAGGGAGGGGCTCCCCACCCTTCCTGAGGACTACTCTGTGTCAGTGCACAGTGGGTGTATCAGTTCCTTAGGTGGGGGGAGGGAGAAAGGAAGGACAGAAGTGGGGAGGGAGGGAGAGGAACGAGGGTAGGTGTCCGGAACTCTGAGATGGGGCTGCAGGCAGCATAATCTCCGACTTGGCAGATTCCAGCAGGGGCACGTGGGTGACTGGGTTCTTCCCCAGGTCCGAAGTGGCCAGACCACTCAAGGGGATTTGGGGGGAACGCCTCACCTTTGATGATGGACTTCATGTCACACTTTGAGGAGTCGATGTTGTGTAATGCGATGAGAAGCTCTCCAGGGTTCAGGGGGGACAAGGCTGAGTTCCCTTCACCTGCAGCAGGTGGGAGTGGCGGGGAGGTGGAGGAGACAGTATGGAGGCCTAAGAGACAGGTCCAAGTCCCCCAAATTGGGGGGAGCGGCAAATGAAGACAGGCGCCCTCTGGGATTAGGGGTACAAAGGGCTAAAGTAGCAGGAGGAGGAGACTGAGAACGCAAAAGGAGGGGCCTGAATGCAACAGCAGCTGGAAAGCCATCCTTCACAACCGGAGGGCATCATCAGAGGCCTTCATTGTGCTCTCCTCCTCCCCAGCACTGGGCTCCTACCCTCGTTAGGGCAACATCTAGTGTGATTCAGCTGCTCTCCCCCACACTTGCCCCAGGCTGGGCACCCATGAGGGCAGAGCTAGGACGAGCTCATCCCAGGTGCCTAGCACAGCACAGATACTGAGGGGAATTCGCTGGACAGGAAAGGCTGGGACAGGCAACAGACTTGCAAACTGCTTGAACTGAATGCCACAGTGGAGGAGGCTGGGGGAGATGGCAGTCTTCTGGTGGGGTTTTGAAGGTCCCAGTCACTCTTGTGCGTATGTTTTAAATCACCAGATTACACGTGGAACAGACAGCCTCCACCCTCCTTAGCTCCAGCCACTGGGGTGAGGGGTGAGGAAACTACCCTATGCCACTTGGTAGTCTTTCTAGGTTGGAAGTTTTCTTTCTTTTTGACCAGGTCAAACAAAGATCCCTCACCCACAGCTGGAGGGGTTCATGCAAGAGCTAAGGAAGGGCAGGAGTGCAGCCCATGTTTGAGGAAGAGTAGCTGGGTCCTAGAAGGCAAGACGCTTATAGAGTCAGACCTCAATTCCACAATTTTGTCCCCATTGTGGATGAAGCCATCATCCATGTATCACAGGAGGGTGACCTGGGAGCTCTGGGATAGACGTTGAGATGTCGCCAAGTCTGGACGGTAGCCCCAGAGAGCAAGATGAGCCCCCACCCCTTCCTCTCTAAAGATGGCATCCCTCCCCCAGCATTCCGCATCTCACCTCCAGGACCCCTTCCTCCTGCCGCCTGAGGTGGGGTCTCCTGGGGGAGCTGGGGCACAGGGAGCCACGGGGGAGGGATATGAGGGCCAGGGCTGAGCTGGCTGCTGGTGGGGAGGAGAGCACATCACCTACCGTGCTGGGTGCCCAGCAGGCGGTTGAAGACCTCCTTCACCACTATGGGGTTGAGTTTGATGAGCTTTGGCAGGGCCTGGATCACTTCCTTCTACAAGGGCAAGGCAGGGGAGGCAGGTCAGACACACCCGCCCACCCCCTCCAAACAAGCCTCCCCACTGCTCACCCTGGGGAGGTGGGGGGCAAGCTCTGGCCTCACCAAGCCCCTTCAGTGCTTTCCTCCTCTCACTTCCTCTGGTCCCTCAAGGCTGAGCTTTCCCAACTCACTGGGCCTGACTCAGCCCCAGCCTCATCAACCCCCATTTGAGCCCCCTGGGCCAGCTCAGTGATTCCTCCTGCCAAGTGGAGGAGATGGAGGCTCACCCAAGGTCCCACAGCCTGTTACAAGACTGAGCATGGGCAGCGGATGCACATCCTCAAGGGGAGGTGCCTCCTACGCTAGGAAGAGTGCTGCTTCTGTGGTTACATTTAGGCCTCAGGACAATCTTGTGTGTATGGGGGGTGGGGGAGGCAAGGAGGGTGCATCACTGTAATACTCACTTGACAGAGGAAGAAACTGAGGCTCAGAGAGGGGAGCAGCTTGCAAAGTTGACACTGACCCAGACAAGCCCCAGAATGTGTTTACAAGCATCTGACATGGGCACCTGCCTACCTCCTCCCTGCCCCTGCCCTGCCACGTCCTTGTCAGTGGGGGCATCGAGGCATCCAGCTCCATACCTTTTCCAGCCCATTGAGCACAGGGATGAGGAAGCGGACGTCGGGCAGTCGCTTGTGGTAGAGATCCCGGACCCGCTTCACCAGCTCTGGGGAGGGTGGGACTGCAGGTAGAAGCAGCAGGAGGCACAGGTGTTGGGGGTGGTGGGGTGAAGGTGAGCTCCGAGGAGGAGGAGAAATGGTGGTGGGTGTGTGGGAGGGGCAGGGAGGGGCAACTCCATTTCAGAGCAGAAGTCCTTGGCTCCTTGCTTTCTCAAGTGCATTTAGCAATACACTCTTCCACATGGAGAAACTGAAGCCCAAGGATGGGGAGAGACTCACAAGAGGGCCAAGCATCTGGGGACCCAGCAGCTCTGATCCCCAGGCCCGGGGAAGGGGAAATGGGGAAGACCTGGGCAATGGAAGAAAAGGATGAAAGGTAGGGTCCCAGGGGGCACCTTTGTCCGTGAGGCTGTGCAGACAACGTGTGACCAGTGTCTCTGCCCCCTTGGGACAGTTTTCCACCAGCAGGAGCAGCTCGGGCGAGTTCATGCCCATTCCTCGGATCTAGATGTAGAGAGAGGGATGACAGGGAAGGCCCAGGGAAGGGGCTAGGTGATGTGAGGACGATGAGGGGCCCAGGGTGAGAGCTCAGGGAGGCCCAGGTGTCAGGGGCAGGGTGGATGCTGGGACTTGGGAGTAAGAAGTGGTGACAGAGAGAGTAGATCTTAAAAATTCTCATTAGAAAAAAATCGTTAATTCTGTGAGGTGATGGATGTAAATCAAACTTATTGTAATAATCATTTCCCCATATATACATATATCAAATCACTATGTTGTATACCTTAAACTAAGATAATGTTATATGTCAATTATATCTCAATAAAACAGGGGAAAAAAGTATTGGTGACAGCGTTCACAGAAGTGGGGGGAAGGGGAGGGAGGGTTGGGCAGAAGCATCTCCGTCTCTTCCACTCAATCTCACACAGACGCAGGCTTCCTGCAGCTCCTGAGCCTTCACCCATGCTGCCCTTCTAGGCAGACCGTGCCTTCTCTCTGCCATCTCTGACTTAACCTGAGCTTTAATGCCCAACATGTCCTTCAGTTCCTTGGTGAAGACTTTTCTGGCTTCTGTAGGCACCCTGCCCATCCACCTCTGTGACTGCCACGGCCCTGGCTTGGCTGCGTGCTCAGATCAGGGCTCAGACCTACTGCTGCTTCTGCAGGCTTTCCCCCAACCCACCACAAACGCCAAACACAGGGAGCAGAGGGCCAGGCTTCAAGGGTTCATGCCTTCCTCTGCCCCATAAATCTTTACAATTCCAAGTGGAACTGCCAGTCTTTGCCCTCGAAGAGCTCAGAGTCTGGTGGGCTCACCTTGAGAATGGGGAGAAGAATCTGCTTCTTCCTCACACCGAGCCTATTGCCCCCACATTACAGGTAAAGACACTGTTGAATCTGGGGGGTGGGTATGTGGGAATTAATGTACCACACTTTCTCCTTTTGTTTATGTTGGAAATTCTCAGTAATAAAATGTCAGGGACAGAAATATGAAAAAGTAGTTTCAAACCCAGCTACAAATCGGAACGGCAGACATTCTGAATTTTAGGGGCCAGTCTGTAACTGAGATGCTTCTCTTGTGGGTGACCCTGGGGTTCCAGAGAGGAGCAGGACGGACTTAGGCAATGACAACTAAAGATTTCTGTCAGCAAGGCAGGGGAAGGACAGCTCATAAATGATAACAGTGACACAGATATTTACATGCATGAGGTCACGGAATCCCTCCAACAAGCTTGGGGGACTGAATTATCTTCCCCGTTTTTACTGAAGGCTGCAAGTTTACGCAGTGAGAAAGTGAGAGGCGGAATGTGAACCTAGGTCCATCCAACTCTAGGCTCTTAACTGCAGGGTTACCCTGCTGTCTTCTCAGGAGCAGATGGAAGTGTGGACTACCCGCAAGTGACACAGCTGCTCAGCCTGGGGTGACAACCCTTAGTGCTCAGCACACACAAGGAGAATATACCAGGGGAAGGGCTGGAGTTGGGGATTGAGCCCCACCCATGGGTGGGCAGAGCCTGGTGGGCTCAGGGGCCTCACCGGCTGTTCGATGACCCTCAGCACTGTCCTCTTGATGTCAGCGATGGCCTCAGTATACACGGCTGCCAGCTCATGGATCAGCTTGTGGTTCTGAGGCAGGAGGGCCAGGTAGAGGTACAAACACTGCTTTACTGTCTCCTCAGTCCAGGGCGCTGCCACCTCTAATAGGGCAGGGGGTGAAGATCAGGGCGGCCCCACTCCCCTCCCACCCCCAGCATCTGGCTCTTCTTGGGGGACAGGCACATAAGGGAGCTGGGCCTGGGAAGCAAATTGTTTGGGCAGGAAGCCAATCATCTGGGAAATGGGGTGGAACCAGGACTGCTCCCCTTTCAGAAGTCTCTGCATTAAATTCCCATCTGGTCTCCTCTGACCACCAATCCACAAGGCGATGAGAGAGATCTTTCCAAGTTCTGACCCTGTCCCTCCCCTGCTCAGTGCTCCCACGACTGTCCTATGCCCTCAGGATAAACCCCCAGCTCCTCACCTTGCTCCACCTGCCAGGTCCTGTTCAGGGTGGCCTTGCCTCTGGGGTTGTGTGCTCTGGTTACACCCTACTTTTGACAGTCCCCCAGGGCCCCCACTTTGGAACCTTTGCACGTGCTGCTCCGATGCCTAGAACACTGCTGCCCAACTCCTCTTTCTGTACCTCCTCCTCTGGGTTTCACATAGCCAGTACCTCTCCGGGGAAGCCTTCCTGGCACCCAGGCTGCACCAGGGCTCCTGTGCTCCTCGAAGGCCCTGTGCTTCCTGCCACAGCCTGAACCTTCCAATTTAATGGTCCCTTCCCCTGGGGCCCGGGTCTCCCTGTCTGCAATTCTGGAGGACCCAGAGCTTTGCCGAGCAAATTGGCCTGTGATGATCCTGCCTGGCCTTTCCTGGAGCCCCATCAGTGTCTAGCTCTCCTTGTCCTCGGCTTTCAGCCCAGCTGTCTCCTCCTTCAGGATGCTCTCCCTGACCCCTCACGCTGGGTCAGGCGCTCCCTCTGGGCTTCCACAGACTCCTAGTTTCACCACCTGAAGCCTGCTCGTTCTGGTTATTACTGTCTGGCTGTCTTCTCTAGCAGGCTGGGCAGGGCTCAGCTTAGATCCAGCTCTGTCCCCAAGATCCAGCCCAGAGCCTGAGACACAGCGGGTGCTCAATACACCTCTGAAGAACCTGCACCAAACCTGTGTCCTTGTCGGCTCCAAAGAGCACAGATGGCGGGTTGGGGTGGACCAAGAGCTGTAGGTAGTTGAGGGCAAACTTCTCCACATACTCTCGTAGCTGTTCCTTCTCGTACATGCGCTTGATGAATAGCAAGGCCTGGGAACGCACCTGAGGAGAGAGTGGGGGAAGATGGTGGAGGGGAAGACAGTTGTTCTGAGCTTGGCAGCACCAGTGTGAAAACAAGCCGAAGTCTGAGAGAGGCCCAGCTGGGCTGACTTACCTGTGCCCAAGACTGGTCACCGGCTTGGAAGAGAGGTTTCCTGGCCCACCTCAGGGCCCTGCACCACCTCACCATCTACCTGCCCAGCCCCACCTCTTATCGTTCTTGCCTTGCTTGCTTTACTTCAACCAGAAGTTTTCCTCAGTTCCTCAAAAGTAACAGCGTTCTCCCTGGCTTTGAGACCTGGCACAAAAGGTTCCCACCGCCTGGCGTGCCTGTCACTGGCTGTATCCTATTTCACTCAGACATCCCTGCTGGGAGCCATGAGGACAGGGCCTGGTCTGGGGCAGTGATTTGTCCCCAAAAGCACCACAGGGCTGAGCCAGGGTGTGCAGTGAGGGTCTGCTGAATGAATGGACACAAGACATCAGAAAGGAGCTGGCAGGAGGCTGGAGCAGGGTGGACCAAGGGTCGTCTCAATCACACACATGCACACACGCTGTTCCCTCCGTCCAGGGCACACCCGTCTACTCATATTTCAGGTCTTGGCTCACATGACCCCTCCTCCAGAAGCCTTCCTTAGACCACCTCCCTTCCTCAGCCTCCAGGGTTCCGCCACCGCACACCCTACTCCACTCCTGGCACTGAACGCACTGTGTGGGCCACAATGGCTCCCCTCCTGGTCAGCGCTCCCTCAGGTCCCAGCACACCACCAGGCCTTGAGAGGGGCGCACCAACACGGGTGGAATAAGAGCGAAAATGGGACTGTCCTTCCTGGGAGGCGGTGAGTGTATATGTGTGTATATTCTAAGCAGCCTCGTGCCATCGTAAATGGAAAAACCACCACCACCACCAAAAAATTGTTGCAAGAAGGACATTAGGCCCAGAAACTTTCAGGGGAATGTGGAAAAGACTGGGCTGGTTACTTGGGACAGAGGAAGGACTGAATGTAACCCAGCAAAGGGCGACGGGGGATCACCTTGTCCTTCTCATGGGAGCTGAGGTCTAGCAGAACATGCAGGTACTGGAACTGGCGGGACGGGCGCTTGAAGATCAGGTCTCGAAGAGTGGACATGCCCAGGTAGGTGCGACTCTGCAGCAGGAAGGAAGGGAACCAGAGCTGAAGGCACCCACGGTGTACCTTTGGGGTGTCTCCCTTGCTTCAGTCAGATCTGGTCCTAGACAAAAGCTACTGGTCCCTCACAGAACCCCCCGCCACAGGCTGCAACAAGTCGGGCTCCTGCCCGCACCACAATGTTGGGGATGCAGGGAGATCTGCCGCCCGTCCTCACCTCATCCTCACAGTACTTGCGAATCACCTCCAGGGCACTCTCAGTGATCAGCGGCGCCTCCAGTACAACCTTGGTGAAGATCCTTCCAGAGAGGGAGGGACAGTGAACGGCTGCAGAGAAGGGGCCCCCTGGTTTCCCTGTCCTGCTGATCGCAGCTCACAGCTGGCAGGGCGCCCCCCTCACAGAGAGCTCGCTCAACCCCCTGGGTACAAGCTCTGGAGGCAACAGAGCAGGGTTCAAACGCTGCCAGGTGGGTGTCTTGGGCAGAAACTGCCTCTCTGAAACTCAGTTTCTCCCCTTTGTCAAATGGGGATTTCTAGCTTGTTTAATACAGCAATGGGAGGGAATGATGGGGGCTGGGAAAGGGTGTTGCTATTTTAGACATGCTGACCACGAAAGGCTGCTTTGAGAGGAAACTTTAGTCAATGCTGGCAGATGAGGAAGAGCCAGCCATGCAAGGAGTAGGGGGACAGCATTCCAGGTAGAGAGAACAGTAAGTGCCAAGCCCTGAACTCATCATGTTTGAGGAACAGAAGACTGAAGGCCAGCCAGTGCGGCTAAAGTTTGGGGGCAGGGAAAAGCAGAGAGGTAAGAAAGGAGGCTAAAGAAGTTGGTAGGGATTGGATTACACAAGGTCTCATAAAACATAGTAAGAAAGTTGCATTTTATCTGGAGGACAACTGAAGGTTTTTAGTGGGGAATAACAAGACAGTATTTACATTATAAAATGTCACCTGCGCTGCTGTGTGGAGAATGGATAAACTGGAGGTCAAGGACAAGGAGGAAGCCACAGAACTGATTCAGGCAAGAGATGGGGATGGTGAGAAGTCAACCCCCAGAACAAGACTCTGAAGCAGGCACTGTTATTTATTCTGTATTATATGAGAAAACGGAGGCACAGAACTGAGTGACACAGGTCAGTCAGAGCAAGCAGCAGAGCTGGGAAACAAGCCCAGGGCGCGTGACCCAGAGCCTACAGTGAGGTGACATTGTCTGCGTGTGGGGAGAGTGGGGAGAGAAGGGGGACTTGGGATGGGCGCATGGAGGATTGAATCGGGCGCCGATGAAGACAGAAGTGGTCAGAAACTAGAAAGAAAAGGCAGGACACAGGTGGGGGGACTCTTGGGGACAGGAGGGTGCAGGGCCATCCCCCTCACCCATCCTTCTGGTCTGGCTTCTCCTGAAGGCCGGAGAGCAGGCGGATGAGGCAGTCCTCATACTTGTCCAGGGTGCCCGTGGCACCAGCTGCTAGGTAGGTGTTGTACTCCTGGTAGAGCCAGGCAAAGGCCAGGTCCAGGCGGGCCCGCACGTCTTCCAGGATGAAGGACAGGACCTCGGCCTTCAGGCCCGAGTCAAACTGAGTCACCAGGCTGGCCAGGATCTTTATGCGCACCTGACGCGAGCAAGGGTCTGTGTTGGTGTGGGGGTGGGCAATCCCAGGCACCCCACGATGGTACCCTGCAACTACTCCCGCCCAGCCTCAGGGACCCCCAGCACAGACCCGGTGTTAAGTGAGGAAGGAAAGGTGAAGAACCTTATTCTCGGTAGGTCTCATTTGTATGGAAGAAAAAAAAATGAAAAGGGAGAAAAAAGGTAATCATCACGGAATAAAACTAGAAGTAATCGCTAAAATTTGTAGGAGTAATATCTAAATTGTAAATATATGAAATTACAAATATCTAAAATATATCTAAATATCTAAAATGTATCTAAAATATAAATATCTAAATTTCTAGGAGTAATATCTACATACTTAGGTACACAGAAAAAGATCTTGAAGGATTCCCTTCATTTGTACATTGGTCGCCTCTGTGGAGGGGATGGCATGCAGTGCGGGCCAAAGGAGACTTACAGGCCCTCTGTGGCCTGGAAATATTTTTTTAACAGAGAGAATACGTTCATATACTATTTGGTTAATTAAAAATAAACTTCAAAAAAATAGGGAAAAAGTCGCTAGACTGAGGTTACAATCCCAGGAAGTGGCAGAATCAGGATTTAAAGCAGGTGTGTAAGTGTTTCTGAAGCTAACGAACAAGAATACTGTCAATCACAAGGAAGAAAGAGCATCATGGCAGCCCGCACTCGCAGGGCTCTTCCTTGCAGCCGCCCTGTGCTGAGTGAGAGCGCATGCGTGTCCACACATTTCCTCCTCCTTGTCACTTGTGTGGAGCTGCTATCTCTTCGTTTTATGGGACGACAGAGTAAGGCTTGGAGAAGTGGCCAGTGAACGGCAGAGCTGGAATCTGGAGCCAGGGAGGTTGACCCCGGGGCCTGTCTCTCTGCTGGGATGTGAGGTAGACTCTTGGGGAGAGGGACTGGAAGGATGGGCTGGGGGGTACAGAGGCACACCTGGGCTGCCCCGCTGCAGGCCACGGCCTTCTCAGCCCGCAGGATCCGCTTCACAGCGCCCAGCTTCATGGCCTCAACCTGGGCGTCGGTCAGGGGCTTCAGCACATCACTCAGACGGAAGATTTTTTTGCGCCCGCCGGCGCCTGCCAGCCTACATGGGAGAGTAGGGACAGGGACACGGTGACTCGGAACACCCTTTCTGGAGCCCAGGCCCACCCCAGGCCATACATACAAAGACACCCCCCACACTGTCTCTCCAGCTCCCCTGTGACTCTGAGGCACGGCAGGGCGCAGGGTAATGGGAAGGAAGAGGATGCTATTTCGGTTTTGTAAACAGCATCTCAGGGAAGGCCTCTATAAGCAGCAAGCAACGTGTGACTGGAGATCTGAGTGAAGCGAGGGAATAAGATCCACAAATATCTGGAGGAGGAGCTTTCCAGGCAGAGGGAACAGGAGGTGCAAAGGCCTTCAAGTGGGAACCTGCTTGGCTGTTCAAGAAATACCAAGAGGCTGGTGTGACTGGAGGAGGGAGGAAGGGGAATGGAGAGCTTGGAGGGGCAGCAGATCAGGCAGGGCCTTGTTAGCAAGCCTTGGCTGGGGACAGGGCAGGGACTGGCTGGATTCTGTGGTCTTTCAGGCAGGTAATGATGAGGACGATGACGGCAGCAACCAGCAGCTCTCCCTACGCGCTAGGATCATGCTCAGCGGTTTCTACATCATGATCCCTGTCCACCCCAAGAGTTACCTGATTTAATCATCTAACCATCACTGTGAACTCGTTTAGTTCTCCCTCATCCTTAGAGAGAGATACTATCATCCCATCCCAATTTTAGATATAAGTAAGGGGTGTTTTTTCTAAAAGAAAACAACAGCTAAGCCTTAGTGGTTAGGGCATTGACTCTGGAATCAGACAGACCCTCATCCAGACCGATCTCTGTTTATCTGTCTTTGTCTGTCACACACACACCAAGAACCAGGCCTCTAGTCCTGCACCAGCACCTGCAAGGGGACTCACCGGGGCTGCGTGACGGGGATGATGGGCTCTGGCCTCCTCTTGGCCTGGGGCGCTTCCTCCTCCAGAGTGGACATGGAGCTCAGGGAGCCCACTACCGAGATGGCCTGACCCTGAGCTGACAGGCGCCGCTTGATCAGGACACTCTCCGGCTTCACCACCTTCTCCTCCTTGGGCTCCTCCTTGCACTGTTTGGTCTGCTCCACGCCTGAGGGGGAGGCAGCAAACGGGCTCTTGGCATGTCAGACCCACCCGCTCCCACCCAAGGACCTCCTGTGAGACAGGCTCTACTCTAAGCCTTGTACACACAAAACTCATTTAAATCTGCAAAATGCCTTTCTGGAGCAGGTACCTTCTTCATTCCCATTTTGCAATACAACAACAGAGACTCAAACCAGAAATGTCCACTCACTGCCGGTGGGAGTAGTGAATGGTATTGCCACTTTGGAAAGCTGACGAGCAGTTTCATATAGCACTGAACATACCCAAACTCACGACTCAACAATTCCACTCCCTGGTATAAACTCAAGATAAATGAGGGCACATGTGCATCAAAACACCTATACACAAATGTTCGCAGCAGCTTTATTCACAATGGCCAAAAACTATAAACAATCCACAGGTCCATCGACAGAGGAGTGTGGATAAACAAACGGTGGCCTATTCACATAATGAAGACTACTGAGCAATAAAAAATAAACTCTTGGTTCACACAGCAACATGGATGAACCTCAAAAACTTTATGCTGATGGGACTTCCCTGGTGGCGCAGTGGTTAAGAGTCCGCCTGCCAATGCAGGGGACACGGGTTCGATCCCTCATCCGGGAAGATCCTACATGCCACGGAGCAACTAAGCCCATGCGCCACAACTACTGAGCCTGCACTCTAGAGCCCGCAAGCCACAACTACTGAAGCCTGCGTGCCACAACTACTGAAGCCCGTGCGCCTACAGCCCGTGCTCTGTAACAAGAGAAGCCACCGCAGAGCAACGAAGACCCAACACAGCCATAAATAAATAAATTTATAAACAAAACAAAACCTTATGCTGAGCAAAATAAGCCAGACTCTATGATTCCATTTATAAGAAGTTCAAAACTAGAAAAAACTAATCTGTGGAGACAGAAGTCAGCACAGTGGTTGTCTCTGGACAGGGGATGCTTTGAGTGTCGACTGGAAAGGAGCAAGAAAGAATTTTCCAGAGTGCTGGTAACAGTCCTTCTCCATCTGGGTGATGGCTACACTGGTGTGTTCACTTTGTGAAAACTCACTAAAGTGTATACTTAAGAGCTGTGTGTTTCACTGTACATAATTTATACCTCAATAGTACTGTTAGAATGGGAAACCACCTGGGGCTCAGAGAGGTTAAGTAACTTGACCAAAGACACACAGCTATTAAGTGGCTGAGGTAGTCTCGTTCAACTCAGACCTCAAACCCAGGTCTGCTGGATTTCAAAGCCCAGGGCCTGAAACTATTGAGTGGTCACTGTATCTATGGGACCTGTAACTATTTACACCTAAGATTGCATGATTTTCCATTTGCAGCACTACAAAGAGGTGCTCTTCCACTAAGGAGAACCCAGTGGCCACAGTGCCAACCCCTGGCCCTGGTCAGCTCCATGTGACACTCACCTGGCCCCAGTCCTGCGGCTGTCATCTGTGTGGCCATGAGCCGAGCCAGGTGCTTGATCTGGGCTTCAGTGCCTGCTGACTCCACTGGGGTGTAGATGGCTTGGAAGGAGGCGGGCATGGCCTCAGGCAGGTACACCATGCTGATGAGGACCTGCGAGATGCCCAGGAAAAGGAACCTTCCCTTACTTATTGACTCAACATTCGTTCCACACCCAGGCCAATGCTGGCGAAATGGCAGTGACTAGGACAGACCTGGGCCTGCTCTCATGGAGCGCAGATTCTTGCACAAGTCAGAGAGAAAACGAGTACTGATGCAGTGTGGTGCACGAGAGAAGAAGTAAAGGGTGCCACGGGACACAGTAAAGGGTGCCAGGGATGGCTTTGGCTCCCCGGGGCAGTGGCACACAGGCTGAGAACTAAGAGAAGGGCCAGAATCAGAGTGACACAGAGTGAAGTCTTGCAAGCGAGGGGTTGGGGGGTAATATATTCCAAGTATAGGAAGGCTAAGAGGCAGCAGAGCTGGTACCCTGCCCAGTGAGCGGAAGGAGGTTCAGTGACACAGTATAATATGAACCAGAAATTGACTTAAAAAAAAAAAAAAATCAGTATCCTAATAGAGCACATCCATGTCTGTCAGGAATTGGTAACAAAAGATAATCTCAAACTCCCTACAGGCTTGGAAGTTTAAATGCATGCTCTTAAATAATAACAGAACAGAAAGATAATGAAATAGCTACAAATAAAAATGTGTAAGATACAGCTACAACGGTACTTAGATGGAAAATGAGATCCTTAAATGCTTACACTGGAAAAGAAAACTGAAAATTAATAAGCCAAGCATTTTACCTTGGGGAAAAACACTCACAGAAAGTAACATGAAAGAAATAAAGACAGCAGAAATAAAACAGAAAAGGTTACAAAAGATTATCAACAAAACTTAACAGCCAGTCCTTTGAAATGACTGAAACCAACCAAATCTACAGCAAGAATAAACAAAAAAAGAGGAAGGACACAGTATTAGGGACAAAAAAGTGGCACATTACTACAGAGACAGCAGGTATTATAAAAATAAAAGAATCTTATGAACTTCATGCTGATAATTTGAAAAAGACAATTTCCCGGAGTGTGACAGGGATAGATAAGGTACAACAAGTTAATGGAAGCCAAATCAGACAGGGTCTAAGGCAAGTTGAATTTAAGTTTTATCTGGAAGGAAACAAAGCTTTGGCAGGGATCTGAGCAGGGGAGCATCATGACTTGTACTTTACAAAGACGCCTCTGCCTGCCACAGGGAGAGTGGAAGGCAGAGCCAGGGAACAAGCAGGTAGTTCTCTGTGTGAAAAGGGTGGGCCTGGAGAGGGCATGGGCCATGGGGAATGGAGAAGAGGGGAAAGACTCGGGCTGAGGGGGAGGCAAAGAGTTTAACTCCCAAGTTTCTGGCGTGGGGACGAAAGGCATGTGTGCCAAGAACACAGGAGGGGCCATGGGCCTGTAGAAGAGTCGGGGGAGAAATTTCACTAGTTTTGAAATGTTAAGTCTGAGGTGCCTGTGAAACACCCAAGGAGAGAAAGATGCAGGAGGTGGTCGCATATCCAGGCCCAGAGCTCACCAAAGAGATCTGAGCTGGAGAGAAAACTCCTCGCCACCCCAATCACCCAACAACTAAGCCCCTTGGAGGCTCTAGGCAGAGAGAAGGGAAAGCTGATGGTGACTGCTGTTGAGCATGGGAAGAGGTATTTGTTCTCCATGAGCACCCAACAGAAAGGTCTCGGTGCTGCTACAGCCGGAGGACTGATGTGAGACACCCCACCACTCCAGCTCCCCTCATCAACTCAAACCAGTGGTTCTTTCACTTTGAAGCAGGTCATCTTTGAAAATCCAAAGAAAACACTGGTCATCCCACCCCACCGATGCCAATCCTACACCACTTGGCAAACAAGTCATGGGGTTCACTCTCCAGTTAACAGACCCTCCCTGCAAAGGAGAGGAGAGAGAGTGCGAGTGCGTGGGTCTAGATGGAGACTCAGAAAACCCAAAGGGGGATGGGGGGGGCAGTGACAAGTAACCTCCTGAAGGAGTAAAGATCCATGCAAGAAGAGGTCCATCCAAAGTGAGGAAGGCCCACAGGACCACACCCTCCCAACACTGAAAACAGAAAAGTGTTTCAGGTCTGATGTCATCTGGAAAGGGTGGGCAGTGTGGAGCGGAGGGGCAGAGAAAAGACTAGAGACCCTTCGTCCCTGCCTGGTGGGAAATGGCCCCCCCCCCATCCTCACCAGATTGGCCACATTGTCAGGTGTCAGCAGAGGCTGTAGGAACTCGGCTGTGATATCTGTGTCTGACTGGCCTGAGATCTGGGCTGAGGCCTTCGAGGTCGCTGAGGGGCCTGGCTCCAAGTCCTTGTCCTCGTCGTCTTCCCCCAGGTTGGGCTCTGGGATAGAGAAGGAGACAAGATGATGGCTCTAGAGAGGGCAGCAGCCCTCCCCTCCTCCCAGGCACCCCCACTGGTCCCTGCCCCCAGGCAGCCTCAGCAAATAGAAGCAGTGCAGCAGATGAAGACCTCTGTGCCATATGACCCTGGGGAACTACCTGCCTCTCTCTAGGCCTCAGTTCTCTTCATCTGGGAAATGGGAATAAGCCATACCAGCCTGGCTGATCACACTAAGCTCCAAAAGACAAAAAGGTTAAGTAATAAGTTCACAGAGCTTTACTGTTTAAAAACACCTAAGTTTGAAACAGTGCTCAACCTCACCAGGAATCAGGAAAATGTAAAAACATCCTAATAAGACAGCGAATTTGCCTATATGATTGACAAAAAATAAAAAGGTTAGTAGTGACAGTTGTTAATAGGGGTGTGAACTGTGGAAATGTGAACTGGTATCGCCTTTTGGAAGGGCAGTTTGATAGTAGGTCAATATTTTAAATGTGCACACCTCTTCAACACAGCAATTCCACTTTTAAATATCTACCCTAAAAACTTACAGATATAGCTAAGGTAAGATGTACAGAGAATTCACTGCAACACTGACTGTACAGAGATATGGCACACAGCTTCTATCAATAACAGGCTGGGTGACTACAAGCACAGCGGTTCTAGCTCAAGGGGCTTTGTGTGCAAAGACGTTCCTTGAAGCTGTATTTATAAGAGTGGAAAAGCTGGAATGTTCAATAGAGTAATGATTTAAGTAGATTAAGGCAAAAATATGATGATATGTTATGCAGTCTCTTCAAGTTTGTGACACATGTAACAAAGAGTTGATACCCTGCATTAACTAAGGGCACATACAATTCAGTTACAAAAAGCTGACCAACACAATAGAACGGGCACTTCACAGAAATACAAGTAGCTAATAAATGTAAAACAACATGCAGCCTGACTCCAACATATGCAAAAAAGCAAGCTGAGACCTAGGATACCATTTATACCCAGAGAGTTAACAAATGTCCAGGGCTGGTAAGAACGGGTTAACTGGCACTCGCACACTGCTGGGGTTGTATACGCTGGTGCGATTTTTTGGAAAACTGCTATCAAGAATTTAGGGACCTCCCTGGCAGGCCAGTGGTTAGGACTCTGAGCTTCCACTGCAGGGGACGTGGGTTCGATCCCTGGTCGGGCAACTGGGATCCCGCATGCCTCACAGTGCGGCCCAAAAAAAAGAATTTAAATGCACCCAGCAGTAAGGGACACATCCACGGCTCAGATCTTGGTTTCTGAAACTATTCTCTACTTAAAAGAAACCAGAAAAAAAAAAAAAAGAAAGAAAGAAAAGGAAAGAAACCAGGGCTCCTTAGAGAAATGGCTGATTGAAGGCTGGGGTAAGGAAAGTACATGATGAGTCTAGAACACCTTGTTATGCCAGAAAGTAAGAAATGCTCAAAAGAACTTACAGGACACATTAAAGGGACATAGGAGCCAGCTCAAAGGCTCCTGCTACTAAATATAAGGCAATTTGAGTAACAAAATGAATAACAACAATAATGGATTATAACCCAGAGAATAAATAAGAATCCAGAAGTCCACACTAATAATAAAGTAGGAAGAAGAAAAGAAAGCTCTTCCTTATAGCAAAATGCCAAGTAATAAATGTAGAAAGAAACCTTTTTATAACCATTACAGTAATAATAGATGCAGGCAACAATCATTAATGGATGCCAAAACCACACAAAGTTTGAAGCAGAACTAGTATTTTACATAGTTTTAAGTATCTCTTCTCAGCTTATTGTTTATAAAGGGAAAAAGGGTACTTTACACTAGAGAAACCCGGCGGTCATCACTTCGACCAAGAGATCAAATTCCCATCACCAACGATGAGACAAACTGACATCATGTGCCTCCTCACAACACACAGAGGAGGTCGGGGCATCACTTCTGCAGTGTTCGTGCCAAAAGTGCAGAACCTGAATCCTATCAGGAGGCAAGAGCAGACAAACCCAAGAGGAGGGACATTCTACCAAACAGCTGCCCCGGACTCTTCACAACGTCAAGGTCATGAAACAGAAGAAGAAGGCTGAGGAAATGATTTGGGAGACTCAAGGCATGTGACAACTAAATGGAATGTGTGATCCCCACCTTGTGAAGGGTACACAGGAGTGTTTGGTATTATTCTTGTAACTTATCTGCAAGTTCGAAATTATTTCAAAATGAAAAGTTTAAAGTAATAGAAAAATAAAATTGGTTGGCAAAAAATAAATGTATAAGCTCTCTGCCCCATCAATCCCACTACTGGGAACTTGTCTCATGACTTGACACGCATGCAAGACTGTGCACTACAGCAACCTTCATACTTTATAAAAATGGACACAAATGAAATGTCCACCAACTGGGGGACTGGTTAAAGTGGTCCATGTACCCTATAGACTATTATGCCACCATTACAAGGATGCAGCAGATCTCCACGTGCACATATAGAAACAACTCCAAGATAATTCCTAAACGTATAAGGTACAGAACGCTCTGCTTTGTGTGCTTAATTAGGGGGAGAAAAATAGATCCCTACCTCACTCCTTATATCAAAATAAGTTATTTTTCAAAATGAAAAAAAAAAAAAAAAACGAAAACAAAACTTGATTTTTTTTTTTTTTTTTTTGGCTGCATCATGGGATCCCAATTCCCTGACCAGGGATCGAACCTACACCCCCTGCAGTGGAAGCATGGAGTCTCAACCACTGGACTGCCAGGGAAATCCAAAACTCGATTCTTTCATAAATGTTCTAGAAACAAACGAGCACTTAAAAAAAATTTTTTTTTTACAGTAAGGAAGGTTGCCATGGTCAACACTATTGATAAATAATACAACCATTAAAAAATTACTTCAGGGACTTCCCTGGTGGTCCAGTGGTTAAGACTCCGCAATTCCACTGCAGGGCGTGTGGGTTCGATCCCTGGTTTCGGAACGAAGATCCTACATGCCACATGGCACAGACAAAAAAAAAAAAAAAAAAAATTACTTCAAAAAGAGACTTGATTTATAAATGAAACACAGGAAAGGAGAACTCTACACATATAACACATATAAGGCATTTCTGAAAGAAAATCTAAGTGTTAATACTTGTGGAGTGGTTACTTTTGGGGTGAGGGATGAAAGAGAGACTATTTTCATTTTATTCCTTCCTGTATAACTTAAGTAACTCATAATTACTTGTAAGTGTATTACATTCTTCAGTAATTTTACTTTGATATCACTTATCATATGTCACCATATTTATACAACATAATTTATAATGTAAATTTAGCTTACAGTTTCCTGTAAATAATTAGACATTTTGAATGTGGTCAGTCCCCACCACCACCTCCTGCCAGGACTGATTCAGCTCCTCAGCTCACCAAGCTTCATCTTCTTGAGTGTGGAATCTGAGTCGTCTCGGGGCCGCTTGCGGGCATCCTTGCTGCTGGGCATGTTGCGGGCGATCTCAGTCTGAGGTGTGCCCAGGTCTACCAGCAGGGTGGTGATCTGAGCCTGGAACTCCAAGGAGGCTGGGTGCTTCAGCACACTCAACAGGTGCAACTTGAGGTTCTTACGCACACTGCTCACCTGAGATTTGGCCAGCGTTGGGGGCAGGTTGGCTGTGAGGAAAGTAGCAAGAACTTCGCGCTGTGGACAGAGCTCATGGGGTCCTACCACCCTCACTTCCCAAGCCCCATCTTGGGCAGTG
Source organism: Monodon monoceros (assembly GCF_005190385.1). NCBI lineage: Eukaryota > Metazoa > Chordata > Mammalia > Artiodactyla > Monodontidae > Monodon > Monodon monoceros. The sequence goes on from NW_021703766.1 coordinate 49,146,729, forward strand.
GTGGCGGACATCTCCTAGAAAAGTTCTTTCGCTCTCAGATCTAATGTATGGCCTTCCCCCTGTACAAGCTGATACGCAAAACCCTTGAGAGGTCTCCTTCAGTATTAGTCAACCTTAAAACAACGAGAAAACTCACCTTCCCTTTCATTAAACATAGTCACATCTCCCTCCATCTCTGGTCTGGAAATTCCAACATGCTTGCCCTGGGGAAGGCTATAATCACCTCCAGAATGTCCCAACTGAACTGCCACAACAGTTCATCATTGGTCCCTGACACCAGAATGACTTTCTAATGTCTAAGAATCACCTTGACAAGTAAGCCTCCCCTGTTCCAGAGAGAAAGAGGATGCCTGCAATCTTTCCTGCCCAGCATCCCTTCCCACTTCCTCAGCCAGCAACACTCCCATTTTCCTTTGAGGGAACCACCTCGGCTCCATTCTCAGTCCAAGTGGGCAAGAGACTCAGGGCCAGTAAGAACACTGCAATCTCTTGGCCATTGTGACTGGCTCAGAGATAGGCTCACAATATCTTCTTGGCCAATCAGAAACAATGAGCCCTTGGACCTTTGCTGGAATGATTGGGAAGAGACATTCTCTTTCCCGTGGGGTTGCCAAGGAGATGGAATGGAAGCCTGTAACAACTGGGGGCCATCTTTGCTACCCCAAGGAAAGACACACACAAGAGCCAGGAGATGCAGAGGGATTCATGATCTGCACACACTCACGCCTCAACTCCAGACTTTTCCGTTTTCACACATGCACAAAAGTAGAGAAAACAGTATAATGAATCACCATGTACCCATCAATATTTTGCTGATCTTGGCACATCGATCCTCCCTGCTTTTTGGGGGAGAGAAGGGAAGAGCTGGAGTATTTTAAAATACTTCACAGACACCAACCAGGTCATTTCACCCACACATACCTCAATATTAAAATCAGCTTTGAACCAAGTTTCTGTCACATGCAACCACCTAAATATACATGTCTAACCTAGAGAATCCTTCCCTGTGTCCACAACCTACTAGATTGATGATGAATCCCTTATGGGCCCACTACCTAGCTCACATTTCCTCAGAAAAGAGGAGACTGGTCTGTGGACAGGCGAAGGGGAGAAGGAGGGGACCAACTTACCGTGCAGGGTTTCATAGGCCTGAATCACCTCAGACATGAACATGGGCCTCTGGCGGGCAATATTAGCGAGGGAGCCCAGGGCTGTGGTCAGGTTGATGGAGGAGATAGCGGGGTGCACCATGAACTTGAGCAATTGCTCTAAGGCTGCCTTGCCTTCTTCCCACAGCACATCTAATGAGGGAGAGAAGAGAACCAGTTAGTAGGGCCCTTTCCCCCTGGCCTCCAGAGACAGCAGCCTTTGGGACCAAAAGGAGAAAGATCCTCATACATGGATGGCTATGAATGGCTGAAAAAACACAGAAAATTTAATGGCTGATGCGTCTGACTATAAAACTATTAATGAGTACAAAAATCTAGAGCTGATGCTCAAAGCATGGGCTTGCAATAGTGAAAAAGTAGAAATAATTTAAAATATCCAACTATAAGGAAACTGTCTGAACTACATTGATGTAAAACTTTGAATATTTATATGTCTGTACACACACAGACAAAGAACTGAAAGTTCTGCTCCTTGATCCAGTCACCAAAAGTTAACTCTTAACAACTGTGAAAGATATCTTGACATTTCTTACACAAACATACTGTATGCCACATTATCTGAAATCGTGAATAAAAAATAGAATGCGATGTAACCATACTGTGGAATATTTTGTAGCATCTGAACATGATATTGTTAGGAAAAGATGTAACAACATAATTTAGTTTAAAAGGTTGTCATGGGACTTCCCTGGTGGCACAGTGGTTAAGAATCCGCCTGCCAATGCAGGGGACACGGGTTCGAGCCCTGGTCTGGGAAGACCCCACATGTCATGGAGCAACTAAGCCCATGTGCCACAACTACTGAGCCTGTGCTCTAGAGCCCGCGTGCCGCAACTACTGAAGCCTGTGCACCTAGAGCCCGTGCTCTGCAACAAGGGGAGCTGCCGCAACGAGAAGCCCGCGCACTGCATCGAAGAGTAGCCCCAACTCGACGCAACTAGAGAAAGCCCGCATGCAGCAATGAAGACCCAACTCAGTCAAAAATAACAAATTAATTAATTAAAAAAAAAAAAAAAAAAGGTTGTCAAACAACATATAAGAAGAGCTAATTTTTGTGGAATGCTTACTATGCCAGCCACGTTAACTCACCAAATGCTCATACCTACATCCTAAAGTAGATGCCATAATAATGACCCCCAATTTACCAATGAAGAAACAGGATCAGAGAGAATAGGTCAGTTGCTCAATGGTAGAGCAGAGATTCAAACACAAGCCACTACACTCTAATGCCTCTCAGCTGAAAGTATAAAGCATGGCCCTGTTTTCTGTAAAAACAGGGCCAACAGACACAGAAACTATGAATATATACATATAAATATCTTTGCATAGAAAAAGTCTGAAAGAAAACAATACTCTTAGCAGTATTCATCTCTGGTAAGCAGGACTGGGGGAGGGGGTATTTTCCCTTTATACCTCTCTATATTTATTGCTTGACATTTCAGTAACGTGAATCTACTACTTCTATAATTTGCAATTAGAAAAACTGTAAAACTAACTAGTATTTACTACTAAGTGCTCACGTCTTCATGGAACCTCCCAACAAACCTGTGAAAGGGGTACTACTATCACCTCCATTTTACAAAAAGAAGATAAAGTTCAGAGAGGAGTAACTTGCCCAAGCTCACATGAGTAAGTGGTGAGATTTGAACCTAGCATCAGGGCTCTTAAGCACTGTTTTAAACTGACTCCAGAAATGAAAAACCAAGAAAAAAGGGAGTGAGGGGGAGGAGGAGGAGGAAGGGAGCCAGTGCAGTGACTGACAAATGGCACCAGCTGATAGGTGGCACTCACTGTATTGGATATAGGGATGGTCACGAGGGATGCGGTCCAGGCTGATGTCGTGCTCCTGGCGTCGGGGCACCTCCGAGTCGGCCATGCGGGGCGACAGGGTGACAATGAGGCCCTCCACAAACTTGATGGCATGGGTACGGATGCCGTCATTGTCAGAGTCCAACAGCAGGATGATGTCCCCAGCCATGGCAGACACCATATCCCAGCAGGCTTCCTGGAGCTCGCTGATCACCCGTGACTTCACCATCCACTGCGAGTGGGCCAGGGAGGAACGGACGGACGGACGGACGGACAGATGGGGAAAAGATATCAACCACCAACTCCACCAACTCCCAGAGATCCATAAATGATGATGAATACATTCATTGGGGAAATGTTCACTGAGTTACAACTCTGTCTCTGGCCCCATGCTAGGTGATGCTGGGGACAGGACCCAGTGGTGACCAAGCCAGGTCTGGTCCTGCCCTCACGAGGTTCACAGATAGTGACAACCCAGAGTGATGAAGACTCAGATCTTAAGGAAGCCAGAGGAACAACAGTGCCAACCTCACAAGGTGGTGGCAGAGATTAAATGGGTTCATTCCTTTCATTAATGTTAATGTACATCACATTAACAGTGTGGACCTGGCTGGCCCATCCTGGTCACAAAGGAGGTACTCAGGGAATGTTTGTTGAATGCACAAATGAATGGACAGATGGATGGAAGGATGGGTTAATGGCAACTCCCTGACCATTAGACATTAGAACCCCTTTGTTGTCTTTTCCTAAAGATCAACAGCACGTCTTGTTCATAACGAATCTGATCTGATGCTGGTTTTGAACTCTAAAAGATGAGTCTGTAAATGAGACCTGTCAGGCTGGGACAGCCCCAGGTGGGGAGGGAGCTCTTACCTGCAGGGCCACCTTGTAGAGCTGGGTCATGGTGAGGATGGCCTTCTTCACCACATTCACATTCTCATCTCTCAAGAGCATGTTGAGATTCGCGATCAGTTTCAGCAGTAACTCAATGTCTCGCTTGCTAGGGGATGGAGGAAAAAGGGCAAGATCAAGGTGGTCTTTGGGCAGGTGATGGGAGCCTGGGGTCCACAAGGAAAGGGAAATCAGGGTCAGTGTGTCAGGAGATTGGAATGGAGGTGGACACCTGTCTTGTTTGCCAGCACAGCTGGAAGCTGAGAACAATGCCTGGCACCTTCAGACAGAGCTGACCCCAAACGCTGTCTAGGTTGGTCCTGTAACCCCCACTGTTCTGTATTATTAGGGCCCTACTGTTCACATAAGGTGCAGCAGAGCCAGACAACTGTAAGTCTGGATAAGCAACTCTGTCTTTTAGAACAGTTCCTACCTCAAGGCTTGCTGTGAAAACTGCAACAACACATGTAAAGCTCTTAGAAAAGCATAGGAAGCATTCAATAGATATTAGCCATTATTACTTTAAAGCAGTCTGCTTTATGTAGTCACTGGTTTTGTTTACTAATTTGTTTACCTAAGTCTGAGGGCTCTGAAAGTGGGGGACCCTTTCTAGTCTGAGTACTAGCAGAGTCTCATTTTTTGTTGAAGGAAAAAATGAAAGGCCTTCAATAAATATTTATTCAGTGAATGAATAAATTCAAGGCTACACCTAGAGCTCAGAATGTGTATTTTCATAACACGTTACAATCTGAATTTAATTATTAAGCTAATCAGTCAAAAATATGAAACTCAGCCATCAACTACATGAAGGCAGGAACGATACCTGTTTTTATTCACTGTTATAGTCCTACAGTCTGACACAAATGCCTGGCACATAGCAGTTATGCGATACATATCTGTCAAACAAAAAGTTTTTTGGCAAACTCAGAAAACTTACCACAAATTGTCCCAGTAATAATCTATAAAAATTTTGAATTACTATGTTGTATACCTGAAATTAATATAATATTGTAAATCAACTATACCTTAAAAAAAAAAAAAAAGACAAAACTAGTGGTTACCAACGGGGAGAGGGAAGGGAGGAGGGGCAAGATAGGGGTAGGGGGATTAAGAGGTACAAACTACTATGCATAAAATAAATAAACTACAAGGATATACTGTACACCACAGGGAATATAGCCAATATTTTACAATAACTTTAAGTAGAATATAATGTATAAAAAATCTGAATCACTATGTTGTATACCTGAAACTAATATTATAAATCAACTATACCTCAAATGAAAAAAAAAATTCTCCCAGTAAAAGGTGGAGACTGAGAATTTGGGCAATGGTGTTAGGGACACGGGTTAAAATCCCAGCATGGCCACATACTGGCTGTGTGACCTTAGGAAACTCATTTCACCTCTCTGAGTCACAGTTCTGTCTTCAGTTAAATGTGCCAAACAAATAATCCAGTGTTATTCTGAGGATCGAATAACAAAGTAGGTAAAGTACTTAGTACACCAAGGGAAGTAGCTGAAAAACTGTCAGATGCTGTTTACAATTTGAAGGTACAGCCGATAGTCCTTACTGATGATGCAGATGTGAAGTGTGGGAGAAGGAGAGGAACTGTGGATGAGTTCAAGATTTCGACCTTATTAAATATTTGCTGGGGAATCACCGTGCATGGGAGGGAGAATGGGTCTGAGAAGCAGAGGGCAAGACTCTCAGGGCAGGGCCAGACACCAAAGAGGCTGACTCCAGCAGGGGTGCTCCCAGGGGCTCCCTGCACCACCCCATACCATGCCTCCTCGATGAAGCCGATGACAAACTTGCGCACTTCAATGGACTTGTCTGCTTGGAAAGCGATGATCTCCTGCCAAGGTCAGGAAGAAGGTAGGTCAGAGTTGCCCCAGGATCCATTCCCTTATCCCTACACCCACACCCTTTCTCTCCTGTCGGTCACTCACATCCAGGAAGTTGTCCAGTAGTGTGGGATCTTTGTTGATGATCAGCTCCTGGACCTGGAAGGAGATTGGGGATGGGAAGGAGGAACACACATATAAAACCAGGGTCCAATCAGTGCAGATAGGAACATGTAGGAGAAAACAGCATGGGGGTAGGCAGCAGATAAGCTCAGTTCAGATCCTGGCTCTGCCACTCCTACCATGGCCTGGGCAAATGGCTTCCCCTGAGTCTCAGTTTGCTCTTTTGTAAAATGGGAATCGTAAACAACAACTTATAGGGCTGTTGTGAGGCTTCAACAAGAAGATGCTACAGGGCGCAGGTCCTGGTGGATAGTGAGTACGCGTTACAGATGGAGGCTAAAGAAAAGAGGGAAGTGCTACAGGACTTCTACCTTCCTGAGGCTCACCCAGCAACTCTCTCCACTCTCCTTCTGTTTCTACTTCCCACTCAACTGTCACAATTCATCAGGCATTTTATGACAATGAGAACACATTTTCTGAGGCCCCTGTACCTGCCAGGCTCTTTGGAATAAGCCCTTCCCAAAAACATTCTCACAGAAGCTCACTGCCTATGACCCAAGGCACTGTTGAACAGCCCTGACAACCACTCCACGAGAGAGGCCCCGTCAGGACCCCACTCTACTGCTGAGGTGGAATCGACTACCCAAGGCCACATGCTGAACAAGTAGAACTGGGGTCCTCACCCAGGCAACCTGACCTCCCAACCTCTGAACTCCACCTGCCTCCCCAATTCCCCATGCCCTCTTTTGCTTCTGTACAAGCTATTATGCCCTCTGGTCAAGACACTCTCCCTCTCTCACTTAGCCTGGCTCTCTCCGTATCATCCAGGTCTCAGCTCAGACATCCCTCTTCTAAAAAGCTCTTCCTGACTCCCCACTGCTAGGCTGGGTCAGAAGCTCCCTCTGGGTTCCACACCCCTCTGGACTCCTCCATCCCATCCCTGCCCACTCTGGGTCCTCACTGTCTGGTCACCTGCATGTCTTCCCCACTGGAAAGGACCCTGGCAGAGAGCAAATACGAGGATCAAGAGCATAGAATTTGGAGTCTGAATCCAGCATCAAGTCCTAGTTCAGCCAGCTGCTATGAGTGACCTTGGGCTAGTTTAAGCTCTGAGACTCTGCTTCTTTCTCTATAAAACAGGGAAGAGCCCTGCCTCATAGAGTTTTTGTGAGAATTAAATGATAGCGTGGCCGAATAGCACTGAGCCCCATGGCAGGCATATCCCAAGTGCTTAACTGTGGACACTAGTGTTATTACCAGTGCCTTCTTTTCCAGAGGTTCCCATCCTGGCTCCCCTTGTCCTGCTTAGCCCAGCATCACCCCCTTCCCCTCACCTGTTTGAGCACTGTGATCTTTGAATCATTGGTGATCAGTGCTGCCTGGTTGAGGAGATCCACCACCTGGAAGGAAGGTGAAAGGCATGTGACAGTACTCACCTTGCCAGCCCAGCCCTGACGGCGCTCCCTGGGTTCTGCCACCTAGAGGTGGATGGCCCAAAGACAGGGCCTGTGCCTCCCCACTCCAAACCCCTCTCTCCATACTCACTCTCTCTGATGTGGTCATGCCATCAATGCCCGGCCCCTCCTCTTGTGTGAAAAACTGTGATGCCACGCTCCGGCGAGTGACGCTATCCCCACTGCTGCCTGCCATGGCTGCTGCCTGGTACTCCCTGGAGAAGACAGATCAAGCTCTGCACCTTACCTCACTAGCTGCAAAGGGTTCAACCCTCCTTTCTAGCCTGTTGGATCTTTATTGGGTCTTTTGAAGCCCCTCCCCCTTCCAGAGTCTGGATCAGACTGTACGTGTCCATGAGGCTGCAACCTGGGGGAGACTGATGTCTCCCAGCTCAGAGGCAGCACCTCATGGAGTACCGAGCCTCACCTCCAGTACTTTACACATAACGGGCTGACCACAAACACCTGCTAAATGACTGAACAAATGAACACAGAGCAGCCACGCACTGGTCTCAGTGCCTCCTGTCTCTCCATCAGGGCTGTACTCTGGACTGGACACCAGAGCAAGCTTTCTAAAACATAGCTCTGAGGAGCACCAGTCAGAGTCCTGTACGTCGTAAGTACTCAATACATCAGAGAAGGCCTAATTAAATTATATTTCTGCCATTTTCTGGATTACTATGGAGTTGTGCTTTAAAAGGCCGGGGGCGGGGGACTATTGGGCATCTGTCCCAAAGTCACACTGGCAAAATTAACAAATAAGAAAGGTATCAAATACAGCACTATTCCTAATAGCAAAAGACTATTATCGGGCTTCCCTGATGGTGCAGTGGTTAAGAATCCGCCTGCCAATGCAGGGGATATGGGTTCGAGCCCTGGTCCCGGAAGATCCCACATGCCATGCAGCAACTAAGCCCAAGCGCCACAACTACTGAGCCTGCGCTCTAGAGCCCACAAGCCACAACTACTGAAGCCTGCGCGCCTAGAGCCTGTGCTCCACAACAAGAGAAGCCACCGCAATGAGAAGCCCGCGCACCGCAACAAAGAGTACCCCCGGCTCGCCACAACTAGAGAAAGCCCGCGTGCAGCAATGAGACCCAACGCAGCCAAAAATAAATAAATAAATTTATTAAAAAAAAAAAAAAGACTATTATCAACACAAATGTTCTCAAATAGGGAGACTGGCCAAAAAACTATGATACATCCACATAATAAAACACTATGTAACTATAAAAAGGAATGAGGGAAGGAAAAAAAAAAGGAATGAGGAAAATCTCTATATACACTGATAAACAGTGGGCTCTAGCACATTTTAAGTAAAAGCAAGTAAAGTGAAGACAATGTTTACCGTATGCTCCCTTTTTACAAAACAAAGGAAAATACGTGTATATGTTAAAAAAAGAAAAAAAAACTGAAAGGAAAAACCAAAAAGTAGAAAAGGGAGAATATAGTTAAAAAAAAAAAAAGATGGATCTCAATGTATTATCATGATGAAAAGATGACAGTCACAGCCTGTTGCATCACAGAAGAATGTATACAATTAAACTGATTTTTGTCCAGTTTGTGTATGTATACACAGAATGACCGAGGCAAGAAACCACTGGGTCTCAGCTGCCTCTTCTGTAAAACACGGATGGTAACAGTGTTTCTCTCTCAGAACTATTTTGAGGAGTAGATTAGTTTCAGAAGGCTACTGCATAAACTGTTAACAATAATTTGAGGAGGGTGGAAAAAGGTGCATCTTATGAAAGAGATATACTGCACACAGCAGTTTATTCAACAGGTATCTGCTGAATGAATGACCATCCAACAACCTCCTTCCTAGTCTCCCTGCTGCCTGTCATCCCCACATCTTGCTTAGAGTCAGAGCCAACTCCTCACCAAGACCTAGAAGACCTTATGTGATCTGGCCCCTTCTACTTCTGCCCTCATTTCCCTCTCAGCTCTCCCTGCTCCAGCAACACTGGCCTCCTTGTCATCATGCCAATCATACCCCTTCCTCCAAGCCTTCTCCTCCAAGGGCTTCTCTTCTTTCTGCCTGGGATATCCCTCCCCTCACAGCCTGGCACAACTCCCTCCCTCCTTATTTCCTTCAGGTCTCAACTCAAATATCCCAGCAGTGAGGTCTTCTCTGACTATCGCATTTCAAATTTCCATTTCCTCTCCGTCCCCATCTGTGTTGCTTTATTTTTCCCCATGGCATTTATTATCAACACACTACATATTTATAAGCTCCATGAGGGCAGAGATGTGCGTGTGTGTTGTGTGTGTGTGTGTGTTCACTTTCTCTATCCCCAGCACGGAACAGAGCTTGGCACCTAGTAAGTATTCAATAAAAATCTGCAGAGTGGGGCTTCCCTGGTGGTGCAGTGGTTGAGAGTCCCCCTGCCGATGCAGGGGACACGGGTTCGTGCCCCGGTCCGGGAAGATCCCACTTGCGGCGGAGCGGCTGGGCCCGTGAGCCACGGCCGCTGAGCCTGCGCGTCCGGAGCCTGTGCTCCGCAATGGGAGAGGCCACAACAGTGAGAGGCCCGCGTACCGCAAAAAAAAAAAAAAAAACAATCTGCTAAGTGAATGCCAAAGGGCTTCAACAATCACTGGGCTTAGTATCCCTACCCTTTGGCTCTAGAATGCTTGAAAAATAACAGCTAATATTTACTGAACATTTAACATGTGCTGGACACAATTCTAACACATACAGTAACTTAGCAACTTATTTAAACCTCACAACACCAACTCTTTGAGGTAAGTACTGTGTTTTTAATAGGGGTATAGTTGTTTTACAGTGTTGCATCAGTTTCTACTGTACAGCAAAGTGGAGTTCCCTGTGCTATACAGCAGGTTCTCACTAGTTATCTATTTTATACATATTAGTGTGTATATATCAATCCCAATCTCCCAATTCATCCCACACCCCCCACCCTTGGTGCCCATAAGTTTGTTCTCTACATCTGTGTCTCTATTTCTGCCTTGCAAACAGGTTCATCTGTACCATTTTTCTAGATTCCAAGGTAAGTACTATTTTTAATTTCCATTTTACAGATGAGGAAATTTGAAGTCCAAGGAGGTAAAGTCACTTGATCAAAGGCTCACAACCTGTAAGATGTAGACCTAGCAGTATGGCTGCAGAATCCAGCCTTCTCACTGCTGTGCTGGACTGCTTCTCTAAAGGAACTGCTTCCCCCTGCTAGGTCTGTTCCCAACAATCCAGTATACTGCTGTTTCCCATCAGAACACAGTGAACTTTTTCATGATGAACCTTTCACATTGATCCACCCAAACTTTTTACCATGTTCTTCCTCTTCCACTTTTTGGTTTCTTTCTTTATTTTTTAAACATATATACATATTTCCTTTTCTTCTGTAAAAAGGGAGCGTATGATAAACACTGTCTTTCATTTCGCTTTTCACTTAATATATGCTGGAGCCCACTCTCTATATTTCATTCCTTTTTTGCCTCCCTTCCCTCATTCCTTTTTACAGCTGCATGATATTTTATTATGTGGCTGTTATCTGTTTTCCTCCTCTGCCAGTCTCCCTACTAAAGAACATCTGGGGTGTTTGTAGTCTTTTGCTATTACCAACAATCATTGGTTCCCCTTCCCTCCCGGTCCCACCGCCCTACTCCCACCTGGGAATATGACGACTCCCCGCATATACACAGAGTGGCCCCACGAAAATCTTTCATCATTCAACGAACATTAACTGGGAGTTTTCGGCGTGACAGCGCTGTACTGGGAAACGCTGAGCTCATGGTCACAGACAGAACTAAAGAGCCACACAAATAAAGGTCCAATAACAAATGAGACCCCCCGCCAAGTGACATGAAGGAAAGGCACAGGAACCTATAGGAGCGTTTAACAGGCGGATTTCGGGACGGAGAGCGGGAAAGCAGGGCTTCGCAGAGGAAGTGACGTTGGTGCCCAGACCCGAAAAATGAATGGGAGTCAGCCAGGCGGAATGAGTAAAAGGATGTTGCAGACAGAGGGGACGGCATGTGCAAAAAGCCTGAGGCGGGAAGGCGTATGGCGAGTCTGAGGAACCGAAAGGCCAGTGCAGCTGTGCGACGTGAGGAACGAGCAAAGAGGCAGAGCCGAGGCCGGCTGGGCGGACGCGCCTTGGGGGCCACGTTGGAACTTTGCCCTGAGGGCACTGGGAAGCCACGGGAGGGTCCAGAACTGGGGAAGAAACTGGGGTCCCGAGCGTCACTGCTCCCTTCCCCTCTCAGCGTCCCCACTCCCCCCGGAAGCGCCCCTGCCCTTTCAGGGTCCTTCCTCCCTTCGTCCCCGGGCCCCCACGCCGCCCCCCCCCTCTCACCGCGGCTCAGGCCTCCGTACCCCTCGCGCCCCCTCAGCAGCGCCTCTTCACAGACGCCGCCGCCATCTTCCGCTCGACGCCGTGACACTGCGCATGCGCTGTGCACGGAGGGTCGCTGGGAAATGGAGTCCACTCTGCGGCAGTACCCCGCCCCTACCTTCGGCCGCGCGGCCGGCCTTCCGCTCTCCGCCCCCTACGACGCCGGGGCAGCCCTTCATTTCCGGCTTTCGGGAGCCATACCTCCTGGGAAATGTAGTCCTATGACGGGGTCGGGAAGGAAAGGGGGATAGAGGCTTATGGGAAATGGAGTTCACAGTAGTTCTGGGTCCCTGGACGGCAGGTGTTAGAGAGAGTGGAGAGTCCGGGAGGCGAAGCTCTTAGGTCTGGAAGGTGGTCTGTCTCCTCAGCGGGGTCTGAGCAGAGGCCTCGATCCCCTCAACCCTTGGTGCTGACCATTTACACAGTATGGAGCATTTCCAGCTATCAGAAGCTTCAGTCTTCCAGTCCGTCCAATGGGAAACGTGGTTTCGAGGAGCTTCTACAGGTTCTTATAGTAACACGTCGGGACCCATGGAGACCACTCGGCTCTGAGCCTCCTTTACTCTGCGGCAGTCTTGCTGGGCTCTGGCTGTTCGCCTGCTCCTGTCGAGATGATGAAACCCCTGGATGGAAGGGCCCTAGAGTTCTGCCCTCGAGGCTTTTAGTATCAGCAATGCCTCCCACCTGTAGCTCCTCACTCGTTCAGCCATCTCCAGCTCTCGCGTCCCCGGGCTGCGGCTCCCGGCGCCTGAGGTCTTTCTCCTCGCAATCCCGCAGGGGGCGCCCCAAACCGGGCGCACCGCCCTCGGGGAGGCGGGAGGGGAGCCCAGGGCGGGCGAGGGCGAGGGCGAGGGCGGGGGGGGCGGGGGGGCTGGGGGGGGTGTCCCGGCTATAAAGCGTGGCCGCCTCCCGCGGCGCTCGGCAAGGCTGGGACCCTGGGCGGTCGGACGGACGGGCGCCGGTCGGAACTCAGGCCGTGCAGGCTGAGAGATCCGAAGCGCTTGGTTCCCCCCCGGGCCGGAGCGGGGGCGGGTGGGGGCGCAGGCCCGGGGGATGCTGGGCTCGGTGAAGATGGAGGCCCATGACCTGGCCGAGTGGAGCTTCTACCCGGAGGCGGGCGAGGTGTGTCCTCGGGGATGGCGGAGCGGGAAGTGGGGGGTGGGGGGGGGGCAGGAATCGGGGTGCGGGCCTAAATGGGGGCAAGAACCGGGGTGTGGACTCAAGTGGGGGCCCCAAATAGAATTGGGGAGCGGAGAAACTAGAGACACGGAGGCCAGGTGTAGGAGTCAGGGACGGGGGACAATGCATGGGAGCGCGGTTTAGGCAGGCTAGTCAGAGTGAGGGCTTAAACGGGAGTCAGGAAGATTTAGGCAAGGGTCAAGTCATAGCTTAAATGTGAGGACTGGGTGTCAGGGACCCAAAGTACAAGGAATTAAAATTAACAGACCAAAGATGAGACTCAGAACTCCGGGATACGGACAGAGCTGGGGGATTAGGAAATGGGGTTCAAAACTGGGGAAAATATAAGGGACTAAGTGATGGGAGAGGGAGGTCACCATTAAGAGAAATCTGAGCTGGGAGCTCAGGGTTAGAAATTAGTGTTAAAGATGGGGGTCTGGGGTAGAAATAAGAATTGGGGTTCCGGGATAAGGATTGGGGCTGCGACTACGTCAAAGTCAGAAATGGGGGTTGGTGCTCGGGTATAAGAGATGAAGGTGCTCAGAGATGAAGCTTGGTCTGGGGAGTGTGAAATAACAGGTGATTTAAGAGTTGGGGCTCGGATAGATAGGGGTCAGAGTCGGGATCCTGAGATCAGGGCATGTCGGCAACAGCATTGGCAGTGGAGGGGTCGGTCTCCACCCCTGCCCCCCATCCCTACTAATGACCCTCACCCCTCCCAGCTGAACTTCAGTGGTTTAATTGTTATCAGAGACCCTCAGCAGGGATTCTCCTTGTTGGAGTCTGGAGGGTTTCAGATTTCGCACCCCCCATCCCCGCCCCCACTCCACCTTCCAGCAATCTCCACTAATTGCTAATGTCCTCACCAGTCCCATCTCAGACAAGATTTCCCTGGAGTAGGGGGCAGGGATGTATCTTAATTCGCTCACCTTAGCCGCTGGGAAGTCCCTCCCCAGGTCTAACTCCCGGTCCTCTTGCTGCAAGGACTCCTGAGCGTGCTCTCTGCCTAGTCAACATTGTGAAGTGGAGGGGTCCTAGTCAGAGGGTTATGGGGGGTCTGGATACCTGGGTTTCTGATGGAAGGGGACTGTGGGCTTGAGGTGGGGTATGGGACTGGAATGGTTGAGTTCTCCAAAGAGACCAAGATCTGGGGTTTACAGGGGCCCCAGAGTGCCTGAGTCCTGGGTCTGGGGTTTGAAGCTGTAGGGTGAGACTCCTGAATACCCAGGCCTGCGGGGCTTGGCAAGGTGCCCAGGAGGGGCCAGTCCTGGGGCTGTGGAGGTGTGAGGTGCACGTGGGGTGGTGCAGAGAAGGGATTGGGAGTGTTGAGAGGTGGAGCCTGGGCAGCTGGAGATGTCAGTTACATGGTGGGGAAGGCAGAGACCAGGTTGGAGGTGGAGACTCCCAGGTATTGGGGGATCCCAGCTGAAGCCCCCACATAGTTCAGAGTCTGGGGACCTGATTTAAGGGTACCAACTACAAATCAGTGTTCTGGAGGCATATCTTAAGAAGTAAATTGCAGGGGTCTAGGCTGAAGAAGTCATTATTTGGGGCAAAACCTGACATTTGGTAGGGGACAATTTGGGTGGAAATTGTCTCTGAAATTGAGGGACAGTCTAGAGATAGTCAGCATTTGAGTGCGTATTTTGGAAGAGTTGACATGTAGGGGGCTGAAAATGGACATACTGTGTGAGGGTCTCCTCAGCTTTCCCATCAACCGAACCACCTCCTCCCCCTGGGTCAGAACAATGTGGGGAGAAACACGTGCACTCACTCAGCAACTGAGAACTGAAGGGGCCCCCAAACTGCTTCTTGTCCACCACACCCACCCTCCTGTTGGGGTGATGTTGACCTCCCCAGGCTGGCTCCCTGTCTGGAAGGAAACTGGAAAGTTATTGCCCTAAGGCATCCCCACTGGCCTCTGCTTCTCACAGATCAGCTGGTCCAACTGCTCCCCAATTTTAGAGGTGGAAAACCTAAAGCCTCTTGGCGTGCGGGGGGAGCCGCTTGAGGTCCTAGGCTGGGACCAGGGTTAGAAAGGAGCTTGTAGCTTCACACTGCCCCCTGCTCCCTGTCACACCCTCCTCCAGAGACAATAAGGAAATGAAAGGGGAGAAATTCCAGCCTCCTGGGGTGGGCGTGCAGGTCCCCTGAGGGCCTCCCCCCCCAATCTCAGCCCCGCCCTTGCTGGGGAGATCCGGTTCAGACCCGGACACTGGGGGTTCATCCCAGCCCCAGGCATGTGAAAGCCTAGGGTGGATTAGGGCAGCTGGAGTGCTTGAGGTCAGACCTCAAAGAGGACTTCCGGGTGGATGGGGAGCCAGAAGAGAAGGGCTCTGGGATCCCAGTCTGTCTTCCTCTGTGATACAGGAGAGTCTGACTGAGTTGGAGAAATGTAGGGGGTTGTAGAGGGATTTAGGACCTCTCTGTGGATCCCCTGAGTCCATCACCTTCTCCCCTCTCTTTGAAGGACCCTCTTCCCTTACTCTTAGGGAGGGGTGAGAACCAGCCAACCCGGGGGCGGGGTGGGGGGGTGGGGGGAGACCAGTGCGTGGGGGAGGGAAGTAGCTGTGGCTCCAATTTCAATGTGAGACTTCTGGGGAGATGGTGGTGCTGAAGCAAGGGGCAGAGAGATGCAAAGACGTGCTGAAGGGGAAAGAAAGAACAGGGTGGGAGAGGAGTGGGGTAGAGAGAGACAGAGAGAGAGAGTGCCGAGGCAGGGAGAAAAAGATGTGAGAGATGAGGGGGGGACAGAGGGAGAGAGATGGGGTATGGGAGAGTCACAAGGAAAGAAAGGCAGAGGAGGGGGAGATGAGAGAGAGAAAGACAAGGAGAGAGACAGGGAGAGAGAAAGGGAGAGAGCATGGGGAGGGGAGAGAGACAGGCGTGGGGAGGGGATGAGGGAAGGAGTATAGAGGTACTGAGACAGGGAAGGAGATGCACAGATACACACAGAGCCACAGGGAGATTCAGAGACATAGGAGAAAAGAACTACCTGGAAGTCATGTGAAAGAGAGAGGGGAGAGTTTCTCTACTAGAACGCAGACCTGGGTTGCTTACCACCTGCCCCTGACTCCTTGAGTGACCCTGGCATTTCCCTTTTCTCTCTGGACCTTTGGATGTGCAGACACTTAAGTGACAAGGGAATGAGATGGGACACACTGATTCATAGCAGAGGTGGCTCCCACCAGAGCTATAGCACCCCCCCAGTGCCATGAGACCACCCTCCCTCAGGGGGAGGGAGCGGGGCAGACAGGCAGATGGAAGATTGACAGAGAAAGGATGGAAGACAGAGGATGAAAGGGGAAACTGCACACAGAAAGAGAAATCACCATCCACCATGCTTCCTATTTTCCTTGCTTATCTTGTTCACTTCCTGCTAGACTGACAGCTCCCTGAGGGCAGGCATTTCAGTCTGTCTTGGTCATTGCTTTTATATCTTGATCCAGAACACCGATCTGGAGCCAGACTGCCTGGATTCAGAATCCCCGTTCTTTTCCTTTCTTGTTGTGTGACCCCTGGACAACCTCTCTGATCCTCAGCTTGCTCAGCTGTAAAATGGGCATGATAGTGCCTCCCCCATAGTGTGGTTGTAAAGATGAAAGCAGACCTTTGCTGTGAAGTGCCTGGAGCAGTGCTGGCACAGAGTAGGCCAAGAAATATTGAACAATTGAGAGACTATATAGTTACTTACAAAGACATAGCAATGTCTACTGTATTTCACTGAGCTAAGAGGCACATTTTCTCCCCATTTGAACATATCTGAAAATGGAATGGGTTTTACAGTCAATGGTGTCTAGGGATTATAATTGACAGTGTTTTTTTCCATTCTTATTGATACTTAAAATAATACTGCAGCTTACAAAGTGATGTCTTAGATTTGATGATATATAATAAACAGAAATATGTGAGCTCTGATTTTCAAATGCTTTTGATCTATAAAAACTGTAATTGTATAACCTAAAAGATGATGGCTAGATGGACAGAGAGTACACATATAAGGACTTCCCTGGCGGTCCAGTGGTTAAGACTTTGCCTTCTAATGCAGGGGGTGCGGGTTCGATCCCTGGCGGGGAAGCTGAGATCACACATGCCTCGCAACCAAAAAACCAAAACATAAAACAGAAGCAATATTGTAAGAAATTCAATAAAGACTTTAAAAATGGTCCACATCAAAAAAAAAAAGTACACATATAGATTCCATTATTAGATAAATCAGCAGTTCTTGATTTTTTTTTTTTTTTTTTTTTTTTGTCTCAGGACCTCTTTACACTCTTAAAGTTATTATTTTGCCTGTGTTGGGTCTTCGTTGCTGCGCGCAGGCTTTCTCTAGTTGCGGCGAGCAGCGGCTACTCTTCGTTGCGGCACGTGGGCTTCTCATTGCGGTGGCTTCTTTTGTTGCGGAGTATGGGCTTCAGTAGTTGCGCACGGGCTTCAGTAGTTGCGGTGCATGGGCTCAGTAGTTGTGGCTCGCGACCTCTAGAGCGCAGGCTCAGTAGTTGTGGCGCGTGAGCTTAGCTGCTCTGTGGCACGTGGGATCTTCCCAGACCAGGGCTCGAACCCATGTCCCCTGCATTGGCAGGCAGATTCTTAACCACTGCGCCACCAGGGAAGTCCACACTCTTAAAATTATTGAGGACCCCAAACAGTTTTTATTGATCGAGGTTATGTTGATTGTTAACAGCATTCAAAATTAAAACTGAGGTGTTTTAAAAATAGGCATTAATTCATTTTAAAATAGCAACAATGTGTTAGTATAAGCAATGTATTTTTATTAAAATAATTATTTCAAAACATTTAGTGAGAGGAATGGCACAGTTACATTTTTGCAGATCTCTTTAGTGTCTGGTTCAGTAGAAGACAGCTGCATCTTCCTAGCTGCTTCTACATTTGGTCTATTGCAATATCACCTGTCATGTGGCCTCTGGAAAACTCTACTGTACGCTCATGAGGGAAAGAGAGTGAAAAAGGCTAGTCATATCTTATATCTTTCATTACATGAAAATAGTTTTGGAGACTCCCCCCAAAAAAGTCTTGGAGACTCCCCAGGGTGTCCTGGACCACACTTTGAGAACCACTTAAAGTGTGAGCTTCAGTATATGGGAGCGTGGGGGGATGGGGTCAGGGAGGGAGGTGCACGAGGAGGGGGGGAAGAGAGAGACTTCAACAGACAGCTGTTTACAGAGGAGGCAAGACAGATAGACAGATGGACACACAATGGGTCCAGTGACCCTTTGCTTACCAACAGAGTCGAGACTCACCACCCGCCGTTTCTCTTTCTTTCCCTATAGGTCTACTCTCCGGTGACCCCAGTACCCACCATGGCCCCCCTCAACTCCTACATGACCCTGAACCCTCTGAGCTCTCCCTACCCCCCGGGGGGGCTCCCTGCCTCCCCACTTACCACTGGACCCCTGGCGCCCCCAGCGCCCCCAGCACCCCTGGGGCCCACCTTCCCAGGCCTGGGTGCCAGCAGTGGCGGTGGCAGCAGCTCAGGGTATGGGGGCCCGGGACCAGGGCTGGTGCATGGGAAGGAGATACCGAAAGGGTACCGGCGGCCCTTGGCACATGCCAAGCCGCCATATTCCTACATCTCGCTCATCACCATGGCCATCCAGCAGGCGCCGGGCAAGATGCTGACCCTGAGCGAGATCTACCAGTGGATCATGGACCTCTTCCCCTACTACCGGGAGAACCAGCAGCGCTGGCAGAACTCCATCCGCCACTCGCTGTCTTTCAACGACTGCTTCGTCAAGGTGGCGCGCTCTCCAGACAAGCCGGGCAAGGGTTCCTACTGGGCCCTGCACCCCAGCTCAGGTAACATGTTTGAGAATGGCTGCTACCTGCGCCGCCAGAAGCGCTTCAAGCTGGAGGAGAAGGTGAAGAAAGGGGGCGGCGGGACCTCTGCCTCCAGGAACAGTGCGGGGTCAGCCTCCTCGACCACCACCCCCGCTGCCACAGTCGCCTCTCCGCCGCAGGCCCAGCCTCCAGCCCCCGAACCTGAGGCCCAGGGTGGGGAAGATGTGGGGACTCTGGACTGTGGCTCACCCCCATCCTCCACACCCTATTTCACTGGCCTGGAGCTCCCAGGGGAGCTGAAGCTGGATGCACCCTACAACTTCAACCACCCTTTCTCCATCAACAACCTGATGTCGGAACAGACACCAGCACCTCCCAAACTGGACGTGGGATTTGGGGGCTACGGGGCGGAGGGTGGGGAGCCCGGGATCTACTACCAGGGCCTCTATTCCCGCTCTCTGCTTAACGCGTCCTAGCAGGGGGGTGGGAACATGGTGGGTGGGGTATGGCTGTAGCTCACACCATCAGGCTCTTGGGGCCTGATCCTCCTGGGGACACTTTGCTTGTCCTGTCAGTTAACATCTTGGCTGGTCTGTTACTCACTGTGGTGACTGCCATCTCTGTGGGCATCGTGTTGACCCACTGGCTACTGTGATAACTGCCATTGACATCTTGGCGGGCCCGTTGAGTACTGTGAAGACTGCCATGTTGATTGATGTTATTGGTTGATCTATTGGGTATTGTGATGGCCACCGTCTGGGATGACATGTTGGTTGGCCCTTTGGGTGCTGTGATGCACATCCCCTTGGGTGATCCTTTGGATGTGGTGGTGACGCTGGCCCACTGGGTGCTGTGATGGCCACCATCTTTACTGGCTGACATAACCAGTGCACCACTGTGCGGCATGATGGCCACCAGCAGCCCCTGTGTTGGTCATGTCATCACTGTCTGGTGTGAGTTGAGTGAGGGATGGAGATGCGGATACTTCTTGGTTTTTTTCTGGAGCCCATCCCCCGCGCCGGTCCAGGAGAAACCAGAAAGGACTGGTTAGGGTGTGGGGAATTTCTACTGAAGTCTGGTTCTTGCCTGGGAAGAGGGATACTGGCTGTGTATGACCATTAAAGGCACCATTTCTGCCTCTTACTGAATGTCTCTTTTCCTTGGCGAGTGGGCCCTGTGAGGCTTGAACACCTGAATTGATGTCCCCTGTCCCCTCTCCTTCCTGCCCCCAAGAGCTGGCTGCCTCTGGGGGAAGGGCTGGGGGAGGCATCGACCTGACCTTTGGCTCTTTGCTGTCCCTGACCCCAAGGACAGTTTGCTCACAGATAGCAGCCCCTGCAGCAGTGGGGCCAGGGCAGCAGGAGGAGGTGGCTGTGCAGTGACCAAGGCCATCTCCCTACCCCCACTCTCCAGACACATGCCCCTAGCCCTGAGGTTCAGGGAGCCCAGGGGCTGCTTGAGTTTTGGTTAAGCTAAGGAGGAGGAGAAGGGACAAACAGGGTGCTAATTGAAGGAGACAGGGTGTGTGCTAGTTTGTTTGCATGTGTGCGCCTGTGCCTCTGTGGGTCATAGGACATCACTACGGCCATTGAGGTCCCTGTGGTCTGCTGCAGGGTGTTCTCTATTGTTTGTATCCCTCAACTGTCTGAGTTTGTGTGTGTGTTCCTCCCCTGGGTATGTGCTTACTGTCGGTGTCTCGGGATATCAGATTCGTGTGCGTGTTTCCTTTATTGTTTTGTGTGTGTGGTTCTCTTATACACCTATCCCTGGGACCCTCTGGGTCTCACTCTGTTGGATGTGTGTTTCTGTATGTCCATTTGTCTACATACCTGCTGCCTTAAAGAGTCTACGTGTGACTACATCGGCGTTGTGGGTCATTTTGTGTTTCATGTGTATGTCTGGGAATCAGCATGTGTCTGTATTTTTTTTAAAAAGTATGTCCGTTTTTGTGTATTACGTCTGTCTCTGCTGTGGCTGTGTGTGAGCGTGTGTTGACTGGCCCTGGTGTGTCTGTCTCTTTCACGTGCAGGTGTGTGGGAAAGGAGCTGGGTCCTCCTTCAGGTGCTGGGGGCTTCTGGGAGCCTCTGGGTTTGGGGTTTGGGTGTTTCTATTCCTCCAGGTCTCTGCCTGGGCTCTGAGTCTGATATCTGTGGCTCAGATGTTCCAAGGGATGGCTCTGTGAAACGCAACTGTGTTCCTCACGCCCTTCGTTTCACAGAGTGGAAACAGAGACCCAGAATGGGAAGGGACTGGGCCAAGGTCATTCCGCCACGCTGGAGCGGGTGTGATTTCCTTAGTTTGCATTTGTCTTACTTGGTTGTTGGCTCTCTAGCCACTCGTTCATTTAGTCAGTCAGTCATTCAAAGACCAAAGGCTGTCTATTTATGTTCGCGCGTGTGTGTGTGTGTGTGTGTGTGTGTGGTTTGTGTGAGAGACAGAGAGAGGGAGCGGGGAGCGGGGGTGGGGGGGAGATGTTTCTCCCAGTTCCTGTGTGTCCATCTTTCTCTGTTTCTTAGTGTCATCTATGGCCCTACCTCTCTCTCTGTGCCTTTATGTCTGTCCCTTGGTTTATGGGAAAATGCTTGCTCATCCCCTGTGCCTCTGTCTCTCGTATTCTCTGCCTTGCTCTCTCTCTCCATCCTCTCCGTGGCTTCGACTCCATCCTCCCTCTGTCTGGGCCTCTGGATCGCTCCCTCCTTCCCTTGGGGGCTCCGGGTCTTCCTCTCTTGGGGTCCTCCTCCCCCCACTCCTTAGGCTCTCTGGCCTCTCTCCTCCTCCTCCGGTCTCTCTCTCCCAGCTCCCTGAGTTTCCGCCTCTACCTGCCACCTCGCAGGCCAGGCCCTCTATTTCTGTCACCGTGCCCGCCCTGCCGGCTGCGTGTCACCCCCCTCCGCCCCCTGCCATGCTGGCTCCCAGTCAGCCGTCCCACCAGCCTCGCTGTCCTGGGCAGGCTGGGGAATTCCTCCTGGTTCCTGGAAAAAACAACTGGTGTCGAGAGAAAGGCCCTCAGTCTCCCTGGGTGCCCACCCCCCTCCCTCGGGCCTGGGGGTCTCTCCCAGAGTCATGCCGGCCCGAGGCAGGAAGCCCTGCGGTTTCTGGCTTCTCCCAGGCGGCCTCCGGATCTGGCCCCCGCCCCCCGGCCAACAGCCCAAATATTATTCCGCAGGAGGAGTCGGTGGCAGCGGGAGGAGGCCCAGGCTGAAAGAGGCTTTCAGGGCAGCCAGGCCTGGGGCTTCCTGTCCCCAGGCTCAGGCCTCAGGCCGCCCCAGTGGGGACCTCAGGTGGCCGGAGGGGCGGGTGTTGTTGTAGGGTCCTGGGGGGGAGGGTGGGGCCATCCGTCAGGGTGTCTGGTGGCCACCGGCTCGGCTGGCGTGGGCCGGTGTGACCCCTACCCCAGGGACAGCCGGCTGGTGGCCAGCAATGGAAAAGTACCGCAGTCAGACATGGGACGCATGGACAGACATGAGGACGCTAGGGATCAAGGATGGGGGATAGCCATGGGGACACAGAGAAGCCTGGGCTGGGACAGATGGACCTGGGCACGGCTTGTGGGCTTTAGGTGACATAGTCCAAGGGAGGGGCCGTGAGTGGGGAAACAGAGGCCAAGGCAGGGTCCCCCCTGTGGGCAGAAGACATGAGATGATGATAATGAAAATAATAATAATAATAAATAATAATAACAGCTACTAGGGCTTACCATGTGTCTGGCATTATGTAAGCACCTTACAGAATCGATAGACCCAATCCTTCCCCCCACCCATTTTATTATTGGGGAAACTGAGGCATGATGAAGTGACTTGCCCAAGGTCACACAGGTAGTGAGTGGGGAGCTAGGACTTGAACCCAGGCTCAGAGCCAGTGCCCTTAACCAGGACGCTATTCTAGAGCATAGGAGGGGCAACAGCGACACAGCAGGGCCCTGGGGTCCCAAGCCCTCCGTCATGGTCACCGCCACTCACACCCTGCTCCTGGAGGCCGAGGGGGCACCCCAGAAGCCAGCAGCCAGGGAGGTTTATGAGTCTGTGTCAATGTCAAGGTGTTTGCAGGCTTCTGTGTTACTCCATGACTTGTCTGCTCAGTGTGTGAGTGTGTGTTGTGTGTGCCTGTACGTCTCTGTGTCAGTGTCTTCTCACTGGGTTTCTGTAGGTGTTGCAGTGCTGTGTCACTGGGTATACATGTATGTCACTGTTCTATCATTGTCTTCTCTGTGTCTGTCACTGTGTCTTCTGTCCTTGTGTTTTGTTGCTGTGTCTCTAAGCCTAACACTATGTTTGCCCATCATTGTGTCCTGGTCTCTGTCACTGTGTCTATTACAGTGTGTCTCTGTCACTGGCTTCTGTGTGTCTGTTTATGTCTCAGACACTCTGGGTCTGCCTATATCTGTCCCTGTGTGTCACCGTGTCTGTCCCCCTATGTGTCACCATCTACCCAGGTGTCACCGTGTGTGTTACTCACCACCCAGGCCACAGGTGGGCGTGTCGGGCCCACTGGTGCCCAGAGCTGGGGCCCAGCCCATCCCACCCTCACTCTGCCATGGGCCAGGCTGGGCGCCTGTTTGCAATGACTGCCCCAGGTAAACACAAAGATCCGGAACCCAAGGGCCACCTCCCTCACCTCCACTCCCTGCCCCTTAGCCTGCCCTGGACTGGGCTGGACCAGAGCTGCACAGGCGGTGCCCCTAAACTGGAGACGTGCCCTGACCCTCCCCCCGCCACGGTCACCAGCCTTCCCAAGCCCCCAGCCTTGGCCCTGCCTGCCTGCCGGCTTCTCTCTCTCTCTGTCCCTCTCTGGATGTCTGCTGGCCTCTCTGCTTCTTTCTGTCCCTACTTCCTCTCAGCTGGGTTTCCCTGTGGCTCTGCCTTTCTCAGGAATGACCCGTGTCTTCCTTCTGTCACTGCCCCTCTACCTCTGACTTTTTCTGTCTTTTCTCAGCGAAGTTTGATTTCTCTGCTTTCCTGATCTGTCTCCATTTGAGCCAGTCTTGGTTTCTAACTCGGCGTCGCAGTCGGCCAGTCTCTTTCTGTTTGTCTCTCGCACTTTGTAAGTTTCTCTCTCGCCCTTCTGTCCCTGTGTCCCTCTCAGCTCGAGCCTCTCAGTCTTGGTCACTATCTCTGTGGGTCTCTGAGCCCCCAAGCCCCACAGGAGCAGACCTCTGCCATATCAGGGTCCTTAGGGAAGGGTGTGGCCCCCAGCCTCCTACCCCAGCCCACTGATGTGTGTGTGTGTGTGTGTGTGTGTGCGCGTGTGTGTGTGTGCGCGCGCGCGCGCGCGCGCGTGTGTGTGTGTGTGTGTGTGTGTATTTAAAGGTATATGTACATATTATTTATATCTGTACCCGGGGGCAGGAGGGGCAGACACTGGGGCCTTTGTGTAGCTGCTGCCCACTGCCTGCCCGCCTGCCACTCCTCTCCCTTCGTCCCTGCCGCCCGCCCGCCCGCCTCTACTCCCCCCTCACAGAAAGGTTCCTGTGAGGCCTGCCAGCTTCCTCTGCCTGAGGTGTGAGTGGGCACGCCACAGGGCAAGGCGGGCAGGGGGGCCTGGGGAATTTTTCCAGCTGCAGGGAAGGTTTCCGGGTGGGGAGGGTTCTGGAAGGAATAGGACTTCTCAGCTGAGCTGCTGTCTGTCTGTGTCTGCTGTCCCTGGGCGTCCCCGGGTCCTTACCTGGCTTCTCCCTGGGAGTCTGTCCATCCATCTAATGTCGTTCTGACTCTTTTCTCTGTCGATTTGGGTCTTATTCACTCGTGCACACACTGTCATTGGGCATCTGTGCTAGGCCCTCTGTTGAGCCCTGGACACAGAGGTGAACGGGATGCTGTCCATCCCAGCTGATTCCTTGCTTTTTCTGTCTCATTTGCTTCATCCCTTCCCTCAGTGCTTGAAACCCTCTACTTGTTCCCATTAAAACTAAATCCACAGTCCTTACCATGGCAGACAGGGCCCCCAACGCTCCCTACCCTACTATCCTTCTGACCTCAATCTTAAGACTCTCTCTCATGCCATAGCTGCACTGGTCACCTTGCTTCTGGAATGAACAAAGCTGGCTCCCACCTCAGGGCCTTTGCATGTGCTGCTATCTCCCTAGATTGCCCGTGGCTCGCTCACTCACCTCCCTTAGTTTTTAGTTTCATCTCAGTTTTACCTCCCTCTTTTTTTTTTTTGGTCCGGTCCACGTGGCTCATGGGATCTTAGTTTTCCGACCAGGGATCGAACCCACTCCCCCGGCAGTGAGAGCATGGAGTGCTGACCTCTGGACTGCCAGGGAATTCCCCCTACCTCCCTCTTTAAAATACCAGTCTCCATAATTCTCTGTCTCCTTTCCCTGGTTTATTTTTTCTTAGGATTTACCGCCATGGCTGTCACATTTTATGGGTCTGTATCTCCCACCTGAATGTCAGCTCCATGAGAACAGGGGCTGCACTCTGTTCCCTGCTGTATCCACAGCACCTACTGCAGGGCTTGTCACACAGTGGATGCTGAATAAACATTTGTTGAAAGAAAGGAGTCCATTAATTTATCCATCCTTTAAACTTGCCAGTGCGGGGCAATGCTGGGGACACAGTGGTGACTGAGACAGCCTTGGCCCTGCCCTTATGGGGCTCACAGTCCAGTCCCCAGACAATAATGATTTAGAATGCTCAGGGCTGGGATAGGGGAGTGGGGCCCCAGAAATGGCACCTGACACAGACTGAGGGTCAAGGAGGGCTTCCTGGAGGAGAGGTCAGCTGAGCTGAGAACTGGAGGGTGAGCAGTGAGCCGGGTCTGGTCATGGGGACCAAGTGACTAAGACAGACCCGGCCCTGCCCTTCTTCACAGAGCTCTGTTCTCCCCCTCGGTCTCATAGAACTTTTGAGTCTGAAGATGTCTTAACTCTCTAGTTCAAACCTGTACCTTTCCCTGATTTCACAGCCTCCCGCCTTCCCTCCCTCTCTCCACATCTCAGTCTCTCTTCTCTCTCCTTCTGTCTCTACGGTTGGCATTCCCTCAGTGTACCTGAGCCTCTCTTAACCCATCTGGATATTTCTCTAATTTTCCTTTCTGAACGTTTGTCTCTGTTTCTATCTCATCTCCCTCATCTCTGAGCGAGCTCCTTTTCTCTCTCTGGGTCTCTGTCTTCTCTCAGTGAGCTGGTCTCTTTACATCTCCCTCCCCACCTCTGTCGTCTCCATCTTTCCCTGGGTCTCTCTCTGTGTCTCTGCCTCTCCTTTCATGAAGCCTCTTCACCTACTCACTGATCCCCCAGATCAATCCAGAACCCCTCCACTCTGGCCCCAGCCTGGCACTGAATGAAGAGGGGCTGATCCAGGCCCCTACACCCACACAGTTCAGGCCGCCTGCTCTGTTAATAGTTAACCCAACCTCTATCTAGAATACACACCAGCCAGGCTGGGGGGTGACTCCCCTGGCCCCTACCCACCCACCAGCTGTTCTTAAAGGACCAGGTGTCCTCCACAGCTCTTTAGCCCCCACTGGGGCACAGCGCCCCCGTGTCTGGAGGCCTCTAGCTCTGAGGATGGGGGAGGGGGAGCTACCCAGTACTTGGGTCTGCAGAGCTGGGTCAGGAGAGGCCACAAGATTGCCCAGGAGGGGTGCCCAGGCATGGAGCTCCATCCAGCGTCTCCCTTGCTCCTTTATCGCCTGGTATATTTAATCAGGGGTGGTTTTCCCAGCCCTGCCCAGAGCCCAGGCTGGCAGTGCCAGGGGTGACAGAACACCTGAGACCTGGTGGCTGGGGGAGGGGACTCCTCAGTCCGAGAACTGAGGGTCCTCCAGATGTGGAGGACCAAGCCCTAGAGCCCCTAATATTTGGGAGTTGGGACATGGGGGTCTGCGGGTTGTGTGGGAGGGACACCTGGATAACCAAGATGGGTCAGGACGTTAAGGTCTTCCAGATTTAGGTGATATAACATCTGGGTTCCTGAGACCTGGGGCAACCTAGGGTCTCACAGCCGTGTGACAGGGCTGTGCGGTGGCAGGACACACTGTCATTCCCCATCTCTCCGTCCATCCGTTGGCCTTTGCGCCCGGCTTTGCCCCCTTCACGAAATCTCCACCTCAGGGTCGCGGGGGAGGCCGCTGGGGTGCGGGCTGCCCCTTGGGGCCTCCGCCTCCCCTTAACCCCTGCTTTGCCGCAGCCGGCTCAGGCCCCGCCCTCTGACGCCAGCGAGCAGGAAGTCCTGGTTAATAATCAGCCCGCCGGGACAGGTGCGGGACAAGGCCGCGCACATCAGAGGCGACCGCGGGGGGGAGGGCCTTTTACCCGGCCAGTCACGGTGTCCTAGGGCGGCCGCCGTTGAGGCTGGTCTCCAGAGATGGGCGCGCAGTTCAGGGCACCACCAGAGGCGGGAAGCAGTCACCTTGTTCCCAGGGAACCTGTTAGTGTACCTCATGAGGTAAATTTCCTCTTTCCTCAGGCAGTCCCTCTAGCAATCTGGCCTAATTCTCTCCGTGCCTAGCAAGAACTCGCGGCCCGTCCCTTCTGGGAAGCCTCCGGATGCCCCTTGACCCTCCCCCTCGGTGGCACTGAGTCCTCCACCTTCGGGGGAGATACAGGGGATGGGCCAGAAGGGAAGGCTAGTTCCCGAGCTTGGCTGTGGCTCCCTCGCAAGAGCCATCCCCTCTCTGAGCCTTAGTTCTGTCATCTGGAAAACGGGCTGATGCCTAGAACGCTTGACTAGTTGGCCAGCATTTATAAAAACAGCCGGGGGGCCCACCTGAGTGAAGGGCGCCACCTGGAGGCTACAAGGCAACGTCCTCTCCCCTGCAGGATCAGTTCGGTCCCAAAGGGGGCGCAGCATCTCACGCAACTAAGGGACCAAGAAGGAAAAAACCCATCTTTCGGTTTATTGAAGGAGGGAGAGGGGATAGGGGAGGGGGGCAATAAAATGCTTTTGCTTCGTTTATAAAGAGCGAGATTTCAGGAGGCCCCTTCTCAAGGAGGGGCGGGGACACCTCTCCTCCAACTACAAGCAGCAGCAAAGCCAAGCCAAGGAGGGGAGAGGGAAACCGGAGGGGTCAAGGGACCCCGAACACCCCCTCGGACAGAAGCCACAAGTTTTCTCCCCCCACCCTCAATGCATCTACCCCAGGGGACCCATCTGGGATAAGGAGGGGACCCATCTGGGATAAGGAAGGGGGTATGTACACAGGCGGGGGAGGCACTGGGCTGGGTGGGAATAATTTATCCGCAGCGGCGGTGGGTGGCAAGGGGGGGGGTGGTGGATGGGCAGTAGACTGGTGGCAGTGGTGGCCTAGGGGTCCCGTTCTTTCTTAACCTTGATGTCTCCAGCAAGGATGGTGGCGATCTCGCCTTGCATGAAGGCCCAGGGGACAGAGGAGCCCACTAGCGGGCACTTGTCTCCACTGGGGCAGTACACCTCCCCAGCAGGACCCTGCGCCTTGATGAACTCCCGTGAGCAGGGAAAGCAAAACTTGTGTCCGGGCACTGAGGGGCACTGGACGAAGTGGGTGTCTTCCAGCCGCTCCCGGCACAGGGTACAGCACAGGGGAGCCCCAGGGGTCGCCCCAGTGCCGCTACCACCCCCGCTAACAGCTTCCGCCCCTGCTGTGGGGCTAACTTCTGCCTCACCGTTTCGGGCCACCAGACGATGCTGGGCTGGAGGCTGGGCCGCAGAGGAGGCTGCGGGGCTGGCGCCCCCTGCGCGCACAGGGCCCCCACCCCCCGCAGGGTCCTTGGGGGAGTGGCCAAGGGCCTCGGCCACGTTCTTCAGGGCGGCGATCGGCGAGGGCACAGCAGGGGTATCAGCGGAGAATGGGCCACCGGGCGCCACCCAGTGCCGCTGCTGCTGCTCCTCGGTGGTCATCTTCCCAGATGCCTCGCCCTCGGGCTCAGGGGACGCCTTGCGACGGCGCGGCGTGGGGGCCAGATTCCGGGACGGGGCTCGTGGGGGTGGGCCACAAAGAGCTGCAGGGGCTGGCTCTGGATACTGCTGGGGCAGGGCCTCGGCGGGAGCTGGCTCGCGGAAGGTGCGGACACCGTCGGTTAGCAGCTCCCCCAGCTGGCGCCACTCCCCTGAGCCGTGTCGGCGTTCATACTCGAGGTACTTGAAGCCTGATGAGGCCAGTGCCTTGCCCGGCTCCCGCAGAGCATCATGAAACATCTGGCGAGCCACGGCCAGGACTCCAGCATACACGTTGCCAGAACCACAGGGGTATTCGGTGAAGAGCTTCAGCTCGAACTCGTAGCCTGGCGGGCGGGCAGTAGCATCGAAGGCGAACACCCGTCCCACCAGCCCGTGATCCTTCTTGAAGCGGACATTGAAAGGGGCGCAGGCAGACAGCGCCAGCAGCTGTTCCCGCACGGCTTTGGGGCGCCCATGCCATTCCTCTGCCCGGCCCCTCATGGCCTCGTTCAGTTCTGCCAGACAGTCCGCATTCCTCTGCTGCTTCTCCTTCTCGAAATCGGAGCCGAAGGCTGGACGGGCAGGACTCAAGCCGGGTGCCAGCGTCAGACCTCGGCTTCCCAGGCCAGACACCGCAGCTGCCAGCAGCCCGGGGGGCACCAAGCCGGGCATGGAGCCAAGCAGGGCCCTTCGCGCCCCCTCCGCCACAGCCTCCTCGCGGCCCAGTCCATTGGCCAGGCGGGACCCCAGGGTGTACTCCAGGGCGGGCGAGGGCAAGGGGAGGCGGCCCGACGATGTGGCCCTGTCATAGCGGTCCTGGCCTGAGACAGCGCCGCCTGTCCCCGACGGCTGGGGCTGGGCCTGTGGAGGCGGCAACTGAGGCCCCTGTGCAGCGGCGGCTGCCAGGTCCTTAGTGGCAGGGTGCTTGAGGGCCGGGGGGCCCGGCGAGCGGCCCTCGGGGAGCACGTGGCTTCGCTTGAGCTGCCGGGCGGCATCGATGAGCAGCTCGATGCGATCCGCGCCCTCGAAGTTCACGCAACCGCGGCACACGGCCTCAC
Source organism: Monodon monoceros (assembly GCF_005190385.1). Taxonomy (NCBI): domain Eukaryota; kingdom Metazoa; phylum Chordata; class Mammalia; order Artiodactyla; family Monodontidae; genus Monodon; species Monodon monoceros. The sequence continues at coordinate 49,176,273 of NW_021703766.1, forward strand.
TGAAGTCCCACACCATGGCCCACGGCATCTTGGGCAGGTCGCACAGGTAGCACCACTGGCGGCGGGAAGCCTGCACGGACGCCATAGCCCCCGCACGCGCGCCTCTGAGCCCCCGCGTTCCACCCGCCGCCGACGTTCGATCCGCGCCGCCAACGTTCGATTCGTGTCCCCGGGACCGCGCGAGCCACGGTCGGGCCTCTGGCTCGGCCTCCCCGCGGATCCAGGCCCGGCCCCCCTTCCCCGCCCCCTGGGCCCTAAGCCTTTTTCCTCACTCCCGCCTCCTCAAAGGCAAGCAGAGGCACGTCGGCGCTCCCGCCGGGTCCGAGCTCCGGGGCGCGGCGCACAGCTCGGGCCCCGCGATAGGCCGCGGGCGCCGCCGCCTCGGGCTCCCGCCGCTCCCGCCACTGCCGCTGCAACTGCCGCCGCAGCCGCCGCCGCCGCCGCCGCCGCCGCTGCCGCCTCCACCTCCTTCTGCCCCAGAGGCCGCTACGCAGGGAAAGTTACATAACGCGCCGGCAAAGCCTTCTGGGAAACGTAGTCCCTCCGGGGCCGTTTCTTAAAGGGGACCGCCGGCTGCCGGAGGGTAGGGGCTCACCGCCTCTCCGCTGCGCAACCTTTACCCCTCCTCGCCGGCGGGCAGGGAGTTTGACTCCAAGCAGCTCGAGCAAAAGGGTTGGGGACGGGGATGTGATACGAATGGTGAGAGCCACCAGGGATTCAGAAAGTGTAGCGGGCGGACAGGCTTCCGGACGGCCAGTCTCTGCTCCGTCTTGCTTTGCAGCTTTAGACAAGTCTTGCCTTCTCTGAGGCTCAGTTCCCCGCCCTTCAAAGGTGGGCCAATGACCGGTTACGAAGGCAGCAGCTCCTGGGGCGGGGCGGAGGGGCCTTAATTGGACGTTTTCGGGGGTGGGGGGAAGGGAAGCTGTCAATTTAGTGTTGGGCAGGACCGTCCACTTGGCACTTCGTCTTGCCCAGGATCTTGGATATAAGCCTCTGACTGGGGCCAACAAAAGCCGGAGAAAGGAGAGGACTGACGGTCTCAGCCTCAGTTGCTTTATCTGCTAAAAGGAGTGGTCGAGCGCCCCTCTGTTCCAGCTCTGCGGGCGCGCTCTGGTCTCCAAGGGGTTACACTGTCAGTTTCTCCGCCCCCCCCACCCCAACTTCACTACAATTCCCAAAATGCTCTACGGGGCGAACAAACTGACGCACTTCCGCTGTCTAGGAGGTTGGGGGAGGCCTTCCCGATTCCCGCTGGCTGTCCATAACCCCCCCCCGCCTCAATTTCTGGGGGATCTTTTCGAGCACCGGGTGAGAGGGTCCTCACACCCTCTAGGGCTCACCAATTTGGGAGGCGGAAAGGAGGCCAGAGATGGCACACAGTTTCTGGGGAGAGCGAGAGCCAGACCACCTTTCTCCAACTTTGGGTGCTTACTACCTGATAGGCCCAAGCAGGCTTTGGCGACCCCCATGTTTTTTTCTTCCTGGCGATGGAACACTGCAGGGCAGGCTTGGAGAGGGGGCATGTGGAGGAGAGACAGGTCTCCGGCTTCCAACCCACATCAGCCTCTTCCTGTCTCTAGGCCTGGGTCTGTGTTAAGCGCTCAAAAATATTTGAATGACTTGCCAGGGTTGCATTCATTAGTAGTTTTCAAACTAATCAGGGAATGCCTGCCCCCACTCTCCCTCATCCCACTGCAACCATAGCAGGTCTGATTTTATGTTACCCAAATTGCAGTCTCAGCTTCACCATTTTGTTTACCACCTGTATTACTAACGTTTTTCTTGAAGTTGACTCCTGTGAATAAAACACTATTCACTTTTGCCTCATCCTAAGCAGTATTATGTGCACGATCATGGGTTTTATGTACTAGGTACATTTTTACAAAATAAAACTACATACACATATAACCATGGAACACTTAAAAAGGCCATCCACATATCGCCTAAAATTGTCTTTGGGCCATTCTTTAGTAAACAATAGTTGGGAGTCAGGAGTTCTGGCCGGAGGCTGGCTTCAGGTGGACTGGATTGGCCCCTGACAAATTTAGGGCAAGTCCCTAAACTTCTCAGGAAAAAATGGAGACCCCCTAAAATCTGCTTTTCATTGGGTACCTTCAGGTTAAAATGCAAACATGCAAATAAATTCTTAGCATGGCACCTGGCCCAGAAAAGGAGCACCATAAATGAAAGTTGTTTTTAAGCTCCCATTACTTAAAAGATTCAACCTTTCTTCTGTGTTGGGCAATGCTGAGGACACATCAGTGACTAAGATAGGCTCAGGCCTTGCCCTGACAAGGCTCATCCTGGTGATGGAGGGACATTCAATTTAAATTTACTCAAATGATTACTTAACTGCCTTTCTTTCACAACTGCTGGGGGAAAGGGGGGCGTGGTCAGGAAAGGCTTTCCTGAGGAGGTGATATATGAGCTGTGACCTGAAGGATGAAGAGAATGTAGTTGTAGGCAGCAAAGACACCTAAATCTTTATGCCCGTATTACAGATGAGGACAGTGGGGCCCGTAGCTACACAGCTGGCCAGGGCAGCACCAGGGGTTGAGCCAGGTCTGAGTCCAGGGTGATGGCTATTAGCTACTTTGCTACCAGGCTCTGCAGCCAGTTTGGGAGTAAAAAAGAGAACCAGCTCCTCCCTTCATGAAACTATACGGGAAGCAGGCTTTAAATAGATAAGGGCATGTGTTCATTTAGTGACCACAGGATGCTGAGAGAGACTCTAAGAAACAGACCCACCCTAGCCTGGGGGAAGGAATCCAGGATGTCCTCCCAGAGATGACATTTAGGGTGGTATCCGAAGGATGAAAAAGTAGGAATAAGATTTGAACACAGGACTTGATGGCTTTAAGAAAAAAAAAAAAGTCTGGAAAACCACCAGCCTCTAAAACTTCAAGGGGGTGTCACCTGCCCATGGAGGGATGAGGCAGGTGTAGGCGTTGGAACTTCAGGCCTGTCTCAGACAGAGCCCCAAGTAATTATATTAAAAATAAGTTTATTGATATCTTGTCACCACTGGGGAGCACGGAGGGGGTTGAGCTCTTGGAGGTCAGAGACTGCAACAGGAGGCAGAAGGCTCAACCTACACCAGTGAGAACTCCACCCGCCCCTAGGGTACAGACTGCAATAACCTCTTCATCCATATTCTGACTTGTCTTGAAACTCCCACCCCCTCCAAAGTCTGGGTAGGGGAAGTGGGTCAGTTGTCTTCAAGTCAAGGCCAGGAGTTCTGTTAGGGGAGGGGGATGTGCAGGTTCCCTCCGCAACCCACGAAGGGCAATAATAAATAACATAAAATCCATGGCTTAGAAGTCAGGGTTAAGGAAAGCAGCCAGGCAGACAGCGCTGTACTGATAAGGGCTGGGGGGCCCATCAAGGAGGCCCCCCAGAATCAGGCACTAACTAGTACAGGGAGTGGGGTGCTCGTGCCCCGCAGCAGGGAGCCCGGGTGCAGCTGGGATGGGGAAAGTGCATTGCCCTCCTCCACTGGGCTAAGCTGGGGGGAGGAGGTGCAGGCAGAAGGTGCGCAGACAAGCTTGAACCCCACGGCAGATGTCACGGAGATTTCCACCGCCCCCGCCTCTTCCGTGTAGGGAAACTTTTCCTCCTTTTGTGTGGTGGGGAGTCATGGGGAGGCAGTGGGGCGGGCGGCGGCCGGGGGGCCCCCTCCTCGCTCCTAGGGGCAATGATCACCCCCCTGGCTGCCACCACAGCCCCGTCCACGACTGCAGCCACCACGGACACAGGCTCTGGGGTGACCTCCACCTTGGGGGAGGGGGGGGACAAGACAGGCCTGGGCGGTGGAGGTGGGGGCGGGGGCGGGGGCAGTGGGTCAGCGGGGGTTCCAGGCAGAAGGGGCAGCAGGGCGCTGAGGGCCTCGCTCAGTTGGGCTAGTCCCTGGCGAAGGGTGCCAGCCAGCTCCCGGATGGCGTTGGCAGTCTCCTGCTGGGCCCGCAGGAAGTCCAGGGAGGGGTCTGGGGCCGAGGGTGGAGGCAGTGGAGGGGAGGGGGAGCTGGAAGGCGAGGGTGCCACTTGGACCTGCTGCGGTGGCTCGGGGGGTGGTGGCAGCGGAGGGGCTGGGGGGGGTGGAGACAAGGCCAGGCGGGGCAGCTGGATGGTCTGCAGGGCCGGAGGGGGCGGGGACTCACGCTCCTTGGGTGCCGGGCAGCCCCCTTCCTGAGGATTGCAGGAGGGTCTGGCCCAAGGCTCCGGGCTGCTCGAGCCCCCCTTGCTGTGGGCTGGTGTATCTGTGGAGAAAGAGAAGTAGGTAAGATGTGGGGGACCCCTAACGCTGTCATGATTTCCCTTTCCCACCTCCCACCCACCCTGGACCCAAAGGCATCCTTTTCAAACCTAAGTCAGGTCATGCCTTGGAGCAGAAGCCCCATGACCCAGGGGAGAGAGACAATATATTTAACAATAATCTGGTGGCCGATACCAGCCTTAATGGAACAGGGTCCTGGAGGTCCCCTGCCGAGCCAAGCAGCTCTTATCTCATTCAGTGTAAATGCCAACATGCTAGAAGGCTCTGAACCATCCACACCCGCCCCCCCACCCCCCTCAGGCAGCACTGCTGGATCCTGGGGAGGCCCCACGGGAGGAGGGCCTGGAGAAGAGGTTGGGTGGCTGGAGTAGGAGAAGGGGGAACTTCTGGAGGCGGGCAGTAGGGGTCTCTCTCCAATCAGGAGGGCAGGATTTCAGTCTCAACTCTGGTCTGTGCCAGTTTAACCCCAAGCCTGCGGGGCTTCCTCCGCCTCCTCTCACCTGGGATCTCATTCGTGCTCACGGACTTGAAGAGTCCGCGTGCAGAGGCGCCCAGGTTTCCGGGCCCAACCTGAAGCTCTCCCTCTGGCTGTGTACTCGGCATATCCCCTCCAATAATCCCGTCCTATAATGCCTCCAACCCCCTTGCCTGGAGCTGAGCTCCTGGCCCTCCCCCAACCTGCTCCTCCCTCAGCCACCCCATCTCAAATGACGGCAGCTCCATCCTTCTAGCTGCTCGGGACAAAAACGCACTCTTCTCTCCCAAGACACCACTCGTGTACAAATACCGTTGGCTTTGCCTTCAAACTAACCCAACATCTGTCCTCCTCCACGGCCCCCACCCTGGTCCAACCACCACCATCTCCCAACCTGGACTATTCACTGGGCTCCCAGCCCACACCCCCGCCCCTTAGAGTCTGTTCTCCACCAGCAGCCTCAGGGGTCCAACTAAAATACACCACAGTTATGCGCTACAGGAAAGTACTCACAAAGGACCACATGTCATATGATCCATTTACATGCAATGTCCAAAATAGGCAAATCTTACAGAGACAGAAAGTAGATTAGTGGTTGCCTAGGGCTGGGCAGAGATGGGGGAACGAGGCGGGGGGTTGATGGCTAAGGTACAGGGTTTCTTTCCGGAGTGATGAAAATGTTCTAAAATTGATAGTAGTGATGGTAAGGTGCAGCTCTATGAATATACTAAATATACTAATATACTAATTATAGAATATACTAGAATATACTAATATACTAAATGCCACTGAATTGTATGCTTTAAATAGGTAGGTTGTACGGTATGAGAATTCTACCTTAATAAAGATGTTAAAAAAATAAAAGTGAGATGTCTTTCTCTGCTCAAAAGCCTCCTGTGGCTACTATCTCACCCACAGTAAAAGCAAAGTTTTCAAGGTCCCCACGATGTGCCTCCATTGCCTCCCTAACCTCGTCTCCCACTCCTTCTCTCACTCTCTTTCGTTCACTTGACTGCAGCCAAACTGGCCTCCCTGCAGGGGCTCAAACACTTTTTTTTTTTTTTTAATTTTGGCCACGCCAGGCGGCATGTGGGATCTTAGTTCCCCGATCAGGGATCAAACCCGAGCCCCCTGCGTTGGAAAGCACAGAGTCTTAACCACTGGACTACCAGGGAAGTCCTGGGTCCTCATACACTTTAGGCCCGCTCCTGCCTCAGGGCCTTTGCACTTTCTGTTCCTTCAGCCTGGAAAGATCTTTCCCCAGACACCTGCTTGGCTCCCTCCCTCACCTCCTCGGGCTTCTGCTCAAACATGGCCTCCTTGGAGAGACCTTCCTTGACCCTCCGTCTGAAGCAGCTCTGTCCTTTTCTCTCTCCTAGCCCTACCTGATTTCTTTTATAGCACTTATCTCCACCTGGCATGGGATCGCTCTGTGTTTGTGGTCTGTCTCCTCCTCCTTATGTCAGCTCCATCAGGCAGGGCTTTGTTTTTGTTCACTGCTGTTTACCCAGCGCCTAGAACAATGTCCAGCACAAAATTTTGTCTTTAATGAGAAAAGAACTGTGGCTTCCTGGGAGTCAGCACTGATTGGGCACCAGGCCCCAGGTCCTGGCAACAACCCTCCCGCAGCTCCGCAGCACCCACAGGGGACAGTCCAGGCCTCTCTCTAGGGCTACAAGGCCTCAGCTTTTGCCCCCTTCTATTCTTCTTCCTTGCCTCAGTGCACATCTTGTTCCCTCTTCCAGGATCACTATCCCCCCACACCCCCAGGCTCGAAGGCTGGGGCTCCAGACTCTTTGGGCCAGCCGGCCTGGGCAAGTAAGAGAGGCTGGCAGAGAGACAATAACCAGAGCTAACGGTGGTTGGACACTTTCCTGGCTGACCCTGGGCGCAGTGGCTAAGTTCTCCTATGTTATTTCACCCAGTCCTCCGAGCCAGTCTTTGGGGTACGTGCTATCAGTATTAGCCCATTTTACAGATGAGGTGACTTGAGGCCCAAAGAGGTGTCACAGAGCTGGTGAATGGGAGAAGAGGACTTTGAACCAGGCAGGTTCTGGAGCCTATGCTTTTAACCATTCCTTGGGCTGGGGCTGTGGGCTTGACGGTGGGGTGGCGAGTCTTCTTCATAAAGGGCATGAGAATTCCAGCCACCTGGAAAAATATATGACTTTTCTAGTCTACCGAGTAAAAAGAACAGAAAAGGGGCCCAGCCTTCATGCCCACAGGGCTCACAGGCGTCATGTAAGGACCACCGTGAGAGTTAAAATCATAGTTATTCGCAACCTTTGGGCCTCAGTTTCCCCACCTGTAAATGGATGTGTGTGAACATAGGACCAAGTAACCCTGTAAAGGAATATCTCCCTGAGGGCCGTTACAGGCATTAAGTGAATTACCATGGGCCAGGGCATAGGCCAGTACCTGGCATATAATAAGGTCTCAATGTGATTGTTACTGTTCTTTCATTCAAATATTAGGTCACAAGATAAATGGTTCTTATCTCTCCTTCCAGTGTCAACAAAGATGCCTCAGGCTGCCCCAGGCCCTGTTCCTGTCCTTCAATCAGAGCAGTTCCTCTTTTAAGAGTTTTACACAGTGGGTAATCTCTGTGTGAGATTCTAATCAAGGACACTTTAAGCACATACCTGCCTCAGGGTCTTTGCACCTGATGTTTCCTCCAGCTGCAGTACTCTTCCCGCAGATATCTATTTGGCTCAGTCTCTCTATTCAGGTCCTCTGCTCAAATTTCCCCTCTCTACAGAGGCCCCCTTTCCATCACTCACTATCCTCTTAACATGCTTTGTTTTAGTTCTTATCACCTCTTTGTATAATCTGCTTTGGGGGATTACTTGTTTGTCGTCTGTCTCCCGTAACTAGAATGTCAGCTCCACAAGGGAAGGAAAATTGTCTTTCTTCAGAGTATTCCCAGCACCTACCACGGTGTCTGCCTCAGAATACGCACTCAATAAATATCTGTTGAATGGATGAATAAGGGGCTGTACAGCTTTTGAAGTAATAAGTTTGCCATCTCCACGCTGGTTCAATGGGGCCATTTCACAGGTAGAAACACTGAGGTTTGATTCATATTGAGTACAAGGGTCCCGAGTGATTGTGTCTTTCTCTGGCTTAAGACACTTTCATGCCTCCCAAATGCCCTCAAGATAAAATCCAAAGTCCTGACCTTTATTTTAAACCACATGTGATCCAATTCTGGCACACATTAACTCGTAGTCAATATTAACTGTTTATATATATGTAAACTACTTACATATTTACATATATATGTATGCATATATATGGTATATATCAGGCCATCTAGCCAGTGGTTAAGTGCACGGACGGTGAGTTGGACACAACCTATATTCAAGTTCCAACCCTTCTACTTACTTACTTGCTGTGTGACCTTGGGTGGGTGAATGAACCTCTCAGAAATTACATGATCCTGAGCTGCCTTGTTGGATCATGTGCCCCCTCTTTCTCTAAACCCTTGTATGGCTCCCCATAGTACTTAGAATAAAATTGAACTCCTTATCTCAGCCTAAAGGTCCTGCAAGGTTTGGCTTTTGCTGACCTCTCTGATCTCATCTCAAAACATGTCCTTTCTTTAATCTTTCCACTCTCCCTTCCTCCCCTCCCCTAACTGGGCAGCATCTCTCAGTTTCCTAAACTGGCCAAGCTTTCTTGTCTCCAAGCCACTGTACATGCTGTTCTCCAGCAACACTTTCCCGTCTCTTCTTCATCCTCACTCTTTGCATCTCGGCTCTGATGGCTCCTTCTCCAGGAAGCCCTCCTTGAATTCCCAGTCTGGATCAGATGTCCCCTAGGGACTCTCATAGCCCAGCCCTGCCTGCTTTGAGTCATCACTGTCTATGCATGGGTCTGTCTCCCCCAGTGGACTGTGAGCCCCAGAAGGGCAGGCCTGAGGATGTCTCAGTCACATCTCTGTCCCCAACACTGTCCAGCTCAGGGCAGTTGACTGGGGAATAGCTGTGGAAGAAATAATCATCCAGAGTCAAGGCTGAGTGGGAAGTTTTGTACTCCACTCTCCCCACCTCCTCTACTCAGGGCATGACCTTGGGAAAATTTCCAAACCTCCCTGAGTCTTTGATTTATAAAATGGTGAAACAGTTCGTGCTTCACAGCACTGGTAATTATATCAATAGCTAGCAAGGAAGTAATGTACCAAGCAGATTACACATATTAACTCATTTAATCTTCCCAGCAACCCTTTGAGGCGGGGACCATTTTTTATCCCCATTTTACAGATGTAGAAACTGATGTGCGATAACTTATCCCAAATGACACAGTTGAGTGGCAAAGTTGTAACTGGAGCCCAGACCATCTGCCTTCAGAGTCACTCCCCCTACGCTACAGTTTAACGAAATCATGGGTGAGCTGATGACCCCATGTGTGGACTCTGGAGCCAAGCCTCCTAGGTCTGGGTTCCATTCCCGACTCCGACCTTTACTACACTTTTCTGAGCCTCAGTCTCCACAGGTGTAAAATGGGGATTATAACAGTACCCCCCTTCCCACAGCTATAGTGAGGATCTGATGAACCATATAAAGGGCTTGGAACAGCGCCAGGCACAAAGTAAAATTTGTTTGCTTTTGCTGAGGTGATGCTGAAGGAACTCACCTGCCCGTCGGTCCTCCTTGCGGTCCTCAGACAACACACAGCGTTGGGCGCAGGCACTTGGGGCCGGTGGCTGTGAAGAGGCGGCCGCGGAGGGCTGCTCTGCCCCTGCACCAGCTCCTGGCCCCGCCACACCCGGCCCCAGGATGGCAAAAATGGTCTCCTCCTCGGCGGAGAAGGCGTCCTCGGCGGCAGGCCCGGTGCCCTGTGTGGAGTGCGGCACGCGAGCCAGCTTCTCCTTGGTGCGGCGCTTGAAGTCGTTCCAGCGCTTCTGCACCTCCTGGCCAGTGCGCTTCCAGCTGGTGATGCCGTTGATCTTGGCGGCGATGCCGTCCCACACACGCCGCCGCTCGGCCACGCTCACCCGACGGCTCTGAGCGCCGTAGAGCTGCGGGTAGTGGGCGCGCACCTCACGGATCAGGATCTGGTTCTCTTCGAACGAGAAGCGCGGCTTGCGCAGCCGGGTGGTCTCTTCCGCTTCGCCCGCCGCCGCCGAGGCCATGGCGCCCCCCGACGCCGCCGTCCGGCCGCCTGGCGCATGGGGGGCGCCGGCGCTGCGGGCACAGGGCGCACGGCGCTGGCAGGGGTTCAGCGGCCCCGCGCCGCCCGCCCCACCCCGGCCGCCCCGATACCGTCTCCTATGTCCCCGGGGATAGGGGTGGGGGCGAAGGGCGGACGGAGGCGACGGGCAGCGGGGGTCCGTCAGAGTGCCTAATAATAGATGACACCGGCTGAGCGCTCATCTTGTGCCTGGCGCGGCGCAAAGTGCCAGGCCATGGAGTTGATGTTAATTGGGTATGGGTATGGAGGAGTGGAGGGAAATGAGGAAAAGCGGAAGGAAGAGGGGGTGTCTGCGGGAGTTAGAGGAGAATTGGGGGCATAGGAGGATGGGAAATGGAAGGAGAATGGGGGTATCTCGGGGGTCAAAGAAGCACGAGGGTGATGGGGATAAGGAGGTGTTGAAGAGGAGATGCAGCAGGAAGGGGGGGATCTGGAGCAGAGGAGCGCTCTGGGGGTTCCAGGGCAATGGGACGTCTGTAAGACCAATAAGAGAAGTGGTCCTTAGAGGAGCAGTCCGGAAATAATTGTGAATTGGGGGCTCCTAGGACAGTGGAGAAACTGGGAGAATAAAATATTAGGCATTAGGGTCTGCGGGGATTGTGGGGGCTTTGGGGATTGCCACGAATCAAGGGGAGCCCTGAGGGTTATGAGGGTCCGGGATTAGGAGGGCCCAACTGGGGCTACGGGAGACTCTGGGAAGAGTGCGGGTCGCGGAGGGTGGGGACCGAGTTGGGCCGCGGGTCACTCACCGGCGCCGCCGCAGCCCCCGCCTGCCCGTCGGTCAAGACTCGGGCTTCTGCGGCCTCTTCCCTCCCCCTGCCGGCTTTCTCCCTCCCCTTCTGGGCCCCGCCCCCGGCCGCCCCGCGAGCCAAGGCGCAGGCGCACCTAGCGCCAGACGGTCCCCCAACGCCCGAACCTCTTGGGTTTCACTCCCCCCGCCAGAGCGCAAGCGCAGAATTGCCCTCCACCGGCCTCCGTAAGCGGGCCGCAGTTGCGCAGGCGCAAGGTTAGCGCAGCGCTCTTTCCCCTAGCTGTCTGATGCCACAAGAACGCACGCTCAAAACCCTCGCACGCATGCGCGCCGTTCTCTCCCCGCTAGCTTTCGTACTCGGACTCCGTCTCTGCGCAGGCGTAGCAATCCTTGGAGGATGAGGGAGAGACCTTGGGACCGAATGGTTTCCTAGCCTTTCGGACCGTCTTCCAGCCCAGCCAGCCCTCTAACTATGCCTGTGTCTCTCTTAGAGGACAGGGAGGGAGACGGTGCTGGAGGGAAGCGGTTCGTTTCCATGACAACTGCGTGGGTGGGGTGGGGAGCGTAACAAAACTGGGTTTGCAGCCCCTTATACCCCGCCCTGCGCGGGGCTGCGCGGGATCTGCTAACTACTACTCGTAGGGGCGGGGCACCCTGGGGATATTCGGCTCCAGGCAGGTGCAGTAACCATAGCAACTCATCTACCTTCCAACCCTACCTGGTGGGACCCGTGTCCACACACGTCACGGCTGGCACGCGGGGAGGGAGATCAGAGGGAGAGCTTCTTGGCTGGTAAGGGGTGATCCTAGCACAGGCATGACTTTAAGCAAATGCATGGAGGCAGGAATGAACCTAGAACACGGGTTCTAGCTGGAAGGTAGGATGATGGAGTTACGTCTACACTGAGAAATTTGTAGCTTAGCATCCTGCTGGAGTTCTCAAGGTCATTCCACAAACAGTGCTTCATTCATCATTCAAACGAATATTTATTGAGCACCTACTCAATTCTAGGTGCAGTGAATATAGAAGACAAAAATCTGTACCGTCATGGAGCTCACTCTGTAGTTGGGAGAGTGAAACATTTAGCAAAATTAATAAGATATATAAGTGGAAAGGTGATAAGTACCATGAAATAAATGGAAGTAGGCAAAAGGGTTGGGGAGTATGGGGTGTGTGTGTGTGTGTGTAATTTTATTTTTTTATTATTTTTTAAAGTAAATTTATTCATTTTTGGCTGCGTTGGGTCTTCGTTGCTGCATGCGGGCTTTCTCTAGTTGTGGTGAGCAGGGACTACTCTTTGTTGAGGTGCACGGGTTTCTCACTGCAGTGGCTTCTCTTGTTGCGGAGCGTGGGCTCTAGGTGCACGGGCTCTAGGTACGCAGGCTCAGTAGTTGTGGCACACGGGCTTAGTTGCTCCGCAGCACGTGGGATCTTCCTGGGACCAGGGCTCAAACCCATGTCCCCTGCGTTGGCAGGCGGATTCTTCACTGCTGCGCCACCAGGGAAGTCCCTGACTCTGGTGTTAACAGTAGCAGAAACTGAGTTTAGGGAGCGAGAATGGAATCTGGGGCCCAGTGAGGAGGTGACTACAGTGGCTCAGGTGAGAGGTCGTGGTGGTGGCTTCAACTAGGGTGGTAGCTGCTGAGGTGAGGTGAAGTGGAATTGGGTAGAGGAAGTGAGAGAAAGAGGAGTTGAAGATGACTCTAGTGACTTTGGCCTGAGTAACGGAAGAATGGAGCTGCCAGAAGCAAAGACGGGCAAAGGGCTGTAAGAGGATCAGGAGTGCAGGTTTGCCCAAGTACAAAGGTGAGGTAGGCAGTTGGATATTTGAGTCTGGGCTTCAGGGGAGAGGTTTCAGTCTTTTTTTTTTTTTTTGCAGCACGCGGGCCTCTCACTGTTGTGGCCTCTCCCGCTGCAGAGCACAGGCTCCGGACGCGTGGGCTCAGCGGCCATGGCTCACGGGCCCAGCTGCTCCGCGGCATGTGGGATCTTCCCGGACCGGGGCACGAACCCGTGTCCCCCTGCATTAGCAGGCAGACTCTCAACCACTGCGCCACCAGGGAAGCCCGAGGTTCCAGTCTTAAGATATGAATTTAGTAATTATCAGTGAATAATGACATTTAAGACTGGGAGAGATTGGCAGGGGAGCAAGTGTAGATAGAAAAGAAGTGGATTTCCCTGCTGGTGCAGTGGTTAAGAATCCGCCTGCCAATGCAGGGGATATGGGTTCGAGCCCTGGTCCAGGAAGATCCCACATGCTGCGGAGCAACTAAGCCCATGCGCCACAACTACTGAGCCTGCGCTCTAGAGCCCATGAGCCACAACTGCTGAAGCCCGCGCGCCTAGAGCCTGTGCTCCGCAACAAGAGAAGCCACCACAATGAGAAGCCCGCGCACCGCAACGAGGAGTAGCCCCCTCTCGCCGCGACTAGAGAAAACCCCCGTGCAGCAACGAAGACCCAAAGCAGCAAAAAGCAGTATTGTAACAAATTCAATAAAGACTTTAAACATTGTCCACATTAAAAAAAAAAAAAGTCCCATGGCCTTGAGGCTAGACACTCCGATGTAGAGGGCTGGGATCCTCCAAGGAGACTGAGGAGGCACAGTCAGAGAGTGAAAGGAGAACCAGCGCTGTCTGCTGTGCTGGAGGCCAAGTGAGAAGTGCAAATCCAGGAGGAGAGAAGGGTTAATGATGCCAAACGCTGCCTAGAAGTCAAGTCCAACGAGGACTGAGAACTGACCACTGGAGCTAGTGATAAGGAATTCATCAGTAATCCTGGAAGGGGCAATTTTGGTGGTGTGGTGGGGGCAGTAGCTTGATTGGGTGGGTTCAGGAGAGGCTTTAGGGATTGCCAGTGTAGATGATCCTTTCTAGCACAGAAATGGGGTGGTATCTCTCCACGGGATCTCCAGAGGTTTATTTCAGATGGGAGATGTCACAGTATGTTTGTGTGTCCAAAGGGATGATCCAGAAGGGGGGAGATTGATGCTGCAGAGGAGAGAGGGGAGAATTGCTGGAGCCATGTCCTTGAGTGGGCACGGTGGGTGGGACTCAAGGCACAAGTAGGGGGTGCTCTAAGGGGCATGGGCTGTTCAGCCACAGTAAACGGGAAGGGCATGGAGGCAGGCAGGTGGTGATGTAGTGTCAGGAGCATGTGGATGTTGTCTCCTGGTTCCTTCTGTTGTCTCAGTAGAGTCGGAAGCAAGGTCAGGGTGAGAAGGAGGTGCTGAGGATAGGGGAGAGAGAGGAGAAAGCATGAAACAGTGAATGAATGGCCAGGGAATTGTAGACAAATAGAACCAATCACTTGAGGTAACCGGATATAAAAGAGTGATGAGTCCCCCTGATGGTGTGTTTTTCTCTGTTCATATTTTTCTGAGTGGGAGCAGGTGCAGAGTGGGTGGCAAGCTGACTTCCACCAGGGCTGGGTTTAGATGATCTCCCACCATGTGCTCCATGAAGGGTCAGGGTCCAGGAAGCAGAGGCAGCCCATGCCGGGCCTTATGGGCAAGTTAAGGAGCTTGAATGAGTGAGGATGGGCAGGGTGTGATGTGTGCTTTAGAAAGAACCCCCGCTGTTGTGTGGAGGGTGGATGGGAGGGGGAAAGACTGTGAGCCAGAGTCAAGGGAGAAGTCAGGGGTGGACCAAGGGCAGGGTGGGAGAGACTGGACCAGGGCAGGGATGGTGGGAAGGGTGCAAATGAATTGGAAGACATTTGAGAGGTAGGATGTACAGAGTGCAGTTACAGAGTGTACAGAGTGCAGTCAGGTTGGGGAGGGAAAGGGAGGTGACACCCAGTTCTCCAGCTCAGGTCCCAGTTGGGGAGATGGGGTCAGTTAGGACATGGTGAGTGTAAGGTTCTCAATGGGTGTTATGGGTTGAACTGTGTCCCCCAAAATAATATTGAAGTCCTAACCCCTCCTACTTCAGAACGTGACCTTCTTTGGAAATAGGGTCATTGCAGATGTAATTACTTAAGATGAGGTCATACTGGAGTAGGGTAGGTCCTTCAGCTGACATGACTGGTGTCCTTATAAGAAGAGGAGAGAGACACACAGAGGGAAGAGGACAGCTCTGTGAAGACAGAGGCAGAGATGGGAGTGATGCCACAAGCCAAGGACCACCTGGGGCCACCAGAAGCTGGAAGATGCAAGGATCCTCCCCTAGAGCCTTTGGAGAGAGTGTGGCACTGCCAACAGCTTGATTTCAGATTTCTAGCCTCCAGAACAGTGAGAGAATGCATTTCTGGTGTTTAAGCCGCCCAGTTTATGGTCCTTTGTTATGGTGGCCCTTGGAAATGAATACACTGGGCATCCAGGGGAGGCATCCACGATGCTGTGGCTCCATGAGAGTCTGGGCTGAGGCGGGAGTTGGGTCTAAATCTGGCCTGGAGCTCTGCAGGAGCCTGCAAGTAGGGAGCCATCGGCAGGGGTGTGTGGAGCTCTGCAGGTGCTGGAGGAGATCAAGGTCAGGGTACATGATTACTGCAGCTCCTTTAGTGTCCTCAGCTCTTGTCAGAGCTATGCTGCCAGTTAATTATCTGCTAAATAAATGAAAATTCACTAAAAAACTAATTCCTTAAAAAACAAAAACAAAACAAACAAAAAAAATTAAAACAAAAACAAACCAAAAACAAAAACAAAAACAAAACTTGATCACTAATTCTCTGTCTTCTCCTCAGAGCCCCAGATCAGGTGTCCGGCAGCCTCCTGGACGCTTTCACCTTGGATGTCCCCAGGCACTTCATATCCTCTACCCCAGACTGACCTCAGCATCTTCCCCCTCACTTCTCCAGTGTAAAATGCACCCCGTCCCCCGTCGTAATTCTCCCTCCCACCCCAGTCCTGAGTGTACCACCCCTTGTTGCTTTCCATAACTGCTGCACACGGTTTACCAGAGTCCGTCCCTTTATTAAACTATTAAGCTCTCCTCCGTCATCACATGTGAGAGGCCATCAGCTTCCTGCCCGATGCAGCCCCCCACTTTCTCCAGGGCTCAACCTGCCGCATGCGCACACCACAGCTCCGGGCTTAGGGCGTCCCTTTGGGCTATTGTTTGGGGGGCCTTGGGGATCTCTGTTAAGGGCAGAGCTGCGTTTTTGGAAAAGGACCTGTGAGCGGAGGTCCTTAATGGGAGTCTCTGTTTTTTTCTCTGTGACTACTCTATGTGAGAGTGGAGCCCTCTCACTCTCACAGATTTCAGAGTCTGAAAATGCACAATGAAGATCAAATTCTCACCAACGTCCGCAAGATTCTGAACTCTCTGCCTGCCCTTTCGCCTCTCTGATCTTATCTCTTACTCAGCCGGCCTCCTGCTTGTTCTGCAAACACACCAGATTCCATCCCACCTTAGGGCCTTTGAACTCACTGCCATCTCTGCCTGGAATGCCCTCCTGGTTTCCTCAATTTATTTGGACTCTGCTCAAGCGTCACCTCCACAGAAAGACCTCCCCTGACCACACCCCCACGTAAAACAGCCTCTCCTTCACTCTCCATCCCTTTACTCTGACTCCTTTTCCTTCACAGCACTTATCAACCACCTGACATATTGTATATTTATCGCTTGATGGTCACGGCACCCCCATCCCCACTAGAGTGTCAGCTCCCCGAGGGCAGGAGTCTTGTCTGCTTTGCTCATCGTTGTACCTGCGAATACCCAGAGCAGTGCCTGGCACAAAGTAGGAGCTCAGTAAATATGTGTGGAACAATGGAATAAAAGAAGTCCTGATTTTATATGCAACATTTCGTGCATATGTGCGTTTCCCCGAGGTGGGGACCATACTTTTTGTCACCTCTGTAATGGAATCTGGGAGCCTAAAGTTTAAGGACAACCATAAAGTCGGTCCTGGAAGACCTGGGCTCTAGCAGGCTGGGAGGCGACCCTGGACAGAGCCCTGGGAAGGACAGGGAAAGAGAATCTGGGGTCAAGGTGGAGGCTGGGACTTGGGGACCAGTCCATAGGTGACCTGTGTCAGAGGATGTAAGGGGGTCGCATGCGTGGGAGGGACCCAGGTCTCCTTCCTGCTCTGCCTCCTGCTTCCCACGTTTTGGGCCAAATTAGGATCCCCCCACTCTCCCTCCCCCAGCCTCGCAGGAAATAGACATAGCGATTTCAAAGACAACCAGAAACACTTTTTATTTACTAGAGCTCAACACCCGCGCCCGGCCCTGAGCCAAAAACCGAACAACTTAAAATCTGACTGGGGCTTCTCTTTGCCCCTAAAATAAAATCTAGGCGGTTGCCATTCCCATCCGGGTATCCACACCTCTTTCCTGTGGGAGCTTCGTTGACTTAACTGTTGGAGGATGAAAAAACGGGAGGAAAAAAAAAGGAACTTTACAAACTATGGTGACTTGGGGGCAGTGGGGAGATGGCGGAGAGACGCTCTCTCGCTGGGGAAAGGACCCATCGGTGATTTGCCGTGTCGGGCACCAGTGCCGTGAAACGGAGTGAACAATGGGAAGAACAACCAGGGGGAGTTCAAGGGTATCGGCTCACTCCAAGGCTCTCCAGCCCCAGATAAGCCTGCGAAGACAGGGTGCCCCTCAGGCGTGCCCCGTCCTTCCCCAAGCTCCTGATGGTTAGGCTGCTGAGAGCAGGGAAGGACCCATCTGGCGCCGTCCACGATGAAACGGTGGGTCTGCTGGTGGCTGGAGCAGACGGAGAACGCTGGTTCAAGTCAGAATCCCATCTTGAAGTTCTTGGGCTGGAAGGTCCATGCCAGCCTGTTCACAGCTCTCCAAATTCTGAGGGTTGCTCTGAGAGAGCACAGTGGGCTCCTGTAGGTCCAAGAGTCCAAGAATTCTGCAAGGAATGGAACCCTGAGGGCTGAGAAGTCAAAGGGGCAGGGCTAGTGTCCCAGAAGAACTAAAGATCCATGAACCGTGACCCAGAAGGAGCCACAGGGTTGTGTGGTCCAAGGGGCAGGGGTCCTGCAGCACCAAGAATCCACAGACACTGCCAGGACAGAACCCCAGGGGCTGAGAGTTCCAAAGGGCAGGGCTGGCCTGGCTCCCCATAGCCTCCGTTGTTTCAGGATTCAGCAGGGATGGAGTTCTGGGGGTCAGACATTCCAGAGGGCTGGGGGAGTCCAGGGAAGTGGGAGAGTCCAGGGACTTGGGAGGATTGAACCAGGAGGGCTGGGGGGTGCAGGGGGTGGGCACTTGATGGCCCTCAGCGCTTGACCTTGCGGCCGGCAGAATTGCGCCCACTGCGGCGGTAGAGAGACTGCTGGCCTCCGTTTAGCGGGCAGTACTTGAGTGTGTGGGCCTGGTCCCCCGTGGCCCCGCACAGGGGACACACATAATGCCGCAGGATGGGACACACCACCACGCCCTCCGGTGTCTTCAGCTGGTGTGAGGAGTACACGTGGCGAGATTCCCCATTGTGTTTGCAAAAGTTGCACAGGGTGGCCAGGCCCCCGCTGGCCCCCTGCCCTCCCTGTCCCTGATCCTGCCCCAGCTGGGGCCCAGGTCCCGGCTCCCCGGTCGCTTGGGCCTCCGGCCCTTGCCCCCGACTCTGGATCAGTGCCAGCACCACCTGGCTCAGGTTGAAGTAGTCCTTCCACATGTCGAAGGTTGGCTGCTGCATGGCATCCAGGTGGAGGTGGTGGGCAGCTGGAGAGAGGTGGGCTGGGTGCCCGGGGACAGGAGGAGCAGATGGTTTTCTGGAGCAGAGAGGAATTGCACCCCCTTTTATACTCCCCAAAGACCCTTCTAAGCAAAGGTGGAGCTTAGGATTTAAAGGGCCCACCCCTTACCCTTGATCCCTTCTGACCTTAATTCCCCATGGAGATCTGGAAGGGGGTCATTTCCCTTGTTGCTGGTCCTTGCTTGGCCTGCAAGGTGCTCTGTGACCTCTGGAAAGACCCTTCTCCCTGGGCCTCAGTTTCCCTATCCATTCAGTAAAGCTCCATATCTGAAAATTCCCCTAACCCCCATCTTCCCTTACTCCAAGGCTGGGGGTCTGCTGCCTCCATATACTCCAGAGCCATTCCTAATCATAACAACAGCCCCTTACTGTGAGCCAGACGTTGTGCTGCACAGTTACCTTCATGATCTGATCTAATTTTCACAACAACTCCATGTGGGTAACACAGTTATGATCCCATTTTAGAGACAAGTCACTAAAGCTCAGAGAGGAAAACTCAGTGGCCCAGAGTCATGTAACACGCAAGTGGCAGAGCTGAGGCTCTAACCCAGGGCCATATGACTCCAAAGCAAATGCTCTCCTACCTCTTTTGGATTAAAATCTCATTTTTCATCACATCTGGAACTAAGAGCCACTTATTCACCAAATATCCATTGAGTGCACACTACGGTATTCAATGTTTTATAAAAATGATCTCTTTGAACCCCATAATCACTCAAGGAGGTGGGCACCATCATTTTCATCTTATAAAGAAGGATGTTATGCTCAGAGAGGTTAAGGAAAGTACTCAAGGCCACATAGCAGGGAAATGGCAGAATTGGGATTTGCACCCGGGTCTGGCCCCAGAGACACTGGGGATTGATCTGAGAAGTGGCAGAGGACCACGGCATGGCACAGAATCCCTTGGAATGCCCACCCTTCCCCCTTGGCCTGGTACACTGTCCCAGATCCTTCCTGACCTTCCGGACCCAGTAAAAGCCTTGCCTCCTGCCCATGCCAACTCCAGGATTTCTTCCTCCACCTGTGGTCCCCAGTTGGTCCCCTTGACCACTCAACATAATCATTGAGGCCCCTTGCATTGGGCTCTGGAAACTCAGCAGTGACCACAGCTATCTTGTACCTGTTTCATGAACAACCAGTCCAGTAGGGAAACAGTCAGCAAATGAGAAAACAATAGATCATAAAGAGCCGATTACATAGGCTGGTCTGGGAGAGGTGGCCCGGAAGCTGAGACCACACAGGACAATCTTCCAGGAAAAGGAACACAAGCTATGGAAGCCTGAAGCCTGGGGACAGCTAGGGGGTAGGGGTAGCCAGAACGGAGTGAGGGTCCCAAGATGAGGCCAGCCCCGTGTGCAGGGGGTGTATGCCATCAGACTGTGACCTCCCTCAGGAGATGTTTTAGAAATGATGGGGGTGTTTTGGGTTTGCCACAGTGATTGGAGGTGTGATGACGTGCGATAAGATGTAACAGACAGGGACCAGGGATGCCAGATGTCTCAACCATCCATATGACCAAGATCTGTCCCGGACACGCTTAACTTTCCAATGTCCCACTGGACACCCATGTGGGTAGAAAAACCCACTTATGATGGTCTGAGTCTAGAGCTCAGCTATGTTTTACGTATAAACACTAAGTGTTTTTGCAATATTTTAAGATACACTGACCTTTCCTGAAATGCAAAGACTGTCCATCACAGCCTGCCTATTCTTGATTTTGTTGGGAACTTGATCCGGAGGTGCTCACTCTTTCTAGAAGCCACATCACCCCAGGCAATGCTGATTGTGGTGATTGTCCAAACAACACACAGTTTATTCCTATCTCATTCATGGTGAGTCTACACGGAGATGCTAGTATCTGCCTGATGAGATGCTTTTTAGAGCGGCCATGCCTGAGCATCATTTCTACACCAAAATAGATGATTAGTTGATTATAAGTTGTTGCCTTTTTATTTTTCCTTTGTAGTTCAGTTAGGACATGATATTAATTTCAGAAAATAAAATTTGTGTGTTGGTGGGCTCTATTACCTCTGAGTTTAATTTCAGAATACTAAAGGGGCATCTTAAAATGTTAGATAAAGTGGGTGTCAGGCCTCACCCGCTTAAGAACCTGTGATATAGGCCAAGATCAGCCCATTGGTCTTTGCCTTCAGAGCAATAGGAAGCCACTGAAGGGTATAAGCAAGGGAGGGACGAATGAGAAATGTGTTTTAAGATGCTCCTCTGGTTGCTGTTGATTGAATAGAGGCAGTGAGCTTGTATCCATCAGCTCACATTGTTTCCGTCTAGTCAGGGAGCAAAGTCTGAACAAAGTCTGTTGAGGACTCCCTTTTGGCGGACACTGTGCCTTGCCTTCAGAAGGAGCTTAACACATGCTTGTAGAGTGAATGTATTCTCTCTGTGGATGGGCTCAAGGTTGGGAGATGACAAAGGGGGGAATTTGTGAATGTCAGAGGAAAGGTCTTCTTGCGGTGCGATCGTCTAGCTTTCTGTAATTTCCTTTTGAAGTAATGATTTGGATAATGACTTGTTTGATGTCTGTCCTCACCGGTAATCTGTGAGCCCAAGGAGGTCAGGGTCAGGGCTGTCTCGGTCACTGATGTGTCCCCAGCATCAGCCAGCACAGGGCCAGGCGAGCAGAACAGGAGATGTTAGCAGGAAGAATGTCCACAGACTATTGATACATCATTCACATGGGTGATTCCTGCGTCTTGAGTGCTTACAATGTTCTTCACTGCTCAGCTCTAACGTCTCCTCCTCCAGGAAGCCCTCCCGACCCTCAGGCTGGTCAGCCTTCTCTCGGCGACCCCATCCCAGCCCTGCCCACTCTGGGTCATCACTGACTGGGGGTGGGTCTGTTTCTCCCTCTAGACTGTAAGGGCAGGGCTAAGGCTGTTCCCACGTTTATGTGTCTCCTGTCATTTAACCCTCATTGCTTTTATTTATTTATTTATGGCCTCGCTGCACGGCTTGCGGGAATCTTAGTTCCCCAAGAAAGGATCGAACCCTGGTCCCTGCAGTGAAAGTGCAGAGTCCTAACCATTGGACCACCAGGGAATTCCCCTCATTGCTTTCTCGAGTTAAGTACCAGTATTATTCCTGATTTGCAAAGGCAGCAACTGATGTTCAGAGAGGTTAGGTGACTTGTCTGTGGTCACACAGCTGGCAGGCAGCAGAACTGGGATTCCAAACTGGGTCTACCTGAGTTCAGTCTTTGCCTTTAACCATTGCCCTACACTGTTCAATAAACACTCATCAAGAGAATGAACTAATAAATGAATGCATACACAGCATCTTCCAGATCACCTGGTCCAGCTCACCTCACTTTCTTATTTTACAGAGGTGGAAATGAGGCCTCAAGGAGGATACAAGGAAGGATCCTTGGAAGGATCCAAGTTTCAGTCTCTTAAAGTCATGGTTCCTTGCCAAGGTCCCCGGATTCACAGGCACACTGAGTACCTTCTGGAAACCTATTCATGAAAACACACCAGTGGTCATAGGGTAGGCTGTGAGGTTTTCAGCTTGTTCATCTCCCTGAAGAGGTAAATCAGACCTTTGTGTTATTACGTTGGGATCATCGGGTTGGGCAGTGGGGTGACTTGAGCACAACTCCCCCCCCACAGTTTAGGGGGTGGGCAGCATCGTGGGTAAACGTTCAGTGATAAGCTCTGAGTTCAAGCCAGGCTCTACCACCTGCTCACTGAGTGGCTGTGGGCTTATTATTTAACCTCTCCTAACCCCAGTTTTTTCATCTGTCAAGAGGGGATGACACCGGTGCGTGCCCCAGGGCACGGACTGCAATTGTGTTTGCGAATAGCACATTTTGGCTGTGGGGTATGATTATTCAATGTTAGTCATGAAAATTGAGACACAATTAAGGCAATAATCTTAAGGGCACTTATTTACTGAGCATCTCCTTTGGGCTGGCACCATGCTCAGGGGCTTTCCTTGCTTCCCCCCCAGACCCTGTGAAGTTGGGTTTAGCAATAGCCCCATTTTACAGATGAGCAATGGGAGGCTCAGAAAGGCCGAGGGTCTTGTCCGAGGTTATACAGACAGTGAGTGGTAGGCTGGAGCTCGAACCCAGGGCTCGGAAAGCAAGGGAGCCAGGGACTTCCTAGGCGTAGGGACAGAATGAGGTGAGAAGCCAGGAAGGA
The DNA here is from genome assembly GCF_005190385.1 of Monodon monoceros. Lineage (NCBI taxonomy): Eukaryota > Metazoa > Chordata > Mammalia > Artiodactyla > Monodontidae > Monodon > Monodon monoceros. Next base: position 49,198,772 of record NW_021703766.1, read on the forward strand.
TAGGGGGGATTGGAGTGACAATTTTCACAGGGAGGACCTGTTGGTCACTGATGGACATACTCCAAGGCAGAAGAGGCCAGGCTCTCTCCCATGTGGAAGAATAAGGCTTCTGGAGGGAGGAACCAGGACGGGTGTGGGAGGCCTCTGCGCTAAGTGCTTTCCATAAAGTCACAGCCGAGACCGCCAGCTCAAGATGCATGCGTCCCCTGTGTACAGCAGGGCGGGACCCGGGGACCCAGTCAGTGCTGGTGGCTGCAGCTGTGGCATCTGCTGGAAGTGTGAGAATCCCCTCAATAACAATCGCACCTATTGTTTGGAGACTCTCAGATTCTCTTGCTTGTGAATTTTTTTTTTTTGGCTGCAACTCAGGGCATGCAGGATCTTAGCTCCTCAACCAGGGATCGAACCCGTGCCCCCTGCAGTGGAAGCACTGAGTCCTAACCACTGGACTGCCAGGGAATTCCCTGTATTTTTTCTTTATTATTTATTTTTTCCCCAATTGTTTTCTTTTAGGACTCTGTTACTGGAGCCATGACTACCCTCCCCCCACCCCCACGCTCACCCCCCCATCCTGTGGTGTTTTATTGGATCAGTAACTGAAGGGCATCCCTTCTCAGGCAAGCCTCCTTCTGCAGGGTTGCTGCTGTGTACTGAGGGAAAGTCAAAGATGATATTGATGAGAAATTCATCAGCCTGGTGTTTACTTGATCATATCCTCCACCCCCACGGCAAGGCCACACCACTCCCTGCTGCACAGACTCCACAGCTGCCCTGTTTACTTGTGAATTTCCCTCTCAGCCTCATGTCTGCCAGAAACAGCTCATGTAGGGTCCAGAGAGGGGTGGGGAGGAGCTAGGGGGAGTCAGGAGGAGAGAAACCCTGAGAAAGAGGGGGAGAGACTCCCAAAGGGACCGAGGGACACACTGGTGCAGAGACCAAGACAGGGGAGATGAAGACCAGGGGAAAGTGAGACACCCGGAGACCAAGGAGGAGGTCATGGTCATCGTCCTCATGGTTTCTGTTTATTGGGTGCTGGCCTGTGAGATCTCATGAAACCCTTGCAACAACCCTGTCAAGTAGTGTTATAATATCCCCATTTTACAGAGCAGGAAACTGAGGCCCAGGGAGGTGACATTTCTCATTGATGTCATCCCATTAGCCTAGACTCAAATCCAGGTCTGCAGAGAGAGAAGAGGGACACACTCACACTCCCAGGGATGGAAAGGGACAGAGGTTCCAGCAGAGAGAGATGGAAGCAAGGGGCAGAAAACGAAAATAACGTGGTTGGGTGTGTGGCTGCTGTGGCCAGAGGGCCTGGGTCAAATCTTGGCACTGCCACTTACAGAGATGTGGCTTTTAGCAAGTGATGTCACCTCTCTGGGCTTCTGTTTCCTCCATTTCACAAGAAGGGAGATCATCGAAGACCCCCTGCTCTGGGGCTGTTTTGAAGATGGCAGCTGTGAACACAGGTGAAGGCATTAGAACAGGTACGCAGTGAGCTTTAGCCATTATTTTTAGTTTTATTCCCTCGCTAAAGATTCATTGACGAGTGCTAGGCAGGGGGAAGGAGAGTGTGCAGGCCCCAGTAGAGGAATATTTGCTCATTCATTCAGCAAATATTTACACAATACCTAACATGTGTCTGGCCCTGTTCTAGGTGCCAAAGATACAGCAATGAACAAAAAATACAGAAGTCCCTGCCTTTACAGAGCTGAAATTTTATATAGATAACAAGAGAGAAAAGTGAAATATATCTCAGGTAAGGTTGTGTGCTATAGAGAAAAAATAAAGGGGGTAGGGAGATAAAAGTGATCAGGGGAGACTTCCCTGGCAGTCCAGTGGTTAAGACTCTGAGCTTCCACCGCAGGGGATGCAGATTGCATCCTTGGCTGGGGAACTAAGATCTTGCATGCTGCGTGGTGCAGCCAAAAATTAAAAAACAAAGAAGAGTGGTCAGGGAAGCCCTCTTGGAGAAGGTGACATTTGAGAAGAGTCTTAAAGGTGGTAAGAGAGGGAGGCCTTGTAGATATACGGGGGAAGAGTGTCCCAGACTGAAGGAACAGCCAGTGCAAAGACCCTGAGGTCAGAGCGTGACTGCTGTGTTCAATGAACATCGTGGCTTGGGTAGATTGAGAGGAAGAGTGGGAGTAGGTGAGAGGTAATACAGGACCCCATGGGCTACTGCAAGGACTTGGGCTTGTGCTCTGAGTGAGGTGGGAGCCATGGGAGGGTTCTGAGCACAGGAGTGACATGATTTGATTCAAAATCTAACAGTGGCTTCTGAGGAAGGTTGGGCTCTAGGATTACATGTGCGTTTGAATAAAACTCTGTGCAGTGGTTCTACTATTAAGCCCATTTTGCAGCGGAAAAAACTGAGGCTCAGAGATGGAAGATCCATGTTCCAGGATGGCAGAGTCCAAGGAGAGCCCAAGTCTGTCTGCCTGACTCTATCATCGCTGCTCTGGAACAGTCTCACATATCCCCTCCTGGAGGATGCGCGCGCGCGCGCACACACACACACACACACACACACACACACACACACCCCTGTGATTCTGATGTACCAAGGGCTGGGCTTTCTCAGTAGTCAGCGATGTGTCCCCAAGTATAAGGCCTGGTAACTCCCACTCAACCATCAGAGAGCACAGAGTAGGCAAACGTTTGTCGAATGAATGCATGAATACCAACCTGAGGACTTTGGACTTTGTGCTAATAAGGCCACTGGGAGCCGAGGAAGGTTCATACGCCATGGTTATATCTGAACTCTTTTTGTTTTGGCTGTGCTGCAGGATCTTAGTTCCCCGATGAGGGATCGAAGGCGCGCTCTCCGCAGTGGAAGCAAGGAGTCAACCACTGGACTGCCAGGGAAGTCCTGTGAGCTTTAGAAAACACTCTAGGCTTCCTCTCCATTCTGGGCCATTGCATATACTACTCTCTCTGCTTGAAACATTTCTACCCGATAGCACCGACTGCTCCTTCAAATCTTAGCTCCAACATTCCCTCTCCCAAGAAGCCCTCCCAGACCTCCCGCTGGGTCAGATGACCCCTCTGGGCTCCTGCAGCCCCCAGTACTTCCCCCATCCCAGCTCTGCCCACTCTGAGTCGTGTCTGTCTGGGGACAGGTCTGTCTTCTCCACAGGACTGGAAGCCCCATGAGGGCACGGCCAGGAGTGTCTTGATCACAGCTGTGTCCCCAGCACTGTCCTGTACAGGGGCTGGGCACAAAGGGATATTTGGGGGGATAAATGAATGAGACCAAAACTAGAGCAGAATTGGGGAGGGCAGGGATGGGGGCCTGTCCCAGCCAAGGGCTCTGTCTCTTATACAACACTAACTGTCTTACTCTGAGGAGTAGTTGCCCAGTTTTTCTCCAGCCTTGTTTTGAACCACTTTCTCATTCACTGCAACCACCCAGAACTTCCAGACAGAGCAAAATTAAATAGACCAGGATGGAAATGGGGGAAACTGGAGGAGAGGAGGTATATGGGAACTCTAGTGGTGATTGCAACACAGCTTTTCAGTATTCTAGGTTTTTGGTAAAGCTTTATATTAAAAAATATATTTTTTTTGTTAAGTCAGACAATTATTTCAGTTTCTTTTTAAAGACTTACTTCCAAGAATAGAGTGTGGAAAGAGGAAAAATAGTAACTTTATTTTTTATTATTATTTTTAAAATATTTATTTTATTTATTTATTTGGTTGCGCAGGGTCTTAGTTGCGGCATGCAGGCTCCTTAGTTGTGGCATGTGAACTCTTATTTGCAGCATGCATGTGGGATCCAGTTCCCTGACCAGGGATCTGACCTGGGCCCCCTGCATTGGGAGCACGGAGTCTTAACCACTGTGCCACTAGGGAAGTCCCCCAAAATAGCAACTTTAGAGTGAAGTGACTTGGCAGACATCACCTTAACCAGGTGATCAAGGTTAACATGATGTTATATTGATATTGCATACCCATGATATGGAAAAAACCTAAATGTCTGTTGATGGACATTTAGGTTGTTTCCATGTCTTGGCTATTGTAAATAGTGCTGCTATGAACATAGGGGTGCAGGTATCTTTTTGAATTATGGTTTTCTCTGGATATATGCCCAGGAGTGGGATTGCTGGATCATATGCTTGCCTCTCTGTTTATACTGGAAACTCTGCAGGCTTTTATCCCCTCTGTGTTTTCATCTCATCAATGTTTTTTGGAAAATTAAATTTTTCATTTTGAGACCACTGTAGAGTCACATCCAGTCATAAGAGAGAATAGAGATCCTGTATACTCTTTTTTTTTTTTTTTTTTTTTTTTTTGCGGTACGCGGGCCTCTCCCTGCTGTGGCCTCTCCTCTCCTGTTGCAGAGCACAGGCTCCAGACACGCAGGCTCAGCGGCCATGGCTCACGGGCCCAGCTGCTCCGCGGCATGTGGGATCTTCCCGGACCGGGGCACGAACCCACGTCCCCTGCACTGGCAGGCGGACTCTCCACCACTGCGCCACCAGGGAAGCCCCTTGTTTAGCTTTTGCCCCGTGAACTCGTGTGTGTATGTGTTTACTTGTATGCAATTTTGTAAGATGTAGGTTTGTTTACGTACCATCACAGTCAAGACACAGAACATTTCCATCACCCCAAGCATCACTTGTGTTATCCTTTTATAGACACACTCACTTCCTTCCTGGCTCCTACGCTCTCCTTATACCCTGGAAACATGTTCTATTCTCCATTTCTATGATATTTGTCATTTCAAGAATGTTACAGAAATAGAATAATACTGCACTTAACCTTTTGGCATTGGCTTTTTTTCATGCAGCAGAATTCTCTGGAAATTCACCCAGATCCACTTTTGCCCGTCTCTTCCCAGCTGTTTCTGTCCGGGATGCTGACCCGTACAGATTACATCAACAGGGTTCAGCCAATGCTCGACCCCCACCCCATCCCAAGAGATGGGAGGAACTGAGACGAGAGAGAGGTCAAGGCATCACTACCTCACAGAGTTCATGCCCTTCCCAAAACCTTCTCTCTGTCCAGATCTGGGTCCTCTTCCCTCCCCTCACAGCTGTCAGCCTGGGGTGCCCACCTTTACCTGGCCCAGGGCACTGCACCATGCTTTGGGATGTCCCTATACCTTGCCCACACCTTTGTAAACAGCTCCTTTCTCAAACTCCTCAAATGACCCAATTTGAATGTGCCCTGTTTCTGCCGGAATACCAGTCTCTGGCCTCCCAGGTGGCAGGTGGGGGCATCCTGAGCTTTCTTGTGGGGATGACAGCCCCCTGCACACATGCCAGGCACTTTATAAATCCTAATGGCCCCGCCCACCCCCTCTCCCATTATCTCATCTCAGAGGGCCCTTCACTTTCCAGAGTCCAGCACCCTTCTTCTTTGAACAAAACCTACACAAACACAAGGCCATGGCTCAAGGACCCCCAGCCTTCTGAGAGGCCCTATGGACACTCCACCTTAAGGACCCCTAATATATTTTGTGTCAATTATTTGTTTAATTTAATTTTAATTTTTATCAAATCACTTTGAACTCTTGTAGGTGTTTCTCTGGGTATTTTACCCTCAGGATTCTAGGTAACATGTTTAAATTGCTACGTCTATGGAGAACAGTATGGAGGTTCCTTAAAAAACTAAAAATACAACTAGCTATGATTCAGCAATCCCACTCCTGGGCCTATATCTGGAGAAAACCATAATTCGAAAAGATACATGCACGCTGAAGTCCACTGCAGCACTATTTACAATAGCCAAGACATGGAAGCAGCCTAAATGTCCGTCGACAGATGAATGGATAAAGAAGATGTGGTACACATGTACAATGGAATATTACTCAGCCATAAAAAATGAAATAATGCCATTTGCAGCAACACGGATGAACCTAGAGATTATCATGTTAAGTGAAATAAGACAGAGAAAGACAAATGTCATATGATATCACTTATATGTGGAATCTAAAGAAATGAACTTATTTACAAAACAGAAAGTGACTCACAGACTAAGAAAACAAATTTATGGTTACCAAAGGGAAAAGGTTGGGGGGAGGGATAAATTAGGAGGTTGGGATTAACATATACACACTACTGTATATAAAATAGATAATCAACAAGGATCTACTCTATAGCACAAGGAACTATACTCAATATTCTGTAATAACCTATATGGGAAAAGAATCTGAAAAGGAATAGACATATGAATATGTATAACTAAATCACTTTGCTTTACACCTGAAACAAACACAACACTGTAAATCAACTATATTACGATATGAAATAAAAATAAATAATTTGCCACTTCTTACTTTTCTATTTCACATTATCAATTGACTTCCACTATGGAAGGTAAAGATTGAGGTTTCTTCATACACACCACTTCACAAATACACTTCCTCTCCCCTTCCTCACTGCAGAATCACCTCCCAATTGATCATGAGATTAATATTCACGTCTGTATTATGATGACTAAGTGAAATCCTGCCCTCAGCTGAACCTTAGCGTATGCTATGATTATACTTCTTTTCTGAGATAATATTTGTTGTTTTCATGAGATGGAATAATTGTCATTTATATTGTTGGTTTAGTTTTCCACCATGGATTCAACCCCAAACTCTTCACTATAAGAGTAAGAAGACCTCCCTATGTTCAAACACACCAGGTATCATGTTAGTTTTATCAAGTGAGAGCAGAATTATTCTAAAAAAATTTCAGGTGTGATAATTGTATTATAGCAATGTTTTTAAAAGCCCTTATTTTTATTTTTAAATTTTTAAGAAAATTTATTTTATTGAAGTGTAGTTGATTTACAATGTTGTGTTAACTTCTACTGTAAAGCAAAGTGATTCAGTTTTATATATATATATATATATATAAAATATATATATACATTCTTTCTCATCTTCTTTTCCATTAGGTTTATCACAGGACATTGAATATAGTTCCCTGTGCTATACAGGAGGACCTTGTTGTTTTAAAAAACCATTATTTTATGGGACTTCCCTGGCAGTCCAGTGGTTAAGACTCCTTGCTTCCAATGCAGGGGACTCGGGTTCGATCCCTGGTGGCTCCCTGGTTGATCCCTGATTGGGGAACTAAGATCTCACATCCCACATGGTGCAGCCAAAAAAACCCCAAAAAACAAAAAACTCTTATTTTTAAAAGACACATCCCGGAATATTTGTGGATGAAATGTTAGGAGGGCTGAGATGTGTTTGGTGTAACAGAGTGGAGGTTTCCATGAAGCAAGCCTGGGACCCCCTCCCCCAGAGTCTGCCAACCTCCTGCTCTCAGCGGGACTGGGTTGCATCCTAATTCCTGGACCTCAATCCTTGGCACTGTTTCTCCAAGACTGGGAGTGGAGTACGATGATGGTGGTCCACGGACCGTAAGAAGGAGCTTGGGACCTTGTTAAAAATACAGCCTTCGGGCTTCCCTGGTGGCGCAGTGGTTGAGAGTCCACCTGCCGATGCAGGGAACACGGGTTCCTGCCCCGGTCCGGGAAGACCCCACATGCCGAGGAGCGGCTGGGCCCGTGAGCCATGGCCGCTGAGCCTGAGCGTCCGGAGCCTGTGCTCCGCAGCGGGAGAGGCCACAACAGTGAGAGGCCCGTGTACCACAAAAAAAAAAAATACAGCCTTCTGTGTCCCACACCAGAGAAGCAGATGTTTCTGAGGATGAGTCTTAAAATATTCCCATCTTTAATGTAACTTCAAATGGTGGTAGTCTAGAAATAGAATTCTTAGTGAACTTGTATGTTCCACGTTCTATATTTCGGTTTGATTGAAATGTGTACAGTGAACTCATAGCACTTTTCTAATAATAGAAAAATAAAAGGCCATCAGATGAATTACAAAAAAATCTGCATTTTTAACCAGCACTCTGGGTGATTCTGACGCACATGGAGAGTTCTCCTTAAGAACTTTTTATTACGGAAAATTTCAAACACACACTGTTATGGACTGAATTGTGTCCACCCCAGCTCCACCTCTACGCCCGCCAATGGGGTGGTGTTTGGAGATGGGGCCTTTGCAGAGATGATTAGGGTTAAATGAGCTCATAAGAGTGGGGCCTCATCTGATGGATTCAATGTCCACGTAAGAGGAAGAGACACACCAGCACAGAGGAAAGGCCATGTGAAAGAAACTAAATCAGCCGGAACCCTGATCTTGGACTTCTAGCCTCCAGATTGTGAGAAAATTTATTTCTGTTTTTTAAGCCGCCCAGTCTATGGTATTTTGTTATGGCCACCTGAGTAGATTAATACATCCACCCTCACCTACCCATCACACAGCTTCCACTCTTGTTGACACATGGCCATTCTTTTATTCATTTTTTATTTTGTTATTTTTTGGCTGCAAATAGTGAAATTATTCAGTGAAATTTTTTCATGAATGTACCACTAGGTAGGTTTATTTACAAACTTTATATATATATATAATATATATTTCTTCCTGTACTGATGTTTCAATGTACATTATAAATTTACACCACCTGAAAAATCCAGTTAAAATGAAAAAGAACCAGATAAAAATCAACAGTAGAAACAGGTTCTAATATTTCCTTCTAGCCTCCTGCTGGGCCATCTTGCACGCCCCCGCTTGGGACAGTACTTGTATGGACCAGGAGTTGGTATAGCATCTGTAAGTGCAGAATTTTCTTGCAATCTGTGGATCTGCTTCCCTGAAGTATTCATGGACACCCAAAATATTTGCGGACACCCTCAGGGGATCCTCTTGACCACCGTGTCAAAAGTCTGTGCTCCCCAGTGAGATACCCTCCATATATGGAGAGTCTCCTGTCTGCTTTCTGTGGTACCTTCCTGGGTCTTAGGCTTCACTGAGAATCTGCTGAAAGCTATGGCCACCCCACCCTCCCAGGAAAATCCACCCCCCCACCTACAACTTTGCATACAGATGCCCTGAAGCACAACCATAGCCTACCTTTACGGAGTAAGTGTCCTTGATTCATTCTCCCTCCCTCAACTTTTTAATTTGAAAATTTTCAGACTCACAGGAGAGTTGCAACCTAGTATAATGAAACCCCATACAGTATGAACTGAGGCATCCATTTTTTTTTAACTTTTTTTTTTTTGGTCGCACCGCGCGGCTTGTGGGATCTTAATTCTGGGACCAGGGACTGAACCCAGGCCCTCGGCAGTGAGAGTGCAGAGTCCTAACCGCTGGACCGCCAGGGAATTCCTTGAGGCATCAGTTTTTAACACTTGCTTCCTCTCTCTCACAAGTGTGTGTTTGTAAAGTTTATATGTAATACGTTTTACATATAATATTATATATAATATAATGTAATTATATATATATATATATTTTTGGTTGTTCTTTTTTTTTTTGAGAGGTAGTTCCAGACATCATGACACTCCTGTACACGCTTCAGCTTGTGCACACCCCCTAACAAGAGTTGCATTCTCTTAAACAACCACAGCACAATGATTCAGTTCAGGGAACTTCACATAGACAGACTACTATCGTCAAATATACATGTTCAAAATTGCCTAATCATTCCAACCTTCCAACAATATAGCAGTGGTTTTTTTCCCCTTTAAATCCAGGATCTAGTGTAGGATCCGTGCTGCATTTAGTTATAGCTCTTCAGTCTTTTAAAAAAATTTTTAATTATGTAATTATTTATTTATTTTTGGCTGCGTTGGGTCTTGGTTGCTTCTTGCGGGCTTTCTCTAGCTGCGGTGAGCGGGGACTACTCATTGCCGTGGCTTCCCTTGTTGTGGAGCCCAGGCTCTAGGTGCGGAGGCTTCAGTAGTTGTGGTGCACGGGCTTAGTTGCTCCGCAGCATGTGGGGATCTCCCCGAACCAAGGCTCGAACCGGGTCCCCCCTGCATTGACAGGTGGATTCTTAAACACTGCACCACCAGGGAAGCCCCACTTCAGTCTCTTTTAATCGACAACAATCCCCTACCTTTTTTTCTTTCGTGATACTGATTTTTTTTTTTTCAAGAAAGCCAGGTGTTTGGTAGAATGTCCTTCAATTTGGGTTTGCCTGATACTTCCTCATGATTAGATGCAGGCATTTGGGGCAATCATAGTGCATAGGTGCTGTCCCGTCCTTCTGTGCTAGGATGGATGTCACATGGGGGGCACAGGACATCAGAATGCCTGTCATGGGCAATACTGAGTTCTGTGCCTTGGTTTAGGTGGTGTGTACCAGACCTCACCGCTGTGTACTCCCTCTCCCCTTTGTAATTACCAAGCGATTGCTGGGATAACACTTCAAGATTATGTGAAGATCCTGCTTAGGATACATTTTAACATTTAAAAAAGTGCCTACCATTAGAGAGGAGACAGAAATGCCCCTCCTTCTCACCAAGCAACCTTTTAGCTGGGGGTGAGGTGGACGGCGAAAGACAACAGACCAGCAAATAAACCAATCGTTAGGAGGTTCCGAATGTGAGCTGGGTGAAGCCAGGGGATTTGTCTTGTTTACTGCTGCATCTGTGCCTAGAACAGCACCTGGCACATACACTCAATAAAAACATGTTGAAATGAATGAATGAATGAATAACATTAAGTGCTATAAAGACTGTAAAACTGAGTATTTGTTAAAGAGACTCTGGGGTGGGGTGAGGTGTGGTGTGTGGCTATTTTAGGTAAGATGTTAGGAGTGTCAACATGCCCGTGCTTTTGAGTCAGATAAAAGCGGAAAAGCAAATATAATAGGTCCCTGAGACTACACAAAATATGGTGTATTTGATGAGCAGAGAGAGGGCTGCGGGTGGGATGGGGGTGGGGGTCAAGGAGAGCAAGTGAGGCTGAGGCCGGGTCCCCTCTAGATCAGGCTGGTGGGCTGGCTGGCGGGGTGGGACTTTGAAGACCACGTGGGTAGCAAGGACTTCACATGGGAAGCCACTGGGGTGGGGATGGGGGTTGTAAGCAGAGAGCGATGTGATCCGAGGTCCCTTTCACCCTTGCTTAGAACGGGGCGTGTCTTTGTCTTTCTCTCTGCTTCTCTCACCATTGGGGAATCTGAGAAAAGCTGTATGGAAACACGTGCAATTTTGTGTGCGATTTCAGGGGGTTCATGGAACACTGAGGTGCAGACTGTGTGGTTTGGTCTACACCGTCCCCCTCACACAGGTAAACGGAGACTCACAGCTAGTTATAATAACTAGCATCTACAGAGCATTTAGCGTGTGCCACGCTTTGTTCTGAGTGCTTTATAAGCAGGTAACTCAGTGTTCACAACAACCCAGGGAGGAAGGTCTTGGGAAGGTGCTTGGTGATCCTCATTATCCGGTTGGGAAAATGAGAACCAGAGAGGATAACTGCCTTTCCTATGATCACATAGGTAGTCAGTGACAAAGGAAGGGTGACAAACCTGGAGTCTCTGGTTTTAGCCATTGGGCCAGGACTCCCTCCAAGTTAGCTCCATCTCAGGGGTCAAGGATGCCCTAAAATCCAACCAGGGTCTTCCCAGGGGGTCTCAAGCCCAGTCAAAAACTCTGGTCGGTTATTTGACTCCAGCTCTGCCAGGAAAACTGGGCAAAGCAGAGGCTGTCACTGTTGGGTTAGGTGAGGACCCCAGGCTTGGGGCGGGGGTGCCTTGTTGGGGTCCCACAGTTGGCAACGTGGGCGCAGAGGGAGGATCATGCGGTCAGGGCGTGCATCGTGTGCATCTGTCGCTTTCACCTTGACTCTGCCCCTGGGGTCCGTGGGAGTATTTGAGTCTTAGTACATCAAAGCATTGGCTTGGGAAGGAGGTTGCATGGCTTCAACTCCAAACTCATGTCTCACTAGCTGGGCGACTTTGGGCAAGTTACTTAGCGTCTCTGTGCCTCCTTTTCTGTAAAATGGAGATAATCACAATTTCTGCTTCACATGGCCTCGTGATGATTCAAGGAGATGGTGCTTGTCAGGTGTCAGGCATAGGGCCCAGCCTGTGGTTCATCAAGGGCAGCCTATTTGATTCAGTGTGTCATTCTGCAGTGTGTGCTGGGTGATACTCCCTAAGCTTCATTTCCTGTCCATTGGATGTTATTATGTTTGCCATACTGTGTATTTCTGAGCGGTTGGAAGTGCCACATCGATACTTTCTGGATCTTCCACTCCAGGACTAGTTACAGGATTAATTCTCCGCATCCACTCTCCGACCCTAGTACGAACCGGACACTGGTCCGGAATCACGCCCCCTCCCCAACCCTCCAATCCCAGGGCTAAAGAAGTCAGCTACCTCCCTTGCCCCGAAGTCCCGCGTTTCCTAACCACGCCCACAGCCCTTTGACCACGCCTCCAATCGCTCCTCCAATCCCAGACATAAAGTCCTTAAGCCACGCTTCCCTGTCAATTCCAGGTCTGGGTCCGCCCAAATCCGCCCACAGAACACCATGCCTCCTCCCCGCCCGGTCTATCACCGTCCCCTGCCCACTAGGTTCTAGGTGCCCGAAGCCCCCCGCAGCCCCCTCAATGCCCCAGACCTTGAGTAATCACTATTTTGGATGAGTGTGGGTTCTGGAGACTTTATTTGCCCCTGGAAAGGCGCTGCCGTGGGGAGTGGGAGAGGTACATGCTATCCTAGAGCCACATGAATCTCAGGGCCTTGGAGGGGTGTAGGCAGAGGTCTTGAAGGTCATGCGACTCACAAGCATCTGCCCACCCCCACCCCCTTGTCCGTAAGTGATCTTTCAAAAACATCTCGGGGATCAGCCTTCCGGTGGGGAGAAAAGAGCTGCAGGCATGTGGGGATGTGCAGATACCCCTCACCAAAGGACACTTGTCTGCTACATTCATCCTCAAAGTTCTACCCAATCTCTGAGATCCATAGCAAGAGAGGAAAGGGTTAAGGTTTTTTTGTTTTTTTTTTTTAAAGAGGAGTGGTCAGGATTGGAGATGCTCCCTTTCCTTGCCTCTAAGATACAAAACTTAAAAAGAAAAAAAGGAAAAGAAAGAGAAAATGACAATTCATCTATTAAAATCAACAAATGAACTACATATAGATATTACTCAGAACCACCCAGTGTGTGTGTGTGTGTGTGTGTGTTGGCGGGGAGGGTCACACCTCAGTAAGTAAAAAGGGAGGAGAAGCTGGCTTAGGTGACGGTGAGGAGGGGACTTCTGGGCTCCACCTCTTGCCACTCCTCCCTGAATTTCTCTGTCTTTGGTTCTTTCTCTCTGGGTCTCTATCCTCTACCCTTCTGGGTACCTATTTTCTCCCCCATCTCCCCCCCACCCCTCTGATTCTTTGCCCCCACCCCCATCTTTGTTCTCTTTCTCTGGATCTCAGTCTCCTCCTGTCTCTGGTTCTCTACTCACTCCCTCTCAAGGTCTCTGTCCCCTTCTCTCTGGTTCTCTGTCCACTCCTGTCTAGTCTCTAGGCTTCCGTCTTGGTCTCTGTCTCCCAACTCTCTAGATCTCCATTTCCCCTTCTTTGTTTCTGTCCTCCTTCTCCCTGGATCTTTGTCCCCTACTCTCTCTAGGTCTCTGTCCCCTAGTCTCTCTGAGTTCTCCCCCCCATTCTCTCTGCTCTCTGATCACTTCTCTCTGTCTCTGAGTTTCTCTTTAACCCCAGTTCAGTCCTAGATCCAAACCCAGCCCTAATCTTAGCCATAATCCTAGCTTTGACTGTGATTCTTGCTATAACCAGTGTCTTAGCTCTATACTTCATCTTTACCCTTACCCTACATACTTAATCCTAACCCCAATCATGGTCATAACCCATACACCAGGGCTGCTTGTCATCTTTGCCAGAATCTTAACCCTGTTTTCAACCTCAAACCAAACTCCACCGATAATGATTGCTACTGATCCTTAATCTCAGCCTTAGCCTGATTCTTAATTTCTAATCCTAATTGGAACCAAACTCCAGTCCTAAGAGCTTTATGTGACTTAGAGTCATCCCTGACTTCTTTCTCTCTCACTTCTCACGTCCAGGCTACCAGCAAATGTTGTCAGTGCTACTTTCAAATTCTATCAGTATCCAACTATTCGTCTCCATCTCCAGAGCCACTATCTGGTCCAGCCACCATCATTTTCTACTTGGACTACTGCAGTCACCTTCTCACTGGGCTCCTCCTGTTATTTCACTCTCCTAGCTCCCATCCCCTACAGACTGTTTCCCACATGATGGCCAGAGGGATCCTGTTAAAACCTGTGTCAGCTCACATCCCTCTGGTCAGAACCTTCCTGTGGCTTCCTTCTCACTAGGAGTCAAAGTCTCACAGTGGCCCCCAAGACCTTAAATAATATGTTCCCCTTTGTCTCTCCTGTGACCTCATTTCCTCCCACCCTCCCCTTGCTCACTCTGTCCCAGCCACTCTTGCCTCCCTGCTATCCCACACGTATTCCAGGTATTGATACATCCCACCCCAGGGCCTTTGCACTTGCCGTTCCCTCTGCCTGGAGTGCTCTTTCCCCAGATATCTACATGCCCACTCCCACCTCTCCTTCAGGTCTTTACTCACATGTCACGTCTTCCATAAAGCCTTTACATTCACCGTATTGAAAATTGCAGTGTCCCTCCCTTCCAGCACTTTCTATTTCCTGTCTCTGTCTCATTTTTCTTCATGACATGTATTATCATCTAGTGTACTGTATAATTTATTTATCCTGCTTATTGTCAATTTCCCCCAGTAGGGTGTAAGCCCCTCAGGATAGGGAAATTTGTTGTGTCTTTTGTTGCCCAATGTCTAGAACAATGCCTGGAACATAGTAGGTGCTTAATAAATGTTTTTGAAGTGACTGTGTACCTCCTGAGAAGGATGCAGCTCCATTTCCCCGAAGTTCTAAGATCATTGGGTAAGAAGAAGAACAGTGAAGAGGGGAGAGGGTGGAGGTCGCCACAGTTTCCGGAAGAGCAGGTTGAGTTGTCAGTTACATCTGGCCGAATGAGGGCTGGGCTCTGTTCCCAAAACCCTGTGGCCACTCTAGCTCTGGCTGGGAACTCACCAAACCTTTTCAGTTCACATTGCCACCTGTGGGGGCTGGATGTGCCCACCTGCAGGGAGAGCAGTTGAGAAATTCCATAGCTTGGGTCGTCTCCCTGGCTTGTCCGTTGAACCGCTGAACCGAGGGGCACCCATATCTTCCTTCCCTATAGCTCTGGGCCTCCATTTCAGCTTACAATGGGATGTGGGTCAAGAGAGAAACTCCCTTAAATACTGGAGCTGGAACTGGGGAAAGAGGTGAGGGTGAGGCAGGGAAACCAGCGATGAAGAAAGAGACAGAGAAAGGGCTGAAATAAAACCGGACGGTGAAAACGAGGCAAAAACAACAACAACAAACAGAGACAAATAGAAAGACTGAATGTGAGAAACACATGCACATAGGAAGAGAGATGGACAGACTGCGTGCAATAATGGGGAGTCAATGGGCCCCCTCAACATCTTTTCCACTTAGTGTCTCTCTATTCCACTCTCCTACCGCACTTTCCCGGGACTGAAGAGGCTGGCACGCTAAAAACTACATTTCCCAGAATGCCATGTGGTGGGGTTCGGGACGGAGGTTTAGGTTCCACCAATCAGATGCCTCCGCGGGAAGCTTGAATTTCCAACCAAAGTAAATGGGGAGAGAGGCAGCCGCGAGGCCGAGGCCCTGCCAGTGCAGATCTCAGCGAGCTGGTACGGTTGTGGGGCCAGTGGCCGGCTTCCTGATCGCGGAGGGGAGCAGTAGCTCCTGCGTGGCCCATTCTGGATTTGGAAGTGCCCTGGAAGCTGTTTCTTCTACCAGGCTCAGGGTCCCTTAAAAAGTCCCTTTCTGCTTACACTGGCCCGAGCGGATTCTTTTTGTTGTTGTTTTTGTTGGCCGCGTTGTGGAGCTCGCGGGATCTTAGCTCCCCGACCAGCAATAGAACCCGTGCCTCCTGCGCGCAGAGTCCTAACCACTGGACCGCCAGGGAAGTCCCCAGAGTGGATTCTTTTTGCTACTGCTGAGCAATAATAATGGGTACAGAGACAGGGGGAAAGAGATTCAGACACGGGCAGAAACAGGGAAAGTCAGAGAGGCACACAGAGACCTCAGCCTCCAGCAGAAACTAGGAGAGAGACAGGCCTTGCAGGGATACGATGGGATGAGATTAAAAAACAACAAAACAAAACAAAACAAAAAACGATGGAAAGGAGGAAGATATGCTGAGTGAGACAGACACCCAGAGAAATACTGAAGGTAAACTGAGGCAGAGAGGAGCGTAAGGAGAGGCAAGGACAGGGGGCCAGAAAGTGACACAGAGACATCCCCAGAATGCTGGAGTGGGAGTGGTGGTAGAGAGGACCCTTTAGCGACTAAACTTCTCCGGAAGGCACGCAAGTTGGAGGCAGGAGGATGGAAGGGATGCTGGAGAGGGAGGTCCCTGACTTGCCAGAATCCTCAAGGCCCCGCCCACTGATGGAGCATGCTTCTGACAGAATCTCTTTTCCCAAAGCCTAGACGCAGCCCCAACTTCAACAGCCCTGCCCGAGGAAGGAGTAGTGGCCCCGAATGCAGCCCCCACCTCTCTTGTCACTTGTCCCTCAGGCCTTACCGCCAAAGACCAGCCCCCTTGATGACTTGGGAAGTGGTGACGACGGTGACTTAACCACTTTTGATGTCTGAGGCAGATTCCTGAGGGGAGTGGAAGGCTGAGGAACTAAGAGGAGTGGAGGGATCAGAGAGAGGGTTTGAAGAGAGGGAGGCTTTGTGAAACAGAGAGGGGGCCTTAGAGGCAGAGAGCTGGGGAGAGTGAGGCAGAGAGAGGGGGAGACCCAGGGGCAGAGAGAGGCAGTGAGCTAGGCATGCCGGATTTAGGATTCCAGATAGTGGACCTGGATGACCTGGCTCCTCTGACTAGCTCTGGCTTCGTTGTGGCCATTCAGATCTCTCTTTGCTCTTCGCCCTCTAGGGTTGCCAGATAAAATACAGGATGCCCAGTGACACGTGAACTTTGAGGGCCTCTCACTGTTGTGGCCTCTCCCGCTGCGGAGCACAGGCTCCAGACGCGCAGGCTCAGCGGCCATGGCTCACGGGCCCAGCCGCTCCGCAGCATGTGGGATCTTCCCAGACCGGGGCACGAACCCATGTCCCCTGCATCGGCAGGCGGACTCTCAACCACTGCGCCACCAGGGAAGCCAGCAACGACTAATATTTTAGTAGAAGGATGGCCCCAATATGGCATGAGGTATACTTATGCTTAAGAAAACTAATCTTTTTTAAAATTTGAAATTCAAATCTCACTGGACATACGCATATTTTTATTTGCTAAGTCTGACAACCCTATCTCCATCTCTGTCCTGTTTCTGCCTCATTTCCGTTTCCGGTTTGTGCTTGTTTTCCCTCTCTGCCAGTCCACCTCTGCCTTCTCTGTTCACTCTTTTTTTTTTTTTTTTTTTTTGCGGTACGTGGGCCTCTCACGGCTGTGGCCTCTCGCATTGCGGAGCACGGGCCCCGGACGCGCAGGCTCAGCGGCCATGGCTCACAGGCCCAGCCGCTCCGCGGCACATGGGATCCTCCCAGACCGGGGCACGAACCCGCGTCCCCCGCATCGGCAGGCGGACTCTCAACCACTGCGCCACCAGGGAAGCCCTCTGTTCACTCTTAATGGCCTCGCCACGGCCTCTCAGAGCCACCCCGAGACCCCCATATCCCCACTCAGGTCCCCTCCTCCCTCCATCCTCCCACCCCAACCCTGTCTCTAGGGCCGTCTCTCTCCTCCAGGCAACTCCCCCGTCTTCTTTCTTCATCTCTCTTCTCATCGAGGCCCCCCACCCCTTCCTTCCTTTCTCCCCTTCCCTTACCAGATGAGAAGGTCTGAAGCCTTGTGGAAGTGAGGAGTCCCCGGTTACTCACCTGCATCCTGACTTCATCTCCTTTCCTTTCCATCTCCTGGACCAGAGAGGTCATGAGAGTTTCTCCAAGTCACACAGCTGAATTGAGACCTAACTCCACCTCCTCGACTCCGATCCCCCAAACCCTTCAAAGTTCCCAGGTTCCTGATGGAAAATTCTTTTACTTTTCCTGAAAATGGGCCTGGCTTGGTGATATTTCTGAATATCAGGCAATCCCGGAAGGTCACAGGCCAGGACCAGAGGTACCTGTGGCATAAGGGATGGGAGACTTTTGAGCATCTACTATGTGCTAAGAGTTGGCGTTATGGTGCTCAGGCTGTATGCCTGAGAGCGGTGACTTGTCACGGTCGTTGCCATGTCCCCAGGCCTGAGAACATAGTAGGTGCTCAACAGATGTCTGTTGAATGAATGAATGAATGAGTGAATGAATGAAAAAACACACCCCAAGCAGTTGAGGACTCCTCTCCATGTCTTCCCTTCTCTTCATCCCCATCGCTGTCTCTTACTTTGTCCTAGCCTCAATCTCCTTTTTCCTCCCATCCCCTCTCTTGGTTTCTGTCCTTCTTTAGAATCATTTTTAATGTTATTTTTCAGCTGGAGGGGATGCTCCAGTGGCCACCATGTGCTGAGCATCTCCCCCGTGTCAGGTACTGATGGAGCGATTTGCTTTTGGAATCCTTCTGGAATATTTCAGAAGGTAAGTATAGCTTGGTCGGGCGTTTTCCAGATGTGGAGACTGAGACCCAGAGAGAGGAAGCGAGGTGCCCTGGTCACACCGGAACCACAGCCTCTGCGCCCCCCCCCCCCACAGCCGTCTCTTTTTGTCTCTCCGCCTCAAACTTCATCCTTCCTCCTGCGTGGCACATCATCGCCTGCCCAGCTGCATCTCTGACACCTCCAAGATATAAGGATGTTAGCATTAAACATTTACCACAGGGGTTGCAAACACAAATGCATCCAGGGGCCAGGCACAGGACACAAATCAGCAGTGCAGGTCAGGGAGGGACTGAGGCTGCCTTCCCTGGATGATGGAGTGACTGCTCTGCTCCAGCCCATTATGGCTAGTTGACAATCGCCACTCAGAGAGGCCACATCTGATTTCTCCAAAGGGGCACATGTGTAGGCGAAGTCTCCCAAGGTTTAAATGCTGGCACCAAATTCACACGAAACGCTCTTCAAGCCAAACGAGGTGATATGTGCAGCAGACCTGTCTGCTGGCCAATGGTTTGCAAACTTTGAATTGTTTTTAGTCCCTTGTGCCAGGTTCTGTGCTAAAGAAGAATCTCCAGATTCCAGTAGAATCTCTGCTGCATGAGGGCACAGACATTTGAGTCTGTTTTGCTAATTGCCTTCTCTCCAGCACCTAGAACAGTGCCTTACTCATAGTAGGTGCTCAATAATTTTTTTTAAAGCTAATGATATGTTGAATCCTAGCATAAACTACAGAAATAACATTAAAAAAAAAAGTTCAATGGAGGCTCAGAGGCTCAAAGTCCCACGGTTACCTAGCAGCACTGGGATCTAAACTCACCTGACTCCAAAACCTTAACCCTGGGCTCTCCTGACTCTACTTGGGGTTGTGCATTTGCAATGCTGTGTGGGGATGTGCGTCCCGGGATTGTGGTGTTGCATGTGTGTGGCGGTGGTGATGTCTGTCAATCCTCCTGATTGGACACTTAGGCCCTGGGAGCTCAACCTGGATCCCTGGCTCCCCTCAGACACTTGCTCTGGGTGCTCACCCAGTCCAGAGAGAACAATCCGCCCCTCCCCCTCCCCCCTCCGGGGCCCATCCTCAGGGGTCCCCCCACCCTCCTCCCTTAGATGCCCAGAGCCCTGGGGGAAAGGGGGAAAGAATTCAGGATGAGGGTGGAGGTGGGGGGAGGAGGGAGAGGGAAGGGGATGGGTTAAGAAGGAGTGTGTGATGTCAAGCAAAAAAGACAACATTAGACACAGATGCTGAGATGGCGTTTATCGCGGCAAAAAAAGGTGAAGTCGCCGAGGGAGAGGGGGTGGGGGAAGGGGTGTGGTGGGGGCCGGGGGGGGCCATGGAAGCTAATACATGGTGCACTAGGTCACACGACGGACACTGGGGGTGGGGTGGGGAGGTGGGCATGGCCCAGGCATGGCAATGGGGGGAGGAGAGAGGAGAGGGCAGTGGGCCCCAGCCAGGAGCTTCTGGAGGTGGTGGGTGGGAGGTGGGCAGCGTCTCTGGTCGCAGAGGATGGAAGGAATCAGTTAGAGGGGGTTGAATGGAGGCACTGGAGGCATGGCCACATGGCAGATGGTCTGGGGCCAAGAAGTGGAATGTGGGAGAGGGGCAGCAGGCAGGGGGCCAGCCCTGGGCTTCAGGCTTTGAATCTATGGACTGGGGGTACCCAAGGAGCCTTAGAGGTCCTCCAGTTCCCTCCATTTTCCAAGAGAGAGAACAAGCCCGGGAGAAGCTAGCTTGAGGTCCTAATAAGGATTTAGCAATCAGCTCTCCAAAGACAGTCCTACCCACCACCCCCATTCTTCTCCTACCCTATCTGTCCCAAACAGAGAAAGCGGAAAGAGATTCTAACTCCTCTGACTCCACCATTATCTCACTGAGGCTCCTGAGGGAACTTGGAGGACGAACCCATTTCACAGATGGGAAAAACTGAGTCATCCTTTCAGGCTACACCTTTTCACACATCTCCCACCTCCCTGCCAGGGGATCTGTGCACCCCATCCCTTTAGGAGTAATTCTGATATCTTGAAATCCTCAGCATTGGGGGCAGGTGAGGGGACACATCTTGGGATTCTCCCAAATCAAGCTGGGATGTGGGCCATGCCTCCAGTGGCCTGAGATGCCAACACAAAGAAAGAAAAAAAAATGACTCCCCACGTCCCCTGGCTCAAACCAGTACAAAAGTGACTATTTACAATGAAGGGGTGGGGAGTGGGGGGGGCACAGAAAGGAGTGGGGCCAGAGTGAGCTCTCCACTTGGAGGAGGCCACACCCCTGACCCTGCCTTTGAAAGGGACAAAGCCAAACAGCATAGATATTTATAAAGGGTCTCTATCCCCAGGCCGGGGAGGACCTTCGGGGTGAGGGATGGGGGTGGGGCATGGGATGGGGTGCGGGTGGGGAGGCATGGGCGGTGGGAGGCGATGGAGGAAAGGTAGCTATTGCCCCTCGCCTCCCCCCTCCCCCACGCCGGACACACAGTTTTCCGTGGGATGAACACAGAAAGGGTTAATCAGAAAGAGTTCGATGAGCGAGTCTGACGGTCGAGTGGGGCGGGCTGGAGCAATGAAGCCGCAGGTCCCGGTGGCCGGTGGTGATGGAGTCACTTAGAAGATGAGAGGTTGGTGGTTTTGGGGGTGGGGGAGGAGAGGAGAAGCGGGGAGGGGAGGGGATTAGGCGGTCCCACCCAATTATCTCTGGGAGACAAGAGCGTCCTGGACTGGCTGAGAAGGGTTTAAAAAGCAGCAGCCTTCACCACCCCCATCGCCATCAACGAGACTTTCCCCATCTCCCTCCCTGCCACCCAGCAATCCCCCACGCAACGGGCGGAGGGCACAGAGACCATACACACACCTGCAGCGGAGCCACGGAAAGAAACCTCCTCCACTACGGCGTCCAGGCGGCTGACTGCAGTGGAGAGGGATCGCGATAGCCGGGCTGGGTGTCGCGACTCCACGAGAGCCGTAAAACCAGCGCCCCTGGCCCGCAGTGCCCCAACGTGGGCATCGCGATCCCGTTCTCCCCATCGTGACATCCAGTTCAGGCTTTCGCGACAGCCGGCCTTGGGGTTCCAGACGGCAGGGGGGCAGGTGCGTGGCCAACAGCGAAGGCCTGCCTGGCTGTGGTGATAGGTGTGCACCCAATCAGCAGCCTGGAAGCCCCAAATGCCATCCTCATCGCCACTCTTATACTCAATACTTTTTCCACCTCTCAGTCTATCACAACGTCTAATCCTGGTCTTGACAGAGCAATACTCAACGCAGGGGAATCCTCTCACTTTCCAAACAGTAGGCCACCAATCAGAAACAAAATAAAGAGGGTGGGGGATGGAGGAATAGGCAGGAGAAACGGAACAAGGGGATGTTGAGTGATTTGCGGGTTAAGAAGGGGAGAAGGTATACCACTCAGAGAAGAGTGGTACCGTATTCTTCCAAGTATAGGTCCGCAACCATCTATTAAGTCGACTCTTAACCAAACTCCATTTGGGATACCCATACTTCCCACCTACAAGGCCAGGGCAGGCATTAGGGCAGATAAAGATGGCACGATCTTTGCCTTCTGATCCCTTAATAATTATTGCAGTGAAGCCTCCTTGCCCATGTAGAGATGGCTGGGAGAGGGCGGAAGAAGGTGGCTGGGGCAGGTTGGCTCAGAGCCCCCTGGGACAGGGGATGAAGGAGGTGAATTTGGCACATTGAACCCCTTCTTCTCATAAGTGCTTTGAGGTCCTTCTCTCGAATCCAGTTGGCACTGTCCCTCAGGACAGCAGAGGAGGGGTGGAGCTTGTCTCCCCCTCCCCAATTTCTACAGATTTGCCTGAAGGAGGCAAGTGGGGTTCTCCCCGGCTGGTGGAAATTGGGGGGAATCCAAAAGATTAGGGGTTAGCTGAAGGAGAGTTTTTTTCTCTTTTTTTTTTTCTTACAAAGATTCTAAGAAAAACTCGGGGGCGGGAGGGGTGAGGAAGGGGGACGCAATTGAGCTAAGTGTCCACAGACGTTTTCAATGCCTCTTAGGGGCCTCTTCAAAGGAAGATGGTCCCATTTCTTCCCCTCTGTCTGAGGTTCCCTCCCCCCCAGAGCGGCTCAGTTCCAAGGAAGTTTGGCACTTTTCTTTTTCAATTAATGGGGCAATGGAAGAAGGGAGAGGATTGAGAGTTGAGGAAAGGGAAAAGACAGACATAGACGAAGATAGAGACAGGACAGGTAACAACGGAAGCCACAGGGAGAGAAAGTGAAAGTCATAGGGAGCCAGAGAGAGAGGAAAATGCTGGTGGCAGGGTGGGGGTGGGTGGGAGTTGGAGGGCAAATGGGAAAGAACAAGAAGACAATTCAATGCAGCAAACACTTATTAAGCACCTACTGGGTGCTGAAGAGTAGGGTGCAGGGAGGCCACTCAGAGTCTCTGAGATCTGACTGGCTAACAGGGAAGAGGGGGAGAGAAAAAGAGGTGATGGATTTTCCAATGATCCCCATCCCTGACCCCACATCTGCGTCCCCTCTGGACAAACTGCAGCACAGAAGATTGAGGTCAGATTGCAGAAGGGACTTTCAAGGGATGGGGAAGACCACAGAGTGAATTTCATAAGGTAAAATGGGGAAAGGTGTGTGGCTCTCCACTCACCAACATAGTGAGTGAACTAGCTCACTGAGCTAGCAAACTACCTTTCAGATAGCCCTGGCTGGCGGGGTAGGGGGTCCCCGAAAAATGTGAATAGGGAGGGGGCTGTCACACAGATACACCAAGGGAACACTTTTCAGGAGGCCCAGCCTCCAGAGACGTGTCTGTGTGAGAAGAGTACTGGACCCCACTGACTGGGACCCAGAAATAGGTCTACAGAAAGCATCTGACAAGCCGGAAGGCAGCTGTGGATGCAAATGAGTGCTTTCAAATCCCACCTCCCCACTCCCAGACCTTACTTCACCTCTCCCTGGCTCCTTCCCCTCCTTATGGCGGCTCGGGGAGTTGTAGGTGGGGATAGTCCAGCTAGATGCTGCAATACCCACATGTGGGTGGAGATGTTGTGAAATACTGTAAGGTCTTTTGAGAGGTGGAGGGGAGCAGTGGCCCATAGGGCCACCTCCACCTCCAGCCCCAAGAGCCCCCAACTGCAGAAGATATGTACAAAGTTACATCAAGAATTGTTTTGGCACTCAAATCTCCATCTGGGTTCAGTCTGGAGATTAGGGGTGAGGGCAGCAGCGATGGGAGGTGAGGGATGGGGAAATGGGGCCTGCCCCCCACCCTGGAGATGAAGAGGGCAGGGAAAAAGTCACCCTAGTGCCCAAGCTACAGCCTCCCATCAGGTGGAAGGGCTGGGGTGGGAAATTCAGTGCAAGGTACCTTGAAGGCTATTGCTTTCTAGGGATTTTCACATTTTGATTTGGGGGTGGCTCTCTCGCAAGGGGCAGGGGTCTCCCAGGCTTTAGGGGTGGGAATTGTTTCTGGCTTTTCTCCCCTCCTTTGCTGGGAGAGAGACGAGGAGGCTGGATTCCCCCAAAGCCATGGAGAAGAGAAGGGTCTGGAAGACCTAGGAGGGGGACAATTGGGGGAGAGGGTGGGCATGGGGTGCCCCTCCCCCAGAGATGCTGATGACGGAACCAGGGCACTGGGAGGCCCTGCCTTGGGTTGGAGGAAGTGGAGGTGGTCTCCAGCGGGGAGGGGGAGATGGATGGGGGTAGAAGTGGGTCTCAGCTATCCTAAGTCCATGGGGTTGTCAGGCCCCGACATCTCAGCCTGCCAGCAAGGCCTTAGAGCTGATCACAGCCGCAGTGCCCAGGGAGCCACTCTCAAACCAACTCTCAGGGCTGCCTGGCTTGGCAAACTCCATTAGAACATTCTAGATCCTCAGAGCCTGGTGAGAGCACCAAAACATTCCAATCCATCAGATACCACCAAAGTACTCCAGCTTGCTGGAAACCACAAGTCAACTAATGCATTAGACTACACGAAGCATTCCGGCTCAAGGGACCCTACCATGGCTCACTGAATACACCTGGGCCACCGTGGCCTGACAGAGCCACCATACATTTGGCCCACCAGACTTAATGAAACAAAGCCACACAGACACAAGCATGCACACAAAAGGCAGGGGTGGGAATGAGGGTCTTTAACAGTTTTCACCAGCTCCATCTCCCACCCCCTCCCTGCCAGGTGAGTTCAGACTTGGTACATTTGCATGGAGATGACCCTGACAATAGTGGGTCATCTTCCTTAGAGTCCTCCAGATTAGATCCAACTCCCACCCCTTATTCTCCTCCTAGGAAGACCACCAGGCCAAGACCCACCAAAGAGGGGTGTGGGTAGAGAAGGAGGATCAGTGACTGGCCATGGCCTGATACGGGAAGTGCATGCCTCACCCTGGTGACATCATAGGAAGTAACCTGGAGACACCACAGGAAGTACACGCCCCCATGATATCATGAAGTAACCTTCCAGGAAGGCTCACTGAGACATCATAGGAAGTACCTGTCTCTCCTATCATCACAGGAAGTGACCTCCAGGGAACTACTTCCTGTGACATCATAGGGAGTGCCAGAAGCACCCCAGAAAGTACTTGACTCAGTGACAGCACGACAGGGACCTTCATGCCCATTACTCAAGGAAAAACCATAGGAGATGCCATAGGAAGTTGTTCCAGCCTTGTGCCAGAGCCTTGCCCACCGGACTGGCCCAATCCCAGAGCCGGCCTCATTCCCAGCAGCACCGCACCCCTCCCCCCATACAACCTGACAACAAAAAAGTGAAAAGTCCCACCTAGGAGGGGCAACTTCAGTGAGGGGAGAGTAGCTGAGAAAATCTGGGAACTCTGAGGTCCCTGCTCCAAATGCCCCACTTCAACTCAGACTCCTCTGCTACCTCTGCTCCCATCAGGTCCCTCAGATCCGGAGCTGAAAGCAGGAGAGGCGGGGTGTTGTTTTGGGGCAGCCCCTCTTTCTAGGTGACCCAGAGGCTCCCTCCCCTCCTCCCATATGGAAACAAAAACTTATAAAGGGGCGGGGGGGAAATCCTTATCAAAGGAGGGGAAAAAAAGGAGGGAAAGAAAGAGAAAATAACGCTTTGTTTTCTATTAAAATCAACAAAATGCAATATATACAGATATCACACAGACCTGGGCCCTGGGAGAGGAGGGTCAGGCCCAGTCAAGCATAGGGAGGAAGGAAGAAGGGGTCAGTTCAGGGCTGGGGAGGGAGCTTCTGGGCCCCATCCCCAGCCATCACTCAATCCTGCCTATGACTACCAGAAAGGGGGGGTGCAGTCAGGCCTACCCCAGCCCCATCCCAAGAGGAGCAGGACTCTACCGAGCTGAGGTCAGGAGTTGGGGGGCAGGGGAGGGGGAGGGGGGAGAAGGAGGGGGAGGGGGAGGAAAAGGAGGGACAGGGAGCCGGGTGGGAGCACACACCACAGGCCTCATCCCACTTTCTGGGGGTTTGAGGCCCTCACTCCCTGCTCGTAGGTGACCCGCTGGCTGATGAGGTATTGAGCGGCTTGCGTGGCCGCGGGGCTGCCGGTGATGGTGACCCGCCGGTTCCGCGTGCCTGGCAGGAACTCTCCCTTCTTGGAGATCTGGATGCGGGCGCCTGTCAGCTCCTGGTACTCCACCAACGTCTTGCCCCCCTTGCCCAGGATGGCTCCCACCAGGTTCTCAGGCACCGCAATCTCCACCAGCTCCTTGGCGCTCTCAGCCGCCAACTTCTCCGCCGTCAGGAAGCCCCCAGCCGCCCCCGCTGCGGCTGCCGCGGCCACCAGCGGGCCACCCCCTCCGCCCGCCCCGCCGCCCGCCCCGGCCCCGAGGTAGCCGTTGGCGGCCGCGGCCAAGGCGAAGGACCCCAGGGCTCCAGGTGGCGGGGGTGGGGGTGGAGCAGCTCCGCCCGCTGGCCCGGCCCCTGCTTCCCCGGCGTAGGATGCCAGGAGATTGGCGGCGGCGGCGGCGGCAGGGTTGGCACCGGCGGCCACAGCGGCCAGGACCCCAGAGGCTGCGGCCGAGTTGAGGCCCAGGCCGAGGGAGTTGGTGTTGTAGCCGTAACTGGCCAGCGTGTTAAGCGCCGTGCTGATGGCCAGCAGGTCGGTGCCCGAGAAGGCAGGCAGGGCGGCAGGAAAGGCTCCCACGCCCGCCAACCCCGCCGGGCCCAGCAGGCCAGAGGCGGCAGCGGCCGAGGCGGCGGCAGCGGCGGGCAGCACATCCGCGGGGCTGGCGTACGGCGAGCCGGTGGGGTTGGAGTTGGCCACAGGGCCAGCCACGTTGGCGTAGCTGATATTCAGGCAGCTGCTGCTCTGGGGATCTTCCTGTACCTTCTGCACGATGGCGCTCACGGCCTTGTGCACCTGCTCCGGTTCGCCGCTGACCGTCACCACGCGCTCCTGCAGGTTGATGCCCTCCGGCTTCTGGGACAGCTGCACCCAAGCACCCGACTGTTCCATCACGGCTTTCACTGTCGCGCCCCCCTTGCCTATGATCAGGCCCGCCGTGCTGTTGGGGACGATAAGCTTGGCCTGCGTGGGGAGCCAGAGGGAGGGTCTTTAGGGGGGTAATCGGACACTGAAAGGCAACGTTAGTCTAAGACTGGCCATCTCAAGTCATTTCCCACCCCTGCTCTCAAATGTCCAGAATCAGGCCCAGCACGCCCCCTTGATATGCACCAGTATGATTCTACTGGTTAGAAATATTGAAATATTTCCATATTCATTGGTAAAAAAAAAAGGAGCTACTACTCCATCTCTCCTCAGTAGCCTCTCAGCCACCCTGTTCCTGGGACCCCTGGGACCTCCCTTCCATCTGGGACCTCCCTTCCATCCGGCACCTAGAAGCTGAAAGACTAACCCAGTGGGAGCCCTCCAGGACCTCTCTCCAATCTTGCACTGGTGCCCATGTCCTTCTATATCATTAAGTACTCCGATTCCCAGCCCCAGAAAAGGCATCATTAGTCTCACTTTGCAGATGAGCCACTTGAGGCCTAAGAGGTGAAGGGACTTGCCCCAAGGTCACCCAGACAGCGAAGGAACTGAAATCCAGCCTCGTGGATTCCTGCTCCATTGTGCTTTCCACCCTATGACGTGGTCACTTCGCTTAAGCTCTTCATTGTTGTTATGAGCTGAATTGCTGTCCCCTCCCACCCCAATTCACATGTTGAAGTCATAACCCCTAATACCTCAGAATATGATTGTATATGGAGATAGGGTATTTAAAGAGGCATTTAAGGTTAAGTGAGGTCATTAGGGTGGACCCTAATCCAATACGGTTGGTGTCCTTATAAGAAGAGGAGATTAGGACACAGACACACACAGGGGGAGGACCATGTGAAGACAGAGAGGGGGAGCTCCCTGGTGGCCTAGTGGTTAGGATTCCAGGCTTTCACTGCCGTGGCCCAGGTTCAATCGCTGGTCAGGGAACTGAGATCTTGCAAGCTGTGTGGCGCGGGCCCCCTGCCCCGCAAAAAAAAGACAGAGAGACAATGGCTATCTACAAGCCAAGGACAGAGGCCTCAGAAGAAACCAGCACTGCCGATGCCTTGAGTTCAGATTTCTAGCCTCCAGAATTGTGAGACAATGAGTTTCTGTTGTTTAAGCCACCCAGTTCGTGGTACTTTGTTTTGACAGCTCTAGCAATCTAATATAGTTGTCTTATCTGCAAAATGATGATAAAAAAAGCTTACATCAGAGAAGATGGAGAAAATTGGTCACTTACATATGAGGGTCCCCCTTCTCAGTTGTAGAGCAGCCCATCCTTTGCAGCTACAAATCGGATCATTTTTTAATAATTTATTTATTTTTTATTTTTGGCTGCTTTGGGTCCTCGTCGCTGTGCGCGGGTTTTCTTTTAGTTGCGGTGAGCGGGGGCTACTCTTCGTTGCGGTGCGTGGGCTTCTCATTGCCGTGACTTCTCTTGTTGCGGAGCACGGGCTCTAGGTGCGCGGGCTTCAGTAGTTGTGGCACGTGGGCGCAGTAGTTGTGGCATGCAGACTGTAGAGTGCAGGCTCAGCAGTTGTGGTTCACGGGCTTAGCTGTTCCGTGGCATGTGGGATCTTCCCGGACCAGGGCTCGAACCCATGTCCCCTGCATTGGCAGGCGGATTCTTAACCACTGCGCCACCAGGGAAGCCCCCGTATCAATCCTGAGTCCAGTGGGGATATTTCAAAACCAAACATCTCCTTTCACATCTCCAAGTGCATTTTTACACACAAATTCCTCCTTCTCAATCCTTCTCACGTCCCCTCAGACCTGTGGATTCTACCCTCTGAAGCTTTCATCTCTGCCTCTCCTTTCCACCCCCAAGCCAGATCCTGGGGGTGTTAGGAAAATTGTGGGAGCGGTTTTGGTTGTCTGCAATAACTGGGGACAGATGCGGGCATGCAGTGGGCAGGGTCAGGGATGTTTGCACCCCATAATGTGAGTCAGTTCCTCACAATGAAGAACAGTCCCAGGTCCTGTACGACTTTTGAATGTCCCCCTGGACATTCATGTTGGTGAGAAGTCTGTTTATAAATCTCGCAGCCAGAACTGAGCCCCATGATACATGTTAAGTACCAAGTAGTTTTTTCTTTTGCACGGTTTTAAGATCTACTGAAATTTCCAGGGATGTAACTATTGGTAAATCAAGGGAAGATTGTACTTTATTTTGTTCTGAATTTTACCAAGAGTCGTTCATCATTTTAGAAAACCATGACATCATGCAAGCTATTATATATAGAATGGATAAACAAAAAGGTCCTCCTGTATAGCACAGGGCACTATATTCAATATCCTGTCATAAACCATAATGGAAAAGAATACAAAAGGGAATGTATATATATGTATAACTGAATCACTTTGCTGTACAGCAGAAATTAACACAACACTGTAAATCAACTATACTTCAATTAAAAAAAAGAAAACCATGACATAGGAGTAATGCCTGTATCATTTAAGTCTCCAATACTACGCTCTGTCTCACTCAGGCCACGTCAGGCGTGAGCAGCTGACTGTTTCATTATTTATTTCTACTGTGGCCCTGGCTGAGTATTTACATATTAAAATTCACCTTATTTTATAACAAATAACCTTCCTTTCATCTCTCCTTTATTTGAAAGTCTTATGGGATATAGAAAATGTCCATCCGTACAATGGAATATTATTTGGTAATCAATTTAAATGAAATGAAGGACTGATGCATGCTACAACATGGATGAGCCTAGAAAATATTATGCTGCATGAACGAAGTAAGGTACAACAGACCACATATTGTATAATTCCATTTCTGTGAATGTTCAGAATAGTCAAATCTATAGAGACAAAGTAGATTAGTGGTGGCTGAGGGCTGGGGTGGGGAGAGCTGGGAGGATTGAGGGGTGATAGCTAAGGGGATCAAGGTTTCCTTTTGAGGAAATGAAATGTTCTAAAATTGATTGCGGTGATGGATGCCGGAACTCTGAATATAATAAAGCCGTTGAACTGCACACTTTAAATGGGTCAAATGTATTTATGTGAATTATATCTCAATAAAACTGTTAAAAATCTTATAGGGCTTCCCTGGTGGTGCAGTGGTTAAGAATCCGCCTGCCAATGCAGGGGACAACAGGTTCGAACCCTGGTCCGGGACGATCCCACATGCCATGGAGCAACTAAGCCCGTGCGCCACAACTACTGAGCCTGAGCTCTAGAGCCCGCGAGCCACAACTACTGAGCCTGCGTGCCACAACTACTGAGACCGTGTGCCACAACTACTGAGCCCGCGTGCCACAACTACTGAAGCCCACGCACCTAGCGCCCGTGCTCCCCAATGAGAAGCCCCCGCTCGCCGCAACTAGAGAAAGCCTGTGCAGCAACGAAGACCCAACGCAGCCAAAAATAAATAAATAAATTTTTAAAAATCTTATAGATTTTTTAAAAAATAAATTTATTTTGGGCTTCCCTGGTGGCGCAGTGGTTGAGAGTCCGCCTGCCAATGCAGGGGACACGGGTTCGTGCCCCGGTCCGGGAAGATCCCACATGCCGCGGAGCAGCTGGGCTCGTGAGCCACGGCTGCTGAGCCTGCGCGTCTGGAGCCTGTGCTCCACAATGGGAGAGGCCACAACAGTGAGAGGCCCGTGTACCGCAAAAAAAAAATCATCAAGAATTATTTTTATTTATTTATTTATTTATTTATGTCTGCGTTGGGTCTTCGTTGCTGCGCGCGGGCTTTCTCTACTCTTCCTTGCGATGCGCGGGCTTCTCATTGCGGTGGCTTCTCTTGTTGTGGAGCACAGGCTCTAGGCACGTGGGCTTCAGTAGTTGTGGCACGCGGGCTTCAGTAGTTGTGGCTCACGAGCTCTAGAGCGTAGGCTCAGTAGTTGTGGCACACGGGCTTAGTTGCACCACAGCATGTGGGATCTTCCCGGACCAGGGATCAAACCCGTGTCCCCTGCATTGGCAGGCGGATTCTTAACTACTGTGCCATCAAGGAAGCCCCAGATATGTTTTTTATTTATACAAATAGACATATTATATATATAATTTCAGAGAGTAAAGTGGGCATAGGAAAATATTTGTAGGAGAAAGGGGACATTGGCTCCCTTCAAACAGGCAAACAGGGCTGAGAACCACTGCTCTGACATGCTCTGTTCCCTGTTGATCTCTCTGACTTCACTCTTCCCTCCCTCTTGCTGACTCCACTGCAGACACACCAGACTCCCTGCTGTTCCTCCAACTTGCCAAGCTCTGCCCAGACTCAGGGACTTTGCACCTGCTGTTCCCTCACCTGGAATGCTTTTCCCCAGAAAAGACGGCTCGCCCCTCTCTTCATTCATTGCACAAATGCACCTCCCCAGAAGGGCCTTCCCTGACCACCTGATTATCAAAGCTTGTCTGTGTTTATTTTACATCTCCAGCATGGATACCTCCAGACTCATAACTGCTAACCTCACAACTCTAGTATGATGCTGAGTGGACACCTCAAACTTAAAATCTCATCTTCCTCCTCAAATGTGTTTCTGCCATGGTGTTCCTCATTTCAGCACATGGAAATGCATCCTTCCACTACTCAGTCCCAACCCTTAGAAGTCCTCTCTTTCCTTTACACTCAGCATCCAATCAGCAATTCTGTTGGCTCTACCTTCAAAACTATATCCTAGGCTATGCTAGATTAAAAGAGATTAAGGAGGTATAACAACCAAATGCAACGCATGAACATTAACTGAATCTTTAATAAAAATACTTTATAGATATAAAAGATATTTTGGGGTAATCTGAATATGGACTTTTTATTAAATAATATGAATTCAGTGTTAATTTTTATAGGTGTGATAATAGTAATATAATAACATAGGAGACTGTCCTTGTTCTTGGGAGATATATACTGAAGTATTTAGAGGTGAAGAGTCATGAGATCTACAACTTATTTTCAAATAGATCAACAAAAAAACCCCCAAAAAACAACGTGTGTGTGTGTGTGTGTGTGTGTGTGTGTGTGTGTGTGTGTAGAGATAAAACATGTGTTAACAATTGGTGAATCTAAGTGCAGTGTATAGGGAGTTCATTGTAACGTTCTTTAAACATTTTCCAAATAAAAAGTTAAGAGAGGGGGCCTCCCTGCTGGCGCAGTGGTTAAGAGTCCGCCTGCCGATGCAGGGGACGCGGGTTAGTGCCCCGGTCCGGGAAGATCCCACATGCCACGGAGCGGCTGGGCCCGTGAGCCATGGCCGCTGAGCCTGCGCGTCCGGAGCCTGTGCTCCTCAACGGGAGAGGCCACAACAGTGAGAGGCCCGCGTACCGCAAAAAAAAAAAAAAAAAAGTTAAGAGAAAAAAAGGCCCCAATACTTCCTTTCCTTTTTCTCTGTCTTTTCTTCATAATACTTTTCACTCTCTGACATCCTATACATTTTATTTATTTACTTATTTTCTGATTCTCCAGGAAGAATTTTAAGATCCACAAGGGTAGAGATTTGTGTCTGTACTGTTTACTGCTGGGTTCTCAGTGCCTAGAGGAATGCCTGGCACATACTCAGCCAAGAGTGGGTGAATGAATGGCTGGATGAAAGAATGGATGATGAAATGCCCAAAGGACCAAGCAGGAATGGGACTGGGTGTAGGCAGCCAGGTGCATGCATCTCACCTGGTGGTGGTGGTCTGTGTGTGTGTGTGATATTCAAATTCAGCCTGATATGAGTTTTACAGATTAACTGGCAATTCTGACTTGTAAAATGTGAAGCGGCCTAGTTTTTAAATGTTGGTAACCACTTCAAAACGTCTAAGAACCACTGTGTAGCAGTCAGACCACCAGTCTGCAGCCCGTTGCAAACAAACCCCTGAAAAGCTGCCCTGGACTCTGGAGGCACCTGCTCGGGTTCAGATCCTGGCTCCACCACTGATTCTGGGCAAGGGACCTAATCTTTTGGAAACTCAGTTTTCTCTTCCATAAAATGGAGACATTCATACCTCTTCCATAGGATTACTGTGAGGTCTAATGGAGATCATGCATGAAATGATGAGCTTGAAATTCAAGCATGGCCACAATTAGCCAGAACTGAGTATGGCTGCCCTCCAGATGACATATAGTGCCTATCTCTGCCAGGTTACACCAGACTACCTCCCCTCAGTCATGTTTCTGCTTGGTCCCCATGGGCATGTCATCACCCATTCATTCAAACAAGCAACATTTGCTGAGCACCTACTATGTGCCAAGCACTGGATGCCATGAGAGCAGGCAATTAATATGTGCCCATAGTAGGTACACATGAAATGGTTGTTGTCATTGTTATCCCCATGGGCGGACCTGGATTTAAATCCCACATCTGTGGTACAGCCACTTTGGAAAACAGTCTGGCGGTTCTTCAAAAAGTTAAACGTAGATTTATCATATGACCTACAAATTCCACCCTAGGTATATATCCAAGAGAACTGAAAACATACATCCACACATATGTTCATTAGCAGCATTATTCATAATAGCTAAAAAGTAGAAACACCCCAAATTTCTATCAATTGATGAATAGACAAAATGTGGTATATCCATACAGTGAAATATTATTTGGCCATAAAAAGGAATGAAGTTTTGTTATATGCTACAGTATGGATGAATCTTTTTTTTTATTTTTTTTTGGCCACATCATGCGGCTTGTGGGGATCTAAGTTCCCTGACCAGGGACTGAGCCCGTGCCCTCGGCAGTGAAAGTGTGGAGTCCTAACCATTGGACCGCCAGGGAATTCCCAGTATGGATGAATCTTGAAGACATTATGCTAAGGGAAAGAAGCCAGACTCAAAATGCCACAGAAATATCATTCAATCTATATAAACTATTCAGAATAGGGAAATCCATAGACACTAAAAGTAGATTAATGGTGGGAAGGGGCTGGGGCAGAGGCACTGGGGGAATGGAAAATCACTGTTAATGGCTATGGGGCTTTTTTTGGGGTGGTAAAAATGTTTTAGAATTACATAGTGGTGATCAATGCACAACCTTGTGAATATACTGAAACCACTGAATTACACACTGTAAAATGGTGAACTTTACAGTATGTGAATTATATCTCAATACAGCTGTTATTTTAAAGAAATCATTGGAGAAAAAGAAGTCTGACAAGTCAAGGGGATAGAACAGAAAAATGTACAAAACCAGGCCTAAGGGTAAAGAGGTATTTAGTATGTGATACAGCATTTCAGAGCAATGGGGGAAGGATGGAACCTTTTCATCCAAGGAACTGTGTTCGCCAAGAAACGGTGAAAGCAAATGCCTTCACCTCTCTGTGCTTCCGTTTCCTCATCTCTGACATTGACATAACCACAGCTACTCTATACAATTATTGAGAATATTCAATGACTAAAATGATCCCTTAGTGCCTGGCACATGGGAAGCCCTCAGAAAACAGTAGCTGCCTTCATGATAGGCCCAGATTGCAAGACCACAGCATCTTAGATCTGCACAGGCGGTTCTATGGAATCTTGGATGTTAGAACAGTAGACTGTTAGAATAATACAGGTCTAGAATCTTGGAATCACAGAGCCATAGAATTGTAGGTGTCTTAG
The DNA here is from genome assembly GCF_005190385.1 of Monodon monoceros. Taxonomy (NCBI): domain Eukaryota; kingdom Metazoa; phylum Chordata; class Mammalia; order Artiodactyla; family Monodontidae; genus Monodon; species Monodon monoceros. Next base: position 49,233,211 of record NW_021703766.1, read on the forward strand.
AGCCAGAAAGACCTCAGAGACCATCTGCCTCAGAGGTTTCCAAGTCTGGAGATTTAAAAATAATAATAATAAATAACAACAACAATAACAGCAGTGGCCGCTAACAGTGCTTACCACGTGCCAGGCACTTTTTAAAATACTTCCATATAGTAACTAACTGAATTTTAGCAACAACCCTACAAGGTAGGTACTGTTATTATCACACTTTATAGATTGGGAAACGGAGGCACGGAGAGGTTAAGTAACTTGCCTAAGGTCACACAGATAGTGACCAGTAGAGCCAGAATCTGATCCCAGGCCAGAGTCCATGTTCAGATCCCCACGCCTTCTCCCCAGAAACTCTGATTCAGCGGCTCCAGGCCACGACTCAGGAATCTGTGTTTTAAGCTACCCAGATGACTCAGATACCAGCCAGGGCTGAGAATCGCCGGTCTAGCCCAGAGGTGGCAAACTGGTGACGCTCAGCCCATAGCCGGCCCACAGCCACACAGTGTTTTCAAAACTGAGCCAACCTTGAAAAATCAGTTGATTTAAAATATTTTTGACTTCTCTGGAAAAATGGGGAAGATGTAATACTCTGTCCCCATTCCCAAATGGCAAGAATCAAGTGAAGGTGAATAGCAGCTGCCCCCTTTAGGGATGGCATGATATCTCTATGTTGAGTCCAAGGTCCTCAATCCTTTATGTTCCCTTTCCGAATCCTGGAGGCATTTCCATTTATAATCCCTGGCTCGGCCCAGCTTCCCCACTGTAAAGAAAGGGAAACTGAGGCATACAGAAGGGAAAAAGACACAGAGCAACACAGCAAGTCCAAGGCAGAAAGGGAATAGACCTGCCTCCTGACTCAAAAATCCCATAATAACGACAACGGCGAACATGTTTTGAGAACTTTCTATACATTAGGCATGCATGATAAGTGCTTTTCAAATGTTAATGAACACTAGCCACCACCCTTAAGTGGGTACCATAATAAATCTCATTTTACATGGAGAAATCAAGTCACCTGCTCAAGGTCACACAGGTAAGAAGCATCAGAGGAAAATTCAACTCAACATCTGATTCCAGAGCCTGAGCCTTCAGCCATTATCTCTCGCATTCTTTGGAGCCCCGGAGTAATAAGGCAGAGGAAGAAGTCCTGGTTCTGTAACCTTTCGACTCCGCTATTTCAGACTTCCCGTGGCTTAGGTGGTGGAGAGGGAGGCTCAAGCACAGACGGTGCTGACCCCATTTCCCCTGCAACATGTACAAACTCTTGATGAACCCTGAGCCCCTAGTGGCCACGACCAAGGCGGAGGGAAGAGGCAATATCCTCGCTTCCCTGTAAACTGTGGGTAAGCTGTGGCCTGCTGGTGGAAAGGGATTTGGGAGAGGCCTGGCAGGGCGCGAGGAGCAGAGATGCTTCAGCACCAAGGACAGCAGCCGCGCTCCAAGCCCCAAGCCCGCAGACTTTGCGGGGAACGCTCCGCTCCGAAGCATTCTTCCAGAGCTTTCTGCCCACTGTTTCCCCACGAGCTCAGAGAAACTTAGACCCGTGGTCTCCCCCACCTCAGGGCAAAAAGAATTCCCGGGAATTCCAGCTTCCTTTTACCGAGGCCCTCTCTCTTGTCTTTGCTTTTAGGCAGACTTTAAGGAACCCTCACAAGTGGCCTGTCCGCCTGCCCGGGTCATCGTGTGCACATGTATACGGGAGCGGGGAAGGGGAGAGAAAACGGGGAGTTTGCTGCAGCCAACCCCGTGCTCTCTTCCTCCTTGGCCTTCTACGCAGTCAGGACCGTGCTGCCAGGGGCTTTGCAGCAAGCCCACCTGCCCGGTGTGCATGGTGGTCTTGGCAACGCGAGGGGCCCAGGAAGCGATCGGTCAGCTCCTTGCCACTCCCCTACACCACGGCTTCCAGGTAACTGAGGCAACAGAGAGGCTCTGCCCTTCTCCTTCCATCCCTCCTTGAGAGGGCTGTGTAGGAGAGGGACCCGCCCCCGCCCAATGGAACATCTTCTCTCCAAAATGGTGGCTACTCCTGTTCAGTCATTAATGGAGAGAGGGAGTACCGGAGGCTGCTTCTAAAATTTTCTGCCTATGGATGGGGGTGTCGCTGAGGTTACTTCCGGTGAGAACAGGAAGTGGGAAGCGGGTGGTTTTGAGAGACAATGGGAAGATGTGGAAGAGAGAAGAGGATCTGGAGAATCCTAGGAAGGAGGAATAAGTAAGGGGGTCTGGGTCAGATTCTCCCAGACCTTCACTCTCTCTCTGAATCAAATCACTCTAAGAGGTCTGGAGTCCTTAGGCTGACTCTAACAATAATACTAACCACTACCACGTATCTGACTGGTAAATGTTTTATAGCCATTATCCCATTGAACCCCCATCACAATCCAGTGACGTGGAAGAAGTGTTTTCTCTCAAACCCCACCAGCTTTACAGAGACTCAGCCTCTGCCCCTGCTAACCTGCTTGGCTCTGTCAGGATTCATTGTGGTTTGGGGTTGAAGGATATTGACCACCTCGGGCTTGGTCATCGCTTGTGGGATTTCTCGGACCTTCTCGGCAATAAAGCTGTGCACAGCATTCAAGGCCTCTGCCGTGCCCTGTACCAGGCATACTCGCTCTGTGGTTCCTGTTGAGCAAAGAAGAGAGAGGGCACACTCATCAGACAGGAAGGGGAGCATTCCTGAGAGACAGGCCCCATTTAATGGACGGAGAAGACTTAGGTCCAGAGAGTGGACCTCACTGGCCCCAGGTCACTTGATAAGCCTGGGCAAGCTGGCATGGGCTCCCAGACCATGATGGGTAGCTGGGAGAATGAGAGGAATCCCTGTTTTATTATCTGCACTTCCTCTCCCTCCCTTAAAACAACCCCAGGGGATGGAAGAATGATGCTTAAGTACTTTGCTATGCCCACAGCAGCCCTGGGCAAGGGAGACGGGGCTCAGCTGCCTCTTCCCAGTCCTTGCTGGCTCTCTCGGTTGCTTTGGCAACCATTCACTCACTCCCCCCTCCCCACCTTCTAGAAGCCGAGAGCTCAGGCCTGCAACGGTTGCCACAGTAACTGGAACCCCCTTATCGGTGTGGCTGGCTGGGTCCTCAGCCCACCCCCAGGGGGACTAGGGATGAGGCCCCGTTGCCATGGCAACCCCTGAAAGCCTGCAGCAACGGCCTCTGGGCTTTTGGAGAGGATGGGGAAGGGCTGGGGGATGGGGGAGACAGCAGAGAGGCCTGAGTGCCTGCCTGGACCCACCAGATGGAGGGCTGAGGGGTGGGGGAGGGCAAGGCTGTGAAGAGGGGAGAGCAGAGTGGGGCAAAGGCAACTCATGGAAGAGTGGAGACAGGGGGATGGAGAAAGCAGGGTGAGGTGGGTGCCTTTGCTGGCGATTCTCCAGATATTGGCTGTGGTTCTGACCTGGGCATCCTTACTATGTGTATTGGGGGTGGGCAGCAGGGAGAGGAGACACTAATTCTGGGTGATGCTGGGATATATGTGTATGGGAGAGAGACTCTGGGTAACACTGACTGACCAGTGTGAGTACATCTGTGAGGCTGTTTGGGTGAGTGGTGTGTGTGTGCATGTGTATACTTGGGCAGGACTGGCTCAATTATCTTTACGTGTGTGTGTGTGCATGTGTGTGTGTAAAAGAAAAAGCAGGAGAGACAGAGATATAAAAAGACTCTGTGACATAGTGATTCCAGTAAAGACGTTTATGTGTACTCTTGTGTGGGGGGAAAGACTTTGGGTGTCGCTGTGACGTTTGAGGTTATGTACACTATTTGTGAGACTTGAGCTGGGTGTGCCCAAGGGTTTGAGAGTAAGAAACAAAGAATCCCAGGAAGTGGCATTGAGGCTGTACGATGAATGTATAGCACTTGGAGATTGTATGACTCTGTGTGTGTGTGTGTGTGTGTGTAAGGGAAAGAGATATCCAGACACCCCTAGGTGTTCAAAAGACTACTTGGATGAGTGGTATGTGGAATGCACATATATGTGTAAGGGTGCGTGTATAGGAAACAGGCAAGACTCTGTGACTGATGTGTGTGAACATGAGGAAGAGAAAGAGACCAACAGGCAGACCCAGGGGTCAGTATGTAAGACTGTTTGGAGGACTGATGTATTCGTGTGTGTGTCTGAGTGTCTGAATTACAGACAGACAAAGACGACTCCACCAAGCCTGGCCGGGGTGAAGCTGTGAGCGCCTGGCTGATTTGGACGTATTAGGTGTGTGGGGTGTGTGTGTGTGTGTCTCTTCCTGGGTGGGAATCTCTCTGCAGGACCAGTTAACTCCCTGGGTCTGTAAAAGGTCCTGAGTGTGCTCCAGGCTCCGTGTGCCTGTGTGTCTGGGACACTTGGGGGTGAGTGTCTGGTGTCCTGTGGGCATTCCAGTGTGGCATGCTAGTGTTACCACCCTGACCCCTTGCTTGCTATCTCTCAGCCCCGCAAGCGAGTCTCGCCATGTGTCTGAGTGTCACTGTCTTGGGTCACCGGGGTAGTTGACATCCCCCATCTCCTTTGGGCCGCTGCTCCTTGCTCGTACTCCCCTCCACCCCAGAACAATGGCTTGGTCTGAGCCAAGCGTGAGTCAGCGTGCAGGCTGCCTCCGTCTGGGTGTAAATAGGAAAGGGTGTGGGTCAGGGTGGGAACTAGGGGGTGGGGTGGCCCCAGGGAGAGCCTGACTGAAGTGGCCCAGCTCTCCATCTCTGGGAGGCTTCCTTCCAGCTCAGGGAGTCTGTGATCTCACAGACTTGTAGTTCTTAACCAGGGTCCACAGGGGCTTTGGGGGACTCAGTTTAACCCTGAAAGAATATCTAATAATAACAGCTGGTGCTTACATAACACCAATCGCCAGGCATCGTTCTAAGCACTTTATATGTATTTGTTCACTTTAGTACATGAGGCAGGCAATATTATTATTCTTCATTTACTGCTAAGGACACTAAGGCACAGAGGTCTGGGATTTGTCCAAGTTCACTCAGCCAGTAGTGAAAGATCAGGGTTTTGAACCCAGGTGTCTGGCTTCAGAGTCTGGGCTTTTAACCATTGAGCCATCCTGTGCTAAATGTGGGGTGGGTGGAGTGTGTGTGTGTGTGTGGTGGGGAGAGGCATACAATGATTGCAATTCTGCTTTTGTATTTTTGATGGTAAAAAAGAATATGTATGAATTTATTAAGTAGTCACTTAAGATTTTGCACTTGGCTGCAGAGATGTTATAAATCAGTAAAAAAATTTAAAAAGTGTATGTGTCCGTTTTTCTTCTGGGGCTAGGGTCCAGGGCTTCAGGCGGCTCCTCAAAATCAGGAGGAGTTTTAGAATCACTAGAATGTCTGGTGAGCTACACAGAAGACTGTGTGGCTTTGGGCAGGTACCTGCCTCTTCTGGGTCTAAGTTTCTCCATGTATGACTGGGAAGGATTGAATCTGGGGCTTGGGGTTTCTGTATCAAGGAGGGGACACCCTTTGTGTGTTCTACCCCTCCCTTTGGGTAAAGGCCAGGTAGGTTTTTGTTTCATGGAGTAGACACATCAGTGTGTGTGTGTGAGAGAGAGAGACAGAACCAACTTGGCCCAGAGGACCCTTTCAATTTCTCTATTATCAGTTTTTACCTGTCCTTTCACCAGCCACACTGAACAAACTAACCCCCACCCCCAGCCTTTGAACATGCTCTTTCATCTCCCTGGAGCACCCTTCACTGCTGCTTACCTAGCTCACTCTTATTATTCTGGCCTCCTCCTCCAGGAAGCCCTTCCTAATCTCCTCAGGCTGGGTCGGGTGCCCTGTCTGGGCTCCCTCCATCCTCTGGGTTTCCCTGTCCCAGCTCTGACCACTCTAGGTCATCAATGGTGTTCGGTTTATCTCCCCCACTGGGATGTGAGATCCGGGAGGGCTAGGCTGGGGTGCCTCAGTCACTGCTTGTGTCCCCATCTCGGTCCGGTATGGTGCTGGCATAGAGAAGATGCTCAGAGAATATATGTTGAATGAATGAATGAAAGGTATCAGCCAGGAGCAGAGGAACACATGCTTGAGCAGTAGCATCTCCATTTCTTACGTTCCTGTGGGTCCTGGGAAGTCCTAAGGACAGGACCAGGATGTAGGGAGCTGTGTACTGCATCTCTGAGCCAGGAGCTAGTATATGCTGTATGATCTGGAAGTTCCAATTTGGGGGTGGGGAGCGGGGCTGGCTGCACATCCAGGGGCTGGGGAGAGACGCTGGCTCACGTTGCTTGTTTGAACAGTGTTCGGCCCAGGAGAGAGGCAATGACTGTCCCATCCTCTGGGGTTCTAGGCTGCCTGGCCAGTGGGATGTGTCACTGAGTTGAGAGGGAATGACATGTGTTATGTCACAGAATGTGATCCAGGGGCAAGGAACCAAGTGTCCTTGGATGAAAGTCCCAAGCAGAGGTCTCATCCGTATCTTGTGGGCTAGGGGAGTGAGGAGGAAAACTGGGCCAGGGAGGAAGAGAAAAGGGGGTTGTGCCAGGTTCCCTGGACTGTTCTCTAAACCTCTTGCCAAAGCTGCTTAGTTAGATGGGAGGCAGGGGGGTGGAGGGAGGAGAGAGAGAGAGAAAGAGACACACACAGAGAGAGAGAGAGAGAGAGAGAGAGAGAGAGAGAGAGAGAATATGAATTTGTCCTGACCCTCGGCTCCAGCTCTGGTGTTTGACCTAAAAAATCCAAGGGGATTAAGGATGAACTAGAACCAGTGCTGGACCAGAGATGCAGTTCAGGGGGCCTTCCCTGGATTCCTAGATGTCAAAACTCAGGCATAGGTCTTGGGAGGGATATATGAAGGGGTGAGAGATATTGAGGGAGATTATAGAGAGTGGAGGGGCCTGGAAAAATTTATGATTGAAGGAAGGGAGATAGAGCTGGAGGAGAGGCAGAAAAGGGGCTGATTTTGGAGAGAGGGGAAGAAAAAAAACACGAGGGAGCTGAGACTTAGGAGAAAAAGAGAAACATAAAGGGAGAGATGGGCAAGCAGGGGCAGAAAGAAATGAGGGGCAATGCCGGCAAAGAATGACCCCATTGAGAGGCGCTACCAACTACTGGTTGAATGGGTGACTGAACAGAGAGAGTTGGGAGAGGAAGACAGAGAAAAATGTGAGAATAAGAGAAGTGGGGGAAAAGGAAAATATGGGGAGAGAGATGGGAAGACAGAAAGGGAAGGGAAGAAGAGGGGAGGAAGAGGAAAAAGCCAAGACAGACAGACTGGCTGGGAGGCTAAGAGAACAGAGATGGGGGATGTCCAAACAGAACCAGAGAGACAGAGCAGAAAGCAGAGCAGGAGGAGACAGAGAGAAGCCGATGGGAATGGAGCCTAAGGGAACAAGAGATGGGAAAGTCAGAAACAGGATGAGAGACACATAAAGAATGACACAGATGGAAAACCAGAGCGACTCAGATTGGGGCAAGATGGGGTGACAGAGAAATCCAAAGGGAAAGAGTCTATGTAACATGCATGGCTGGCCCCCCAAGCCCTGAGGGACACCCTAACACCCGCCTCCTTGGCCCCCCCCACCAGCTCCTCCAACTGACCCAAAGGGGCAGGTGTGTGGGAAGGGGCACATCTGCCAGCACATCATGCAAATGAGCTCATGAATATGCAGCAGCCCCATTGTCTTGCCCTGCCCCCACCCCCATCTGCTCAGGCCTGGCCCCTGGGGCCGAGGGCAGCTCTGTCCCCTTAGGGGGAGGGGAGGCCCCCTACCACTCTCACTGCCCCTAGGGCAGCCCTTCCCCCTCCTAGAGGGCCCAGGTGGGAGGGATGGGAGGCCGGAGGAAGAGGGCTGGGCTGGGGCTCACCCGGATAGAAGTCTTTGGACTTGGAGAGCTTGATGGTAGCTCCCGTCTCCTTCTGCAGCTGCACGATGGTCTGCCCGCCCTTGCCAATGATGGAGCCCGCCGCGTAGCTGGGGATCAGCACCTTCAGGAAGTATTCGCCTTCCTCTGCAGGGGCACACAGAGGGGACGGGAGTCAGGGGAGAAGGCTCTTCACCTTTGGACGGTACCTCCAGGGAGGCACTGGCATGGGCTGGGCTAGGAAACCACTGGGATCACAGCAACACAGAGAAGCAATGACCAAGAGAATAGCAGTAGGAAAATAAAACACGCCATGATCTTCATTCGCTCATTTATTCATTCATTCCGCAAATAATTCCTGAGCACCTGCTACGTGCTTGGCACCGTTCTAGTGAAACAGCCATGAAGAAAACAGACAAAGCTCCCTGATTTCGCAAATAAGGCAAATAAGGCCAAAAGAGTTTTGGTGATTCAGCCAAGAGCTCACACAGCTACACTCTTCTAGAGGGGGGAGACAGACAGTATGTTTTACGTTGTCGGATGGTGGTAAGTACTAAGAAAACAAAAAGAGGCAGGAAAGAGGAAGGGGAGTGTAGGTGCTACACTGTCAGATCCGATGGCCAGGAAAGCCTTCCCCAAGAATGCGGCATTCTTTGTTCATCAAACATTTCTATAGCACCCAATATGCGCTAGACTCTGTTCCAAGTAATTTACAAATACGAGTTTTTTTTCATTTTCACACTGAGGCTGAGGGAGGTACTTTAAAAAAAAACCCATTCTCCAGATAAGTAAACAAAGGTGAAGAAATTGCTCCCGTTCACATAGCTAGTAGGTGGCAGGGCTGAGATCTGAACCCCACCTGGCTCCAGAGTCCATGCTCTGAACCATTATGATACACTGTTTCCAGACAGTCGAGGAGGAAACAGAACTATGGGGCTATGTGGAGGAAGAGCAAGTGCAAAGGCCCTGGGATGGGGTTATGCCTGCGTTGTTTGAGTGAGAGAGAGGTGGCCAGTGTTGCTGGGGCTGAGTGAGAGAGGAGGAGAGTTAGAAGAAATGAGGGCTGAGAGGGTTGGAGGTAGTGGTGGAGTGTTCAGGCTTGTGGACCAAGGTGGTTTTTATTCCAAGTGAGATGAGAGCTACGGGAAGGCTCTGAGCAGAGGAGGGATGTGATCTGTCTTAGATTTTAAGAAGATCCCTCTGATGCTCATGAGGTGAGCAGACTGCGACAAGCATGGGTGGAAGAGCATGAGGCAACTGCAATGGTCCAGGCAGGAAGTGACGGTGGTCTGACCGGTGGAAGCAGCGAAGGGGGAGGGGAGAGGAGGGCTGGACTCCGGAGAGGTTCTAACACTCACTACTGAGCCAGTGCTCTGCTGAGTGCTTTGCCAGCGTGATCTCATCCATTCCTCACAACCGTCCACTGAGGTGGGTAGAATGAACTCCATCTTTACATAAGGAGAAACTGAGGCACAGAGCAGCACACAGCAGTGAAGGTACCGGCCCAAGGGCACCAAGACAGTGGCTGGGTTGAGATTCAAATGCAACTCTGATTCATTTTTCGCCCACCCATGCTTAACACTTTCCCCTGCTGGCAGCTAAAGACCAATGTGCTCCAGGACAGACTCAAAGACCTAGAGGTGGTGAAGTGGCACCAAGGACCCTTTATGGGGCTTTGGTCATTCTTTGTTATGGACCAGTTTTCTTGGTCACGTGTAAAGCCCTTTGTTAAAGCAGTCTCAAGGCAAGTGCCTAACCTTTCCCACCTTCTAACCAAACTGTCGCCCCTAGGGTAGACATTCGGGAACTTTCTGAGTCTAAGTTACTTTGTGATTTGGCCCCCGTCCACATTTCCAGCTGCAAACCCTCATCTTCCTCCAGGTGCACTAGACACATTTTCCTTTTTGTTCCTCAAACTTCCCTCCTCCCTCCCACCTCAGGGCCTTTGCACATTCTCTTTGCCTGGAACTCCCCTCCCTCAGTGAATCCCTCTTGTCCTTCAGGTCCCCCCTCAAATGTCCCTTCTTGGACTGGAACCCTGAGGAGGGGAAGGATCCCTCTGTCTCATGCCTTTGGAACGATGTACCACAGTCATCCAGTGTGGGCCACATCACTGAAGCTCACCCTTGTGTCCATGGACTCATGCAGCGCCCAGCGCTTGGTAGGCATGCAATAAACACTGGGAAAAGGAAGAGACGAGCCAGGCCATTTTGCTTCCAAAGCTTAAGGTCTTAGGCCATCATCCCCCACTGGTTTTTCAACTTTTTCTTTTAAGCAAAGGAAACCTATTTTCAATGTCTCCCGTGAAACTCCAACATCTAGAGCAGATAAAAGAGAAACTGCTCTGTTGAAAGTGGGGGCAGGGTGGGACTTCCCTGGCGGTCCAGTGGCTAAGACTCTGCGCTTCCACTGCAGGGGCCGCGGGTTTGATCCCTGGTGGGGGAACTAAGATCCCGCATGCCTCACCGTGCGGCCAAAAATTTTAAAATTTAAAATAAAAGTGGGGGCAGGACTGGGGGTCTGGGAGTCATGCCCATCTCCACCTGGTCCCTTAAGATTGAAAGTTCTGGGTTCCCTGATGTGTGAAGATGGAGGTATGAGGGCGGGATGTGGCTTTGCAGGCATGGGGAGGGATCCAGAATTAAGGGGTTTCCTTTAGCCCAAGGCAATCCTCTTAAACTTGCCTAAGCAGACCACTAAGCCTATTAGGTAATTAGCCCCCCAGGGTGCCCTTCCATCAATCATCCTGGCACCCTCCCCCCCCCCAAATTACTTCCTTCCTTGGGCTCACAGAGGTGGCCCCTTGCCAGCCCTGCCCCTCAACCTGACAGAGTTGGGGGGTTAGTTCTCCACCTTTGGAAAGTTCAGAAAGATGGGAAGGTGTTCTCACTAGAACTCCATCCTCTTTCCTTCTTTGATTTCATTCCCCATCTTTTCTCCAGCCAGAGCCACTTCCCCAGCTTCCCTCTTGAAGATGGAAGGTAATCGTCTGCTCTGAAGAAAACTGGGGACGCCCCCCACTCCCCTCCTTCACATTTCCTCCGGTTTTGTCTGAGAATCTCCGAATGAAATGGCAGAAACAGCCCTAGACTGAGTGCAACTTTTGTCACTGATGGGTTGTGTGGCCTTGGGCGAGTCTCCTCACCTCTTTGGGCCTCTGTTTTCTCATCTGTAAAATGGGGACAGGAGAGCGCTAGTTCCTGGAGTTATTATCATTAATGAAATGCTAAACTGTAAAGTACTTAGGAGGGTCTCAGGCACACAGACCACTTGAGAAATGTCAGATATCATCATCATCGTTATTAATATTACCTATTTCACGAACACAGGTAAAATTCTTATCACAGTGTCTGGTACCCAGTAAGTGCTCTATGTCAGAGAGACTTACTGGTAAATGGGGAAATGAGCCTCCAAGGTTTGGGGTTTTGTTAGGAAATAGGAGGAGGGGAGACCCCACTTCCTTCATCACCTTTCCCCAGGCTTCTCCCTGCTTTTTGGAGGAGGAATGTCTTCTCACTGATAGAAACGAGGCTCTGCTTCCACTCACCCTCCCAGCATCTCTGTAACTCTCTTCCCGAATTTGGCCCTTGTTGTATCCCTCTGTACTATTATTTCCTTGCTTCTTCTCTCCCTCTTCCCTCCCTCGTTCCAACAAATCCTTCCTGAGCATCTGCTACGTGCCAGGCCTTGTTTTAGATCCTGGGGACATAGCAGGGAACAAGACAGACAGTCCATGCCCTTTAAGTCCACTCCCTCTTAAAATGTAAATGCATCTATTTAAAGAGGACATTTAAAAAATCATTGCTAATAGTCCGAGTTTGAAGGGCTGGTTATATTTTTTTCTCCCAAAGCACACTGATATAAACTAAAAATGATCCTCCAAAAAAGTTTGTCCGTGGACCCCCTTAAACCACCTTGTGGGCGCTTGGCAGTCCTTATATCAGACTAGTGGAAGTTTGGAGGCCCCTCCTCAGAGGCCAGAGTCCTCCTCTCGCCTGTAGAAGCTCAGGATTCTAAGTCCCAGGAGTCCCCATAGTAGCCCACAGTCTGCTCTGGTTTTCTTCAGAATCTTTTGCATCTCCCACCGTGGGAAGCCCACCTCCCCCAGGAAGAAGCCAGGCCTTTATCTGCCAGCCTGCCTTGTAGCAAAGGGCAGACACGTGACCTCACCTCAGCTAAACCCGGAGTCCCCAGACCTCACACATCCCACCCTGTTTGAAAAACCAAGGCTCTGCCTGTGAAAAAGTACTTCCTTCTACCAAAGCAAAATCTAGATGCCAGAACTTTCCACCCACCCACCCTTCCCTTCACTTTTCCTTTGGGGTCCAGGCAGCTCCCTCCACACAGGACAGCAAATGAAGATGCCAACTTCAGCGCTCCGGGTTCCCCTCTGCTGTGATTTCAATATTTCCACCTTGGGATCAAGCTGCCTTTCCACTTTCTAGTCATTTTGAGTCTCTGGTCCCCCCTTCCCTTTTGTGCCCACCCTCCTCAGGAATGCTTATAAAAGTTTCCGAAAAGTAACCAATATTCCCCTACCTCCACAAATAATGTTAACCTACCCAGAAGATTCGGGGTGCTATGGGAAGAGTGGCACTTTATACAGAGAGTTGATCCCGAAAGGTGGCTCCGATCTGGGAGACAGGGCAGAACTGGATGCGGCAGAGGTGTTGTTCTGGTGACAGTATATTTCAGGGGGAACCAAAGTTGGGGTGTTGTACTCGTGGTTCCTGCTCTTGTCTGGGGGTCGGGGGTGGAAGCATCGGTGTGTCCTGTGGAGGTATGAGGAGGCTGGGGTGGGATGTGCGTGAGGATGTCGCTGGCGGAAGACAAGATGGCAGGGGTGTGGTTGGGAGTGGGACCCCTGTGGAGGGATGGGATGTTGGCTGGGTGACACCTTTCTGTGAATGACGGTGTTGCCTGTCCATGTGAGAAATGTAATACAACTGTCTTTGAGTTGTGACATTGTCTCCAAGTGAGAGAGAGGTGGATGGGGTATGATTTCCTTGGGGCGAATCACCACTGGATGGTAAATCAGGAATGTGACATTCTCAGTAGCAATAATAATGATGATGATAATAATAATAATAATAATAGCTATTGTTTATTGAGTGCTTACTATCTGCCAGGCCTGATGCCGTGTGCTTCACATACAATCTCACTGAACCCACACAACAGCCTGGAGCGGTAGAGGTGCATCTTACAGTACCCATTTTCCAGATGAGAACACTGAGGCTCAGAGCAGTGAAAGAACTCACCCGAGGGTCCCACACCAAGCACGTGACAGTGATGAGATGAACCCTGGAAGCTCTCATTCTAGGGCTCTTAACCTTGGTGATACTGACTTTGTGTTAACGATCGAGGATCTTGGGAGCAAGGCCTGGCTGCTGTAAGCTACATTTGGGGTGTGAGGTGTGTGTGTGCGGTGGGGAGTTGCTCTTTCTGTATATATGGGGCTGACAGAGGTGGGAATACAGTCAGGAGTATGGGGGCCATTCTAGTAGCACCTTAAGAGTTACATCTGTAGGAATTCCCTGGCGGTCCAGTGGTTAGGTCTGAGCGCTTTCACTGGTCAGGGAACTAAGATCCCGCAAGCCACACGGTGTGGCCAAAGAAAGAAAAAGAGGTATCATCTGTACTCAAGGGAGACACTCTGTTACTGTGCCACCAGACTGGGATTATTTGTTTCTCCACTGAGTTCCCAACTGGAGTTTCCATCCAACCTCTTCATTCAAGCCCTCCTGTCCTTAGCGCCTCGTCTCCTTCCCAACGGTGTCTGCCTGCCAGTTACAGTACCCAGAAGCCAGTTTTAACAGCCACCATCTCCTCTATCAGCCCCTAGGCTGGCACCACGGGTAGGAGCCAATCTGCCGAGGCTGGCACGACTTGCTGTGACACCCTAGAAAGTCCCTTACCCCTCTGAGCCTTGGTTTGCTTGCCTGAAAATGGGCTTCACTATAGAGTCTACCCATGCAATGGAGCCAGCCTCCTGAGTTCAAATCCTGGCTCTGCCTCTTATTAGCTGACTGACCTTGGGCAAGTTAATTAACCTCTCTGTGCCTCAGTGTGTCACCTGTAAGATGGGTAGCATAATCAGATTGTAAGGATTATTAAATGATTGGTCCGTGCCCAGTGTTTTCCCTAATACTTTTGGTGCACTGTGGCACCATAACTGTCAGCCACTGTTATAATTTATTATTATTATTTATTTATTATTATTAGTATCACATCAGAGAATGTTGGGAGAATTAAATGAAATATTGCATGTAAGGCAGTAAGCAAGAATACTGGTAGCTGCTGTCATCTGTAACTATTGTTATTTCCCCATTTGGCAGATGGTGACGCTGAAGCTCAGAAAAGGCGTGAGGTTGACCCAGTGTCCCACAGACATGAAAATATTATTGGAAGGAGCCGTCAATTTTGGGATGAAAGTCCTGGACAGTTGCCCAGCCCTGGCCCTGAGGGTTTCTGCAAATGGAGGACTGTCCTTTCACATCTCTGGGCCTCAGTTTCCCCTGGGAAGAGTCTGGAGGAGAGGGTCCCTAAGGGCTCACCCTAGTTTCCCCACAGCTGAAGGAGGCAGGATGCACAGTGGCTGAGCACATGAGCTCTGGAGCCAGGCAGCCCAGGGCTGGAGAGATCCCAGCTTCCCCACTATGAGCTGTGTGAGTTCGGGCTAGTGGCTTCATTTCGCTAAGCCTCAGTTTTCCTCGTCTGAAAAAGCAGCTCAAATCATCTCCCCCAGGGTTGTACTGGGAAATTAACCCATATCTCAGAGCCTGACTCGTAGTAGGTGCCAAACACTTGGACCTGACCGTCCTGGCAGCATCACAGTTAGGTGGTGCTGCTGTGCTCTGAGTGCTCAGATTTTGAGCATCTCAGCCTCTTTAAGAGAAGGATGAGCCCTCCTCCCCTCCCCCCCAGCAGGGGTGGGGCTGGACCTCCAGGCTGGGTTCAGGGACCGCCTGGGTACCCGACCCTTCCTAGGGCTGGGAATGGCAGTGAGGCAGGAAGGAGGCAAGGATGTGGCAGGGACACATTCATGTGTGTGCTGGGGGTGGGGGAGCAGGAAGAAGGACAGGAAACTCCCTCCCACCCCTCCCCCAACTTCCCTTTCCTCCAATTTCTGCTGGACACCCTCACAGGCAGCCAGGGGTTCCCCATTTCCTATCGCACCTGGCCAGGGGTGGCAGGGGGCTGGGACGGGAGGAAGAGATGGCTCCTGTTCATCCAAGGAGAGGAGGTGGGAGGTCCCCACCCCACCCACTACAATGCCCGAGGCCATCCCTTTCCCATCCGGAGGAAAAGGCCAGAGGAAGCGGAGATTTTGGCCAAGGTGACCGCTGGGAAGGGCTTGTCTGTTCTGGGGTCTCCCTCCTTCCAGGGAGCTAATGGGCTGGGCTCTGAGTCCCCTGACAAACCCTACCTCACGGGTAGACATACACCTAGAGTTCCCAGCTTGGCTTTTATTCTCTGGTACACATACCTCTTCACACACACACAGTGAGGGTCCCTCTTGTCTTACACACACACCCCTTCTGTGTTGTCAAACATGCAGCCATCACACAAACACACACACACACACAATCATCCCCACACCAACCATTTCACACACAGCCCCTTGTTACACATATACACACACTTGGGTGTCACACACACACCTTCCCTTTTCCCACCCCCCTGGGTGTCACATGCACACGTTCCTGCACCCTGTCACATGGGTCCCCATCCTTCCCTTTCCTTGTTACACACCCTCATGAATTTCACCACAGAGCCCCAGTCTCTCCCCTGTCATACACCCACCTTCCCTTGTTGCACACACCCCCTCTGATGTCACCATTGCACACCTCCGTGTGTCACACCCAGCCACAGCCTCTCTGGAGTCACGCCCACACTCTTTTCTTGTCATATACCCACACCAGCTTCTCCTGGTCCCACCCCACCCGGGACACGCCTGTGTCACACACACTGAACTGCCATCCTCTGATCCACACAGCCTCTCATGGCTCACACCCAGAGCCGGCCCATTCGGCAGCCCACACACACCTCCTTGCATGTCACACACACCTTCTCACTCATGTGTCACACTCTGCCACAGTCCCCTCTGGAGTGACATGCACGCACTTGTCACATATACCCCTAAGGGGGTCTCAAACACGGAGCCCAGCCCCTCTCACCCTCTCATCTCTTACACACACACACACACACACACACACCCTCCTTCCTGTCATATCCATGATCCCTAATGTCACACATCCAGGCCTTACAGGGCTCACACGCACACACGAACACACACACACACCTGTCCCAGCCACACATTCTCTCACTGAGCTTTACACACCCACCCTTTCCTCCATGTCACCCAACACACCCACCTAGCTTGTCCCCACGCAAAATCCCGCCCATGGCCCACACATGCCTCCCTCCGGGACAACCCTTGCTCAGGACATCCCCAGGGAGGGAGGCTGGGAAGCTCCGGGTCCACAGGCCTCCTCAGCTCCTTCCCCTCCCCCCGCCAGGACACGCCAGCCCGGGAACACCCCTGCCCCGAAAGGGTCACATCACACACCCCTCAAGGACACAGAGACACCCGATCGGAGGCACCCACGCCCCCCATCCTTTGCGCGCCCCCAAGGACACTTACCACCCCCTCCCCCCCCAAGTCCTCTCAACGCAGACAAAGCTCCCAGCCCAGGGCCGCGGCGAGAGGGGGAAGGGGTCCTGTTCCCTCCCCAATTCCCCTCTCCGTTCCCCAGTCTAGGGAGGGGCGCCCTTCCCCTCCCCAGAGCCCTTGCACCTGCCATTTGGGGGGGAGGAGGCTGGAGAAAGGCGCGGCCCCCTGCCCGCTCCCCCACCCGGAGCCGCAGCCCTTTCTCACCTCCCGTGTTGCTGCGCTTGGTGCAGACCACCTCGGGGGGCGTTTCGAGGGGCCTTTTGCGGGAATCCGGGGCCTCGGGCTCCATGGGGGGGGCCTGGGGCGGCGGCTGCTGCTGCTGCGGCGGCTGCGGCGGCGGCGGCGGCGGCTGCTGTGGCGGCGGCGACGGCTGCTGGGGAGGCTGGGGTTGCGGCGGCGGCGGCGGCGGGGGCGGCGGCGGCTGCGGGGCCGCGGAGGCCGTGAAGAGGCCGTGCACCGCGCCGGCGGCCATCATCCTCATGGTGGGGGGGGCGGGGGGACGGGGGAGAGGGAGGGGGAGGGAAGGGGATGTGGGAGGGGGAGGGGGCGGTGGCGGAGGGATGGGGGAGGGGGAACCCCGGAGAGGGGAGGAGGGAGGGAGCTGCTTCTGGGGGGCTGACAGAGCCTGGAGAGCGGATGTGAGCGGGACGGGAAGGAAAAAGGGGTCTCGGATAGGGCCCAGAGAGAACTGAGGGGTGGGGTCTCTCTCAAGATTACGGAGGCCGGGGGACTGGCCGCGCCACTGTGGGGGACGGGACCCCCTTCTTTGCTCCCCGGGGCAGAGGGCCTAGCCCCCCAGACCCTGCCCGGGGCGGGGGGCCGGAGGAACGGGGCCGGAGATGGGAGGCGGAGGCGGCCGCTAGTGGGGACCCGGGGGGTGGCGAGCGCGGGCGGCAGCGGTGGCTGGGCTGGCGGTGGCTGCTGGCCCGAGCATCTTCTTCCCGGAGGCTCCCACAGCGGCCTGGCCCCTCCCACCCGCGCAAGGTCACGCCCATGCAGGTCAGGGCCACGCCCTTCGACGCCCCATTGGCCTGTCCTTGAATCCTGGACCACGCCCCCAGAGTTGACTACGCCCCTCCCCGCAGCTACGCGAGGGACCAGGCTCTCCCAGGCTGCAATAAGGACCCTGGGCTCCTCCACAGTTTCCCCACCCCTCGCCTGTAATGAGCGTTTATTGAACAAGTACTTACCATGTGCCAGGTCCGGTTCTAAGTAAGCACGTCACAAACATTATCACATTTAATTCCTAGAGCAACCGATTCTGTGAGGTACTCCTGTTACCCCCGTTTTACAGATGAGGAAACTGAGCCTCAGCCACTTGACATCACTTGGTTGCTAAAAGAAATCCCACTTCACATATCTCGCATCCCCGACAGCTGGGAAATTGCTCCTCAAATCTTTCATCTATCCCTTGAAGAATCGACAGAGAGTTACTGCAAGGGCTTAGGGGATTGAGTTCAATGAACACCTGACTTACAAAATGTAGTGCTTGAGCCTAGCACCCAGCTGGCACTCAATTCAATCAATGGCACTTATGAACCTACAAAGTGCCAGGCACTATCCCAAACACTGGGATACAACAGGGGACTAAACAGTCTTGGCCCTTAAAGAGTAAGTATTACTATTCACGTCATCAAGAAAACCTGATTTTCATATGACAGATGGAGGCCCAGGAATGTGGAGTGTAGCTTGTCCAAGGGTGTATAGGTAGACAGAGGGAAAACTGGGATTCAAACATAGGCCAAGCTTAATTTCAGAGCCCAAAGTCACTGGAAGTAGGGGCCCCTTCCTTAGAATGGATCATTGCTAATATTTAATTTTGTCTGATACATGAATTCTCTTCTCCCTGGATTTCTGGTCTCCAAGGATTCTTTTTCCTTCCTAGGTCAGCCAGAGGCAAGATTAGGCTCAGAGGGGGCCTGGATGGGGGTAATTGTGGCAGCTGGGGGGCCCCTCCCTCTGCTCCACCCCACTCCTGTCCCTCCCTTGCCACGCTCTCAGGTCCCCAGGATGGGGAGGGTAGCAGATGGCCTGGGGTGGATGGGGTGGCCGCCCATCTGTCCCCTCCCCCCCATTGTCCCCAGAGTCAAAGGGGATGGGAGGGGGTTGTGGTCCACTGTAGTCTGGATCCTCCCCCTCCATCTTCTTGGAGGGAGCTGAGGAGCTGGTTGCCATGGAGACAGAGAAGAGGCAGAGGGATGCAGGGAGATACTGGGGTCAGGCAGAGATCCACACCTTAGACCTTCGAGTCACATGTAGTCACACCACACAGGTATATATATCCCAACATCCGTGGAGTAAGGTGTGAAATTCCCCCCAAAACACACAGAGTCACACAGGTCCCCCTGCAGACACACAGGTGCACACTCAACAATTTTACACAGGCACACTCTAATGTATGAAGAAGACTCACAGGGAATAGGCATACACACACATACACACACACCCATAATGCATAATGCACATTCACTCATGTGAATGTGCATTATGCATTATGCACATTCACAAAGCCACGCCACAGGTTCTTATGCACAAATAGATACATAGTCTAATATCTGAGTACGTCCCAGGTGCACCTATTCAGAGCCAAAACAAATCCACACTTGGCCACACACATGATGAGAATTTACACGTACAGGATCAAAGCTACAAGACATACACAACCTATGTTACATAAGGCATACATGTTAGTGACGTGATATATAGACTGACAAACAGACTCAATTGTGTCTTCCACACTAATTGTGGAATCACACACATTTAGATACATGGCCCACGTAGACTAATGCACAAAATGCATGGGACCTCGCAGGCCACTCAGCAACACACACAGCACACATGGAGTCAGGGTGCTGCTCAGCCCCCACCCTCAAGTCATGCCTGCAGCCCCAGTTCCACACACACACCCCAAGCCCTCCCATTTGGACACACACAACAGCACGGTCGGTCACGCACTCACACTCACACACAAACACAAACCTCCTCCTAGATATTTTTAAACCCAGGCTAGTTCTGCTGCTATGGCAACCGCCCCAAACCCATTGCCATAGCAACACAACGTCAGCCTTCCAAGCACCAAATCCTGGGGGATTGCAGGGCCCCAATCAGAGGCCGGTGCAGGGGGAGGCTGCACCCTCTGCCATCATCTGTGCCACCCCAGTACCCCCACCCTAGAGCCTTTAGGGAAGCAGTCACCCTAGGCTGGCCAGGGGCTGGAACCAGGGATACAAGACCCCCAGACTGAGCTGGAGACAGGGGCAGCTCTCAACTTGCTTTCTCCTCCTGCCCCACCAGAGCTTTATGGAGGGGCTCATGGGACAACAGTCAGCCTGTACTGGACACACACAAACCTGGCTTTGAAACCTGGCTCTGCCATTTACAGGCTGTGTGACTTGGGCACGTCTTTACCCTCTCTGAGTCTCCTGTTCCTTAATTCGGAAAATGTCGTTGCTGCTGATACTAACATCCCGAAGGACTATTGTGACTAGGTGGTTAAAAGCCCAGGCAGATCTGCATCTAAATTCTGACTCTCCTGCTTCCTGGCTGTGCGAACTCAGGCAAGGGCCTCCCTTTCTCTGCGACAAACTTCGGGGGCAAATAGTAGTCTAATTACGTAGAGATGTTGGGAAGATTCCCAACCAAGGGGTGTGGCCACTGATCTAAGAACTTTACACTTATGTCAACTTATTTAAGTCTTGAGCATGGCTTTATGGGTAGTTACTATTATTATTCCTATTTTGCAGTAAAGGAAACAGGTTCAGCGAGCTTGCCTCGGATCACACAGCTACAAAGTTTTGAAGCATGAGATTTGAACCCAGACAGTCAAAGATGCGTCCTTAGCCATTTCTCTCTCTTGCCTCTCAAAGAGGGGAGTTTGGAGAAGAGTGATAGAATGGTGGATTCTTGGAAATGCTTTCTGGCCTCGGTTTTCTAGCCTGCAAAATGGGGGTTCAACCAGTACTGCTGGCTGGGATGTTGAAGGATCTCTGAGTCAGCTTGCACCTGGAGGCTCTGGGGATGAGCTGGCACAGCTGAGTTCTTTGTGTAGGTGGGGAGCAGACTAGGAGGGGCAGGGCCAGCGGGCGAGTGAGCAGGCTCAGGGAGGGAGGTTGGCTGGGACTCAGGCCCTGCTCTCCTCCTTCCCAGCCTGGTGACTTCAGGCATGGGCTTTCTCCAGTATGAGCCTCAGTCTCACCATCTGTCAACTGGGAATCATTAACAGTGCTTGGGGTGTGGCCGGGAGTCCAAGACCAAAGCAGGTAAAATCACTTGCCATGGGTCCCAGCAAAGAGAGAAATCTAAGCTGATATTAACATCATCCATCCAGTCTGTACATGGGATTTAGGAGAGGCAGGTCTGTGTAGTGCAGGGTTTGGCAAAATGTTTTGACCCACAGTAAGAAATACATTTACATCATGATTCCAAGGCATATGACGCTGAAACAAAAGTTTCTTTTTTTTTTAAATTTTATTTGTATTTTGGCTGCGTTGGGTCTTCCTTGCGAGGGCTTTCTTTAGTTGCGGCAAATGGGGGTTACTCTTCGGTGCAGTGCGTGGGCTTCTCATTGCGGTGGCTTCTCTTGTTGCGGAGCACGGGCTCTAGGCGCACAGGCTCAGTAGTTGTGGTGCAAGGGCTCAGTTGCTCCGCAGCATGTGGGATCTTCCCGGACCGGGGATCAAATCCGTGTCCCCTGCATTGGCAGGCAGATTCTCAACTACTGCGCCACCAGGGAAGTCCCCAAAAGTTTCTTGAAATCATACTTCACCTATACCTTAGTCTATACTATGTCTATACTATGTGCATATACTCTGATCTAGTCTAGGCTATTGAAAAATGCTCGTTGATTTCACAGTCCACTAACCAGTTGTGACACGCAGTATGAAAAACCCTGGAGTGGAGGTTATGAGGTGGAATCCTGGAATCATTGGAGGATTTTAAGCAGGGGAGTGACATGGGCATCAAAGGGGCAATGGAGGGGAAGGAGCCAGCCTGGGGGCTGGGATTGAGCCAGAACAGACTCCAGGGAGGAGGGGTTCATTGCCTGGACCCCAGTAGGGGCAGGAGAGATGGAAGGGTGTGATCAGAACCCAACGTACAGGGCTTCCCTGGTGGCGCAGTGGTTAAGAATCCACCTGCCAATGCAGGGGACACAGGTTCGAGCCCTGGTCCGGGAAGATCCCATGTGCTGTGGAACAACTAAGCCCGTGAGCCACAACTACTGAGCCTGCTCTCTAGAGCCTGCAAGCCACAACTACTGAAGCCAGTGAGCCACAACTACCGAAGCCCGTGTGCCCAGAGCCCATGCTCAACAGGAGAAGCCACCACAATAAGAAGCTCGTGCACCACAACGAAGAGTAGCCCCCACTTGCCGCAACTAGAGAAAGCCCGTGCGCAGCAACGAAAACCCAATGCAGCCATAAATAAATAAATAAATAAAATTAAAAAAAAAAAAAAGAATTCAACATACAGAGCAGTTAACGCAGGGTATAGCACACAACGTATAGTAGCTACAAGTGTCAACCCTAAAGGCAGATCCTCACTCATCCACCTGACAAAAAAAATGTTTGAGCGCTTACTATATGTTGGGCATTGTTTTAGGCACTGGACATATGGCAGTAAACAGAACAGACACAAATTCCTGACCTCATGAGCTCACATTCTGGAGGTAGACAATAAACAAGCAAAAGAAGTAAAACATAGTCTGTTTGATGATGGTAAATGCCGTGAAGAAAAATACATTAAGGAAGGGGGCTGAGGGATTGGGGTGCAGGGGAATGGAGGGAGGCTGCAGCTTGTTTTTTGTTTGTTTGTTTTGTCCGAGCAACGCAGCTTGTGGGATCTTAGTTCCCCGGCCAGGGACCGAACCTGGGCCCTCAGCAGTGAGAGTGTGGAGTCCTGGACCACTGGACCATCAGGGAATTCCCTGCAGTTTTAAACAGAGTGACAAGGAAGGCTTCGCTTGAGGGGGTGACATTTGAGCAGAATATGAAGGAGGTTAGGGAGTGGGCCATATGGGTCTCTGGGGGAAGAGCAGGTGCAAAGGCCCTGAGGCTGGAGTGCACCTGGTCTGTTGGAGGAAGAAGGAGGAGCCCAGGGAAGCTAGAGAAGCGTGGGGAGGGGAGAGCAGGAGGGATGAGGCCAGAGAGTTAGGCAGGGAACACACTGTATCTGCCTTGAGGGCCACTGTAAAGACTTAGCTTTGACTCTGAGTGAGATGGGCAGCTTGGGAGGGTTTTGAGGAAAGATCTCAGTTGACTTAGGCTTTATCACAAGATCCTTCTGGCTGCACGTGAAGAACACTATGTGGGGGGCTGGGGTAGAAGTAAGGAGCCCAATGAGGAGGTGAGAAGTGCTGGTGGCTGGACCAGGGCGGTAGATAGCAGTGCAGCTGGGGAGATGTCACTGGAGTCCTAGTTCTTCCATGTGACTCTGGGCAAACCATTTCACCTCTCCAGAGCCTCAGTTTCCCCATTTACAAATGGGAGTGATGATAAAGCACTCACCTCTCAGGGCTCCTGTCTGGTCTCCGTGTGGCAGAGCATGAATAGCCCTTGACACAGAATGTGTACTCAACAAACATTGCCTGCCATTGTCATTGATATTATCCTCCAGGCTCCCAGACCAGGGAGGTTCCGTGTCCTGTCCAGTGGGGCAAGGATGGGCTTTGGGAAAGAGGATGAAGAGAGAAGGTCTGATCTTGAGTGATGATCTTATATTTATCTGATCCTGGGTATATTTGAGTCAGAGAATCTTGGAGCAAAAATTCTTGTGCTGAGGGTCTTTTATTCCTAATAGCCTTTTTTGTAGGATGGGGAAATGAAGATCTGGAGAACAGTTGTATCTTGTCCAGGAGCTCACAGTGAGTTGGGGGCTGAGCCAGGGCTAGACTCCATCCCCCTCTCCTGTCTCTCAAGCATGTGTTCACGATCCTGGCTGCCTCCTTGGTGATCATGGCATCTGACCACATCCCCCCCTTCCCCCACGCCCGCCAAGCCTCAACATCTTCCTATGACTTCCTACTGCCTCTGGGATAAATTCCAAACTCTCCCAGTCGCTCGGGCCAAAAACCTTGCATTCGCCCTTGACACCCCCTCTTTCCCTTACACCCACATCCAATCCATCAGCAAACTTTTGCTGCGGCACCTTTAAATTCCAAGTCTGACCCCGTCTCGCCACCTCTATCAACATCATCAAAGTCCAGGCCCCCATGGCTCCCATCTGGACTCCCACAGGGGCCCCTTTCCTGGGATCCTGGCTTCTGCCCTTACCTATCCTTTTGACAGCAGCTGAGCCATCCTTAAAAAAGGCAAGTCAGATCAGACACTGTGCTGTATGCAAGAGAAACAAAAATGGGGTATCTGTAAGAACACTGAGGGACGATATAGATTTCTTGCCTTAGGCCTGGTGGAGGGAGAAGGAGTTTTCTTTGCATCTTTCCACCGCGTGTGGTTGGGGAAACCGAGGCATCAAGAGCTTAAGTCACTTGCAGCAGAGCTTGGAATTGAACTCTGACAGCCTGGCTGATGAAGATACCCCCTTAACTTTATCACACTGCCTCTCTTCCTCAGGAGTTCTTCTCTTTTCAGTTGAATTTCTAGGTACACCCTCACCCCTTCCATAACCACCCCCCTCCCTGGGAACTTCCATGCTTCTCGAGCTTAGAACCACCAGTGCATAGGCTGAAGCTGATTCTACACAACCGCCTTTGGTGGAATTTAATTTTAGTAATTTCCCCCCTTCATCTGCCCGCTCCCATAGGCACCCACTCTAGCGTGCTTAATTTGGGGCCCCCAGTCCTTCTATTCTTTTACAAAGATCCCTATGTATCCTTAAGGTCAGTCTTGTTGTCTGTGTCTTAAATTTGCAAAAATGTCACTGAGCGAAGAAACTCATTATCTTTCTTTCTTTGTGTGTGTGTGTGTTTTTTGTTTGTTTGTTTTGAGAGCTCTCGATGTGGCTGTGCTTATTTCTAGCTCCTGAGGAGTAAGTCTTATAGACTCTGGAGAGGCTGCCTGGGTTCAAGTCCCAGCCCGGCTGCCCACTAGCTGAATGACCTTGGGCAAGTTACTGAACTTCTCTGGGCTTTGGTTTCTCTATCTGTAAAATGGGGGTTGTTAAATCATGGTACCTTTCTCACAGGATCGTTGCAAGCTGACATCTTAAAACATTTAGGAAACATTATTAAGCATGGCATGAATGTCAGCTTCTACCTCTTATACTACTGTGGGATGTTCAAGGATATATTTTCCATTCCACTTATTTAAAACTTTATTTTATTGAAGTATTGTTGATTTACATTCCATTTTTTGAGACTTAATGATGGACATCAAATTCTTTCCAACTCTTTGCTACCTAA